>NC_057925.1:22060514-22694279 GCF_018873765.1 Telopea speciosissima
ACTATGACCCTTACCGACAGGGGATTAGGTGTCGGTCAAATCCGTGGGTTCCGACCGTTATTCGGGTATACCCACCCAGGAAGTTCGGGCACCAACCGTATTTTGGGTCGAACGCCAGGACGGGATTTGACTTGGGGGTTTGCGTATATCTCTTGGTGGAGACCGGTATGGCAGGCTTCCAACGTAACTTGGGTTTGTCATCGCCGGTATACCATCCGTTTATGGTACCGATGTCGGGGATGCTACCTAAGGTGTTGCTATAGTACTATACCTGACTTAGTTGTGTGTTAGGTGGATAACAATAAAACTATACATCATCATTCATTCATGTAGCATGATTGTAAATTGTATGTGATGTACGGTCTACCTTGGTGGTATGGGACACCTGGGTATCCGTCCATCATGTATGGTTTGCAGTCAACCCCATTCATTTTTATTATTGTGTATGCTTGTGTGGCTTAGCCACTCATTGGGCTCAGTTGGAGCTCACTCCTCGAGGAAACATATTTTTAGTTGATGCAGGTACATTCAAGCAGGATGGCGTAGAGTTCAAGACTCCTGAAGAAGGTCATGAAGAGTGGTGGACTCCGGAGTATGAGGATCATGGACCGGAGTGCTACTGTGAGATGTGTTCCATGAGGGAACAATGATTCTTGGTTGGTGGCCATCTTTTGTTACACTTTGATAAACCATCTTTTGTTTGAAAGGTGTATTCGTTTTATTCCTTTCTTGATAGATGTATTTATTATACAGTGATAATACATAGATCCTGATTAGAACGAATTGTACTTGAAGGGGTAAACTTGAATAGACAATATTTTATATGCTATCACCTAGCTTCTGCTAACTCTGATGTTATTAATATTAATCCTTTCCTTTTACCTATTATCTGTCGTTGTGAATGAGTTAGTCTTGGGTACTGCATCAGTGATTCTGGTAGTTGGAGAGCGTAGTTGTATGCTCCGGTTGCATTTCCCGTGGTTCAGGGATGGGGGTATGACAATAGTAGCCTCAATTCCAGCTTCAATGGTAGTCCAATCCCTAAATGCCCAGCCCTAGCTCTAGGTCTCATCTTCTCCTTTCCTTCCTTCTCTTTTTCTTCTCCTTTTTCTTTCTTCCCAAGGCTGGAACGAATTCTCAGCTCTCCTCTCTTAGTGAATAGTGAATTTAGGTAAAGGGTTTTATTTATATAGATTTGCAACTAAAGGCTGTTTGGTTGCTAAGGTCAAAAACAGTTTCTAAAATCAGTTCTCAAATCTGATTCTAGGCAGAATTTCATACCTATTACCTTATTCTAACCATAGGATGATGCCATATAACATCAAGGAATATCCGGGTTCGGATAAATGTTGGAAATAGGATTCCCCACAGGGGATGTGGGTCCCACAGGGTTAAATTACCAAACTGCCACTATAAACTCTATTTGGTCAATTTAATACATTATAAAATACAAACAAATCGTACCTATAATAGGTATAATTGATGGAGAGGTTCTACATGCTGTCTAGCCAGTAGATCCGACACAGGTACCTTAAGTGCGGGGTTCCATTGGGGTCCTCTAACTCCAGAAGAACAAGATGGGAAGATTCCCTGGAATCCTCCATAACCAAGGGCGAGAACCAGAACCTGAAATTACACAGGTTCCAAAAGTTTTTTTTTTTTTTTTTTTCGGGTTTCACATTCCCCCAACCTTATAAGAATTTCGTCCTCGAAATTGACGTACCTAGTAATCCGAATAGTTGAGGTTACTTCAACTGCATTATAACTTACACTCTTAAGTCGTCTCCTGTATTGGGTACCATACGATCTATTGGTCGATGGTTTTGTTGACCGGTTTCGGGTCAGACAGTATTCTAAACTGATCGAAGACACTACTCTCATTTCTAAACTCTCTTATTCTTTCTCTAAGCACAAAAGAATAAACAATAGGGGCGGTCCTAGAGTATCTAGCATAACTTGGGAACAATCCATTATAATGTTCACTCAGCATATCAACAAAGTAAATATCTACACTTAAAAATACAAAAAAAATGTTCTCATTCTCATTATTATTATTGTTATCATTATTTTTGTTTTTCTTATTCCTCAGTGTTCATTTTTGTTCTTTTTTTTTTTTTTTTTTTAAATTCCATTCTGTTCATGATATTTTCATATAATTCGATTATTATATTTTCACCTATATTTTTAAGGTTTGGGTTGTAGCGTGTAAGTATGTACAATTCTTGCTTATAGGGTTTTCCATTATGAAGACTTTCCCTTCTGGTTATGCAATACCTAGCTCCATTGTAGGATGAATTGGAATATTGATGGAATCCGTGGTGTTCACTCCCAACGGAGGGGACATTCGGTGACTCATTAATCCACTCATACCTATTATTGAGCAAAGTTTTGACACATCCTTCAGTTCCAGCTTCTCTCTGTTCTCAGTTATTTTTTGGCTTTTATTGCATTATGTTTTAAGTGAAAGAATTCAAAAATTTTAAGAAGTGCTTATTATTCTAATGCCTACAAGGTGTTTGATTGGATGCCTAAACTAGCATTCCTAGGTCTTTCGTTATGAAATCTCTAAATTTTCTTATACCCTTCAATTCTTGAATTATTCCTAAGTATCCTTATGTGAAATTTCTTCTTATCTAGGAAGTTCTCTTTCTAATACTTTAAATTTCCTTAAACTGACTGGGGTTTTAATGAATCCTAGGTCTTTGGTAAGCCTAATTTAATAATATCATATGTTATTTATTCGTTTCCATATATCTCCTATGGCTTCTTGGGTTACTTTTATAGGGGATTCAGTCACCTATAGTGCTGAACTTTCTTTAGTCTAATTCCAATGCACTTTCCATGAGATTTAGTTTCGTATGGTTTGTATTAAAGATTTTTACTGTGCGTTAGTTGGCAGCCTCATTTGTTCTTTGTTAAGGTCTATATATATATTCATCTTCACTAGACCCGATAGATCCCTAAAATCAGTTGTGAGATGTGTTCCCATTTGTCTAGCTTTTTCTTACCCCTTCTTATTTTGTTTATTTAATCTAAGTAATGTAGCATTATTCTTTCTTTCTTTTAATTTCTAATTCCGTCAAGAATTCTCCTGGAAGACTTCTAACACATTGGGGCATTCAATCCTAAGATCTACCTTCTTAATCTACAAGTAAGTTATCCAAATTCAAATTTTCTCCTCAAGTCTTTCAACCTTTTCACTTTTCTTGATCCTAGGTTAGGTTTTTTTTTTCTTTTACCTGAACCCCTGGGTAATAATGTAGACATTTTCTCTTTCCTTCTACATTTCTTTCAAATCTTTTTTTTCTTCTTCTTTTGCTTACTTACCCTAGGCACTCAATGTATAACTCATTATTGTGATGTAAGGAAACATCATTACATATAATACCTTCTTTATACGATTATTAGATAAGCAACCAAATCATACACTTTATGCATCAAGAATATTAATAATAACAAAGAACACATGCTTTAACATTATAATATATCTTAACTACGTAAAGTTTTAATATATGTACACATACATATAATATTTTCACTTTTAGCCTTATGTTATATTCTATTTTATATTAATACATGCACAAATACATATGTTCTAATTTATTACATTAATACATACATATTTGCGTTATTTTTATGATATTTTATATTATATAAGTATATATCTTTAATGTATATTTATTATATATTTATTTTAATTTAATTTAATTTAATTTATATGTATGTATAAGAAATATAATAATATTGTTATTATTATTGTTATATTTATTTATTTATATTTTATTTATGTATTATATATATATTTATTATTATTATAAATGCTATTTTAATTGATATATTATAGTGTATATATGTTATATTTATTTAAGTATTTATTAAATGATTTTTAAAATTATTTTTAAGGCTTAAAACAAAATCGGATTCACAGGAGAATCCAATCGGATTCATAGCCGGGTCGAATCGGTCGACCGGTTCATTCGGCAGTGACCCAACTTAATAAAAATATGATTTTCCTGCAACTTTTACTTCTACTTTCGTATTCTTTCTTCTACTTTCCTATTCTTTTCTCTAAGTTCTAAGACTCTAAAGGGAAGCTACAAGGGGCATTTCTAAGGCTTGGGGAGACTTCCAAATACAAGATCTTGCACTCCTAACCTAAATGTAAGTATCCTAACTTCATTTTTTCTCTTTCTTTTACTTCATCTTAGATCTAGGTTAGGTTTTTCCTTGCCATTTCTTAAGTCCTTCAACAAAACAACAAGTTTTGTTTCTTTTCTTGTATTCTTCTTTTTCTTTGTTCATCTTATCACAATGTACTTGTCTATTACATGATTTTACCTTTTTCTTTCTCTTTCATTGTTCCAAATCTGCCTAAGTTGACACTTTTTATGCCAATTTACCAATGTACTGTTAAATCCCTATCTTATTTGCTCTAAAACTAACCTTAGGTTTTTTTTTAGTCTAATGCTACCATCTTACACAAACTCCATCTAATATCATGATATAGCTGCTAAGGTTTTGCCTAAAAGCTTGCATTATTATTGGTCTAAATGCCATATCACATAATGAATTTATTGTTTACATTTTACATAGGCTTGTTGTCCCTACTCTTTCCTAATAGGCTTTTGTTGCCAAAATTTGCAGCATTTAGGAAAAATGGTTACAACTCAAGGCCGTAGAGAAAGGGAAAGAGGAAGAGTGAGATGTTGTCTTAGCAGACCATGGTGCATTCAAGGTCCAGGAGAGGTTTAAAAGGTTAGGGTGGCTGTCTATGCTACAGACTAAGAGGCACTACTACCCTAGGTTGGTCCGGTTATTCCTAAACAATCTCTCCTGTAGGTATGAAGGAAATGAGTTCTATATCAGCTCCTATGTGAAGGGCATGCCTATCTCCTTCAACACAGCCTAGTTAGCTAACATTATGGAGATATCAAATAAAAAGGGAGTGGAGGAACTGCACTCAAAGTGCTGATGCTTCTGAGTTCTTAGCTGATGAAGAGCAGGAGTGGTTGTACTCAGTCCTAACAGATGGGAGGTTTTATGACAGGATGAAGTCTGAGTTGGATCTGCTTCCTTCAGCCAGGGTGTTATCTAGGATCTGTGGACACAATGTGATCCAGAAGGGTGGGCATCGCACTGAGTTATCCACCATGCAGATCCTGGTCCCCCACTGTCTCAACACAGGATTTTAGATTTGCCTTTCATATGCCATCATGCGTACTATGGCACATTTACATAACAACCCGAGGTGTGGAAATTTGTTGCTTGGAAGGCTGTTCACTAAGGTATTCCTAGATTTGGGGTGACCCTATCAATTGAGGAGGCCTCGGGGGTGAAGTCTCCGAGCATTAACGGAATCACTTTGGTGAAGATGGGTATAGAGCTTCCTCCTTTTTCTCTAGAACTTGGTCATCCAGACGCACTGACATGGGACGGACCACAGATGCTGAGGATGCTATTGAGAGAGGACATGCAGGGGCACATAGGGACCCACCTACACCTGCTCGGCATTCATATGGTCATGCGGGTGCTTCTTCCTCATCTATTGCAATTGTTCCTGCAGATGGTACTCCCTGGGGACAGCTCTTTAGCCGGTTTGAGGGCTTAGAGAGATCCATGAATTAGGGGTTTGATGGCATGAGGAGGGACTTCACTCAAGTTAGCATCCGTGTCCAGGCAGTGAAGACAGAGTTGGGTCGGTGGAGATCCTTCTTTTCTGGTCAGGGACCACCACCACAGCAGTGATGACTGATATTTCTAGATCAAGCTTTTACTTTACCTTGCTTTCAGTTGTGCTTGTAGTAGCTTGTACTTTCCTTTTCTTTCTTTTTCTTGTAAGGAGTATGTCCTCCAGTGTAAAGGAAAGCTATAAGTTGTCCAGCCTTAGATGCTGAAATTTTTGTAATTAACAACTTAATATATATATGTAAATATTTTTTTTCTTTTTTATCTTATACAAGTCTCACAATCAATTTCTTTTTTTTTTTTAACTTAGTGTCTTTTAATTAAAGTTTTTATTTAACCCTAGACCAGACTCATCTTTAGATCAATGAGTCCAAGGAGCTGCTGTGCTATGAATTGATTGTAAATAGGAGTAGAGAACGATTTGCTTTGATACCACTTAAATGCCACAACCTGGCCCGGTTAATAAGGGCAAAGTGTGGCGGGATGTCTCTAACATCCAATCAATTCCCAAGGATCATAAGTGCAGTACCCTATTTATAATCATTGCTCACAAATACAGTAATCAGAGGCAGTGGAAATAATTAAATAATAAAGGTAACATCAGTAGTAAGAGAAGTCTATATGATATTTCATTTATATAAAGGATAAAGCTTGTGATACTACTATACAGTTCTCAAAGGTACTACAGGGTAAAACTATACAAGAACTATGTTATATCTATACAGAAATATTTATAAGCATAAAAGAGTGGGGAGATAGCCTGGACTGTTAGGCCAAGATCAGAAGAATGCGCAATCATCACAAGTATCGTGCGCTTCAAATCCCAGTGTTGTAAATCCATCATTAAAAGTAATTAAATCACCTGAAAAATAGGAATATCCAAAGGGGTGAGCTCTCAACTGAGCCCAATAAAGGAATGCATGTAAAACATATCGCAACAATTATGATGAATGTCCTAAGTAAGCATGTCCTACCATGGAAACTAAGTCTTATGAGGTATAAGTACTACTGCGGTAGATGCTAACCTCGGTCCTGGAAACACATAACCAGACGTCGGTCACCCGAGCAAAATCATTCTACCACGGTGAGGACCCGCCAGATCGGCATGTCACCAGGCAGCGGACCCGACAGACCCCCAATGACCAACCTTACTGTTTGTTCCCACATCGGAGCACACACGCTAATATGGGACAGTGAATGGTACCCCAGCATACCCTTTGGCCATACCACGGGTTGTCCAACACCTCACCCCCTGTTGGTAAGGGGCATAGTACTGGGTTATGATGTAACAGCCTAGCCCAGTGCAATCTATGCATGAAGAAACATGTATGGATAGCTGAGTTGTAAGAATAAACAATACTTCACTTTCATCAATTGAACAGTAATAATAGATATCAATGCAAATGCAAGATGTCAATGCAGCTTAGAATCACATGCAAACTAGTGCAAAGGAAAAACAAGCTAACAAACTACATGAATAGTGTATTATTGATGAAACATGACATGGCACACAGAATAAATAATAATTAAGTAACAAACACACATAAAATAAGACAAAATTCCCTTACCTGAATCTGTAGATCAGGTTTTAACAACTACCCTCCAAAGGTCCCAGCAACACAGACAAGATCAGCGAAGAACAGGCTGAAACAGTCCCTAAACAGCAAAAAATCACCAAGCTTTGGGGATCAGAATACAGCCAGGGGTTAATCCAAGGGGTCAGGGGTATTTTGGTCCAACTTGGCTGAACCGGATTCACAGGGCACCCGAACTGGACGACCGGTTCAACCCAGTTTTGCATCCGGTTTAAGGGGCAGAATTGGGGGTTTGGTCTATACTTGATGGATCTTGACATGCAAGCTGTCAATTTCTGAAATTGCCCATTTTCTAAGGTGGGTCACCTCATTCAATGATTCAATTTAAAAAATTGAGCATCAATTTGGGGATTTTGGTTATTTAACCCAAATTGAAAAGCTAGGGTTCTAAAATCTGGTTCTTGGAACTAGATTTGGGGTCAATTTGGGAGGCAGCCATGATTTCCTACTATGTCTGAGCCTTTTCTAACCTAAATCAGATTTATATAGGTTAAATTCCCATTTCCAAAGCTTGATTTATAGAACTTTCATGGCTGCCAAGGGTTTAGAATGGAAAAGAGGAAAGAAGAGAGGGAGAAGACATGTTTAATAGCTTGGGAACAGAAGGGAACTAACCTGAATTTAGTTCAAAGAGGTAATAGTAGCCTCAATTCCAGCTTCAATGGTAGTCCAAGCCCTAAATGCCCAACCCTAGCTCTAGGTCTCTTCTTCTCCTTTCCTTCCTTCTCTTTTTCTTCTCCTTTTTCTTTCTTCCCAAGGCTGGAACGAATTCTCAGCTCTCCTCTCTTAGTGAATAGTGAATTTAGGTAGAGGGGTTCTATTTATATAGATTTGCAACTAAAGGCTGTTTGGTTACTAAGGCCAAAAATAGTTTCTAAAATCAGTTCTCAAATCTGATTCTAGGCAGAATTTCGTACCTATTATCTTATTCTAACCATAGGATGATGCCATATAACATCAAGGAATATCCGGGTTCAGGTAAATGTTGGAAATAGGATTCCCCACAGGGGATGTGGGTTCCACAGGGTTAGATTACCAAACTGCCCCTATAAACTCTATTTGGTCAATTTAATACATTATAAAATACAAACAAATCATACCTACAATAGGTTTAATTGATGGAGAGGTTCTACATGCTGTCCAGCCAGTAGATCCGACACAGGTAGCTTAAGTGCGGGGTTCCATTGGGTTCCTCTAACTCCAGAAGAACAAGATGGGAAAATTCCCTGGAATCCTCCATAACTAAGGGCGAGAACCAGAACCTGAAACTACACAGGTTCCAAACATTTTTTTTTTTTTTGCGGGTTTCACACCATGAATTATCATAAAGGAAATCCAAGAAAAAATAAGCTTCAGCACGGCATAACAGCTGGAAAAGGTCTTCCTTCGACCAAGCAAAGTACCTTGGGTTCATTTCTATCAAATAGTTGCTGCTCACTAACACATCATAATGAAAGATGAGTGAATCAACATTCTGCAGTTCACGTTCTCTAGCTAGGAATTCAAGCTTTTCTCCACATTATTACCCACACTGCTATTTCAAGTGTCAAAACACTTCTTTTCCATAGGGACTGCCAGATTTGAAAATCTCATGTTCAAATCACACCATTAAAAAAAAATAATCTAACATTTCATTTATAATATACTAACTCCCAGTTAAAAAGCTTTAGTGTGCTAAACCTCACAAATCCCAATATCACAATTTGTTCGTCAGGGCAAACAAAGCTATTGTAGACAGAGCACAATCCAAGGGGAATGAGAAAAACTTGTGCAAGTTCTTACAACAACAAGTTTCCTGCACAATCACACTAACAAATGCACAACACAATGTTGGGCAAGCTTATGTTCCTGATGGATTTCAGGGGGCAAATAAGTTATGAAATATTTAAATGAGTTGTCATAGAATTAGTTTACAGCTTAAGCAAAAAGAATTCACACTACATTTGTGCTACTCTTGGTGTTCATCTTGATAACATCGCTTTGTTCACAATTTACCAACTAGTTAAGTAAGTGTGGTCTTCCCAAGACCACCAATTCCGATTATTGGATAAATCAAGAAATTTTGGTTGCTACTGTTGTCTAGCAATAGTTTAAGTATCTCTTCTTTGTCCTCTCCTCTGCATAAAATGGGTGATCAATAGTTAGAATGGAGCTAGTCACTCGTTCGCTGGTTTCAACATTCCACTTTGTCCTATTTTCTAGCTTTCAAAAGATTAAAATTAGATTTGAGTTACCTTGTTTATTGTTTGAGAGATTCAAAGAGCTAGAATCTGAGAGGGCAACAATCTCTTTTATTTGCATATTCCAAAAGACAAGACCCCCCAAAAAAAAGAATCAGTAGATTTGGGGTTTTCTTGCTGTACAATTGTAGAACCATGTAGTGGCAATTCTATTAAAAAAAAAAAAAAATCTATCGCAGAAGTGTGTGCTCACCTCCTGGGTAGACGATTGAGAAAGGGAAATAGCAGTTTGAGAGAAGTGAAATAAAAGAGTTACTGCTGCTGAAGCGTTTGTTCCATGGAGTTCTTCAATGTGCTTTTTGAATAGATTGAAGGTAGAAGAAGATACTCTTGGCTGATGTTACTATTGCTTCACTCATGTTCATGGAGGTGTTGTTACAAGGGATTGTTTTCTGAAAATCTTGGTGCATATCGAGTTCAGCATAGTTCACAGGTCGACCATCGCAAATCTGATCAAGTTCATCACTGTGTGAGTTTTTATATTTCTACAAATTCAGTTTCAGTTTTTTGATTTTATCATCAGTTGTTTTGATCGTGAAAGAGGAGGTGTATCAGATTCGGTGTCTTCAATTTCAGATTTAACATATTAACTCAATAATCTATCTTAGTAAATCTTGTCAACAAACCTATTCATCAGTGTGCAAGGATTAATTTTAAAATATCTGAGATCTGATGGAATTCTTCTTTGAACAAGAGCCAATTTGAAAGAAGAGTAGTAGTATACTTGGAAGGTACGACGGGTGCTGTTTTAATAAGGTGACAATTTGAGATTCTAAATGCTCTGTTTGCTACTGTGTTGATCTGCATATAAGAAGACACCAACATAGGCCATAATAAGCAACACCTACATAACCAGAGACCTCTTTAGTCGAATCATAACTTTTATCCAATGAATATATCAAGAAGTGGCATATCTGTAGGTTTGTCAAAGGTTTAGAACATCGTCAAACGACTCAAACCTCTGATGCAGATAAGTATCAATAGGAGACAGCCTTGACAAAACAAGGAAACCACTGGATTCTTGCTGCTATTAAATTGATAAAATTTCCAGCATTGTTATCTTCCATCATTTATAAAGCTCAAAACAAAAGGGGGGGGTCCCATTAGGACTGCTTCCATTAGTCTATTGTGAATTCAAACCTCTTGTCAACAATCTCCAAACATTCTTCAAATAATTTTCCCCTCTAAAATAACGGAAATGAAGGCTTTGAAGAACCATGAAAAAATATAAAATGCCCATTACCAACAAAGAAACTATTGATCAGATTTTGCAATTTGAGCTTACGCATAGAGAGTCATGAGTCATCCGACAATTAATGCCAATAGAACTAACCCAGTTAACCAGGGTATAAGGCTAGAAGATCATCTAATTCACAACAACTTTACTCTTTCTAGGGTTTAGAAACTCCCAAAACATGTAATCTAGCAGATCAATTAGTTCCAGTGGTAATTGAGCCAATCAATTTTAGCTCTTCATCCATCTAATAAACACCAACTAAATTCACATAAGCAAACCCCCAATCTCGATATTAAAAGGCTGCTCAAGAGAGAGAAAGATTGCTAGAGACAGTAGATCGGCTCAAAAGAAGGTAGTGTTATGTGATTGGGACTAAGCATAAAATTGGTTCTTCACATTGAGAGAGAGAAAGAGAGAGCATACCTAGTGTTGCTGCCGGGGCTGGGGCATGAAAGCATCACCATATAGACGGAGGTCGCCGGAGGGAATGAAGAGAGATGACGACAGAGCTCCAACTATTTCATTGAATGGTTGTAGAGGAGTATCTTATGAAATGACAAAAATGCCATCTTAAATGTCAATTTGCAATATAATCATGAGATTTTAATAAAAGGAAATGAAATGTCTATTTTGCCCACCTAATTGATCCCTCTATGTATCATTGTTCAGTATGTATTGGTCTTTCCACTGTTTTGTTAATTTTCCAAACGTAACCTACTCTTGTTACATGAATAACAACCCTTTGTATCATAAAAAAACAATCAATATTTTTTGGGAAAATATCATCTCCCTCCCCTCTAAGTTTCCTTAATATCAATCCACTACCCAAGTTTTGAAAAATGACAATTCCCTCCCCTACTTAATGAAGACTCTATCAACCGTACCCTAAGTGACTAACTCTGTTAAAGCAGCTTATGAAAGGACGATATTACCCTCGTCTCTAACCTCTTATTTCAATTTTACCCTCTTCAACCCCAAAACCCTTTTTCATCTTCTTCCCCATATTCCTTGCCCTGTTCGATTCCTCTTTTATTTTAGAAATCCTAACCTCATACCTCATCTTCTTCCTCCTGTTTGAAATCATAGGTGTAACGAGACTGATAAAAGCCGGAGCAAGGTTGGGTAACTCAAGGCAACATTGATTACGATTGCCATCACCAATGATGCGATCATATTGAACCCAATTGCACGCAATCCTGAAATTAATTTCAGATCTCTGAAGTATTTCTTGCACAATTGTCATCACTGAATTAATTTTAATGGAGGAAATTACTTAATTTTGTACTTGAATAGGTTTCCCCAGGGTAGATGATGCCGTTCTCGTCTTGATCGAAGAAAGCTACATGTTGTTGAAGGACGCTCAAGTCATTAGGGTTTTGATCCAACATTCCATTCACATGCTCTGTATTACGCGCAGCCAAAGCCCTCACCATGTTTGTGTTTACAATTGAAATAATTAACAGAGAAAGACATCAAGAACCATGAACCCAACAGAAAATTACAACAAACCCATTTGTTTGGAAAGCAAAGAAGATGACAAAATCTATTACATGAACAAGAAAGGGAAGGGGGGGAGGCGAGGGAAGGAAGCCAACTTACAGGGCTTGGGGAGACTCTGCTCCAAATCCTCCTCTGGCTACTGCAGCTCTGTGTCATCCCTTGCTGAGACTTACCACACCTTATAGCCTACCGTCTTAGTCACACTCGGTGATGATCCATTGTTATCGCCTTCGCCGCAATCCAGAGACCATCAAAACCCTAATGTCTCAGATAATTCATATTTAGAACCTCCATCTTACGCAGGTGTGATCTTCAGTCCATTCGGCAACGAGAATGGAGATAAAATTAAAACATGTTGATTTCAATCTAAAGACGTTGAATCTTAAACTTTTAATGGTTTTTTGTGTTTCTGGGTTCTATGTTAACAGGAAGACAAAATTTTCTTTTCATTTTTTTTTCTCAGATATTGGGGTAACGAATGGAAGAGACGAGATGAGGAGGTGGGCAATTTCAATCCAAAGGTTCTATTCTTTTTTGTTTCTCAGCTGCGAAACGGAGGCAGTTGAAAACGAGATGAGACGAAGAAGACAGAGGCATTTCAGTTGCCTATGGGACACCAATGGCATTTCAGTCGCCTATACCTATAAATAATGAAACCTGCTGCCCTGCCCGGAGGTGTTTCAGCCTCTGTCTACATGATCTTGCCTTTCCCCATAAGTATTCCTTACTCTGGTTCTATGCTTCAAAAAACCATCTATTGCGTTAGAAATCCTCTCGGAGCGAGTTCTACCTGCAAGACAAGGATTAGCAGAGAGTACCGGGCGTTACCAGTGATCTCACTCCGATGCTTAAGTCAGATCTTTGAGCAATAGTCACAATAATGAGAATTTACATGGTTTTGACGTGTGTTACCTCCCTTATTTAAGGTGATGGAGAGTTTGAGTTACGCCGGGAGTGGTAAGCTGGAATCCCGGAGTGGAGTGAGACCATTACTGAATTCAATACGGAGTTTATGCTTATCCATTACTCCCCACGGGCCAGGAGTGGCGTGATGTGGGCGGAAGTCTAGGACCGTGTCAATCCATGATAGACTTGGAGTGGCTTACGTAAGCCGTGAAGGTTATCCTCTTATTCGCATCGTTGCCACATAAGACAACGGACTATGTACTGTGGGTAAGAGGCTGGGCTCGCACACCAGTTATCGTTGAGCTCACAATGGGAACCTGTATCACGACCTCGTTAACTCGCTCTCCGTGACCTCGGTCCTATGTCCCAACACGAGCCCCCCACTCCCTTGGACGCATGCGTCCTGGGGGGTTAGGTTTGTTTCGCTTTACTGTAATCTTTTTGGCGCCTGGGACCTGACAAGTTGGCGGCTGAGCGTGATTTTTTGATCCAATCGTCATCCACCACGTGGCCGAAAACCCTAAAGGTGTCCCTACTCGAGGCGACGCTTGACGTTCCTCCTATGTACGGACGCATGTCCGTAGGCATTATGATCTCTGGGCTATGCCTACTGTTGGTTGATCCTAGTCACGCTAAGCCCCCCACTACGGTCCTTCCACGTGGTATAAGCCTTAATTACCTCGAGCCATCTCAAACGTTGATTGTTCTTAGCCGTCCGATGAGTCGCGTCCTTTGGCCATTGGATCTAGCAGTGTTTCTTCTCCCTTATAACCGGGGACTTCACTTTTACAGTAATCTTTTACCATCTTCCATCTATTTGGGTTTTTTACTCTCTGAACTTCCGGTTCCTGCCGCTGTGTTTGCTCTGACGAACACCGTGTTCAGGGATTCTCAAGCCTTTTTCGACTAGTGCTTTTTTTGTGAACCTTTGTTGCGTGCTCCGATCCTATTGCATCTTTAGCCCTCGATCTCTGCTACTTTTTACTAGTAAGTTATTCTTTAACCATGTCTTCTCCTTCGTCAGAGTCTGACAGGGGTTCTGACAATGCTGTCGAATCGAGTGGGGGTTCTGACTGCGAAGTGAGTTCCGAGGGGACCCAAGAGGAGTGATCTACACTGGGTCAAAGAGGTTTGCTATTTGGGCCCAGCGTCTGACCTGGGGCTTCATCGATTGGCCCAGCGGCGGGCCAGTGTCGACCAAAATTCTAGCAGAACGTACTGCCAATGACGGCGGTGCCTATGGTGTTAATGAAGAGGAGGAGGCCCTGGTGAGACCTACCAATGTGGCAGCCTTTGAGAGTACCATGACCACGGATTCTCTGGCTGCTCTTCGTACCCAGTACAGCTTTCCCCCAAGGGTGGAGACATGGGTTCCTACTAGAGCTGAGAGGGCAAACACCCCACGACCGAACACTGTATGTCTGTATGAGGTCGCTTTTCAGTGCGGCTTGCGCTTCCCTATCCACTGTTTCATTTTGGAAGTGCTAGACCATTTTCAGATTTCTCCAGGCCGGTTAGTGGCGAATGCCTAGAAGCACCTCCTTGGCTTCTACCTTTACTTTTCCCAGCTTGGCCGTGAGCCCTCCTGGGCCCTTTTTCTTTACTACTACCATCTGAAACCGACCGGCGGTGAGTGGTTCTACCTAGCCTTGCGTAGTACAACAGGGTCCTATAGACCTAAGGCGTTTGTTTCCCATATGCCCGATTCTACGAAGAAGTGGAAGGATCGCTTTTTCTTTGCACGTATCGAGGGCAATCCCTTCCGGGTGGAGTGGAGACCTATATGACTATAATCAGTGAACCAGGTCCCCATGCTGAGCTAGTACGATCAGCGGTCTCTCGAGCTTGTGGTAAAGGCCACGACCTTCGACGTGCACGGTTTGGCAAACGAGGGTCTGTGCTAATTGAATATGGACTGAGCTCAGCGCGGGGTGAGTCCCTACCATAAAGAACTTGTTTCCTTAATGGCCACAAGCTGTTCCTGACCTGAATTTATCTTTCTTTCAGTGGACTACGAGCCTGACGCCAACGAGCTTCGCGGAGACGCCGCATTTGTGAGACAAAAAGCCTTGAAGAGGCAATCCAGGCCTTCGTCTCGCCCTTCGCTCCCTGGCATTTCAATAGGGGGTTCGCCATCCTCTGGCAGTGTTCAAAAGAAGCAGGAAGCCTCCTCCAAGGGGAAGGAGAGGGCAGAGAAGTCTAGTAAGGCTCTTCCGCCCAAGGTTCCTGAGAAGAGGATGTGCAAAGATGTGGCGAGCTCTGACCCTTCCTCGAAGAGAGTTGCGCGAAGTGCTGGATCTCCGGAGGAGACTGTCCAGGTCTCGAGAGCTTCAAGGATAGCTCCCCAGGACCTCACCAAGGGGAAATTTGGCAAGGGTGAGACGGGCGTGTGGCCTCCTCCCAAGGGGAAGAAGCACCTCCAATTTTAGTGGGAGGTTTATGAGGGCGATTCCTCTCTCCATTGTCCTCGTGTTTCTGGGGAGTTGATGGATCACAGGCCTCCCAGGATGATTTTTGTGCTCAGTCGGATGACGAACTCCTCAATTCGTTTGTGTTGGATTTTGCCAGGGCAAGCCTCGGGCCAGGATGATTCCTTCCTTAGTTTGCTCAGGGCACTTCTGATATCATCCTGTTCTCTATACGTTACTCAGGCAGCAAGTGAGTTGCGGCGGCATGTGGCAAGCCTGTCTGCCTCTTATGAGAAGGAGAAAAAGATGAGAGTGGCTACAGAAGAGCAGACGGTAGTCGCTGGGACCACCATTTCTACCATGACCGAGGTGGCCAAGGGTCATGAGGATACGATCAAGTCTTTTACCAAGCGCATCGAGGAGCTAGAGGTATAGCTAAGATTGGAAAATAACGAGACCGAGCTGGGGAGGAGGAAGACCACCACTATTCAGGGAGATTTCATTGCATTTCAAGATCGGTAACCCCGGGTGATCAAAGATGCCGTTAGGGTGGCCCTAGAAGCCTTTAAGTGTTCTAATGAGCTGAAAGATCGCATGAAGGAGGTGCGTCAGAAGGGCTACTGGACTAGAGTGGATGACACCATGAAGCACGTTCTTGAGACGACCCCTAGCTATGACTTCTTTGGCTTCGACTATTACATTCCTCCTGTTTCGGCAACCCCGAAAGTGCCGGAGGCGGTTGAGGACCCTGCGGTCATGGGCGACCTCCCTGCTGCGATGTCTCCTCCTACTGCCATCTCACCTTCCGTGGATGAACTCATTAACCCTGCTTCTCCTCCAGCGGACACGACCTTGGCCCCCATGGACCCTACTTCAGACCCTCTTCCAACCGACCTATCTCCAACGAGTGCTACTGCTTCTGATCGTCCAACCAGCAATTGAGAACCCCAATGTTTTTTTTTTTTTTTGAGACATGTAAATATTTAGCTTGCCATCAATGAAACATATCTTCACTAAGTGTTAGAGCGCGTATTTTTCTCTTTTCTTCGCCCTTCTTACGCGAGCTAGCTGTTTCCTTAGGTCGCACCTCCTTTATCTCCTTTTTGGGCCAGGTTCTCTTGTCTAACTCTTTGATATTGATTCTCTTGCGATGCTTCACCTTTTTTCATGACGTAAGTGTTATTATGGCGTTGAATCTTTCCCAAATATTCCCTGCGAATTTCCTGAGTGAGCCTTTATTGCATTTCCTTTTCAATTGACCTTTGATTTCTCTTGCGATTTATGAGAGCCGACTTTTGAACTGCCTTCTTGATAATGATGCTCTTCGAGTTTCTTGGAGGGATCTTAAGCCAATGGGGCTTGGACACGTGCCTTGGCAAATATGGGAACTGAATCGTTATCCCTGTATCCGCGTCGCTCTCAACTTCTTGGAGAGGCGTGGGGCCAGTAGAATCTAGCCATGTGGCCCACGATGTGATTCATCCCTTAAGTGACTCTAGACCTTGAACTGTGGCCCTTCTACGCCTATACCTTTCCCACGTCTACAGGAAGTGTGAGCCAATGGGACCAGACCACGTGGCTCGCGGCTTTATTCACTTCTCGATTAGTTTGGGCTATCGAACCATCGCACTTCCTCTTTAAATAGAGGTTGGACCCTCTGGTCCTAGCGTCATCCTCAGAACTATGGCTTCTTCTGCAACTTTGTTCCTCCTTGTCTTCCTTTGGGGTTTACTTATCTTTCTCCATCAAGGGCTCCGCTATTTCTTAGACACAGAGGCTTCAAATTTTGGGAGCCTGCTTCTTTCGCTGGCGTTGCTTTTCGGCTTCAATCTTCCATCGACATTGGTCCTCATAGCTTCAATCCTTGATCAACATGTCTTGTCCCTCGGGTGATTGGCCGTGGGCATCCCCTTTGTGTTTCCTTCCATACCAGTCTCATGGGAGTGGTAAGGTTACATCAAAGGGGTGGAGAATCTTGAGGAGGTCTCTCCCTGCCTTTTTTCACTATTAACGTATTTGGCAGGTTGGGATGTGGAACCATTAGACGTGCTCAGGATTCCAGGCCGTGGCCTTCTTATGTTCTTCAAGCTCTTCGTGCTTGGTGGGGGTGGAGAGGTGATGACTGAGCTTCTTGGGGCCCAGAGCATTTGTATGGTGATTCTCATCTGTCAGAGGGGTCTGCTCTTGATTATCGGGGTCGCTTAGTGACAGAAGCTTTTGATGAGCTCAGTATCGATCTATCCGATGTGGTTGTTATGCTACTTCTGTCTCACACTTCATGGCCCCCGGTACTTATGCTTCATAAGCCTTCTTCTACTCGAGGCCTTCTCAGACTCAAGTTGTTGATGGGCTTTTAGTTTGTCACATTTTCTCCTTACAGGTTGTTGTGCTTGTATCGTGAAGGGATCCCTGTAACTTGTCTTTGCACATTGTAATCTTTCCATGTAGCTGTACTTTACAGAAACATTAATAAAAGATTCTTTTATTTTACGCTTGCCTTCTCCTCTACCTTTGCGTCGCTATTCTTTGGTGTTTGTGTAATGGCCTATGCAGACTTTCAGACTCTTCGTGTTGACTCCTGGGGCCAGTCAATGAGCTAGACTTTCGTGCTACCCTATGGGGGGAATCTTTCTTGTTAACGCAGTGAGCTAGACTTTTGTGCTACCCTATGAGGGCATTCTTTCTTGCTAACTCAGGGAGCTAGACTTTCGTGCTACCCTATGGGGGCAGTCTTTCTTGCTAACTCAGCGAGCTAGACTTTCGTGCTACCCTACAAGGGCAGTATTTCTTGCTAACTCAGCAAGCTAGACTTTCATGCTACCCTATGAGGGCAGTCTTTCTTGCTAACCCAGGGAGCTAGACTTTCGTGCTACCCTATAGGGGCAGTCTTTCTTGCTAACTCAACAAGCTAGACTTGTTGTAAAAATTTGCACAGAGTCTGGAGCACCAACTGCCATTTTATTAATCAAAGACAATTGTTGTTTACACTGACAACTTACTGGTAAAATTTTTTAAGATTCTCTGAATTCTATGGTCGTGGTATTTTGTTGCCCCTCGGGGTCTTCAAGCGATAGGTCCCTAGCCTGATTTGCTTGGAGATCACATATGGCCCTTCCCAGTTTGGGTCCAATTTGCCTTGGTGCTGAGGTTGGGAGGCGCTTACTTTTTGTGACACTAAGTCTCCAACTCTGAACGCTCTTTCTTTGACTCTAGAATTGTAATAACGAGCGGTTCTCTATTTGTATGCTATGTTTCTCATCAACGCATCCTCTCTGACTTCATCTAGGAAATCCAGGTTTGCCCTCAGCCCATCCTAGTACGTTCTTTCATTGAAGTTCAAACTTCTAAGCGATCCTACTACAACTTCAACTGGGGCAAGTGCTTCAGTTCCATAGGTAAGCGGAATGAGCTCTCCCCTGTGGGCGTTCGAACTGTAGTTCGATACGGCCATAAAATGCTAGGGAGCTCATTGACCCACCTTCCTTTTGCTTTAGTTAATCTCTTTTTTACTCCAGCAAGTAGGGTGCAGTTGGTGACTTCTGCTTGCCCATTTGCCTGTGGATACGCAACTGAGGTTGTCCGGTGTTCTACTTCATATTGGGCACAGAATTCTCCAAACTGCGGGTTGTCAAACTATTTCCCATTATCGGTCACCAGTATCTTTGGCAGGCCAAACCTGTAGATGATCTTGCCTCTGAAGAATTTCTCCATTTGTTGCTGCGTGATCTTTGCTAGTGGCTCAGCTTCCACCCATTTGGTAAAGTAGTCCACAGTGACCATGAGATATTTTCTTCCCCCTGAGGCTGGGGTGAAGTTGCCCAGTATGTCCATTCCCCACATGGCGAAGGGAATTGGACTAAGTTTAGAGGCTAGCTCTATGGCGGGCTGGCGTGGTATTTCTGCAAACTTTTGGCACGGCTCGCATCTTCGCACGTATTGAATCACCTCCTTTTGCATGTTGGGCCAGTAGAGTCCTGCCCTCAGTATTTTGTAAGCCAAATGCCTTCCCCCCATGTGACTGCCACATATGCTTTGATGTACTTTTGTTAGGGAGTTCAGAGCTTGTGTGGGAGTCAGACATTTTAGCAGTGGACCTGAGACCGATCTTTTATAGAGTTCTCCTTCTATTAGGGTGCATCGAGCAGCGCGACCTCAAACTTTTTGTGCTTCAGCCTTATCCTGGGGTAGAATGTCATCTTTTAGGTAACCAACGATCGGATCCATCCAGCTGGTCTCGATATGGACTTGTGCGACCTCTTGAACTATGTGTGCGGATGAATCCAGCTGCTCAATATATACCGAGCCATCGAGTTAGGCTAATTCTTCTTTGGATAATCGTGAGAGTGTGTCTGCTTTTTCGTTCTCATTTCGTGGCACCCTACTTATCTTGAACGTCTCGAACGAGCTCACTAGCTTCTTGGCTTTTTTCAAGTACGCTGCCATTTGATCGTCCTTGGCTTCATAGTCCCCATTGACTTGATTCATGACCAGTTGTGAGTCAGCCCGTACGGCTAGCCTTTTGACCTATATAGCCTTGGCAGTCCTCAGTCCTGCAATCAATGCCTCGTACTCTGCCTCATTATTTGAGGCCGGGAAGTTCAACCGTAGCACAAACTGTACCTTGAAGCCTTCAGGACTTGTTAAGATGAAGCCAGCTCCTCTGACCTCTGTGTTACTCGACCCATCTACGAACATGGTCCAGGGTGACTCCGGGCTGGGCTCTGCTTCTGTCAAGTCTTCCCGCTCTTGCTCGTTTTGGTTCTACATGCATTCTACCATGAAGTTTGCCGGGATTGCCCCTTGATAGCTGTTTTGGGCTTGTACTCAATCTGATACTCACTCAACTCTACTGCCCATGCTGTCAGCCTTCCCAATACGTTAGGTTTATGAAGTACCCTTTTCAAGGGCCGATCGGTCATGATTGCTATCGGATAGGCCTAGAAATACTGTCTTAGTCTTCGAGCGGCTTTAACCAGCGTGAATGCGAGCTTCTTGATCTCAGGGTAGCTAGTCTCTGCGTCCAATAAAACGTGGCTGACGTAATAGACAGGTTTCTGAACTCCTCCATCCTCGCTTACCAAGGTTGCACTTACTGCAACTGGTGACACGGCTAGATACAGGAGTAATTCCTTCCCCAGAACCGAGCGTGTCAATAGGGGTGGGTTGGCCAGGTAAACTTTCAAGTCTTCAAAGGCCTTCTGACACTCCTCGGTCCATGCGAAGCCTCTGACATCCCTCAAGTTCTTCAAAGTTTTGAAGAAGGGTAAGCATTTATCTCCCGAAAGAGATACGAAATGAGCTAGGGCTGGCACTCTTCCATTTAACCTCTGGACCTCATGAATGGTTCTTGGTGGGCTCATGTCCTGAATGGCTGTTATTTTGGCTAGATTGGCTTTGATTCCTCTTTGGGACACCATATAGCCCAAAAATTTGCTTGAGCTGACACCAAAGACATACTTGGCAGGGTTTAGCTTCATTTGGTGAGCCCGTAATACTTGGAATGCCTCGTCCAGATCGGCTAAGTGATCCTGAGCTTTGATGCTCTTTATTAGCATGTCGTCTACGTACACCTCCATATTTCTGCCTATCTGGGCTTTGAATATCCCGTTTACCATTCTTTGGTAGCTTGCTCCCGCATTTTTTAGCCCGAATGGCATCACCAAGTAGCAGAAGTTTTCTTGGTTTGAACGGAACGCGGTGTACACTTCATCTCCCTCCTTCATCAGGATCTGATTGTACCAGGAGTAAGCGTCCATGAAGCTTAACCTTTCATGCCCTGCTGTTGCCCTGCAGTTGCATCTATCAGCAGGTCGATCCTGGGCAATGGATATTCGTCCTTAGGGCATGCCTTATTGAGGTCGGTGTAGTCCACACACATCCTCTACTTTCCATTGGGTTTGGGAACCATCACCACGTTTGCAAGCCAAGTAGGGAATCGTTCTTCTCTGATGAAATAGGATGTCTTCAATTTCTCAATTTCTTCTTTCATCGAGGCTTGTAGTTCTGGTGCGAACATCCTTCTTTTCTGCTACACTGGTTTTTTGCTGGGATCCACATGCAGGGCGTGCTCGGCTATGTGGCGGGGTATGCCTGGCATGTCAGCTGCCTACCAGGTGAATACATCCTTGTCCTTCTGAAGGAATAAGGTGAGTTCTCTTGCATCTTCCTGGCTTAGTGACGACCCAATCTTTACGATTTTTGTCAGGTTTTACTGATCCACTGGGATCTCTATGAGCTCTTCTACTGGCTCACCTCGCTGATAGCGCTTGTCCTCCTCACGGTTGTCCATGACCTCCACCTGATAAGCCATTCCTCTGTAGTTGCCCTTGATACCTTTCAAGAACGCAGCATGGCATTCCTGGGCCTTCTTCTGTTTCATTTGGCACTCTCCCACGCCGTTGGGAGTGGAAAATTTGACTTTCAGATGCTTGGTAGAAACTATTGCACCCAGCTCGTTCAAGCTGGGTCTGCCTAAGATAGCATTGTAGGCCGTTGCTACTCGAACGACCATGAAGCTGACCTTTACGGTCTTCTGGCACGGTGCTATTCCCACTGTCATCAAGAGTTCTACTGACCCCTTGATCGGGGCAAGTGCGCCTGAGAATCTGTATAAGGGTGCTGGCTCGGGCTTCAATATGCCTGGCTCAAACCCGAGTTGTAGGTACGCATCGTAGGATAGCATGTCTACAAATGCCCCCGTATCTACCAGTATTCTGTGGACTAGTCAATTGGCTATAACTGCCTGAACCACGACAGCATCGTCGTGTGGCCATCTCAACCCCCCCATATCCTTGTCCAAGAATGTGATCACAGGCTCAGTGCACACTTTCTTCTCGGGAACTTCAGCCACCTCCACGAACCTTGCCTTTGCTTTTGCCTTTCGGGCTGACTCTTGTCCTGGCCCCCCCCCAAGATGGTAATAATGGCGGGGGCCGTGGATGTATTGGCCTCATCCCAGTTTTTGCGGACCTCTCATTGATCATCTCGTCGATTGTCTTGGCAACCTCGATCATCTCCTCCACGAACCCTGGAGTCTCTTCCCCGGTTGTTTCTCACAGCCTCACGACCTGGGGAGTTATTCTTTGCATCCTCTTTGACGTAACGTCTTAAGTGACTCGTTTGGATCACATCTTCTATCTCTCTCTTCAGCTGCCTGCAATCTTCTGTGTCATGGCCCACGTGCTTGTAGAACTCGCAGAACTTATTCTGGTTCCTATCTTCTGGCCTAGTGAACATTGGCCGAGGCTGCTGCAGCAGCCCCCTACTAGATACTTCCATTAGGATTTTGGTCCTGGTGGTGTTGAGCGGGGTATAGTCGGGACTCTGGTCCCTGTCTGTCCTCGCCTTCTTGGTATCTCTCTTCCTCTCGTCCTTCTCATTTGCCCTCTTTTTCTCGGGGGCTATTCCATCCACTGCTTTCCTCACCTTCATGATATCGAACATGTTGGTGTATTGGTAACAACGATCCAATAGTTGTGGCATGGTCATCACCGGATCCAGCACAAGCGACTTCACTAGGTCATGGTTGGTGACCCCATTGTGCAAGGCATTGAAAGCCATTGCATCAGCCAGGTCTTTGATCTTCAGGCTCTCCGCGTTAAAGCGGGTGATATAATCTCTTATAGACTCGTCAGAGCACTGCTTGATAGCTAGCAAGTTGGCTGCAATTTTCTTTTGCTTCACACTACTCTGGAAGCGGCTAATGAAGGCCTTGGCCAACTCTGTGAAGCTTTGGATCGAGTTAGACTTCAATTTGGAGAACCACAATGCAGCGGGCCCCTTGAGAGAGGTGGGGAAAGATCAGTAGGATACTACATCAGATCCACCATAGACCGTCATCATGGCGTTGAAGTACCTGATGTGGTCGTTGGGATCGCCCTTCTCATCATAAGCCTCGAACGTAGGGGGATTAAAACCCTTGGGAAGCTCTGCCCTCATGAGCTCCCTTGTAAAGGGACGTTAGCTCGGCCTGAAGCTTTCTTTTGGGGCTATTCCCCTCTCCAAGGCCGCAATCTATGTGTTCGTCTCTCTGAGCTTACGGTCAAGCTCGCTTTCTACGACCTGGTTGTTGATAATGTCCGTGCGTGCATGACGTACATTCAACTTGTCCCTGAGATCTGGATGGGGTAGCCTTGGTGGGTCTACCCAATTGGTGTGTATGTTCGAGGCCCTGGAACGAGTCCTTTCGGACTGGCTATGAGCTCTTCGGCCGATGGATACTGACTGTTCCTCCACGCGTGAGGGCCTACTCCTAGTGGGCAGGTTGCCCATACGCACTACTCCTAGGGGAGGTAGCTCTCGCCTAGAGGGGTGTGATGATCCCACTCTGCTCCCTGATACTCGTACATCGTCTCTTGCTGTCCTCGGATTCTCCTGGGCAGTTCCTGGGAGAACCGGAGGCAGCAACGGTGCAGGAGGTGGTATTGGTGCCGGTGGCAGACCTGCGGCTGCGGTAACCGCCGTCGTGGCTGTCCTCAATGCTTGCACCTCGCGAGCTATGTCCCTCAGGATCCCACTCTGGTTGAGAACTTGTAGTTGTAGGTCCTGGATTTGGCAGACGTTAGCAGGTGCACCGGGATCTGTTTCGGGGACAAACCCCTGGGGCATCGACGGCGGAGGTGGTAAAGCCTGAATGCCAAGGCTAGACTGGCCTTGATTCTGAGTCGCTGTTTGGTCAGCCTCCAATGTGACAGAGGGATGGGTTCTTGCCACTTCCCCTACCGCTAGTAGCCGGGGGTCGACGGATGCAGTTGTCGTTTGCCGCTATTGGGTTTTCTTCCCTGCATTCTTGTCGCGTGAGTGTTCTTCATTGTCTGACGAGTCACCGGGTTTTTCACGGCTGGTTGGGCCTGAGTATTGGATGGAACGACATGGGGTTCTCCGGCCATGATCTCAAGTTCAGTCAGATAGAGAGTATAAGGCTTTGAGAATTGTATCGTTCCCACAGACGGCGCCAAACTGTTGCATCAGAAATCCTCTCGAAGCGAGTTCTACCTGCAAGACAAGGATTAGCAGAGAGTACTGGGCGTTGCCGGTGATCTCACTCCGATGCTTAAGTCAGATCTCTGAGCAATAGTCAGAATAATGAAAATTCAGATGTTTTGACATGTGTTACCTCCCTTATTTAAGGTGATGGAGAGTTTGGGTTATGCCGGGAGTGGTAAGCTGGAATCCCGGAGTGGAGTGAGACCATTGCTGAATTCAATTTGGAGTTTACGCTTATCCATTACTCCCCACGCGCCGGGAGTGGCGTGATGTGAGCAAAAGTCTAGGACCGTGTCAATCCATGACAGACTTGGAGTGGCTTACGTAAGCCGCGAAGGTTATCCGATCCTCTTATTCGCATCTTTGCCACGTAGGACAACAGACTATGTACTGTGGGTAAGAGGTTGGGCTCTCGCACCAGTTATCGTTGAGCTTGCGACAGGAACCTGTATCACGACCTCGTTAACTCGCTCTCCGCAACCTCAATCCTATGTCCCAACACCATCGTCAAGAATAGTGTTTGATTCTAAAGAAATTTGCAGGTGTCTCTCCCGATTGAAATAGAATTTCAGATAATGGATAATGAGAGGGTTTTTGGATAATGGAGGAAAAAAAGAAAAGGAGAAGAAGGAGAAGAAAGTGGTTTTAGAAAAATTGGAATTAAAATAGATTAAGGGTAATTTGGGGTTTTAGAAAAATTAGACATATTCATGTCATCAATTAATAGCGTTTTTTAACGGTTAGAGTACAGTTGATAGAATCTTTATAAAATAAGGGAGGAAATTGTCATTTTTCAAAACTTGGGTACTGAATTGATATTAAGGAAACTTAGAGGGGAGGGGGATGATATTTTCCCATAATTTTTTGTAGAATTTTTTTTTTTTGTGGGGGGGGGGGGTGTGGAGGAAGGGGAGGGGGAGGGTGGGGGTTAGGAGAAGAATCTAGGTGAAGAAAAAGTTTTCAACTCTCTAGGTTTTTTTGCATGATACTACCTATTGGCACTAAACTATATGATAATGTTGTCCACATAATTTTCCAAGTTGAACCTTTTTTTTTTAATGAGAGTAAAGTGAAACTTATTAAACTACACTTGAAAAGGATTACGAGATTACAAATAAACTATTAACAAGGTAAGGGTGTCAAAATAGAATCAAAATCGATTGTTGGAACTAGAATCGATCATTTACGATCGAACCGAACTGCATCATAAAAAAAGATGCGATTCTGATTTCATAGGTTCTATAACCAGTTCGATTAAGTTAAAAACCGGAAAACCGTTGATTAATCGAATAGAAACCGGGTATAAAATTGAGATTAGGAATATTCTGATTTGTTTAAGAAAAGGGTTAAGCATACTAAAGTATTATGACTCTTTACTGAGATATTTTTGAATTTCAGTTTGAGTGCCAAATTTATGAAGGGACAGAGGGTTCTGGTAATCACTCTGAAATGTCATTGCAATGAGCATATCTGTGTGGACTTTGTTAATGAATTGTGGCCTTGGGTAATCACTTAAAAATATCGTTGCAACCAGCATGCCTAAGTGAACTTTGCGTAAAGTTAGATGTGTATAAAATAATATAATTTCTCCCACATCACAAGCAAATGGAAAGTAGAATGAAGGGTACAAAGGTGCAAACGGATGTGAAGAGATATTACAAACCGCATGTAAACTAGATAAAGAAAACTGAATAGAAACCGCTAAAACCGCACCACATATAAAACTATTCTGATTTTAGGTGATTCTTATTCGGTGCGATTTTGATTTCTACCTTGTTCTACTAAAAAAAAGATTTCTACCTTGTAAAATGTGCATCGAACCAGAACCGCACCATTTCACATCCTTATAACAAGGTGTACAACATTTCTTTTGCAATGTTTATTGAACAAAAGGTATGTTTTTTAGGAAGACCATCTTACGTTTGTGAAGGAGATTGGAAGTACATTGGGTTCAAGTTTTTCAATTAGTCTACTATAAGGAAAATGGAAAGGGTTTGGACTCTTGTAATTCTTGCCTAATTTAGTCGTTAAGTTTTTTTTAAAAAACATTTTTCACTATTATGAAAAATATAATTATCTGTATTTAGGGATGCAAGTTTGGCCCTGACGGCCCGAACCCGCCCAAGCCTGCCCTGAGCCCGAACAGGGCTTGGGTTGAGATACCTTGGCCCTGAGGGCGGGTCAAGGTCAGGAATTTCTGGCCTTGAGTCAGGGCAGGGCCGGGTCAGGGTTGAGGCCTCGGGCTGAGCCCGGCTCAGCCCAACCCGACCCTATCTTCTATTTTTTGTTTTTGTTTTTGTTTTTGTTCTTTCTTCTTCTTCTTCTTCCCAGCCTGGCAAACCCATTCATCCTTTCCCAGCCTAACCAGCCCATTCATCTCCCTTTCTCAGCTTGGCCAGCCCATACATCTCCCTTTCCCAGCTTGGCCAGCCCATACATCTCCATTCCCCCCCCCCCATGGCTAGGCCAATTAGGGTCAACCCGGACCGACTCTGAGGGCAGGTCAGGGTTGGATTTTTTTGGCCTGAGTCAGGGCCGGGTCTAGCCTGAGCCTAGCTAAGGGGACTCACGGTTGGGCTGGGGTTTTAAAAGGCCCGGCCCAACTTGACCCTGCTGCAGCCCTAGCTATATTACTCACAATCTATTGCAGACATTATATATTGACATGAATCTAATTAAATGTTAGCCCCTCTCTTTTTTATTCTCCATCTTTCATCTTTTATATTTGATTATTTAAATTTTCGTTTTTTTTTATTATTCTCCATCTTTCATTTGTCTTTTTCCAATTTTTCATTTCTCATCTATTTCGCCATCCCTCTTTTCCCCATCTCTTCTCTCCCTTTTTTTGTTTAGACCTCAGTTTTCACTATTTTGTTTTGTTTGAATCCATGTAACCGACCCCATTAAGTTGGGATAAGACTGAGTTTGTTGTTGTTGTGGATACTCCTGAAGTCACCATTTCAAAAATCTCAATGAAATTCCGCAAGATTATATTATTGGCTAATATATATATGTATTTTTAAAAAAAAAAAAATAAAATTAGAACTGGATAATTTGATATTGGTCAGTTGAACTCCAAAAAGATACAAATTCCATATTATTCTTGTTCTTAAGCTTCAGATAGTTAATATTATTTCCCTTCTTTTATTTTTTTTAATATTATTTCCATTCATTATTATTTTCTACTATATTATAAAGATGAAGTCTTGTTAGACCAATGGAAATCATTGTGCTCAGACAAGATGAGGGGGAAAGCAGTTTAGCTATTGTCACTTTCTCCTTATTCTAATCAAGTCCATGATCCATGAGGTCTTATTATCTCATCTCTATGAATATTTCTTTGTTCTTAGTTAGAAATATTCTGCATGAATACATAAAGGGTCATGATCAATTTTTGTGTATAATAATGGTCATAGTATTTGATTCATTTATCCAAGTCAGTTGTACAAAATGAAAGAAACTTCATCAAGATGAGTCAACTAGGTCACTGGACCGGAATGACTGGCAAGAGTGAAACAAGCTAATTCATGAGTTGAATCATGACTTAAAAAAATTAATAATCAGAATTGTACAAGTCTTCTAACAAGTATTTATGAAGATCAAAGGGAAGAAAAAATCAATTTAAGAAGTAGATAACATCACAGTTTAACAACTTCCCAAACCGTAAACTTAATGAATTCCTGTAGCTTTTTAGGCTCTGTTTGGTTGCAAGTCAAGGGAAGTGAAATCACTTCTGAAAAAAGAAAAGGAAAGTTTTGTAATCATAATTGTGTAACTTATTTAAAACTCCTACCACATTTGGTAATTATATTTTTCAAATATTAAATTTATTTTATATTTCAAATCAAATGAAGTTGATTGCAAAGTTATATCATTTTTAATAACTATATTTAACATGTTTTGAAATTAGTCACACAATCATGTGAGGTAAAAATTTCAAAATTTTACTTCCCTTTCTTTTATTTTCCTTGCAATCAAACGGAGCCTTGTAAGAACTGGTCCTTGAATGAATTGAGTTAAATTGACTCAGTCAAGTCCTGAGTAGATCAATTGTTTTTGCAATCAAATTATGATGTGAACGATGATCGTGATAGAAATCTTTCGTTACGATATGAGAGGATATTATTTCAAGCTTCATCATAATTCATGATTAAGAACTTGATTTAGAAAATCCAAACACCATGATTCAACTAGGTATATTGCATAAGACATAGGGCAACACAAATGTGATATTAGCACCAATGAATTCAAACCATGTGCAGTAGGGATATAGGGCAATCAATCCTTCTTAAGCCTAACACCATTTTTTTTCTTCACAATTATGAATTGATTAGTCAATGGAATGATGTAAGAACTTCAATTATGTTTGAAATGGATAGAACATTTTTAAAAGAGGCACAATCAAGGGAAATATTTTCCTTTCATAGTGCGTGGAGGATGTTGATTTAACCAAATCTTTTAATTTCACTTCATGATAAGCTATTCAAAGAATGATGTAATACTTGAAAGGGTTCTCTTGAGTTGCACATCATTCAGAATGAGACAATTCTAAATTATAAAATGTAAAACTGATTCACTTGCTTAGGTAGACATCCTATCCTCTGTTGGGTTGCATCTTCCTTGATGTAACCAGTGTATTTTACTCAGTGTGAAGTCATCAAACCAATCCAACTAAGCCTTGTAACAATTGATTAGAATAGCTACATGAATCTTGTTCTTCCAATCTATTATGTTCTTCCACCCTATCTAGGGCCATATTGTTATTGGTGAAGCCTGATCTCTATCCAAAAAGTGCTGTGGGGAATCTTTGACAGACCGTTTCGCCTTCGAAATGGCCTAAAAATGCATACTCAGCGCTATAAACCCTGAACCCTGTAGAGCTCGTCGAAACCTTTGAAATGATATGTATATTGACATATGTTAAGTTCTAGTCCAAACCAGACCGGGTGGATCTTTTGGTCTTCTAGGGGCATTTCTATACTTTTCAGTACTTTTCTAGGTTAAGGTTCTCTTATAATGTGTTCTTTATCTCTTTGTAAGGGTAAGAGAGATCTGAGGGTTTGTAACTTTTGCTTCAGAAGTAGTGGAACCATCTCCTACCGCCGGCCATGGATGCAGCCTACCTACTTGAGGGTGAACCACGTAAAATTCTTGGTGTTGTGTGACTGTTCTTCTCTTTATTCTTCGTTTTCTTTTGCAAAATCCCCATTTCTGGGCATTGTTTTTTAAACAAATATCTAACAATCTCTTTATTTGACCTTGAACTTTTCTCCTTGGACGTGCTAAGCACCATCATTTTAAGGAAATCATATAATTAATCTTAACATTAATTAACAAGGAGAAATAAAGTCTGCTTTAATAAGATCATTGTGTTTGCCATATTATGGTCCAGATCCCCTAGAAAGCAGAATTGTGCCTGGCCCATTTTATTACTATACTCAGGAAAGAGGAAGCAACAATCAACAAATTGAAGAAACCAAGCCACAACCAGCCCAACATGGGCTTGTCTTAGGAGTCCATCAGGATGGTCCAAGCACATGTCCAGATAAAGGTGGGCTGCTTATCCTGGAAATCCTCTAGTGTTCACTTACAAGCTTAGGAGGCAACACTATCTGAAGTAGGGCTTCTTCTAGGTACCATTGATCAAACAAGCTATTCCAGCCCAGCATGTGTGTGACACATAAACACCGGAAGGGTAAATTACTAAAATATTGTGTGCGAAGAAGTGGGGTAATCTGTAAGAGAAGGCTGAGAAAATTTTCTCAAAATATTGTTTCTGCACCATATTTCAGCACAAGACAATGAATTTACAATTCTTAAGAGTAGGCTAAGAAGACAAATATTTCAAATCAAGAGCTCTTTAAGTCTGATAAAGCTGCTTTTGTTGTAGCTGAGATAATTGCATCCGAAGCATTTGGTAAGTAATAATATTTCCCTGCCAAATGAAATTGTTAGCCTTCGTGATAAATGCATCTCGTCGCAGTTTGAGAAAAAAATAAAGGAATACTCAATTAATGCACCTTGAGAAACTCTGGCAATCTCCTTTGCAAACCCGGTTGACACAAACTTGTTTTCAGTGTCAATAACAAGAAGAGACATCCCTGCTTTATATATTTTTCCCGCTACTTCAAGAATTTCATCCTTTGGTAAATATGGGACATTTCCAAGTAAGTCAATTTGTTCCACCTCTTCTCCAAAAGAACAGGAAGAAAAATGTTTCACATTCATAGTTTAAGATGTTACCTTTAACTCTTGAGTAGAAGGTCTGGGAGCATCAGCAGCAGCAGCAGCCTCAGGATCAGTAGATCTCTTCAGTGATATGTTGGCTCTGCCATCGGTTATTGCAACAATCATTATACGCCCAACATCACCACTCTTCTCTGCATTTAGTCCAACCCTAACAGCCTAGGCATAAGTGAGATGCATCAGAATGCAGTGATAATAAAATAATACGAGCTAACCTTATTTGAACAGTACCATGCTAAGACCATGAGCCAGAGGAGAACCTCCACCACATGGAAGTCTCTCAAGACGTTTTCTTGCCATTGCAATAGACCTTGAAGGAGGCAGGAGAACCTCGGCGGAATCTCCACGGAAAGGAATAATAGAAACCTGAGTACATTAACAAAAACCGAGTTAGATGAATGCATGTCCAGAAACACAAAGACTGATTGTATGATTATCTCATCATTTCATTTAAAACCTTCTTAAATAAGCTTCTAACAGCCAGTGGAAAAAGAATAAGATATCCCCCAAAAATATGGTGGGATCTGGTTTGACCCTGAAATTCCCAACTGATGGTGAAAATGAATGTAAGCCATTTCATGGAAATTATAATAAATAGCTCCTCTCCAGTTGTTGGAGAGGTCCAGCTAGAGAAATCAGAGAGAGGAGCCGCAGTCCCATAGCAGGCCGGCCTTCCCTCCTCTCTGTTTTCCCTCACTGGACTTCTCCAGTCATGGGAGAGGATCCTAACACAATTTTAACAGAGCAAAGGTATTTGGAACAGAAAACCACTCTCTCCATCCCCATACTCTTTTCATTTATAAAGCTAAGACATAAGAATATTAAGAACTCCATTCTAGTCTTTGATCCTTCCACTGGCCTACTAGTCAATGCCCAAACTTAAAATTCGAGTATTATGCCAATGATGAATTGATACCAGTTTCTGACCACCTCCCATCCTCCTGATACATACTGAAAACAGAAGGAAGAGTGATGCAGTTACATGCAGGAATATTTAGGATATTTTTGTGATTTCCTTTTATTATTTTTATTCATGTTGATTGAGTTGTAGGATAGGGTTTGATTCAAACTCTACTTCAGTCATTGAGTTTGAGAAGGTTTACTTGCTGTTACAAGTCTCTAAATATGTATGCAATTTATCACCATCTCTCTCTCTTTTGATTCCTCCCCTCTTTGAATCTTTTTTGATTTTCTCAGCATTTATTTCCAGTGTTTGTCATGTAGATTCAGTAGTGTTGGATTATTTACATTTGATGTGTACGTCCATCAAACCCAATTTAATTTTGTTGAGTTGTGTAACCCGATAAGGGTATTTTTGGTTTTTTCTGTCTATTCTCTGTAACTAGCATACTTGGCTATACAGGGACATATTTGTAATTCTGCCCTCTTACTGAAAGCTATAAATGAAAGGGGCTGAGTGAACAATTAATTCACTCAAGCCATTCTCCTATTTTCTGTTCTGCTAGCATGTTATCAGAGCTAAACCCTACTCTGATCTAAGTTTCCAAAACCCTCACCTCTTTCCATCGTTTTTTCCCTTCTCTCCTCCTTCCTTCAATCTCTTCTCTCCTCTTCTTCTTGGTTCCTCTCCTTCACCTTAGGACAGCACTAATGAGGTGATCTTATGATCTAGTTGCTGCCCTCAAACTTACCTCTTTTTCTCCATGTCATAAACCCTACCTCTACCCGATAGTTGCTGCCTTTTCCTTTTGCGATATTGAAGCTGTCCAAGTTTTTTGAAGATCAAGCCTCTTATCCCTTTGTAGGTTGATCTTCCCCTGATTGGAGCTTCTTCTGCAACCTTAATCAGCTTCTATCGACCTTTCCCATTCCTTTTTGAAGATCCCTAACCTCAAATCGATCTCACCTTTAGGGTTTTTTAAAACCCTGACACCTATCGATTTTTGGGTTAGGGCTGCTTGTTGTTGCTGCTTTTTTCGGAGGTGTTTACTACCATCCAGAGAATTCCTCGACATCAACTTCAGCCACAGGTTCTGCAAGTTTTTTGGAGATTCCAGATTTCCTTGTCTTGAGATCGATTTCTCCCTATATCGATCTCAAGGTTTTTTGGTTCTTCTTGGCTGACTACATCAGGTCCTTGCTTGCTCTCTTCATTGTTTGGCTGCCCCAATGACTGGCTCAGACTCCTCTTCTACAACCTCTGGGCTAGATGGACAGCCCTGGACAGATTTTCTTCCCCTTGCTGCTCCTATCAAACTCGATGGCACAAATTATCTCAAGTGGTCTCGGACTACCTATTTGACCATTGCTGGTTGTGGGCTTACTGGCCATATCCTTGGGACTAACCCCATGCCAGCTGAACCTGGTTCTTCGTTAGAGAAGTGGATGTCTCATGATGCTATGGTGATGATCCACTCTATGCAACCAGATCTATCCGACAATTTTTTTACTTCTGGAAACAGCCCATCAAATCTGGAGTGCTGCCAAGGAGCCTTATGGACGTGTTGGGAATGATGCTCAAGTGTATGAGATTCGCAAGAAAGCCCATGACACCCCTCAGAAGGAGTTGTCCGTATCTGCGTACTATGCTGCCCTCAAAAGCTTGTGGAAGCAATTGGATCATTACTCCGACTATCAGCCCTCTACGCTTACTGATATTGCTGCCTATCGTAAACTCGTCAACAAAATCCGTGTATACGACTTCTTGGCATGTCTGAATATGGAGTACGACCCTATTCGAGTGCAAGTGCTTAGCCGCTCTCACTTCCCTACACTAGAGCAGTCATTTGCTTTGGTTCATACAGAGGAGACTCGTCGGGCTGCTATGTTGCATACTCCTACTATTGATCGATCTGCCTTACAAACTACTTCCAGCCCCACTCCCATTATCATTACTGATGTTGGTAATGCTGCCTCCAAGGAGCCTTTCAAGTGTGAACACTGCAACAAACCCTATCATACCAAGGCTCAATGCTGGAAGTTACATGGGAAGCCTGCTGATTTTGAGGCGAAACGGGGCCGTGTAAAGTCCAAACCCAAGGCAAATCTTACGGAATCTACTGCTGCTACTGCTGCCCCCCTCTATCGACATTGGGCTTACTTAGGATGAACTCCTGGCTTTCCATCGCATGCTACAGGCCTCTTCCGCTGCACCTACTATGGCATCTGCACCTGCGACCCCTCCTGGTTCTCACTTTGCCTCAAGTTTTCCAGTTGGAAGTCATTGTGCATCAGCTGTCTCTGTCCCTTAGATTAGACTCCGGTGCCACTGACCACCTGACTAGTTCTTCCCATGTGTTTCATCAGTATTCTCCCTCTTTTGGCAAAGATAGTGTTCGAGTAGCTAATGGTTTTCTTTCTCCTATTAATGGAAAGGGTTCCATTCATTGCTTTTCTACCCTTACATTAAATTCTGTTTTGCATGTTCCTTCAGTTTCTACCAATCTTCTTTCCATTAGTAGTCTAACCAAAGATTTGAACTGCAAAATAACTTTCTTTCCCTCTCATTGTGTCATACAGGATCTGGTGAAAGGGCACATGATTGGGGGTGGTAAGGTACATGGTGGTCTCTACATACTTGACACAGGTCAGACTTGTCCACCGTCATCTTCATCCCCGGCTCATCAATTACATTCAGCCACTTCTTCGGATCTCCATCTATGGCATTTTTTACTTGGTCACCCTCCTCTTCGAACTTTAGCTTTTTTGTTTCCTCAGTTAGTTAAAGATTGTAACAAGGATGAGTTTTTATGTGAGGCCTGTGTTTTGGCTAAACAGACTCGTTCCACTTACTCTCCATTAAATAAAAGAAGTACGTCCCCCTTTGCTTAGTTCATACTGATGTGTGGGGCCTTGCCCATTGTGTTTCTATTCTAGCCATAGATGGTTTGTTTCCTTTATTGACTGCTTTACTAGGACCACTTGGGTGTATATGATGTAGCACAAGAGTGAGGTTTTTCAATGTATTCAGTTATTTCATCGTATTGTTCAGACTCAATGCCATATTAAAAATTCTACGGAGTGATAATGGCCGAGAATACATGGAAGGTCAGTTCCAAAACTATTTGGCTGAAAATAGCATCGTTCATTAGAGCAGTTGTGTAGACACTCCGGCCCAGAATGGAGTGGCTGAAAGAAAAAATCGGCACCTTCTAGAAGTGGCTTGGGCAATTATGTTTGCATGGCAGGTTCCTTCTCAATATTGGAGTGATGCTGTCCTCACCGTTGTCTACCTCATTAACTGCATGCCTACCCCTGTACTTGATGGAAGTGCACCTGTTGACCTTCTTCAAGGTTCTTCCTCTTTTGTGGTCCCCCCCAAATTTTTTTGTTATGTTTGTTATGCTCGCAACCATTATCTTCATGGCAAGCTCGATCCTCAAAGCATTCGGTGTATTTTTGGGCTTATCATCCACCCACTCAGCTTACATTTGTTACCATGGATATTATCTTCCATGAATCCCTAGCGTATTATTCTCAGCCACCTCTTTAGGGGGAGCATGATCCAAGTTTCGAAGATGTATCTGCTCTTCTACCGGTTTCTATTCAGGGGGAGCCTTCTTCTCCAGAACCTCCAACCTCAGTCTCCAGTATGATCCCTATTCAGGGGAGCGTAGACCTATAAGTCAAATTCCGGTTGATAAAGTCTATAGCCTAAAGCACAAAGAGCAAGTGAGACCACCACTACTGTACCACTTCTCCAATCGTCAGAACTTGATCCAGATCCAGACTCTACTACATCATCCGGTAAGGATCCTTCTCTTGATTTACCTATTGACCCGTAAAGGAATTAGGTCTTGCACCCAACATCCCATCTCCCATTTTGTTTCCTATGATGCTTTGTCTCCTTCCTATTGTGCATTTGTGTCCTCTCTTTCCTCTGTTTCTATTCCTCAAAAATGGTAGGAGGCAATTGTAGATCCAAAGTGGAAAGCAGCCATGATGGAAGAGATGGCGGCCTTATCCAAAAATGAGACGTTGGAGCTAGTGGTTCTTCCTTCGGGCAAGAAACCAGTTGGTTGTAAATGGGTGTTTGTTGTCAAGCAGTAGCCGGACGGAACAGTGGACAGATATAAGGCCAGACTTGTGGCCAAGGGCTTTACTCATACCTATGGGATTGACTATCAGGAGACGTTTGTCCCAGTTGCAAAGTTGGACACTGTTCGGGTTTTGCTGTCATATGATGTCAATCTAGGCTGGGATTTACAGCAATTGGATGTGAAAAATGCATTCCTTCATGGAAAGTTGGAAGAGGAGGTTTATATGGAGGTTCCTCCAAGTTTTTCTGGTGACAAGACTCATGGGAAGGTTTATAGGCTGAAGCGGGCATTATATGGGTTGAAGCAATCTCCTAGGGCTTGGTTTGGTAGGTTCCATAAAGTAATGATCTATGTAGGATACAAACAGAGCAATGCTGATCATACCTTATTCATCAAGCGAAATGGGGATAAGGTCACTCTTCTTATAGTCTATGTCGATGACATAGTCGTGACTGGTAATGATTCAGATGAAGTTTCTCACCTGAAGACCTTCTTGGGATGAGAATTTGAAATAAAAGATCTAGGACAACTCAGATACTTCCTTGGGATTGAAGTGGCCCGTTCTCCCAAAGGCATTTTTCTCTCCCTAAGGAAGTATGTTTTAAACCTAGTCTCAGAGACTGGTTTATTAGGATGTCATCCATGTGACACTTCTTTGGAAACTACTACTCGTCTGCAAGAGAAGGATGGAGATCTGGTTGATAAGGGACGATATCAACGGTTGGTGGGAAAATTAATTTCTCTCTCCCACATTAGACCGGACATTGCATTTGCAGTAAGCTTGGTGAGTCAGTTCATGCATGATCCCCACTCCACTCATATGGCTGTCGTTCTTTGTATTCTCCACTACTTGAAGTCAGCTCCAAGAAAAGGGATTCTCTTGTCTCCACATGATCATCTTCGCATTGAGGCTTACACGGATGCTGACTGGGGTGGTAACCCTGATAGGAAATCCACTGCAGGTTATTGTACCTTTGTAGGTAGTAACCTTGTCACGTGGCAAAGTAAAAAACAAAATGTTGTGGCAAGGTCCAGTGCTGAAGCCAAATTCTGTGCTATGGCCTAGGCCACATGTGAGTTATTGTGGCTTCAGAGTTTACTCTAGGATATTAGTGGTTCTGTTCATCGTCCAATGATGTTGTAATGTGACAACAAAACAACAATCAACATTGCCCAAAATCCAGTGCAATATGATTGCACCAAGCATGTGAAGATCGAAAAACACTTCATCAAGGAGAAGTTATAAAGTGGGCAAATTTGTATACCTTTTGTGAAGTCTGGTGATCAACTTGCTGATGTCTTCACCAAAGGGCTAAGTGGAAAGTTATTTCATCCTAGTTTAGTCAAGTTGGGCATGTGTGATATCTATGCCCCAACTTGAGGGGGAGTGTTGAGTTGTGCAACCCGATAAGGGTATTTTTGGTTTTTTTCCATTGTCTATTCCCTATAACTAGCATAGTCGGATATACAGGGACATATTTGTAATTCTGCCCTCTTATTGAAAGCTATAAATGAAAGGTACTGAGTAAACAATTAATTCACCCAAGCCATTCGACTATTTTCTGTTTTGCTAATAAATTTGATTAAATTGCCCACTTTTACCATTACTTGTTCACACTTATGGACAGATTTGGGCACCCTGTTCTAGGGTTGCCACATTATATATTTCTCTAATAGAGATTAGCATGGAAATATAAATGTGGACACTTAATTGTGCTGAACAAAGATCCATCAAAATTCCCAATTTGGTTGACCGCCATTTGTTCACAAGGGGAATTTCCGGTAGTTTATTTTCCTGTACTTGAGAGGCACTTACTGTTGCGTTTGTATTTCATGCAGTCATGGTGTTCCAATGGTTAATGTCTATTGACAGGATTGACTACACACCTGACGCTCGTTGTGTGGGGGTATATGCGTGAGTGACATAGTACTAAATCTCGCTTCGTTTCGGTGTTTCGGTCTGACCGAAATTTCCGAGATACCGAAATTGTCGAAATTTCGTCAAAATATGGTATTTTTTCTTTGGGTGTAAAATCCCAAAAATGACCGAGATTTCCGAAATTTCCGAAACGAGATTTCCGAAATTCCCGAAACGAGATGATCGAAATTTTCCAAATTTCACCGAAATTTCCAAAAATTTTGAAATATTGCATTTTTCAATTCGATGTTGCATTTCGTTTCGACTCGACCAAGATACTCAAAATCTCGACCTAGACGAAACGAGTTTTAGTACTATGCTCTGATACCAAGCTCTGTCACACCCCAAAATACCCCCTAGGAGGATTAGGTAGGTAACCCGAATTGCATAACGGCAATCCGCCAAATCCCACGGATCTAGAAGTAGTTATTACATTCACGGTCCCACATTCATCACTTTACCATAAGCAAGATCAGAGTGCTGCAGATAAACTATAATTATAATAAACAAAGAGAAAGCGTAGCAATACGGGAATGAAGGTGATAAATACATATACAAAGTGTTTTGAAACATTCCCACCCAGATACAACCCACATAGAGAAACAAAGTTAACAAAAGCTAAAAGAAAGAAATACATACATATATATATACAGGGTAAAACAACTCAACCCCAAAAAAAAAAAGAAAACTAAGACTGCACCACAAGCACGACGGGGATAAACTCCTAACAAAAACAAAAAGGAGTCCCCAAGACAAAAAGCATCAAGTGCACTCTTCACTGGTCTTCATCCATGACCATCGAAAATGCATGCATCATCGGCACGACCTCCGTCGGGGTCCACACCAATATCATCATAATAACCAAGGCTTTCCTCCTCATAATGAGCCTCCATGCCATAGCGGCATCCACCTGCAGAATCATCTAAAAGAAAAACATGTATAGCAGAGTGTGAGCCCCACTGAGCTCGTGAGCAAAACATATCATCATGCATGTACATGCAACCACAATCCACATCTAAATGATATGCAAGTCCAGATTAATTATTAGCCACCTAACAATACAACTAAGTCAGGTTAGTGCTACTATAATCCCCAATACATGTATCCCTAGTGTGGGCTTGGTTACCCCTTCTTACGATACACCCATTGAGTTGTCGGAAAAGATCAGCCGGCTCCAGCATCTCCCTACCCAGGTCAACCCGACCAATCCTCTAGATTAACTCCTGTGAGGTAACCGACTCAATATCAATTCACCCAAACCGGTGCATAATCATAATATGTGGCATTCCACCAAAAATTCACCTTTCGGTGCTTCCCAAGCTTGTAGGCCCGAGGCTTCCCGTCAAATCTACCCTGGGGCATCCCAGCTGTGCTAAGGCTTCCCGGCGTGAACGCCTCTAGGGTTTTACGGTAGTCCTCACAGTTATCCAACACCTGAACCCCTGTTGGCAAGGGTGCGTAGCACGGGTTATGAAACTCTAGCCCCATGTCTATATGGCATCGTATGAGTCGGGTGGTGTCAACCATATCCCATACTATGCTGAAGCCGGCTGATCTTCTCTGACAACTCAATGGGTGTATCGCGGGAAGGGGTAACCAAGCCCTCACCAGGGATATATGTATTGGGGATTGTAGTAGCACTAACCTGACTTAGTTGTATTGTTAGGTGGCTAATAATTAATCTGGACTTGCAAATCATGTAGGATCATGTGGATTGTGGTTGCATGTGCATGCATGATGATATGTTTTGCTCACAAGCTCAGTGGGGCTCACACTCTGCTATACATGTTTTTCTTTTAGATGATTCTACAGGTGGATGCCGCTGTGGCATAGAGGCTCATTACGAGGAAGAGAGCCCTGATTATTATGATGACATTGGTGTGGACCTTGACGGAGGTCGTGCCGATGATGCGTGCATTCTCTGAGTGAGGGTAGTCCTCGATAAGGTTTCCACACCCTGAAAGGGTGAACATCCAAGTGTGTGAGTTGTCGAAATGTGATTGGTCGGAATCGGAGGCCTCGATAATATTAGTTTAATATTATTATTTGAAAGGAGTTTCAAATATTTTAATTAATCATTGGTCCCGATACTTGCGGTTTATTGTACAATGCGCTTGCTTTATTAGCTGATTATTTAATTCCATACTCGTGACTCATGAGCGTGCATGGTGGAAGTTGGCAATGCTGGGGTAAAGTGTAATGAAAAATATCTACCATATAGGGTTTTCAGGTTACACCATTAGCAGGATCGTCCTTTTGTGCAATTAAGGACATCTTAATTGTTACCCTTTAGTATCACACCATGTGGTTCAATCTTGTCAGTGTATTTGGAATCTTCAAATTAGGGTTTTTCTATGACGTAGTAGAAGATAGGTGGACTAGATATCGTTCTAGCATGATCCTCGAATCCACAAGGTAGAAGATAAGGACGAAAATGTCAATTTTCAATAGATTTCAAGCTGAAAATTACAAACTCCAAGACCTTATATAATAGGTCAAATACAATTCAAAATTCAAAAAACTGTGCTAAAATTCAAAATTCAAAAATTGAGCCAAAATTCAAATTTAAAAAATTCGGCAGGCTTTTTCGCCTTCGAAACACACCCAAATGGCTGAAAAACGCATACATTAGTGCTAACTCCTGAAGAGCTCCTCGAGATCTTCGATTTGATATATCATTTGCCCCATTCACCTAATACTTCCGACCACTCCGGGTGGTTACTGGTAGGGATGTAAACGGATCGGATTTGGATCGGATGTGATCGGAGCCAGATATTCCCTGGCCGAATACGGATACCTCTAAACGGATTCGGATTCGGATTTTCGACCATTCGTTTACATCTTTGCCTTGTGTAACCCGGACCTTCCTCCCCCTAGCGGATACAATTCACTCTCAATCCATCTCTCAGATCATGATTCTCTTTTCATCATATTCTAGAACTTGTTGAATCTTCAAAAACCCTCAAAATCATTATTTATTTAATTTTTTATTATTAAGTATTCGGATTTTTTTTGGACGAATTTTAATCGGAGTATTCAGATTATTTTCCGGATATCTCTAAACGAATACGGATGTCCCTAAACGGATTTGGATTCGGATTTCGGATTTCGGTTATCCATTTACATCCCTAGTTGTTGGTCCAACCGGCTCAAATACTCATCTGATATCTCCTCTACATCATTTTGTTTAAGCGAAACATTGACCCTAAATTTAGTTGCACACACATCATTCACTTTGTTCAAACTTGAGAGGTAGGGAGAGAAGGTCTTATTCTTCCTCAAGAGAAAAGAGAACAAAGGAATTATTGGGCTTGAATGGAATCTGTAGACGGCGATCGTGCATACGTGCAACAAATCCTTTTGAGGAACGCATCATTAGTGCGTTCTAGGTAATCTTCTTCATAGTATCAATTTTGTTATTACATGTATTCATCGAGATCTTGTCTCTACAATTTTTTGTAACGGTATTCGTATGATTTCACTTTGCCACCGCTAACAAGTGGTATTAGAGCGGTGTTCTTCGATGAACACATGTTTTTGATCATTTGTAGATATAACTATGCTCCAGCTAGGGGTGTTCTTGGTAGTTGGTATTATGTAATTACTTAGGGATAGTTCTGTACTGTTTTAGTTTAGTTTCTGTCCTTGTAATTGCTCACTTTAGTTAATATATATTGTTGGATGTGGGTCTCGGCTAGACATTCTCTCTAGCGTGACTTCTCAGTTTTCTCCCCTCTCTTCTTTTTTTCTCTCTTATTTTTCTTCTTCTTGTTCTCTTCCTTGATTGTTTATGGACTGGTTTCTTAGTCATGATATTGTAACACATACAATCACTATTCTCTACAGACCTGGGAGGCTGTACAAGCTGGTCGAAACTAACATGAATTGGTGACCAACTAACATAATGAAAGATTACTAGAGTTCAAACAATATAGTACTAAGTAGAAACTGAAAGAGACTGGCTGACCACTAGAAAGTAAGAGACAAAACGAAGATGTTTGCAGGGACGGATGAGGTTTAGGGAAGAAGATTACTAGCATTCTGCGACAACAATAGCCTCATTCTGAATGGCATAATTCCTTTTGGTGGTGGTTCTTGTGAATGGATGTTTTTTGTGGTCATCATCCAAATATAATTTTATCAAACCCAAAGAGTTGGAACTATAGTTGGGTTGATATAAAAAGGAACCTCACATATAGAGCAAGAAAGAATGAAAAAGGAAAAGGGAGGGGGGGGAAGAAGGAAATATTGCATTATAAACAGAAGGATTTATTTTCCATCAAAGTATTGTTAAGAATGTTACTGATTATATACAGAAGGATTTATTTTCCATCAAAGTATTGTTAAGAATGTTACTGTAAAAATTTTCTTTGGATATTTGTCAATACTGAGTGCATATTACGTGCTCTCAAGCAGCGATAAAGTATTCTATTTGGTTTGACAGTAAAAGATGACTTATAAGCAATAACAACTGATTTTCATAATCCCATCACACTGAAACCTCAAAATATCAGTTATATATTCTCTTTACTTGGATGAGCAGACTTGATGCAAAAGATTCTATTTTTCTATTCTTACACAAAGTAAGTTAAATATAAATAATTTAGAAGGACATGATCAGGCAAATCTGGAAAGTTAATCTAATCTCACCTGGTCTCTGCTTGTATAACTCTCTGCAAGTAACTTAAGTGCTGCACCTTTTGCATTTTGCATTCGGTTCAATGCCATGCTCCCACTAGCATCAACTACAAATATTACCTGTCATGATCCACATATTCAGACAACTACCAGTCACACTATGCAGAGTTGCACAGAAATAGACTAAAGGTAGTTTCTCTAAGAAAACACTTCCAGTAATGCCAGAAATATGAATTAATATTTCATCCTATGTTTTCATATGAACAATGAGATCTAGAGTTAAAAGCTTTTCATTTCTTATTTAGGTACAATTATGGCATTCAGAGTGCCTTAACTGTGTTTTCTCATCTCAAGATAATACTCCAATCGCAGCCAAGTGTGACACTGCTGCTCACAACAAGTGTTTAGCCATTTAGGCTTTGATATGAGTTTGTAAACCATAGAATTCAACACTCCCATAAATGGTAAAACTCTAAAGGGAGCCTTTATACTAGATTATGTCAGCTTCAAACTAAACTGGCTAATAACTGAAATTATAAAGGATTATTACCAAGGCTCCTGCTTTCCGTGCCATTCGTTTAGCTCTCATATCAGTTTTCTCCACATATACTTTCCTATTCTTCTGAATGTCCTTCTCCCTACGCAACTTTTGGTATGGTGCAGCTGCTCGAAGGGTTGCATCAACAGCAAGTCTCTTTACAGGGCCCTATTTTTTTTTTGTTGGGGGGTGAGGTGTTGCAAAATCAGTTGTGTAAATTCCACAAGAAAAAGAGCTAATCAAATATACAAATATACGCACTCTAATATATCTACCACTTTCAGACGGTAGAAGTTTTCATGAAGCTAAATGTCTAAATAAGTTTCATCTTAGGACAAACTGCACTCTCATATAGTATTTTGGCCGTACAAAATTGACAATGGGCTACAAGTCAAGAGGACAAAAAATTCAGCTGTTCTGCATAATTGATTCCAGTAGGAAAAAAAACCTTTGGAAGCATAGGCTTAATATACCGGCCCCTATCCTCTGAAAATATAACGTTCTTGGCCCGTCCAGCTTTTCCTCGGCGCCTCTGTGCTTGCTGTGCAAAGAATAAAAGCTTTTCATCTACCAAACCACCTTCAGCATCAATGATGAACTCCTCAGGTATTTGTTCCTCTTGTTGTTCATTCTCTTGATCATTGTCCTCCTGATTACAAAGATAAGCTTCTATGACATTAAGCAAGAAGCAAGGAAAGAATCAAATAATTCTATCAATGACCCCGAGGGATTTAGACTTCAGAAACTAAAGTAACCTCCTCTTGATCTTCCTCATTCTGATCCTCTGCAGAATCTTGACTTTGTGGAGGGGGTGGTGGGGGTGGAGGTGGCTGATTTTGCTGTTCCTGTGGTTTCTCATTTATGATCGAGCGAGGAAGAATTACCAACTCAACCTGCAACAAACAGGCCATCAGAATAGAAATGGTGGTGTAACCAGGTTTGGCACTTTCCCACCAAAAGAAATTAAGAATAGAGCATAAAAGAGAAGACCAAGAAGCGGCAACGAAATAATATGGAAAAAAGTAATTGTAAGAGAACTGCTCCACTTCAATCATTAGTAACAGGAAACTTGCAAGAACAGCCACCTCCAATCAGTCAAATTTTGCTATATTTTTCATTCAGGCAGGAAACTATACTAGGACAACCACAATATCTTCAGGGAAAAAAATAGAACTTGCAAAATGCATCAAGAATTTTCATCAGCTAACATACATCATCGATGAATATGACAGTAGGTTTGTTCAATACAATAATTCTTCAAACAAGACAAGGCATATCACTTTTCAGAAAATACTTAACAGCTTTCTTGAGATCATCCACATTGACTTTTTCCCGTCCCTCTACAGCAGCTAAGCATTTCGCAACACGGGCAGCATAAAGTTCAGCTCTGTGTCCCTGTGAATCACAATAAAGGTCTAGTAGACTTGTAGAAGAAGCCAGATATTATAACCGGAAACCTTTAGCACAAATTGTTTTCCTAAGTTAAATTATTATTCTAGTAAAATTTGTAAAAAAATTCTTCTCACCATTTTAACTTTCTTCGAAGGTGACAAATCAAAAAACCATCTTGGTGTGAAAAATAAAATGAATCAACTCCCAATGGCTAGTTCTGGTGGATGCAAAGAATTGTAAAATTAAATATTTTAATAAGAAAAGATTAATAGCATAAACAGAGAATACTAACATTATCGAATTTCAGTTCGAGAAAAATATCCCCGTTTCAATACTTAGTAGATAAAGTTTAGTGGCTATTTTTAGTTTGTTTTTGAGTTGGTTACACAATTATTGCAGTTCCATTTTAGAAAGTTTTTATTTTGCTTTTGTTTAAACTTTATATTAATTTAAGACATTTTTCATCCAACCAGATGGAGCCTAAGCCATATAAAAATCCAGCTCCACCATTCCACTCTACTAAAGGGATCATCTACTTTTGACTCATGAGCATTTGTATCATTTCTCATCACTTAAACCGAAATCATTTTCAGCCTTCCACTTATCCTTTAGCACCTCCGATTTGCAACATGTTACTCCTCAGTGGTAGCATTAGTCTGTCTTCCATGCACATGAAAAACCACTGCAACCAACTTTTCCTCATCAAGATTATATCATCTTGGTATACTCTCGTTTGTATTTTTGATGGTCACTTCATGACTCTATTCCCTATAAAAATCTTGTTCTTGCAATACTGATTGGCTAAGTTCAAGATTTTGTACAGTGAAGAATGTAAATGGCACACTAAAAATAATGGTTGACTGCACAACAATAAGAAATAAGAGATAAAAGAGTTTATACTTTATACAGAATAAATGAAGCAGGTAATTAACAAAACCTCCTAGAAATTATTTAAATGTTTAAAGTTATGATTCGAACACATGTCTATAGGCAAAAGGGAATAGTCAACAACTTCTGCAGGTATATAAGGAAAATGATTGAAGAGTTCCAAAAAATGAACCTGGCAACCACCTCGTAGTGCTTCCATAACGAGATATTTCAATTGCTCCCTGCTGATACTGACATCTTTCAAATACTCCCTTGCCAAAATTATCTGCACCACCAAAAGATGTGAAAACTATGAACTAAATACCCAACTGACCAACTGAGTTTTCATCATGAACATTTACGAGCCACCAAAGAAGGGGAAGAAGAGATCAATGTGTTATACAACCAAAAGATGTGAAAACTATGAACTAAATACCCAACTGACAACTGAGTTTTCATCATGAACATTTACGAGCCACCAAAGAAGGGGAAGAAGAGATCAATGTGTTATACATTAAAGTATAACAAATTCGAAAAGACACTGCACTTCTCCATTAAGCCAACCTACAGCCTATTGTGAATGGCTGAATGCCAATATTACTTATTTGAAGTGAACATAGTTACATTTACATGTAGCTGTGGATCTCCAAGAAAATCAAGTTCAATTAACATATTCACCTAATTCAAAGTTACAATTCTAAAACGAAGTAAAATATTCAGAGTTGGGTTATAAAGTTTTTCTGTTGGGTAAACAGAAAACACAAAAAAGGGCGTACCCAGTGCACGAGGCTCCCGCCACTGCAGCGTCTGGGGAGATCATAATGTACGCAGCCTTACCCCTAACTTTCGCAGAGAGGCTGTTTCCAGGTAAACAGAAAACACACAACTCCATATTTCAAACATCAAAGTACCAAATACCAATTATGCAATCAAGTACACTTTTTGGGTGTAGGACATCTACTAACCATTGTCTGCACTCAGGACAGGCCTCAGAACTGCCAATTTATACATGAGAGTATGAGATAGGTGTGACCAACAGACTGCCAACATCTCTCATGGTCACAGCTATCTCATACTCTCATGTATAAATTGGAAGATGAGAAAAATATTGTGTTGCACAATGTTTGAGTTCAGATAGGAAGTAATATGAGTTCCCTCCCTCCCCTTCCTCCCCTCCCTCCCTCCCTCTCCATCCTCTCCGACCTCCCATCACTCCCCATCCCCCGCCGGTTCCAGTCCCTGGTCCTCTCTTTTCTCTTCTTCTCCTTCATCGAGTTCTGGACTCCCCCTCCACTTTGTTAAACCTTCTCTTGATGGCTCTTCTAAGTTTGCTCTCGGCCCCCAGAATCTACTATCTCCGCAAATCACCAAATGTAAGTCCTGTCTAGTTGGACACTTCCTTGGAGCTAGACCCTCTTTCAATATTGTTAAAGCATCTCTAACAAAGCAATGGAAAGCTCAAGGTTCAATGGAAACATACCTTCTGGAAAATGGACTGTTTAGTTTCAAGTTCTTCTCTGATGAGTCTAAAGCCCGTGCTCTCGATGGGCCCCCCTGGCTCGTTGGTACCAAGCCTATCTTCTTCGTCAATGGGATCAATATCTGCAGCTCCACAAGGTTGATTTCAGTTCTATCCCCCTTTAGGTTTCTCTGCCTGGTCTCCCTCTTTATTACTGGAGTACATATTGCCTCAGTATCATTGGTTCGGTTATTGGTTTCCCCCTCTACACTTATGCTCGCACAAAAAAAAAATTGGAAGACTTACTTTTGCCCAGATCTGTGTTGATGTCCCAGCAGACTCCCCCCCCCCCTCGTCCATCACCATCGTGGAAGATCATGGGTTCAGTTTTGATCAACCAATCCGTAATGATTGGTTTTCCCCACATTGTATTTCTGCAATATTTTTGGTCACGAATCCAAGACATGCTCTGGTAAGGCTCCCCTAGCCTCCTCGCCTCTGGTAGATGAACCAGATGTCTCTGATGCGGCACCACCTGATTCACAATCTCCTGCTACAGTGGGCCCTTCATCAGCTCCAGTTCCTGCCCCTATCGCCTCTCCACTCATCATTGGTGGCCCCTTCGTCAACTTCAGCTCGTACCTCCACCGATCGCCGCATGGATTTAAGCTCCTCTACCTCGGCTCATATCCCCGGTACTGCTCTCTATCCAACCCCTCCGCCTCATCCAAAGATCCTAGCAGTGGCCGTTTGAAGAATCGCTGTCGCAACCGCCGTCTCCAGGAACAACAGGCCTCTGGCTCACCACCTGGCAGGCCTCAACGCTCCTACCCTGCTCCCAAGATGGGCTTGGTCCTCAACAACTCCACTGCTATACCCCTGCTACCTCGTTTGCTTGGACCATTGGTCTCCAAAGTTTCTTCTAGCACTTTGGCTTCTCATCCTCTGGTCTCGTCGATTTCTCAATCGCAGACGCAGTCACTGTGTCAGCCTCAGTTGCAGTCGTTGCTGTCAGTCCAAGCCAAGGTCGTCTCTAGTGCTACAATCGATCCAGTGGTTCCTCCGTCTACAGATCCGCCAGTCCATAGTTCTGGTTTTGCTGGTGCTCCTTGCTGCCATCGATCTTCTGGTCTCTCAAGCTCAAGAGTTGTCAGAGGTCCTCTTTATCCGCCGGTCACAAGGCATCTGACCCCTCTAGTCTCGCAGGTCCCTGCTGCAGTTGGTAGTCAGAGCAAGTCTCGATCGCACTGTCATAGTCACTCCCTCAAAGGTAACCTCTCTCCTCGATTTCTTGCCTTGAACCCTTACACCTTTCCCCGACACCTGAACACTCTCTTTCCCCCCCCCCCCCAATCTGCTCCACTTTCCCTGGCCATTTAAACTGCTCACTTCCCCATCCTGAGGCGTCCTATCGTCATTCCCTCCCCCCTCTTACCTACCCCTCTTCTCGACCTTTCCCTTCTAACCTTAACCCCATTCCCCCCTTTAACCTTGGTCCACCCCTTACCCCCTCCCCCCATGCTCCACCTCAGTCACGACATCTCTTAACCCTCTTCTCCCTTTTTCTCTTGAACATCCTAACCCTGTCCCGACACAGGCCCATCCCTCCCCCAACCCATACCTAGCCCATCCTAACTTTAACCCAACCCTAGCCCACCCCTCTCCCAGCCCAAACCTGGCCCATCCCTCTTCTTGGTTTTCTCTTAACCCTCCCCTGAACTGACCACCCTTTAACCCTCCTTCCTTAAACCAATCCCCCCTTAACCAACCCCTGAACCGGTCACCCTCCAACCCTTCTTCTCTAACCCAGCCCCTCCCCTCCCCATTGTCCAATGTTCCCTTGTCGGATGGGACTTCCACCCCCTTCCTTGCCCCTTTCCTGGTGAGACCCCCCTCCCCCTCCCTTTCGTTCCCCTTCCACTTGAAGGCTGTTAACAAAACTGATTTAGGAATAATGCTTGAATGATCTCAGACAGACCCCAAGCCTTTATTTATAATAAGGAGTAAAAGTTACATGGACAAATTGTCCCTAACATAGTTGACATGGCTGTACATAAGATAGAACATAGTAAAAACTCCAGAATACCCCCCACGGTATTCTGGCCCATACAATCCAACACTCCCCCTCAAGTTGATGCATATATGTCATGCATGCCCAACTTGACTAAAATAGGATGAAACACTTTACCACTTAATCCCTTCGTGAACACAACGGCTAATTGAGCAGCAGACTTCACAGATGGAACATACATAAGTCCAGCTTCGAGCTTCTCCTTGATAAAATGTCGGTCAACCTCCACATGCTTAGTACGATCATGCTGGACAGGATTATGAGCGATGCTAATGGTCGCTTTATTATCACAATATAGCATCATGGGAAGATGGACAGCAACACCAATATCCTGCAACAATCCTCTAAGCCACAAAAGTTCACAGATTCCTTGTGCCATGGCATGGAATTTAGCTTCAGCACTGGACCTTGCCACAACATTCTGCTTCTTGCTACGCCATGTCACAAGGTTGCCAACCACAAATGAACAATAGCCAGAAATGGATTTTCTGTTAGTAGAGCCAGCCCAATCGGCATCAGTATAAGCTTCAACTTTTAGATGACCACCAGGAGATAAAAGTATCCCTTTTCCTGGAGCAAACTTCAAGTATCGCAAGATGCGAAGAACTGGATCCATGTGAGAGGAATAAGGATCATGCATAAACTGGCTTACCAAACTCACGGCAATGGCTATGTCTGGTCGTGTATGAGAGAGATAGATCAACTTGCCCACTAAACACTGATAACGACCTTTGTCTGAGTAAAGCCCTTTGCAACCAAACGTGCTTTGTATCGATCCACTGTTCCATCCGCCTTCTGTTTGACCACAAACACCAATTTACATTCCACTGGCTTTTTTCCTAGACGAAGAGCCACAAGATCCCACATATTATTTTTTTTCAATGCTCTCATTTCTTCCAACATTGCTACCTTCCATTTTCCATCTATAGATGCTTCCTCCAATTTTCAGGAATGGAAACAAAAGAAGGAGAAGATACAAATGCACGAAAAGAAAGAGAAAGAACACTATAAGAAACGAAACGAGATATGGGATGCAGAGTGCAAGTCCTAGTACCATTGCAATGAGCAATAGGTAGGTCGGAGGAAGAAGGCTTACCAGGAGAAGAAGAATTTGGATCCTGAGTCGACAGCTGGATAGGTATTGGTGCTACAATGGATTGAAGCTGCCCTTTGCTGGAACATCTCTTTTTATAGGTGATAATGTTAGAGTCGTCAATTCTCTTCTGAAATTTACTAATGGTTCTCTGTACTAGTGTCAACTCCCCCTGAATAGGAACATCACCACCATTTGTTTCCATGGTCTCTCCTGTAAAGGATTCCCTTCGGGTGAAGGGGCAGCAGTCATTGGAGGCTGGGCAGCAGCCATAGAAGGCTGGACAGCAGCCATAGGAGGCTGGGTAGTAGCCATAGGAGGCTGGACAGCAGGCATAGGAGGTAAAAGAAGGGGAACCTCAAAAGAAGGAACCACATCTTAACTCAAACTCTCCCCCTGAAGAGGTGGTAAAGAATAATAGGAAAGGGTTTCATTAAAAATGACATCCATACTAACCATAGTATGACGGGAAGGAGGATGATAACACTTATAACCTTTTTGGGTTGGGGAATAACCAAAAAAAATACATCTTAACCCACGGGGTTCAAGTTTGCCATGAGATTTTGTATCTCTAGCATAACAGACACAGCCAAACACCTTGGGTGGAATCACAAAGGAAGAATTCCCAAGTAAAACATCCACAGGACTACAGGAATCAAGTGCCCGGGAAGGCAATCTATTAATGAGATAAGCTGTAGTGATGCAGATTCATCACCGAAATGGGCTTATTTCTTTAGAAATAAGTCTAGGGTTGGGATATATATATGTTGGGCCTTTGATCCCAAGGGTTTTCTATGTAATAGGCCACTTTAATGAGCCTAACTAGGAGTATATAGGTTGCATACGGGATTAGCAAATACTTAGTTTATTTTTATATTTTTTTAATTGAACCGGTTCAAATTGGTTCAATTTAAGTGATCAAGTGGCTTGGTTAAGTGGTCATGTGATGTAAGTTGGGCAGGATTAGGACTCTATAAGCCCAGCCATGTTTTGAGTCAATTTCTTTTAGTATTTTAGTTTCCTAGTCAGTTTAAGTTACCTAATAGGTTAAGGATTGGGTTAGGCCTTTCATTTTTAGAGTAGAAGTCTATTTTTTAGTCTTTTATATAAGGTTGTAAGGGGGCAAAGCCTTGAATACGAATTTGATTAATGAAAAGCTTTTGTTTGCTGCAATTGTTGCTGCCCTGCTCTGTTGAGTGTTGCTCCTTGTGAGTGTGCATCCTTGTGGTTCTATCAAATTGGAAAGGGACTGGTGGAATCCGGTTGACTCCTTACGCCGTGACGGCTGGGAGGATCTTCTTCAAATTCGAAGGTGGCTTTATCCTTCACAACTGTCGAAGCTTGCTGCCAGTGGAATCTCCAGTAAGTTTGATGCCAAAATTCTTCTTCTAATTCCTCTACTACCTTCCCTAATTGATCCCCCTTTATTTTTGCTTGAATTCCATTAAACTCTAGATCTTGCTGCTCAGCCATATTTGTCCATCAAAACCATAATCCCCTCATCCTTCATTAATTTCCCCAAAACGCTTAGTCGATCCCGACTTCATCGCCAGCTTTCTGAATTTTCAAAACACTTAAAACTCTATAATGCCTACATTATTAGAGTCCTATAAACCTGCCTAGCCATACCCCCTAAGCCCCCTTCCATTATCCTATCCTAAGCCCTAGATTTGACCCAAAACTGCAATTCTGTCCTACTGAAACTGCAGAGCCAACAACCCCTTAGTTCCTTGTTATTGGTCCTGGTTTAATTGGCTTCTAGTAGGACTTTACCCTATCTAGAATTACATTAAGTGGTATCAGAGCCATGGATCAGCATGGTAATCCAGTAGTAAATCCATCAGCAGATCCTATGGCTACTATGTTGGAATTGTTCCAGAAATTTGCTGCTGAACAAAGGGCTGCAAATGAAGCCATCCTAGATAGGTTGCAACGATTGGGAGAACAAAGAGTCACCCCTGCCAGAGATCACAGGGATAGACTCAGAGGTTACAGAGAAGACACAGACAGGTATAGAGAATACATATTTTCATTGCCAAAGGAAGTTGAAAATTAATCTGAAGTGGCAGTGAATTGTGATGAAAAGAAAGAGACCACTCCTATAGCTTCAAAGATGGAAAAGCAACATGTAGAAGATCCTACTGAAGTGGTCTATGTCGAAGAAACCAATGTAGATAAGGCTGATACAGTAGAAGATGAAGAGGTGGAGCTGGTGTCTAAGAAGGTTATTAACACTGAAGACTCTACGGATAGGGCATTCACGGGCGATTCAAAGATCGAACACATAGAGTTTGTTATGCCACCATGGTTCTTCGAAGAGAAAGCTCCACGCCTTGAAGACTTCACCCCTAATATTCCTGCATCACCAGAATTTTGTTTAGGAATAGTTGAAGCTGCTACTCATATGTTGTTTCCCCCTCATCACTGCAAAATCCGAGGACGGATTTTTTCAAGTTGGGAAGAGTTGATGCAGATTCATCACCGAAATGGGCTTATTTCTTTAGAAATAAGTCTAGGGTTGGAATATATATATGTTGGGCCTTTTATCCCAACGGTTTTCTATGTAATAGGCCACTTTAATGAGCCTAACTATGAGTATATAGGTTGCATACGGGATTAGCCCAATACTTAGTTTATTTTTATGTTTTTTTAATTGAACCAGTTCAAATTGGTTCAATTTAAGTGATCATATGACTTGGTTAAGTGGTCATGTGCCTTGGTTAAGTGGTCATGTGATGTAAGTTGGGCTGGATTAGGACTCTATAAGTCCAGCCATGTTTTGAGTCTATTTCTTTTAGTATTTTAGTTTCCTAGTCAGTTTAAGTTACCTAATAGGTTAAGGATTGGGTTAGGCCTTTCCTTTTTAGAGTAGAAGTCTACTTTTGAGTCTTTTATATAAGGTTGTAAGGGGGCAAAGCCTTGAATACGAATTTGATTAATGAAAAGCTTTTGTTTGCTGCCATTGTTGCTGCCCTGCTCTGTTGAGTTTTGCTCCTTGTGAGTGTGCATCCTTGTGGTTCTATCAAGGTGGAAAGGGACTGGTGGAATCCGTTTGACTCCTTACGCTGTGACGGCTGGGAGGATCTTCTTCAAATTCGAAGGTGGCTTTATCCTTCACAACTGTCGAAGCTTGCTGCCAGTGGAATCTCCAGTAAGTTTGACGCCAAAATTCTTCTTCTAATCCTCTAATCCTTTCCCCCAATTGATCCTCTTTATTTTTTGTTTCAATCCCATAAACCCACTCCATTAAACCTCAAAACCTGCAACTCAATTCTGTCCAGAATTGCAGAATTTTAAAACCTTCCCAAATCCTATTATTTATATGCCATAAAAGCACCTTAGACCTGCATATTAAAGCCATATAAGACCCATTCCCAAATTCCCATCCTAAACCCTAGAATTAACCTAAAACCTAGTGCTGTCCATTCGAACCAGCAACCCCTTTTGCTATTGATCCTGTTATCTGGGTCCTAGTAGGTCTCCTACCTATCTAGGACTACATTATGTAGTTAGGACAGCATCACCCCACTATTGGGATGGAACATGTTGAGCAAACATCAATGCTTTGGCCACTTCCAATAAATGGCGGTTCTTCCTTTCAGCTACACCATTTTGGGACGGGGTATCAACACAACTAGTCTGGTGAATAATCCCATTATCAACAAAGTATTTTTGAAATCGGGATTCCTTATACTCGGTTCCATTCTCACTTCTCAAAATTTTGAGAGTAGCCTGGAACTGAGGTTGGATCATTTTATGAAAATGTTGAAAACATGAAAAAACCTGACTTTTTGTGTGCATAAGATAGGCCCATGTGTTTTCTAGAATGACAATCAATAAAGGAAACAAACCAACGATGACCAGAAAGAGAAGGTTTACGACTAGGCCCCCAAACATCAGAATGCACCAAATAAAAACAAGAACTCCTTTTATTTGATAAAGATTAAGTAGAACGTGTCTATTTGGCCAAAACACAAGCCTCACAAAAAAAAAATCATCCTTACTACATTTGGTGACCAAAGCAGGAAATAAATGCACTAAAATTCCTAATGGAGGGTGACCTAATCTAGAGTGTCATTGGTAAAGTTTAGAAGAGACTAAGGAGTTCTAGTGTAGCGGACAAGGTAATGCTGGTGGAGAGAGACGGCCATCATCAAGCAGGTATAGTCCACCGTGCACTTTACCCAATCCAATCGTCTTCCCAGATGCGAGATTCTAAAAAACACAATGGGAAGGAAAACAAGTTACTTTGCAATTAAGATCATGAGTAATACTACTAATGGAAAGAAGATTAGTAGTAAAATTAGGAATATGCAAAACAGAAGACAAAGGAAAGGAGGAAGTGCAGTTCATGATTCCTTTTCTAGATATAGAAGAAAGGGAACCATCAACCACTTTAACCTTTTCTTTCCCAAAAGCGGGAGAATATCGATGGAATAGGCTAAAGGAATCGGTCATGTGATCTATAGCTCCAGAATCTATAATCCAATGACAGGAAGCTACAAAAGCAAAATGACAACCAAATGGAATACCTGACCGGGCAAAGTTTGAACCTGAAGGAGCAGAGGAATTGGTAGTAGCAGCGGATGTAGTAGAGGCAGCAACAGCGGAAGTCCTTAGCACACGTAGGAATGCTTGTAGATCATCCTGGGATAGACCAATGTCTGCAGCCGGGGCCGTAGTAATAGATTCAGAGTGGTTTGCTTTGTTTTTTGGCTTCTTCTTAGCAGCCTGTTTAGCTTCAAAGTCAGCTGGTTTCCCATGAAGATTCCAACATTTGTCCTTGGTGTGGTAAGGTTTGTGACAATGCTCACAAGTAATAGTGCCTGGAGTAGAACTACCAAGAGAGAGATTTCCAACAGGAGCAGTTGGAGCCGGGACAGCAGTCTGTAGGGCTGATCTGTTAGTAATAGGAGGGTGTAACATAGGAGCCCGCCAGTTTTCTTCAGAGGAGACCAAAGCATAGGACTATTCAAGTGTGGGAAAAGGAGAATGGCCCAACGCTTGAACACGAATCTGGTCATACTCAACATTCAACCTGGCCAAGTAGTCATAGACCCTGATTTTGTCCACATGTTTCTTATAGGCAGCTATGCCAACAGCTGTAGTAGGGTGGTAATCAGAAAAGTGGTCCAACTGTTGCCAGAGGCTGCGTAGAGTAACATAGTATTTAGAGACCGACAAGTCTCCCTGAGTAGTATGAAGGACCTTCTTTCTGAGTTCATAAACCTGAGCATCATTGCCAAGCTACCCGTATGTCTCCTTGCAAGCCGACCAAATCTGAGAAGCTATATTAAGGAGAAGAAACCCATGCCAGAAGTCATAGAACCAATCAAGTATGACATGAGAACCCCATTGTTGGCAAGCCATCAAGTTTGAGGAGGACCAGGTGTAACCGGCATAGTACTGGTGCCATCAATATAGCCAGTAAGGCCACGGCCAGCAATGGCAAAGGAGGACCAAGACCACAATAGGTAGTTTGTGCCATCCAGTTTGATGGGATTAGGAGGAATACTGTGTAATATTGTTTTGCCAAGGCCATCATGATCAGAAGTAGAAGTGGAAGTAACAGAGTCACCCATAGTTGGCAGCAGAGAAACCCAAATTGCAGAGAGGGGCTGTTAAGAAGAGAAATCCAACAAATACTCCAAGATAAGGGCTGAAAGCAAGGTCGAGTGGTCCTCTTGGATGGGGAAAACACCCCCAAAAAAATCAGCAGCAATGGAGAACCCTATCCCAAATATCGATGTTGTCAGGGTTTTGAAAAAAACCCTGAAAGTTGAGATCGATGTTGGGAATTGGATCCAAAAAAAACTGCAATAGAGCTGGATGCATGCTGGCCAGGAACTTGTAGATGATGCCCTTGGTGGTAGAAACTCCTCCAAAAAATATAGCAGCAACAAGCAGCCCTAAACCCAAAAATCGATAGATGTCAGGGTTTTGGAAAACCCTGCCAAAAGCAGATCGATTGGGAGTAGGGGTCTTCAAATAACTGGTAGAGACTGGATAGATGCTGGTCAAGGTTGCAGATGAAACTCCAATAATGGAAAATCAGCCTTCAACAGTGGTAGGGGCCTGATCTTCAAAAATTCTGGAAAACTCCAATACTGCAGAGATAGGTCTAGCAGCTATCAAGCAGGATTTAGGACATGGAAAAAAAGGAAAAGAGGTGAGGAGGAGGGCAGCAACTAGATCATATGATCACCTCATTAGTGCTGCCCTTGGAGAGGGATGAGAACCAAACAGAAAGAGGAGAAAAAAATTGAGAGAAGGAGAAGGGAAGGAAAAAACGATGGGAAGATGGTGGGTTTTGAAAGCCTAGATCAGAGAGATTTTTGACTCTGATTGCATGTTAACAAAACTGATTTAGGAATAATGCTTGAATGATCTTAGACAGACCCCAAGCCTTTATTTATAATAAGGAGTCAAAGTTAGATGGACAAAATTGTCCCTAACATAGCCAACATGGCTGTACATAAGACAGAACATCGTAAAAAGTCCAGACTACCCCCCATGGTATTCTGGCCCATACAATCCAACAAAGGCTCTCCCGAGCCCCCAATGCCTTGGCTCCCAAGTAACCATTACCCCTTCCTGTGGCTCCCTCCCGAGCCTGTCGCCCGTTGATAGCCTACGGAACAAAAGTCTCCTCCTTTTAGTTCATCATGACTTCTAGCCTTATCTTGAATGTTAAGGATCTTAATTCCCTAGCTAAACATGCTGACATTAGGGCTCTTATCAAGTCCTCCCATTCTTCTTTCTGTGCTCTTCTCGAAATCTGTGTCCTTCAAGAGAATGCTTCACGCTTTGCCTATTCAATTGCGCCCTCCTGGTCCTTCCTCTCCAATTATGACCATTCTCTAAATGGTTGTATTTGGATCCTTTGGGACCCCTCCAAAATCCATATCTCTATCTCCTTCTCCTCCACCTTCATCTATCCCTCCCCAACTCCTCGGCCTCTTTCTCTTTCTCGATTGTATATGCTTTTAACATGGAACAAGAACTCACCGAGATCTCAGTAATATCTCGATTTTTTGTAAAACCGAGATAAGATGAGATGCTAGGCGAAATAAAAGGAATGCATTGTCTTGGTCAAGGTCTTGGGCCAAGATCGGGCTCAGCGGTCTCGGTCATCGTGGTGGAAAACCTTGGTATACAGACACTTATTTATGTCAGAAACCAAGACATACACTTATGCCAGAAAACAAGACAAGCACTTATTTATGCCTAATATCATTTACTTAAGATATTATTCATAAATAAGCAAATACCCCCCTATTTGAATCCAATAAAAATAGTTAAAAAATCAAATTCCTAGAGGATAAAAAGTCAACCCCCCAATTCAAGAACAAAAACTGGATTTTCGATTGTAGGTGCAATTTTCAACTTTTAAATGCTGGGGTTTTTTTCAAATCTAAAATTTTCATAAATCTTAATATGGTAAAACATTACTAAAAACGAAATGTGCGGTAAAATATTCACTTGTTTTGATGTCTAAAAAAATATTTTCATTTAGAGCGATTATTCGCGCGCACCAAATAAGGTTTGACCGAAACATAACTCCAATTTAAATCAGATTTAAGCAATTAGGTCAAAGCCACTGGTATAAGAGTTGGTGAGTTGTATCATAATTTGATGAAGATGTTCTCAAAATCAGGTGGGAAAGAAATTTTCTCACCCATTCTTCTCTAAGAAAACGAGATAGAAGGAGATTTCCTTTATGTTCCTGTTAACAAAACAGGAATTTCGTGAATGGCTTGAATGATCAATGAGATCAGTCAAGCTCTCTATTTATAATAATAATAATAAAAGAGATTACAAAGGGAAACACTGTTCACGATACTATTCACAATACTGTTCACGTGAACAGTGTCAGAGCCCAAATTACAATGCTACCCTTATTCAAAAGTACATAAATAAAGCATAAATAAAAAACCAAAAATACCCTTATAATATCGGGTAACACATCTCAACACTCCCCCTCAAGTTGAGGCATAGATATCACACATGCCCAACTTGACTAGACTAGGATAAAACAACTTCCCACTCAACCCTTTGGTGAAGACATCAGCCAGTTGATCTCTAGACTTCACAAAAGGAATACAAATCTGCCCACTCTCTAACTTCTCCTTGATGAAGTGTCTGTCAATCTCCACATGTTTGGTACGGTCATACTACACTGGATTGTGGACAATGCTAATTGCTGCTTTGTTGTCACAGTACAACATCATTGGAAGATGAACAGAACCACAGATATCAAGGAGTAAACTCTGAAGCCACAGTAACTCACATATGCCCTGGGCCATAGCACGAAATTCAGCTTCAGCACTAGATCTTGCCACAACATTTTGCTTTTTACTCCGCCATGTGACTAGATTTCCTCCAACAAAAGTACAATAACCGGAGGTAGATTTCTGTCGGGGTTACCACCCCGATCGGCATCGTGTAAGCCTCAATGCGAAGATGGTTATGAGGAGACAAAAGGATCCCCTTTCCTGGAGCTGACTTCAAGTAATGGAGAATACGAAGAACAGCAGCCATGTGAGTGGAATAAGGATCATGCATGAACTGGCTCACAAGACTCACAGCAATGGCAATATCTGGTCTAATGTGGGAGAGATAAATCAGCTTGCCCACCAATCGTTGATATCTGCCCTTATCAACAGGTTTACCATCCTTCTCTTGCAGACAGGTAGTAACTTCCAAGGGAGTGTCACAAGGATGACAACCAAGCAAACCAGTCTCTGATAGTAAATCTAGAACATACTTTCTCTGGGAGAGAAAGATGCCTTTTGGAGAACAGGCAACTTCAATCCCAAGAAAATATCTTAGCTGTCCTAGATCTTTTATGTCAAATTCCCGTCCCAAGAAAGCCTTCAGGTGAGAAACTTCATCTGTATCATTACCAGTCACAACTATGTCATCAACATAAACTATGAGAAGAGAGACCTTTTCTCCCTTTCGCTTGATGAATAGAGTGTGATCAGCATGACCCTGTTTGTATCCACAGGAGACCATGGCTTTACGAAACCTACCAAACCATGCCCGTGGAGATTGCTTCAACCCATAGAGTGCCCTTTTGAGCCTACAAACTTTCTCATGGGTCTGGATCTGGATCAAGTGCAGACGATTGTGGAGGTGGTATGGTGGTGGTGGTAGTCTCAACTTGTCCTGTGCGCTCCCGGGTATATACCGTATCAACAGGGATTTGACTGACTGGTCTACGCTCCCCTTGAATAGGAGCCACTATAGGAGCTGAAGTTACAGAGGGCTCCCCCTGAATACAAGCTGGAAGAATAGTAGACAGATCTTCAAAACCCTAATCCTGCTCCCCCTGAAGAGGTGTCTGGGAATAATATGACAAGGACTCATGAAAGACAATATCCATAGAGACAAAAGTACGACGAGAAGGTGGATGGTAACACTTGTATCCTTTCTGGGTCGCAGAATAGCACAGAAAAATACACCGGATGCTCCGTGGATCAAATTTCCCATGAGGATGATGATTGCGGACATAGCAAACACAACCAAAAACTTTGGGGGGAACCACGAAGGAGGAGGAACCCTGGAGGAGATCAACGGGGGAACGACCATCAAGGACACGGGTAGGCACACGATTGATGAGATAAGCAGCGGTAAGAATGGCATCACCCCAGTAGTGAGAAGGAACTGCCGTGCAAACATAATGGCCCGAGCTACCTCGAGGAGATGTCTATTTTCCTTTCAAGAACCCCATTCGGGGGTGTGTCAACACGGTGGTCCGATGGACAATACCATGTCAACCAAATAAAGTTGGGCCGACCCTCCATGTACTCTCTGCCATTATCATTGCGTAAAATGCGTAAGGTGGCATTGAATTGGGTCGAACCATACGATGAAATAAGCGAAAACAGCGGAAGACCTCACTTTTATGGCTCATCATGTACACCCAGTGGCACGAGTATAACAATCAATAAACGAGACAAACCATCGATGACCGAGAAAGGGAAGTACAACAGGCGGGCCCCACACATCGAGAATGAACCAAAGCAAAAGGAAACTCACTTCTTTTATTTAATGAAGAATAAGCTGGAAGCGAGTCTGTTTGGCCAAAACACAAGCCTCACATAAAAACTCATTCCTATTACAATGCTTAATCAAGCTCGGAAACAAAAGAGACAAAGTACTAAGGGATGGATGACCAAGTTGGCAGTGCCATAGATGAAGGTCAGGGGACAAGGTGGACTGTAAATGATGAGCTATAGAGGAAGCCGAATGCAAAGTAGAAGGCTGACCACCCGGGTCAAGTAAGTAGAGACCACCCTGCATCTTACCACCCCCAATCGTGCGCCCTGTCTCCAGATCCTGTATGACACAATAAGAAGGGAAAAAAGTCAGTTTGCAGTTCAGATCTCTAGTTAGACTACTAATAGAGAGAAGGTTGGTAGAAAAGGACGGAACATGCAAAACAGATTTTAATGAAAGGATAGGTGAGCAGAGTATGGAACCCTTCCCATTAATAGGAGAAAGGGAACCATTAGCTACTCGAACACTTGCCTTTGCGGAAGATGGAGAATAAAGATGAAATACATGGGAGGAGCCGGTCATGTGGTCGGTGGCACCGGAATCTATAATCCAAAGATCGGATACGAGACGATGCACACGAGACTCTTGTTGGAGTACGAGGCAAAATTAGAACCAGGAGGGGCAGCAGGTGTAGATGCCGTAGTGGAGGCAGCGGAAGAGGCTTGTAGCATGCGACGGAAAGCTAGGAGCTCATCCTGAGTAAGCCCAATGTCAGGTGAAGGGGCAGCAGCAGCAGTAGTAGGAGAATTAGCCATATGAGCCTTGGGCTTAAACTTCCCACGGGCTTTCTTTTCCTCAAAATCAGCAGGCTTCCCATGGAGCTTCCAGCATTGAGCCTTAGTATGATAGAGCCTGTTGCAATGTTCACATTTGACAGGACCTTTAGGGACAGCAATACCACCATCAGTAGTGGTAAGAGAAGAAGTACTGGAAGCAACTTGCAGCATAGCAGCCCAACGAGATTCCTCATTATGAACCAAGGCAAAGGCCTGCTCTAGGGATGGAAAAGGGGACTGCCCAAGTACTTGCACCCGAATAGGATCAAACTCCATATTTAGTCCAACCAAAAAATCATAGACACTTATTTTGTCAACATGTTTGCGATAGGCAACCAGATCAATAGCAGTAGAGGGTTGATAGTCGGAGTAATGATCCAATTGTTGCCACATGTTTTTGAGGGCAGCATAGTATTTGGAGACAGAGAGCTACTGTTGGGTAGTGGCATTAGCCTTCTTTCTAATCTCATAGACCTGTGCATCATTCCCCGTGCGACCATAAGTCTCTTTGGCATCATTCCAAATAGTATGGGCAGTGTCCAATAGAAGAAAATTGTCTGAGATATCCCCTTGTATAGAATGGATCAAGTAAGACATCACCATCGCATCCTTCGATAACCACTTGTTGAGTTGAGAACCCTCTTCCACTGGTTTAGTTGTTGTCCCGAGAAGATGGCCAGTGAAGCCACGGCCAGCTACTGTCAAATAGGTAGACCGACACAGCCAGGTAGTTAGAGCCATCAAGTTTGATTGGGGCAACAAGGGGAAGAAAATCAGTCCGGGGCTGGCCATCAATGCGAGAAGAGGCCGAAGAAGAATCTGAACCATCATTGCGGCAGGTAACCAATCTTGATGAAGCGACAAACAGCCAAAAAATATCCAAAAATTCTAGAATCGACCCCCAATAGAAAAGGGCTATATTGGAGCAAAAGATCTCGATATGTAGGTGGGAATGATGTCGAATGAAGTGCAAGAAGGTGCCAACCCAAGATCGATTAATGTCAGGGCCTAAAAAACCCAGAAGAGAGATCGATGATAAGTGTCGAGAACATAGTTGTCAGCGCGCCATGGCGCCGCCATGAGAAGTGGCATATCGATATGTGGATGTAAATATTGTGATGGCTTCGGCATGGCGTTGGCGCCTCCACGATATGTTGGCATATCGTCGATATTTTGCGTTAATCTATATTTTCAATTTTCATACTTTTATACACTAATGGATATTAGTTACACTTTCATGAATTAAACCATAGTGGCTAGTATACTAGTAGTAGTGTAGTCACTTTCATGTTGATTTTGATGTTATAGGACATATATTATAGCATACTAAATGACATTAAAAATGAAATAAAAAATTAAACAGTCGACATCGCCATAGACTTGGATCGCGGGCGTGACAACTATGGTGAGAACAATATCAAATAAAGATCCCACAATAGAAGATGCAGCCGAAACAGATGTAGAGGCCTGATCTTCAAAAAAAATAGGAATCTTCAAATCGCAAACAGTGCTTCAGCTCCACTTGATCCAAAAAAGAGGCATAAAAAAGGAGGTATATTGGGGCAGTAGCTAGATCATTACGATCACCTCAGTAGTGCTGCCCTAATGGGAGAAGAAGAACCAAAAGAAAGGAAGAAAGAAGAAGGGAAGAAGCTCGATGGAGGGAAGGAGAAAAAAATCAGAGGGAGGTGGGTTTTGAAAACCTAGATCAGAGTGTATTTGGCTCTGATACCATGTTAACAAAACAGAAATTTCGCGAATGGCTTGAATGATCAATGAGATCAGTCAAGCTCTCTATTTATAATAATAATAATAAAAGAGATTACAAAGGGAAACACTGTTCATGACACTGTTCACGTAAACAGTGTCACAGCCCAAATTGCAATCCTACCCTTGTTCAAAGTACATAAATAAAGCATAAATAAAAAACCAAAAATACCCTTATAATATCGGGTAACACATCTCAACAGTTCCAAAGTATCTTTACAAACAAACTACTATAAATTTAGCACGGTTAGGATTTCTGAAGCCAACGCAAAATAGAGCATGCCTAACATCATTTCACCAACTTCACGGAAAGCATTAGGACATTTATGACATGAGTAATAGGATACACATTCTCTTTTCAGTTAACTGTTTCAAACAAGAATCATAGGTCAGGTTATTGTCTTTTACCTGCATTGTTATGTTACAGACAGGTATTCTCAAACAGGCATATCATTCATATCTCATATAATTATATGCTACTAGTATATTTGAAAAGGCATTACTACAATTTTGAATCTCAATCTTGGGAGTGTGGCTCTCTGTTTAATGCACTGCCTGACTTTTAGGGTATCCACTAGATTGAAAATGAGTAGGGAAAAATGGAGGCCTACTATTTAATTTAAGCCTTCAGGATGTTATCAAATCCAAGGCATTCAAAAGATAACTGACAACACACACAACCAACTTATGGCAAAAATTACCTGAGTCTTTGCCAAATCTGTTTCTTCTTGAACCATTTTAAGGACTTCATTGCCCTGTTCCTGAAACTGTGTTGCAATGCCAACAGCTGCAACACGGTCATCAAAACTCATTGGAAGATCTGCACTGCAAAACAAGTATGCCTTTAGTAATCAGAATATGACCAAACAAACATTTGTGAACTTCTTACATAATCTTTGGGGTCTAATCAATTCATCTTTGCACCCTTAAAGCTTGTCAAACAAGTTAGATTCTAACGTTCTCTGAATTAAATATGATTCATTGGACTTTGTGAAAAAGGGAACCTAGGAAGCCATAATTAAGCAATCTTGCAACTGCATTCTACAAGATGGTTCTTTTTTGTTATGGCAACACCCTCTTTTGTAATACTATTGCTACAGTTGCGTGTAAGCTTCAGCCCTCTTCTCTTCATTACATTCTACTCAGATTTGAGGGATAGGGTGTTGTTTTACTCCTACCATTATCCTTTTCCATTATTAATATTTTGTTGAAAATCCAAATAAGAGAGAAAAAAGACGGGGGGAGGGGGGGTAGCAAGATGGAATTAGATGGTACTCTTTACCTCAAATTGATTGCAATGCGATCAAGTAAGTGTTCACGTACAGAACCTTCCTCTGGGTTATAAGTTGCAATAAGAAGTGGTTTACATGGATGGCGAAAGCTGATTCCTTCTCTTTCCACAGTATTAACTCCCTCAGTCAAAACATTAAGAAGCAAATTGCTGATCCCTTCATCCAGAAGGTTTATCTCGTCTACATATAAGACACCTCGATGAGCTTCAGCAAGAAGTCCTGGCTGGAAAACTGTTGTTCCAGTCTTGACAGACTCCTCAACATCAACAGATCCAATCACCCTATCTTCTGTGACACCAAGTGGAATCTACAGTACAAGAACTATGACACTTAAAAGTCACCCAGGAAGGGGGAAAAAAAGGAGCTTCAACAGATAAAGCCATGTTCATGAATAGCACCTGAACAAAAGGAGTCCGGACAATCTCGGTCTTAACATTACCGGCAGCATCATATTGTACTTGGTTGACTAGTCCATCTTCCCACCTACAAGATTAAATAATCAGAACTATAAATCAAAAAGGGAAGAACCTAAATAGCGATGTTAGCAGGCATTACAAAAAGAAATTACAGTAACTCCAAATCTTTTATCCCCCATTCAGAGATCTCTTTGTTACTTTGTCGTACAGAAACGTCTCATCAATGACTTCAACTTTGTTACTTGGCAAAACAATTTCTAAACTAACACCCTCTATAACGTCCTTTTCCTGTCATTGTTCATGTACACACTTAGTAAGGGGATTTTTTACAGCATGCACGTAATAAAATATATCTAGGCTTTATTTTTCATGGGTTTTTCCATTTTGAAATTTCTTATTTTTTTTAACTTTTTAATGCAATTTTGTGAACATATTTTTTACTGAACCATACAGAATCATATGTAAACATGTCATTTGCTGTTTATCGCCCACGCCCAAATTTATTAACTATGATTTTACACTCTATCCAGAGAAAGGTATCAACTAGTAATCTCCCCCCCCCCCCCACCAAAAAAAAAAAACTTATCAACTTCCCACCCCCCAAAACAAACTAGACACCTTCTAGCACTAGAAAATACCAATGAATCAGATTCCTGGCAGATCCAGAGGTGCATAGAAGGAGTTTGAAGGAGTTAGTTGCCATGAAATCATGCAATTGTAACATTTTGAATTAAGTTCAGCAAAATACACTCAATGCTTTTCTTTTTCTATTTTTGTGTAGAGCCTGATGTATATTTGTAAAGCTTTTCGAAATTATTAAAAGAAATTTATTTTTTATGATTAAAAAAAAAATATCGCGGATATCAATAAAAGTTTTACAGTGGAAAAAAAGTTAAAACAGTATGAAACATACTCTTCAGGGCAGGCTGGATCAGCATTTGATATTGAACCTACAACTACTTCAATTGGCGGAAGAATAGAATGTAACCCACGTGCCATTATGGTTTTGGCTGTTCCTCGCTTTCCAGATATGGCTATTCCTCCAATCTCACGATCAACTGCTCCAAGCAATAAAGCTGTTTTAATTGCATCCTGTAACAGATTGATTTCCCATAGATATGTTAATTGTCGGTACTGAGTAGGAGCCTCTTTCACTTAATACTCACAATGTGCTACCATATTAGAAGAAAGAAAAAGAGTGAGAGGGGGAGCAACTGATGCAACTTCTCAAGTTGAAAAAGAAGAAAGCAGTATAGAGAAAAAATTCCGATCTAGTAATAAACTTCTAGAAAAATGGTAGGAGCAATATATATAAGTTATTTCAAGAATTGGGCCCCTTGATACTTAGGGTTTTTTTGGTATCATTTTTATTTTTGTTTTTCTGACACTTATTCATTTTTACATGCATGTGGTATCATTTATGGAGCTTGTTTTTATTTTGAATAAATTGAAAAAACACAAAACCATAATAGACTCAAGAGTCTATTATGTATTATGGCCAAAACATTTTTACTTCATTTTTGCAGTTAAGTTTGATGACCACATGCTCATAAGACCCAAAATTGAGGGGTAAAATAGAAATTTTCTTTTGTTTTAGAAAAGCCCCTCCTTCTTCTTCTTCTTCTTACCCACCCCGCCTCACCCTACCCCATTCCCTCCACCCCCACCCTGTCTGGCAGCCCACCCACCTACCTGGCACCACCACCATCCCACTGTTAATCCTTTTTTAAGGACCATAAATCCCACTCTTTTTACGAATTTAGACTTTAAAGGAATCCTTGACATCACCTTTCAGTCAACCATTTTGAGTCTTTGATCCTTTTGGTTTGGATTCTCGAGATTTCAGTCTTTTTATTTACAGAGAGAACAATCAAGATATATCACATCAAAGCTCCATTGATTGACTTGTTTGCTTTCCAATAGCAGAGATGCGTGGCAATACAGATCGTACAGTGCCGTCAAGCTGCCCAATGGGTGTGAATCAGCACAAACCCCGGCCAGTATCGCTCCTGCACCTGCGACCCCAAACCACCAGCCCGTCCCTAACACACGCTCCCCCCCCCCCCCTCCTCTCACAACCCCAAGCCACCACCTTGTCCCTGTCCTAGCACCCACTCCCGAGCCTGCATCTGGCAGATTAAAAAGAAAAAAGTTGCAGGCCAGTTACGGTTTTGTCAAGGGTTTCTCTCTTGGGAATGGATTAATTGCCTTATGTTGTAACAAATTGATTGGGTTAATTGACTTGATTATAACAAATTGCAGCCCCTCCCAGTTGATTCCTAGAGCACAGATTGATGTTGTATTTCTGGAGAAGAAGAAAAAAAAACAAAATTAAAAATTAAAAGGAGACTTGCAGCAGCAGAGGTTGAAGAAGAGGAAGAAGAATCCCATCCCTTACAGTTTTGAGTTGATTTTGGAAAGAAGATGGGTGATGGGGGATGTTGAATTATGTACACTAGAATACCGTGGGGGTATTCTGGTCATTTTACCTCTTTATTGCTCTTCATTATTCATTCTAGTATGTAAGGGTAATTCTGTCCATGTAATGTTGTGGATTATTATAAATATAGAGCTTGGGGTCAGTCTTAGACATCCAAGCATTAACTTTTCCTAATTCTAATCTCTTAACATAGCATCAGAGCAGGTTTGAATTAGGGAGTTTTTTTTCCATTCTCGATTTCCCCCTTCTCCCTTTCACTCTCGATCTCTTCTTCGCACCCTTCTCTTCTGTTTTGATCTTCTCTCTCCATCATTCTCCCACTAGGGCAGCACTGATGAGGTGATCGACAGATCCAGTTGCTGCCCTCCTTTACCTCATCCTATGATAAGAGTTTTTGATCGATAGGGACAAGTTCCGACTCCAGTTGCTGCCTGCGATATTTGCTTCTTCAGTTTTTTTTGGATTGCTTCCACTTCTTTCCAAGGGACCAATCTACCTCATTGAAGACTCAAGAACTGCGGCAGTGTTTACTTCTTTGGATCAGTTCCTATCTCCAACAAAATCGAAGACCTCCTAGATCGATTTCTTTTCACCAACTCAGGGTTTTCTCAAAACCCTGACAAATATCGATCTAGGAGTTTCAGGTTCCCATTGAGGCTGGTCTTTGTAGGAGTACTTCAGTCCTATTAAAAGCACACTCGATCCAAGTTTCAGCTCTATCTGGTGGTTTTTTGTCTGCAATCAACCCTCCATCGATTTCACCAAAATCAAGGTTTTTTTCAAAACCCTGAAAAAGTCGATCCCAAGGATTTCTCTGTCAGTTGCTGCTGGTTTTTTGAGACAACTCTTCCTATATTTAAAGAGGTCTCCCCTCCAATTTTCAACCATTATCTGGAGGTTTTTATTGGGTTTCTCATCACCACAGCCCATCTCTGCGATTTTTTTTTTCTGCTGCATAATGGGTGACTCTGAAGGCTCTACTGGCACTTCTGCTGCTGATATGTACAGTAGAAATGGACCCCATGATCTTCTTCCTAATCCGATCAAACTGAATGGGAGCAATTACCTGATATGGTCTCGCTCTGCCTACTTTGCCATTGCTGGCCGTGGGCTTACTGGCCATATTGATGGCACTACTGTTATGCCAACTGAAGCTGGCCCTTCTCTGACCAAGTGGATCTCCAATAATGGTATTCTCATGTCTTATCTGATTGGCTCCATGCACTTAGACCTTGCGGGTGGATTTCTTCTTCTTGATAATGCAGCCTAGATATGGTCTGCCTGCAAGGAAACATATGGACAGCTTGGCAATGATGCCCAGGTTTATGAACTCCAGAAGACGGTCCTTCATACCACTCAGGGGGAATTGACTATCTCCAAGTACTATGCTACTCTTCGCAGCCTTTGACAACAGTCGGACCATTTTTCTGATTTCCATCCTTCCACTCCTGGTGAAATTGCCTCTTACAAGAAGCATGTTGACAAGATACGGGTTTATGACTTCTTGGGTGGATTAAATGTGGATTATGATCAGATTAGAGTTCAAGTGTTGGGCCACTCTCCTTTTCCCACACTTGAACAGTCCTATGCCTTGGTCTCCTCTGAAGAGAACCGTAGGGCTGCCATGCTCCATCCTCCATCTACTGAGAGATCAGCTCTCCAGACTACTTCCACGGCTGTTCCTATGACTGCTGGTTCTTCCCCTTCTGGTGATGGTTCTACCAAGGGCATTGTCACTTGTGAGCATTGTAATAGACCCTACCACACCAAGGACAAATGTTGGAAACTTCACAAGAAACCAGCTGACTTTGAAGCCAAACGGGCTGCCAAGAAGAAACCAAACAAGAAGGCCCTTCACTCTGAGTTTGTTGCTACAGCCCCTACTACTGACATTGGCCTATCTTAAGAGGATCTACAGGCATTCCTTCGTGTGCTCAAGTCTTCCGCTGCTACTGTCTCTACTACATCAACTACTGCCAATTCACCTACTCCTTCAGATTCAAACTTGCTCAATCAGGTATTTCATTTGGTGGTCATTGTGCTTCAGTAGCTTCCCATCCTTGGATCATTGATTCTAGAGCTACAGATCACATGACCGGGTCCTCTAGTTTTTTCCATCATTATTCTCCCACTTCTGGAAAAGACAAAGTCAAAGTAGCTGATGGTTCCCTTTCTTCCATCTCTGGAAAAGGAATCATCAATTGCACTTCCTATCTTCCTTTGTCTTCTGTTTTGCATATTCCTAATTTTACTACTAACCTTCTTTCTATTAGTAGTATTACTTGTGACCTTAATTGCAAAGTAACTTTTTTTTTCCTTCCCATTGTGTTTTTCAGGATCTGGCCTCTGGGAAGACGATTGGATTGGGTAAAGTGCATGGTGGCTTGTACCTACTTGATGATGGTCATCTCATTCCACCCCCATTACCATCTCCACATCAAAACTCCTTAGTCTCTTATGAAATTTACTAGTGGCACTCTAGACTAGATCATCCTCCATTAGGCATTTTAGCATCTTTATTTCCTACTTTGGTCAAAAATTGTGATAAGACCGATTTTTTTTGTGAGGCTTGTGTTCTGACCAAACAGACACGTTCAACTTATTCCATTTCTAATAAAAGGAGTTCTTCACTTTTCCATTTGGTGCATTCTGATGTTTGGGGCCCGAGTCGTAAGACTTCCCTTTTTGGTAATCGTTGGTTTGTTTCCTTTATCGATTATCACTCTAGAATTCCAAAGATGATCATGTGGAGAGAAAAGTATACCCTTTCCTGGTGCTGCCTTTAAGTATCCAAGTATCCGAATGACTGCTTCCCAATGTGAGGTGTATGGATCATGCATAACTTGGCTGACCATACTAAGATGATCATGTAAAAGCCTCGATCCAAAGATGATCATGTGGAGAGAAAAGTATACCCTTTCCTGGTGCTGCCTTCAAGTATCTGAGTATCCGAATGATTGCTTCCCAATGTGAGGTGCATGGATCATGCATAAATTGGCTGACCATACTAACAGCAAAAGTAATGTCCGAACGTGTATGAGACAGATAGATCAGCTTGCCCACCAAACGTTGATACCGACCTTTGTCTACTGGCTCACCTGTTTGACTAGTCAGACGAGCATTTGGTTCTACAGGAGTATCGGCTGGCTTACATCCCATCATACCCGTCTCAGTTAAGATGTCTAAGGTGTATTTCCGTTGAGAGAGAAACACACCCTTTGTAGACCGGGCTACCTCGATGCCAAGAAAATAGCGCAACTGTCCTAAGTCTTTAATCTCAAATTCTCGGCCAAGATACATCTTGAGGCGTGTTATTTCTTCAATGTCATCCCCAGTCACCACTATGTCGTCAACATAGACAATTAAGACTGTTATCTTGGTCCTCGTGCGCTTGATAAATAGAGTGTGATTTGTATTGCTTTGAGAATAACCAAATGAGACCATAGCACCATGAAAACAGCTAAACCAGGCTCGAGGAGACTATTTCAGTCCGTATAACGCACGCTTGAGCTTACATACCTTGACATCAGTCGCTAGACTAGCAAATCCAAGAGGAATATCTAGATACACCTCTTCTTCGAGCTTCCCATGTAGGAAGGCGTTCTTTACATCAAGTTGTTGCAAGGTCCACCCAAGATTTACTGCACATGAGAGGATGACTCGAATGGTGTTCATCTTCGCAACTAGCGCGAATGTCTCCCAATAATCCAGACCATATGTATGTGTATATCCTCTAGCAACCAGCCTCGCCTTGTAGCGATCTACAAACTCATCAGCGTTGTGCTTGACAACAAATATCCACTTACAGCTCACAGTCCTTTTGTTAGGAGGAAGAGTTACCGAATCCCATGTACTATTCTTCTCCAAAGCCTGCTAATGCGGGACAGAATAGGAGAGGGGAAATCTGAGAAGAAATCAGAGGGGGGGGGAAGAAGAAGAAGAAGGGGGGTTGCGCACACATGCACAAACTTTCTTTTCAATTCATTCTTCGTATCTAACAATGGGGAATTACATCATATATAAAGAGAAATAAAAGGCACCCAAAAATAAAGACTCCTACTAACTTACTAAAACTAGGCTAACTAAAATAGAAACCCAATAAAACTAAAATTGAAAATTTCCCTACGTGTCTAATAACTACCTTAAAATAAAAGATTACATAATAATTTCCCAAATAAAATAAACTTTCTAAAATCTTACTAGATCCAAACACTCAAACTGGACCCGGTTCAACTAGGTTTGGGTCGGTCCAATGTGGTACACCAGTTGGGTCGGCCTGGTCCAAGATTGTCCTGCATCACCTGCATTTCTTCCACCATTGTTGCCTTCCACCTTGGATCTCTAAGAGCCTCCTGCCAATTTTGAGGAATGGAAACAGAAGACAAAGACGATACAAAGGCACGAAAAATATGAAGATAGACACCCATACGAAACAGCCTTAGAGATAGGATAGGATGTAGCGTACAAGTTCTAGTCCCCTTACGGAGGGCAATGGGAAGATCAAGAGAAGGATCAGGTAAAGAGGAATCTAATGATATGAATTCAGAGGAGGGATGGTCATTACCAGATGGAGCTGAATCTAAAACCGGATCTGATGCAAGAGTCGGTTGGCTAGGTAGAGTTGATGCAGCTGTGGTAGGCTCTATTTGCTTTTCACGAGGTCGCCGATGATAAACAATGTCATAAGGGACAATAACATGCTGAGAGGTATATTGGACTGTATCAGTAGCAGCTGAATCATCCAAGTGCTCCCCCTGAATAAGAGAACTGGGAAGAATGGCTGAACCCGAACCATGAGGCACATCATCAGTGAGAACCAAGGTCCCCCCATGAGGAGATGCCGAAGGGAAGTAGGGAACAGCCTCAATTAAAAATGACATCCATGGTAACATACATCCACCGTGTAGGGGGGTGATAGCAGCAGTAACCTCTCTGAGTTGGTGAATATCCCATGAAGATGCACTTCAATCCACGAGGTTCTAACTTTCCAGGGTGTTGATGGTTCCGGGCAAAGCAAAGACAGCCAAACACTTTAGGCGGAACCGTGAAGCTAGTAGAGCCATGGAGAGCCTGGATAGGCGATACGAAGTCTAGAACGTGACTGGGCATCCGATTGATCAGATAAGCTGCAGTAAGGACTGCCTCACCCCAATAAGAAAGAGGCACATTCATTCCAAAAAGCAAGGAGCAAGCAACTTCAAGGAGATGGCGATTCTCCCGTTTTGCCACACCGTTCTGAGATGGTGTATCAACACAACTGGTTTGGTGTAAAATACCATTAGTGTCAAGATATGTACGAAACACGCCATCTAAATATTCCAACCCATTATCATTACGAAGAACCTGGATAGTGGCCTGGAATTGGGTGCGAACCATACTGTGAAAGGACTGAAAACAGAGGAACTCTTCACTCTTGTGATGCATCAAGTAGAGCCAGGTAAGTCGAGTATGATAATCAATAAAAGATACGAACCATCTAAAACCAAATAAAGAATTACACCTTATTGGACCCCATACATCAGTGTGGATTAACATAAATGGTGAATTAGAATATGAAACCCAAGTTTGCTTGGCCAAAATGCATACCTCATAAAACAAATCCTTGGAATTACAACCAGAAAATAAAGAGGGATTAGACCTAACTAAGGTCCCCACAAGCGGGTGACCTAATCGTTTATGCCAAAGTAAAAGGGAGTACAAATCCAAAGAAGCTGGAGCTGTTGATTTTGAAGAAACTGGAGCTGCTGATTTTGAAGAAACTGGAGCTGCCGATTGTGTCGAATGGGCTTGATGGGTTGGTGAAGCTTCCTCATCAAGCAAATAGAGACCACCACAAGCCCTACCAGACCCAATTGTTTCTCCTGCCACCATATCCTGAAACAAACAGTAAGAGGGAAAAAATTTTACTTTGCAATTTAAGTCAGAAGTAAGACGACGAATGGAAAGAAGGTTTGTAGAGAACTCAGGAACATGCAAAACATGATGTAAAGTTAAAGTAGGAGTACAAACAATGGAACCTTGTCCAGAGACAGAAGAGAATGTCTCATTGGCAATGCGAACCTTGTCTTTACCAGAACAAGGAGAGTAACGAGAAAAAAGACTAGAATCACCGGTCATGTGATCTGAAGCGCCCGAATCAATAATCTATGGACGAGGGGCAACAAATACACAACCAGCGAAAGCTAACCTGAGGTGGCAGAAGAACCTGATGGGACCGAGGTAGAAGAGGAGGCAACAGTGGGATTGGCTGTGGCAAGAGAGTCTAACTTGGTGACCAATTGGCGGAGCAGCATGGTGACTTCATCAGGCATAGGAGAAGGAGCAACAATAGCAGGAGTAGGCACGGCAGGTGCAGCACCATCAGCAGCCTCTGAAAGATTGGCAGAAGACTTGCGGTTCTTACCACAGCCCTTGGTAGCGGCAGCGCCCTTAGCTGGACGGCCATGAAGCTTCCAACAGGTATCCTTGTTATGCCAGAGTTTCCCACAATAATCACACTTAAAGGGCTGTCTGTCAGAAGTAGCACGATCAGTACACTTAGTATTACCACCCTGATATGGTAGAGTGATTCCAGAAGCTAAGACTGATCGCTCTGGAGCAGGTATCGCAGAAGGAGGAAGCATGGCTGATCTGCGGGTATCTTCAAACTGAATCAAAGTGTATGATTGTTCCAAAGTGGGAATGGATCACGACTGAGAATCTGAGAACGAAACTGATCATATTCCACATTCATACCAACCAGAAAATCGTAAACACGGAATTTGTCTTTCCGTTTTTTGAAAGCAGTAACATCCGCAGCCGTAGAGCACTGAAAGTCATCATAATAATCCAAATCTTGCCAGAGAGAAAGCAGCTCAGAGTAATACTGAGATAATGTGAGGGTACCTTGCTTAGTCTCATGCAGTTTCTTCCGTAACTCATAAACCTATGCATCGTTGCCACTTGTGAGTATGTGTCCTGAGCAGCCTTCCAAATCTTGGCTGCAGTATCCAATAGCATATATCCCTGGGCAATCTGAGGTTGCATGCTGCTGAAGAGAAAAGACATAACAAGAGAATTGGCTGAACTCCATCTTTCTTGTTCGGATTCAGCCGTGGGCCTTGGCTTAGCACCAGTAAGATAGCCATAGTACCCACGAGAGTCAACAAAGACAAAGACGGATCTAGACCACATCAAATAATTTCCCCCATCAAGTTTAACAGCACATGGAGGGAAGGTTGAGTATGAACAGCTGCCATCATCTGCAGAAGAACCACTAGAGGCCTCCGAACCAGTCATCTCCGATTAGATAAAAGGAGTTCTGGAAAAAATCCAAGGAATCTATTGGGGAAAGAGAAATGATACAGCCAGAGAAAAAAAAATCGATTTCAGAGACAGACTTGAGAAATCGAGAAGCACAGGAGATATTGCAATCCAAGAAGAAAACGATACTAGGGAATGCCTGGGAAAAAACGATAACTAGAAGGGGATTTCAGACCAAAAAAAAATCGAAATTAGGCTAGAATCTAAGAATCGATAGGGAGAAAAAAAAAATCGCCCTTAAAAAGAGAAACCTGAAAGATCGAAGGAAGATGGTTGAAACCCCAAAAAAAAATCCACAAAAAATATGGATTAAGCCCTTTAAATCATTAATTTAATGAAGGGAACCAAAAAACAAGGGCAAACAAAAGCCTTCGGTGGCTTAGAAGATCGCCACCAAGGAAGCAGAAGTGGTGGGTGGTGGTGGCGGTAGAAGGGAAGAAGAGAGAAGACGGTGATCCCTAGGTGGAAGTGGGGTGATGGCGGTAGGTGAAAAAAAAATCGAGAAAGGGAGGAAAAAAAACGATGGGAATTTTTTTTCTAGTACCCTAGATCGATTCTTGCTCTGATACCATGTTGGAATGGAGAGAATAGGACTTGTGTCATTATGACACTGGTCCACTTTATTTATAATATCAGGAATTGGGTTACAATGAATACAAAATATAAAAACTACCCAAATTACAACATTAAAACAATAAAAAAAATTACAGGTATAGACAATTTGAACCAGAGCCCAGCAGGTTTAGGTCCAAAAATTCTAAAACAGAGGCCCAATGCTATGTATAAAAAAATTATCACCATGCATCCTTGCCACAACATCAGCACATATCTTAGTTACAGATTATCATCTGACTTTGAATGAATATAGAGAATTAACCCATCTAGATAATGTCTCTAAGGGAAGAAAAATGGGAAGTTAGAAAAGTGATGCAAATTATAAGAAGGGCATCAGATAGAGGAAGAAGACTATCTCCCCTTCCACTTGGCATATGTTGGTTTATCCCTCGTGAGATGGGGATCAGAAATGCAACATAAGCTAAGAAAAGAACAATTTGGATGATCTATCCAAAGATAAGGAATTGATGAGATCTTAGAGCATACAAGATTATTTATGGAAAGGAGTTTCCTGAACCTTCTGCAACTCCTGATCTTATGGAGCACTGCCCCTGCACAACTTACAAACAGGTTTGAAGATCCTGGATTATTTGCCTCTTCAAATGGAGCATGAGAGAGCACACCTAAGTGAGGGAGTTAAGATTTGAGAGAATCAGCAAAAGGATAAAAAAATAACAATAGCCACCTCTGAATTCCTTTTTTCCAGTGTAAATAAAAAAGGAAAAGCAAGAGATTGAGAAAGCACTAGTAGTTTAAGGGGATAGTTTCTGTATATGTTTAGTCATGCCCCCAGTTGTGAGACAAATTGGGCTCCAGTCATCCAAAGATTCCAGAGAATCATTCTAAAATTTCTTTTTCTCAATGGAATATAAGTATAGCATAAAGCATATAAGTTCTATCTAGCTGATGGTAATAATCACTATGTTGTGAAAATGAAAAGGTATAGAATTTAATCAAATTATTTGCCTCCAATTGTGAGTCCTCTATGGCTAACCAATAAAGAGAAACAACTTGCAAAGGTTATGCCTTACGGGTAACCCGTGGCGCAACGGTTAAGTTGCGCTATTGAAACCTGTTGGTTGCGGGTTCAAAACTTGGAAACAGCCTCTCCTGCAAAGCAGGCAAAGCAGGGGCCAGGGGGTAAGGCTGCATACATTTGTCCCTCCCAGACCCTGCAGTAGCAGGAGCCTCGTGCACTGGGACGCTCTTTTTTTTTATGCCTTATAGGTACCCAATATGCATTTCAAGAAGCATTGATCTATGCATGAATGAGCAATATCCTCTAAGTTCACATCAAAGAAATGAGTTCTAATTTTACATATGACCCAAAAAAAGTGACTAGAAGCTATGGGGTCTCTCTTTACTGATATCTTTGGTGAACTGAAAGTTTGTGAAAAATTTAAGGGTCCAGCGGCATAAGGATTTTATTTTACACTTGGAGCATAATTTACAAGCTGGGGATCAATCGCAATTAAATGGTCAAAAACAAAAACAAAAAAAGGACTGAGCAGCAAGTGAATAGTTCAAGAAAACAGAACATACAGAAGATGTATAAAGTATTAACAATTAGCCAACAAAAAGTTCCTAGAACATGCAATAAAAACAAACTTGAAAAACATGGGAAGTACAGCTTTGAAAACATAATATCCCTTTAAAGATAAAACAATGGGTAAAGGCATTAAATTTCAAATAGGGTCCATTAAATTTCAAATACTGTTAACAGAGAGAAAGAATCACCGTGTAAGCCATTCAAATCAGAATTTTTAGAATGATGACAGCAGCACCTTGCATAAGAAGCACTTCAAAACAATAATAGAACATAAATCCCAGATCAAAATAACAGCTAATAAGGTCAACTTTAGGACTGTCCAGGAAGCAGGAAAAATGATAAAATTTAAACTCAACTGTGGAATGCTTACTTAAAAAGTACCCAAAACATCTAAAGATAGAAAACATTACATAAGTCTATCTGCTTTAGTAAAGTCCTCAAACACCAAAACTAAAACAGATTTATCGTTTAAAAATGAACAATGAAATTTAGCTAAGAATACACATTTCAGCAATACCTACCCACTAGAACTCCCAAATACCAATACCCATAGAAATTATTGGATTCAAATATTTACATTCAGGTATATCTAGCACAATTCAGGCCTCCAAAAAAACCATTCCAGTTATACAATTAAACATCAAAACCTAGTAACAAGAAACCAATAATTCAAAACCTTAGGTTTAGACCAAAACTTCAATAAAGCAGAAATGCATATTAATCAGAAGGGACACCGAATCCTCAAGAGTCAACAGTAACGAAAACAAAGTTTGTCACCTGTCCAACGACAGCAGCTAACGGGAAATACTGCCTGCCATAGGAAGTGCTCTCGGGCTTCATGGGAGCAACCACCGCACCATTTCCTGACTCGAGAGTGGCAGCTGCGAGTGGACGAAGGAGAGGTTTTCGACCACGGAGACAATGGTGGACGCGATTGGGTTTCGAAGAGGTGAAATGAGGGTTTAATTTGAATGAAGGGAAGATGGAAGATTGGAGGTGAGAGAGCGAATTACAGGTTGGAGCAGGATAGAGAGCCATTGGAGAGTGAAGAGAGCAACTGATATCTCTTTTTATCCTTTTAAGAGTAGAGCATTTTATACTATTTTGCTGTCCGATTATAATTCCAACGATATAAGACTGGGACTCTGGGAGAGTGGGAGTCTCCCTGACCATTAACGTCCTTCACGCTACTAGACAATAATTTTGGTTTATCAATAAGGTAAGGTACGGGGGTGGACTTTGATCCAACACAAGATTAAAGGCTCAGAGCCCATCAAGTAGCCCATTGGGACACTTCTTTTGTAATATAGGCTGATGGATGGGCATCATGGATTTCCGTATCTATCACTACACTAGTTGTCTATATAATGCTCCTATCTGACACTCTCCTCTTGATACACTATTTTGTTGATAAACCGTGTGACACCTTCTCCAGTGTCTTATTCGCTATGCATGGATAATCCATCCCACGCGGCCAGCATGGCAATCCCTTGCCCTAATGATATATGTTAATCATCATGGTATTCATTGCTCCTAATGATTTAAGCCCATTGAGAACATTCATGGGAGTATTCCCTATTCTCCCATTACGTGAGATTTTTTTATGAATAAATTGACATATTTTAACCCTAATGAACAAAAAGAAGAAGATTAGAAAATAGAAGCCACAAAGAAACCAGGTTTACAGTGGATGTATGGAAAAACAAGGAAGGATAAAGTACGGAATGAACATATAAGAGCGGACTTGGGAGTTGCACCAATCAATGATAAGCTCCGAGAGAGTCGCTTAAGGTGGTATATGGTCACATTCAAACGAGACCTAGGGAAGCCCCAGTAAGGAGGAGTGATATGATTCAGATTGAAGGAGGTAAACGAGCTAGGGGAGACCTAAAATGACTATAGGAGAAGTGGTAAGGATGGACATGCATAGTCTAGGTCTAGTCCCAAGTATGACCTCGGACAGAGCCTATTGGAGGGCAAGGATCCATGTCGCAAACCCCATTTAACTGAGATTATCCTGAACGTGTTGTGTTGGGTTGTGCCTTTTACCTCTTACTAGCTTTCATCTTTCTAATTATTTGCAATCTTCCATTTGTCATTTTCTTTTGTCTTTTCTCATCTCTTTTCCCATCCCTCTTCTCCAATCTTTTCTTTCCTTTTTTTTTTTTACGTATATCTATGTTTTCTCTATTCTGTTTGTTTGGATCCATGTGGCCAACCCCATTAAGTTGGGATAAGGTTGTGTTGTTGTTGTACAAAGAAATCAAGTTAGTAGAGAAAGGGGCAAATCTATAATCTTCATTGTAAGGGCAGTATAGGAGCCCTAGTCTTGTTCTTTTTTGGGGGTGTTCTCTTTTACACAATGGAGTTGGCCATTGGATGGTTTCTTGGCGGCGCTAAGCAAACCAACCACATAATATATGTCCAGCTGCAGTTCTTCAATAGGGTATTTGTCCAGTCAGTTGCATCTCAACCAAAGCTACATTTGGATGGGGGATGAGCCAGCCTTATTTCTTCCTTCTTCTGTTTACGAAATTGTTCTATTGAGTGCTCGCATCATTCTTGGTCATTTCCCCTTGAATCACTAGTTCTTCTTTTGTTTTCTTTAAGGTATACCAGCTAGTGTGTTGCGGCAAGGTCTGATCCGAGTCTTCTGTGGCCGAGCTGACCGACACTGAAGAACAGAGCTAAGAAATGGAGGGCCGGCCTGAGCTGATAGAATCACTCCGATGCTGCCAAGCTATTGCGGCAAGATCTAATCTAAACTCTCATGTGGCCGAGCTGACCTACACAGAAGAACAGAGCTAAGAAATGGAGGATCAGCCTGAGCCGACGGAATCACTCCGATGCTGCCAAGTTGTTGCGGCAAGATCTGATCCCAGCTCTCCTGTGGCCGAGCTGACCGACACAGAAGAACAGATCTAAGAAATGGAGGGTCGGCCTGAGTCGACCGAATCACTCCAATGCTGCCAAGCTATTGAGGCAATATCTGATCCGATCTCTCCTGTGGCCGAGCTGACCTACACAGATGAACAGAGCTAAGAAATGGAGGGCCGGCCTGAGCCGACGGAATCACTCCGATGTTGTCAAGCTGTTGCGGCAAGATCTGATCCGAGCTCTCACGTGGTCGAGTTGACCTACACAGAAGAATAGAGCTAAGAAATGAAGGGCCAGTGTGAGCCAGCGGAATCACTCTGATGCTTAAGTCAGACCTCTTGGAACAAATAAATCTCTAAGTAGAGAAAATGAGAAGTGAATTCCCTTTTACTTGTGCGATTCTTGGCTATTTATAGGATTAAGATCGTAGATCATCATAGGCTTTTCATCAATGATAGACCATTGTTCTGGTCTACAATGTGTATAGGTGGAGCTCCTCTAGTGCGGACACCTATCCATAGGAGTCATGCAAGATGCATGGAGTCATGCAAGATGCATGACATAGGTGAAGTGATTCCATCCTTAGCTTGTTGGCTGATCTGGAGACATGGTAAGATCGACTCTGTTATGGCATGACCAATCTGATCATATATAGATTGACCTTCGTAGGTTCTTACTAATGTTGTTCGATTCTGACTTGCACTTTGTTGTTTTTAGTTTGGCTCGGGTCGGCCTAGAGTCTGATAGTTGTAATGACCTAGATGGATGATCTAAAGGTAGACTCGTATCAGATCGGGTCGGCCCAGCATCTGACAGGTATGAAGAGCTAGGTGGATGATTTGAGGATCGGCTCATGTTAGATCGAGTCGGCCCAGCATCTGACAGGTATGAAGAAGTAGGTGGATGATCTAAGACAGTTCAACTTGGCTTTATCCCAGATGTTGCCACAGGTCATCATCTCACTAGTCGATAATAATTTGGTTCATCACAACGAAAAATTATCTACTCCATTCCCTGCCCTGTCCATTTCCCCAAGTCCCTCTAATTTGGGGTCGACAAGTCCCTCTAATTTGGGGGTGGACCCCACCCAGGCAGTGTGTTCGGGCATGGGATAGGGTGGTTATTTCCGCCCCCTATTAGAGGAACTTGGGAAAATGGAACTGGGCGGGGAAATGGACCAGGTAGGGAAATGGAGTAGATAATGAATATAAAACCCCAGTTCACATGACTCAAGAAAAGGCCTAGATCCATAGCACATTTTAATTGATAGGACTGGCTCATTAGACTGACTCATCTAATAAAAGTGGTTTGGCTTTAGGGATACCAATTTAGTTAGCCAACTCTTAACCAAATTGGACAGCCTTTATGGGTAGAGTTCCACTTCCACTTGGTTAGACTCTTTCTTACGCTTTAATTAAATCCCATAGAAGGCACTCTTTGAGTCTTGGGGTTAAGATTTGAGAAAATCTTCACCGAAGGATGTCAATTTAAAGCTGAAATCGAACCCGGCCGTTTAAAACCCAATCGAAGTAAATCGGCTCGGTTTTGGTTTCCAAAGCTGGAAACTTTTCTAGGGTTTTTTTGTGTTCATGCTTAAAACCGTTAAACCAAATCGAATTACCTATTTTCAAACCAAATAAAAAATCATATAAAATTATATTATTTTTTTATTTTTAATCAAATGTGGATGATAAATTCTTTTCCATTTTAGTATTTGGGAAAAATAAGGGTTTCTATTGGTGAAGATGTAAAAAAGTTGGCCCATACATTTAAAATAGGACATAGACCGAATATGAAACCAAATTAAAACCCACTAAGAAGCTGAATACAAAACCGAATAAAAATCGAAACCGAATCGAACTGAGTCGATTCGGTTTTGGTTTTGAAATTGTATTCCTTTCTTGGTTCAATCCAGTTTTGATTTCTACATTTTGTTTCTTAAACCGAGCTAAAATTGAACCGAATAATCGAAACCAAAACAATTGACATCCTTATCTTCAATAGTCAAAACTCAAAAGAAGTAGGCAGGATGAAGAAATTAACAAATTATTTGCATTAATAGTATCTTAGGTGGTTTGTGTTAGGTCGAGGACTGGAGGGTTAAACTTTCTTGATGATAAAAGAGAAATCCCAAGGATTTAAAAATCCGATTTGATCTCTGATTCAGATTAAAATTGGTTGAAGCTGATCCCGATTTCATAGGCATGGATGAATTACATAGAATTTAATTGAATTAGACTCCGAAATTTTCACATGTGGTTAATCCAGATTATGACTTGGATAAATGCATCCCATGTAATTCATGCATGCCTATGGTACTCCGACAAATAGTGCAATCTCTCACTGCCTAGATTTTTAAAGCACTATTTTGCCACATGATAAACTCTGATTCAGCTATAACTTGACCCGTTAATATATAGGGGACCTAGGGATCTATATGTTCATAAAATTTAGGAGCTCTGTAAATAATAAGATATCCTTATAAAACACACACACATTATAATTTTATGTAATGGTAATGGGAGAGAGAGAGGTTGGGATTTTTTTATAATTTTTTAAGAAAAGTGGTTGGAGGATTAAAAGAAGAAGGGTGAAGGCGGAGAGATCTATTGGGATTTTAAAGAGATAAGACTAAGGAGATTTATTTGGAAAGAATTTTACTATAATTAAAGTTTAATTATGTTGATTTATCATGAACAAAGAGAGCTCAAGTGTACAACGACGGTTGTGTACCTAGGGGTGTCAATTTTGGATCGGAACCGGTAACCGGACTGAAACTGTCCCGCTAGGAACCGGAACCGACCCACCCAATAGCTTATTGGTCCAGATCTGGTCTTAGTGATAGGTTATTGGTCCGGATCTGGTTTGGTCCCCAGAACCGTTAAGGAACCATTGGAACCGGAAGAAGTGAATACACTTGAACTTGTCTTGCACCATTTTTCTGTTTTAAAATGTCAAAAGATGATCTTTACTATTTTAACATACAATTAAAATGACTTTTATTATACAGTTGTTGTCCAGTTGCTATTAGAACATGACCCAAGACTAAACAAGACACTTGGCCCCTCAAATTCTAGTATTCTACCCCTCTCATATCTGTTGCACATAGAGGACACACACCAGTAGTTAATGAATTGCTTTTGAATGATTCTAGTTTACTTGAGATTTCTAGTTCCAATGGGAAAAATGCTTTACATTGGCTACTCAACAAGGACATGTTTGGACCTAATTAGGAACCGGAACTGGACCACCCATTAGTTAATGGTCCTGGATCTCAGATTTGGAACCGGTGAGCTTATTGGTCTGGATCTTGTCTTGACACCTTAGAGCCAGAACCGCTAGAGAATCTGACCGATAGCTCAAAACCGGACCAGTTGACACCCCTATGAGTACCCTCATAGTTGCAAAATCAAGTTTTTAGACTTGACTCGTCCTTTTCAAAACCTAGTGACTCACTGAGTCAAATCTGGTCAGGGTGAGTTATATACATATTTTTTTATTTTCTTAATATCTTCATTCTTCACCTTCTCTGAGTGAGGAGGGGCTGAGGCTACAATTGTTTCATAGATGAGAAGAAAAAAGAGGTTAATATTGTAGACAACAAATAAAATTCTAGGGTTTTGTTTAGATGCAATCAAACTTATAGTCTATGAATAGTATATGACCCCCCCCCCCCCAAAAAAAAGACTCAGTTAGTTTCACACGACTAAGGCAATAACATCGAGTTAATGAAAACTTGTACTGACTTAGACCTAGTTTGGTCATTTCTTAAACCTGGGTGAGTCTTCATGACTTCTGACTAGGTTTTTATTTTTTTTTTACTCGACTGGGTAACTCACCTGAGTCAAAACCTAGACTATATATTTACCACATATAATTTATAGGGAAAAAGATCTTTACTTGGTATTGTTTCCTACGCCCTCTCACAGGGCACCTTGAAATGATGCTTCTACCCCTCGGTAGATACCTAGGCATGCTTCCCCCATTGGCCTAGACGCCAGTGTAAAGGCCATGCGACCAAGCAGAGATCTCTTTCCCTAATTTATAATAGTAAATATTCCCACATGTATAATTAATAATCATATATTTACCATATATCTTTTCATTCAAATTGAAGATTGCCAATTAAATATTTACCACTTGTTCTTTTCATTAAATGAACACTATTTTATTTTCTTTCAATATTTAAAATTGAGTTTTACCTATTTATTAGATTTTTTATACCAAGCAATCGACTTGTTGGGCTAGAATGAACACATATCATACATAGTAGATACTATATAGGTACATTATTACCACACAAAAAAAGAAGAAGAAAAAGATACAATATATTATTACTAAAAAAAAAAACTATGTAGCTACATTATAACAAAAAAAAAAATATCTTATATAACTACATGCGATGATTTATTTAACATTTTTTTAAGATTGACAATAAATAATTTTAGTAACTCTCCATGCATGGGAGAGTACTTAGCTTTCAAGTAATTCCAAAAATAATAAGCCGAATCGGGCTACTCCCCGAAAATGCCCTACCCGTAGGTTCGTTTGTCGTTGGGGCTAAGCAGTAAAGAAAAAAGTCCTTCCGAGCCAGAGTAGGATCAGTGGTTTGAACAAAGAAATCCGATTAGAGTTTGCCAATGGAGACTTCAAATCAATAGATGTGGTAGCCACCCCCGAAACTGTACTTGCAAGTTTCCCCGCAAAAAGCTCTCCACGCCTACTCTTAGAAAGAGCACTATTCTTCTTTAGTTAGGTAGTTCTCCCCTTTCTCAGAGACCGTAAGACCCCGGTGGAATCGAAGGCCTACAGACAATAGGGGATCGTTTCTCTCCCAGCCCTACCTACTTCAGTGAGGCTAGAACAGAAAAAGACCTGGTTCCACACACATGAGATAGGCAGAAGGTATGGGATGACCAGTTCACCACAAATTGCAAATTCGATCCTAAAGTCGTCTTCCTTGTTCGATAAATGCGTAGTGGAAAGGGATGCTAGTCGGCTCGGCGAAGCTTGGCCTACCCCAGGTGCAAACCCATAGGGATAACCCAATGGAAACCGCCCCTATGAAGTGGATAATGACGAATGATAGGAGGCATGAAGAGCTGGAGGAGCGGTAATGATTACGATACTCCCCTAGATGAACCGTCCACTTTGGAGGAGCAGTAATGATTACGATACTCCCCTAGATGAACCGTCCACTTTGCCTTCCTCCTTTTTTCTTTATTCTATGTCTGCCTTTCCCCTTATTTTTATAGGCATTTTTTCTTTCTGTTCCGGACATTTGATACGAAGAACGATATACAGCCCTGGAAAAGACTTGTGCAGCGTTAATATGGGCTACGAAGCGCCTGAGACATTACATGCTTGCCCATCATGTGATGTTGGTTTCCAGAATGGATCCAATAAAGTACCTATTTGAGAAACCAGCGTTAACAGGGCGGTTCGCTCAATGGCTCCTATTACTCTCAAAGTTTGACATCAAGCATGTCACACAAAAATCTATCAAAGGTAGGGCCATCGCTGATCATCTATCAGCCCATCGTTATTGACTTCACAACTAAAAAACTAAAGTAGTAGCAATCTCTAATAGAATATTCCAGCAACTTCTCTTCAGACTATGGCCCACATATGTATTCTAAAAACCATGCCACTAGTATTGGCCAGAACCAGAATAGCGGGCGTACTTGAACCCAAGTCCAAGTTCTAATTTTGGACATGGTGTTTTTTTTCTTCCTACGCTGGTATTATTTGAGCTCTACATCAATTATATTTATGCTCCAACTTGAGGGGGAGTGTTAAAAGTTAGTACCACAAGGGTATAATATCTTTGCTTATTAAGGTATTATGTATCTTATGTGTTACATAAGTAATAAAGGCATACTTATAACTATTTACACTTTTAATTATAAACTTAACCTACTACTAATGATAGGGAGGTTAAGATATTTTCTCCAATCGTTAGTACAAGTTTTCCTTCTTCTAGTTGTCATTGTTGGTTGTTCTAGGTCTGAAACTATCATAAATTTAAAACCGTTAACCAAAGGAAAACAATTTGAACTTTACAACCATAACAACTGACAATCGGACAAGAAATAACTATACATAATGCCAAAGAAAGATGAAACACCTCAATAAAATGATTTTGGGAGTAGCCAATGTTCACCTTCATTGCAATCTAGAAAGAAAGATTGTGAAGAACTTGTTAATCCATTGTCTTTTCATAAACAAAATCTAAAGTTTCTTACAAAAATGTATGGTCATTTAGGTTTGACCTAAGAATTTCACTTATTAATTTCCTTTAACTAATAAAATTTGATTCAATGTAATTCTTTTTTTTTTTTTTTTTGATGAAGTAAAATTTATTGAAAATATTTAAACTGAGTACAGATTAGAGAGAATAGTGACTAATTCCCCTGATAAGGAGGTGGAATGTACATAGTTTGCTAAGTGGGGGGGGGGGGTAGAGAAGTAGCAGTTCTATCTACTTTTAAAGTACAAACTGAATTAAAAAGTTTAAACACAGAAGTAATGCCAAAAAGTAATCCAAAGATTTCCCAGGGCCAAAGCTGCTTGTTTTGGAGGTAGTCCACCATGTTTTGGCAATCTGTCCAGATTTCCAATGCTATTCCTTATCTTCCCATAGTGTATCTGTGACTCCTTGCAAGATGCCTCTGGCTTCTGATTCTTCTGCAGATCCTGTTCCATCAAAATTCAAATGTGCCGATATGATTTTGTTGTCAGTAATAAGAATAGACGCCCAAGCTCCTTTTTTGGATACATTATCAAAACTTCATCTGAAATGAGAATGACCTTTCCTTCCAAAGGTAAGCTTAGATAGAAATCCAAAGGTGTTAACTTCTCTTGTGCTACAACTGGTTCAAAATGTTAAGGTGAGAGATTGAGGTCACATTCCCAATGTTTGATCAAGTTTAAAATTCTAGTTGGATCAGGTTTTATGTTTTGAAAGAGTTCTTAGTTTCTAATCTGCCTTATGAAGTATACAGTGATACAGGCGATGCCGATGATGTGGGTCTTTTATGTTGATGAAAACATTGTATTGGTGATGAAGTGCTCAACCAGATCAAAGATATTCGAGGCTTCCACGAATTCTGTTCGGATGCCGAGGGAGCTAGCCGCCCAAATTCTTTTTGTGAATGGGCATGACAAAAAAAAGATGTCAGTCAGTTTCCTGACTTTGATGGCATAGACAACAAATGTTATCCACAGGTATGATCTTTTGAAGTCTTGATTTGGAGGATATACCACTATTTAAGAGCTTCCAAGCAAAGATTTTAAAGTTTGGATGTATCTTTAATTTCCAAAGAAACTTACAGCAATGGTTGTGGCTGTTTTGGTTTGACTGGGTGATAAAAGGATTCAGCAGCTTTGGTTGATAGACATCCAGATTTGGTAAGGAGGGTGAAAATGAAATCTCTATGTGGGTGTGTGGAGATTGGGGTGTTCAAAATGAGTTGTGCAATATGTGGTGGAAAGAGGTTGTGGATAAGAGATTGGTTCCAATTCCTATTAATCATAAGGTCACGAACCTTGTTGTAGAGAGGATGACGATGTATGGAAGTGGGTATGGAATAAGACGTGAGTGAGGGGATCCAAGGGTGAGTCTAGATGTCAATAGAACGATCATCTCCTCCTGTCCAACAGGTCCTTTTGGATAGGTCAGGAATTATTTTCTTAATGCCATTCCAAGTCCAAGTAACATTCTTAGGGGAGAAGTTCCTATCCAGTAGGTTTGAGTGAGGGAAGTATCTAGATTTAAGGATTCGAACCCAAAGTTGATTTGGTTGGGTTAGAATACGCCAACCCAATTTCAACAGGAGAGCTTTATTATGGGTTGTTGAATCTCTGATTCCAACCCCTCCTCGGTTTTTGGGCTTGCAAATTTTAGACCAGGATAAAAGGGTTAGACTTTTCTCACTAGATTGCGTCCCTTTCCAAAAATTTGCATTAATAGAATCAAGAGTCGAAGTGATGGATTTTGGAAAAGAGAAACAAGACATAAGAAAAGAAGGGACAAAGTTAAGAACTGATTTAATGAATTAATGAGTATGGTGCGACCTGCTTGGGATAGCAAGTGTGCCTTCCAATTGGAGAGTTTGTTCTTGACTCTGTGGATAATGTTTTTTAAACAAGCTGATTTAGAAGAGGATGGGAATGGTGGGGTTCCTAGGATAATAGAATCAGGTGTCATATCTTTGATACCCAGGATATTTTTTATGGAAGATTTTAAGGGGATTGATGTGTTAGGACTAAAGAAGATACTCTACTCTTTTCAAAAAATTTCTGTTGGCTACAGAGGTCTTCGAAAAGTCCAATAACAAATTTGAGGGTTGTAACATCTTCTAAGGTTGCCCGGCAGAAAAGGAATGTGTCATCAGTGAAGAAAAGATGAGTGATTTTAGGTGCATTTCATGCCACTCTGATGCCTTTAAAAAGATTGAGGTCTCTATAAGTATGAAGTAGTCTAGAAAGGCATTCCATAACAGTAATGAAGAGATATGGGCTCAAAGGGCAGCCTTGTCTAATGCCCTTAGAAGGTTCAAAATAATTGAAACCGGTGCCTTGAAGTTTAATTGAGAACGAGCAGGCAAAAAGGACACAGATCGTATCACACCAATGATTGTCAAAACCCAAATATTCAAAAATTGCCCGGATGAAACCCCATTCAATCCTGTCATAGGCTTTTGACATGTCCAGTTAAAGGGCTAGGTAACCCATTTTTCCTTTCTTTTTATTTTTAAGGAAATGAAAGTTTTCTTGGCCAATAATGATGTTGTCAGAAATCTGTCTTCCCTTGACAAAAGAAGATTGGAAGGGTGAGATGAAGGAGTTGAGGTAAGGTTTAAGCCTATTTGCAATGATTTTAGAAAGAATTCTATAAGTGACATTGCAAAGGCTAATGGGTCGGAAATCCTCAACCGTATTTGGCCCCGTCTTTTTTGGGACTAGGGCAATAAGGGTGTGGTTCATAGTTGGTGGTAGAAGAAATCACTGGTCAGTTTAATGAGATCATTTTTTAATAAGTTCCCAGTGCTGTTGGTAGAAGAAGGCTGGAAAGCCATCCATTCCTGGTGCTTTGAAAGCTCCAATGTTAAACACAACACCTTTGATTTCCTCTACTGACAGAGGGTTGTTAAGTAACAAATTGTCAGAGGCATAGATGATAGGGTTGAAGAGACATTCCACGAAAGAGGAGTCTAGAGGGTCCACAGAAGTGAAAATTAAAGGACTTGGAAATAGGCCGCAAATTTAGAGGCGATGAGTGGGGGGTCAATAATTCTATTACCCTGTGGATCAATCAGATGGATAGAAGAATATGCTCTAAGGTTGCTGTTTGCCACAGAATGGTAATATTTGGTGTTCCTATCCCCATCACTAATATAGGAGAGATTTGATTTTTGCATCCAGAAGAGTTCTTCAGCTTCAAGGATCTAAGTGAGAGTCAGTTCCGTATCTTTTATAAGATGAATAGAGTTTTCATCAGGAGGTTGTGCTTCCAAGAGACTCAGTTTGGCAAAAAGACAATCCTTGAGATTTGAAAGTGAACCAAAAACCTCCTAGTTCCAAGTTTTGAGGCATTTGGGAGTGAGGATAATTTGGCAGTGATATTGTCTTATGTAAGGTTCAGCCATTATTGTGAGAGGAAAGAATTGAAAGAGGGGTGCTTGGTCCAAGCGGCTTGGCAATGGAAGACCTTTTTAAAGGATCTAATTATGGGGGCAGTGCAAAGAATTAGTGGATTGTGGTCAGAACTAAAGGACGGAAGGATAGTGAGACGGGCTGTGGAAAAAAGGATGAACCAGTTTGGGTTGCAGATACATCTATCTAGGTGTTCCATTATTCTATTTGGTGGCTTTTGTTGGTTTGTCCAGGTGAACGTGGATCCGCAAGGTACAACCTCCTCAAGTTGGAAATTAATAAGTAGGTCATTGCATGACATGGTTGAAGGGTTGTTTGGGTTGGAACAAGTGCCTCCAAATTTATCCTCGGGGGTCAATAGTTCATTGAAGTCTCCAATGATAGAGATGGGTAAGGTACAGGTAGAAATGAACGTTTTTAATTCTGCCCAGAAGCCCAATCCTCTCTGAGGGTTTGGGCAAAACGGGAACCAAGAAAAGTATTAGAAAAGGAAAGATTGTTATTACCAATTAACCAAGGTCCTCCACTGAATCCCCCTAGAGCCCGAACTCCCAATAAAACCAATGGAATTAAAAGTTTTACATTTTTTTGGTAAGCAAGTAAAATCAGGATTAGAGAATTTTGTTTCACACAAAAACAGTAAATCAGGTTTCCATTTATTTAAATGAGAAGATAGAGCTCTATGGGTAGACTTAGAACGAATACCCCTTACATTCCAACTAAAAATTAACTTGATGAAAAGGAAGAGAATGAGTTCGCAAAATGAACCGTTTAGAAAACTTAAGTAGAAGCCAAGAAATGAAGAGAAAAACAGTGATGACAACAATAAAATGATCATGAACAGAAAACTTTACCGAAGTAGGTGGTGGAGTCGATTCCTTGTCCTCTCCTTCCTCAGTGCCAACCTTAAGATCTTCACCAATTCTGATAGTTCTCTTTTCTGTGAAGAATGGTGGGTCACTACTTCTGTCTTCAGTTCACAAACCCAGTCTTTCATTTGGGCTGAGAGAATATCAGGAGATTTGAAGATATCAAGAATTCCAGCAGAGATTTTCTGGAAGATTTTGAGCTCAATGGAATCATCGTCTTGATCATCATCAGAGGTGAACGTTCTCATTCTTTTTACCCTGTTTTCTTTTGAAATTGCGACAGATGGGGGTTTGGGAGAGTCACTTTGCTCGTACTGCTCTAAATGCTCTTTGTTTGAAATCTTAGGCTGGTAAACCTTTGATTGGGTTGCAGATGCCATCTTAACAGGGGAATCAGAATTTTGGTGAGATGATGAATGGGGGAAATTAAGGTTTTCTTGGGTTCGGGATATAGGGGCCGTGTTAGACGATGATGGGGGATTAGGGTTGAGGGGGAGTAGTTAGTTGGAGGGTGAGAAGGTAAAATGTAATTTATGGTGATACAGGTTGGGTTATTAAAAGTGTGGCCTGGGAATTGGGTAAAAGTGACTAATTTATCAGAGATTTGAGTTGGAATCTCTCACGCAATATGGATTCTTTGCAGCACCTTTCTCAAATGCAGACTGGCATGGGTCCCACGGAATCTTCTCGAAATTTTCTCCAAATAAATTTGATCAGTCTGATTAATCCAGATCTTTATCCTCTCATGTTCCCTGTCTGGTACAGTTCATCTGGTTCCTCTCATAGGAGGCAGAAATGATCACCTTACCCCCTGCCCAGGTGGGATCCATCCCCCTCTTATTAGAGGCACTAGGTAACTGTACCGGGCAGAGAACCCGAGGGGATAATTTTCCGATTAATCCCCCTTCAAATCTGCAAGATCGACAGCCCCCCCCCCCCCCCCCAAAAAAAAAATAAAGCTGGCCTATGGCTATCCTTCGGCAGAATATAGCTCGGGAAATTGGAATTAAATAATACTACAATATGGGCCAGGTATGGACCAAGTTTGAAACTCAATCGATGTACCAATTCTGCATCAAACAATTTGTTAATTTGTAATTTTCCCATTCTTTGGATTGAGACTTTTTTGGGGGGTCTAATGTAGGACAAAACATGAAGAAAAAAAGGCCAAAATACTGTTCACGTGAACAGCATCACAACCCCTTATTTTGGCTTGGTTAGCATATTACTAGAACAATCATGGGGGTATTACTATCAATTTTAATTGACAATTTTGGACTTCAAGTGCTGGCCGAATGGTATCTTTGGTGGGGACCACATGGGATCTCACACCCTTAGGAGATTGAAGATTTTATTTATGTTTCTATTTTATTTCAGTCCTAGTTAATTAGAGTAGTTTCTATTTTCATGTTGCAACTTATTAAGTTTCTATTTCTCTTCTTACTTGAGGTGCAAGTATAGCCCTCTTTATATTGTAAAGGCTGTTAATGCCTCCCACATGAATTCTATAGTGAATGAAGATTGCTTTTAGCACATATGTTTCCTTTCTCAATTTGACTGTGACTTGAAGAGCTGAAGGAGCCTGGCTGAGAGAGCCAAATCCACCTATCTCAACGCCTCCATTGTCATCTTCTCCATCTAGTCAGAGAGCTGAAGTGATCACTCCACTACCCAGAATACCACTCGAGGGTTGTTGCTGTTGTTCCAAGTTGCTGCTGCTGCTGCTGCTGCTGAAGGTCATCACTTAAGGTTGAAGACACCTCTCCAACACTGTTGTTGCTGCTGCTGGTTGTTCCATTGATTGGAGCTGTTGCTGCAACTCTGCAACTCCTTTGACTGCACCTTACCAATTCCTTAACTCCCCCAATCCTTCACCAACCCTGCTGGGTTTTGAAACACAACATCCCCCTTTCATTCCCTCCACTCGATCTTCACTTCCACCCCATTCCACAGGCTGAAACTTTCTATTTTCATTCCACCCCCATAGCTTCACTTCTACCCAACAGACTTTCATCAAATTTGAAGCAGAGCCCTCTCTCCATAGATCCTACACTTGATCCAAGTTAGAACCCAAAGTGGTGGCTAGTTTGGCCTGCAGAGATTTAGTTTCTAATTTGGGAGTTGTTGTCATATCTTCCATCTCAACCATCAGAATCAATTGAAACTTTTAGCAGTGTTTCTATCCTATACATGCATCATTCGATCCAAAGCTAGGTGAATTCCTTCGGTTGGTTTGGTTGATTTCATATACTTTCTAATTCTGACTCTTGTTTCTATTTTGGATTTGTGGGTTTATCGATCCTACTGTAGAGTGGCTCTTAGCTGAACCCCTTCTACATTAGGGTGGTTTATAGGCAAGATTGACATTTATTAAATTAAGGTATTAGTCCACCAAGTAAAAAGGAGCTACTCATATAAACGGCAATATAGAGACAAAAAGGAAACAAAAGCCCAAAATCAAAACCATGACTATAGACGAAGCTAGTGAGCAACAAAGTGCTCTCTTTTCTTCTTAATCTACCTGTAACAAACCCATAACCCAGAACCAGTACCTGCAAGCGGAACACAGAGGAGAGAAGACAGAGAGAGTTGAGGAAGAAGACGTAAAGACTGCCAAAGAGAAACTTCCGTCAATGATATTTGGCTGTCTCCCTCATCGCAAATATATAAAGCTCAATTACAAATAGAGAAGGACTAGAAGTCTAAGAGTCTAGCCTAACTAAGAAATAATAGAACCAAAGATAAAGATAACAACTAACCACGATAAGAGGAGTACAATAGGGACACTCCCCCTATCGTTGTACACATGCAAAGCAAGACTACTGATAAATTGCATTGTTGCTGAACATCACAATTAACTATCTTCATAAGATAAAATTGTTGTTGAGGACACGAGCAGATGACACGAACAAGTAAATAGTAATAATCTTCAACTGATAACTTGAGCAAATAATAATAATCTCCAATCTCCCCCCCCCTCTTTCACGTGTAGCATTACACGTGGCTACACTTGAACAATGCAATAAAGAATAACTCACCATCATGGGCAGCGATAACCAGCATCACGGCAGATGAGCATCACATAAATCCCATAATCAAAAGCAACCGCAAATAAGATCCCAATAAAATAATCTCTAATCACCCCCTCACGGTAGCAAATAGAATACCAGATAGGCCAGATTTAAACAAATCTGAGCAAATAATCTCCAAGAATAACAATAACAACCAACACTCCATGCAAGTATCAATCTTCAGAAAATTGCAACCCTGAACTGATGTGATATAGGGTTCCAAGCATAGTTGTCATGGCGTCCTGGCGCTGGAGAAGCAAGCATATCGAGCTTCGACATAGATGATGTACAAATATCGCCCGATATGGCCTCCATGGCGTCGCTATGGTGCCGCCATGGACGCCATACCACAATATATCGGCATATTGATCGATATTAGTGTATAAAACTTAGGTTTTAAATTTTTTTTTATTTTAAAACCAGTTAAGAGCTTAAATGCTTTTTCCTTTATTTGTATTGGACACATTAACATAAAAAAATTAAAACCATTAAACAGTACACTATAGTACTATACCCTAATTTTGAAACACTATTACTAATTGGAATTGGAATTTGGGAGATTTTAGAAATCACAAAGTGAAAGGTTGAGACAGAGGAGAGAGTTCGTGAGACAGAGACACAGAGACTGAAGGAGTTAAGAAGACGAAGAAGTGAGAAGAAGAAGATGAAGAACTGAAGAAGACGTAGAAGTGAGAAGAAGAAGAAGAACTGAAGCTTCAGTTCTTGCAACTCTCCGCAAGTTCGAACCCCTCCGGCAACCTCCAGGTAAGTAAATTATTTATTTATTTTTTATTTGGTTCTTCTTCTTCTTCTCCGATCTCCTCCCAGTCCTCCGGCAACTTGATCCTCCTTCTTCTTCTTCTTCTTCAGTTCTTCTTCTCACTTCTTCGTCTTCTTCACTTCCGGCAATTCTCTCCTCAGTTCTTCTTCTTCTTCTCACTTCTTCGTCTTCTTAACTTCTTCTTCTTCAGTTCTTCTTCTTGCCTTGCAGTTGCAGGCTTGCACACAGTCACAGACCTCTCAGTTTTTTTTCTTTTTTCTTTTTTCTTCTTCTTGCCTTGCGGTTGCAGGCTTGCACACAGTCATAGACCTCTCGGTTTTTTGTTTCTTCTTCTTGCCTTGCAGTTGCAGGCTTGCACATAGACAGAGAAGGTGTTTTTTTTTTCCTTCTTCTTGCCTTGCACACAGCCACACATACACACACAGAGATAGGGAGAGAGTCGAGAGACAGAAGGGGGGGGGGGGGGGGAGGGATTTATTACAGCCAGTAGTTCTCTCTGTTTTTTTTTTCTTCTTCTTGCCTTGCAGTTGCAGGCTTGCACAGTCACAGAGAAGGTGTTTTTATTTTTATTTTTTCTTCTTCTTACCTTGCACACAGACACACATACACACACAGAGACTACTGCTTTCAATTATTTGATAGGCTAATCTATGTTTTCATACTTTCATATACACTAATGGATATTACACTTTCATGAATTAAACCATAGTATATTAGTAGTACACTTTCATGTTGATTTTTGATGTTATAGGATATATATTATAGCATACTAAATGACATTAAAAATAGAGAAAATAAAAAATAAAACATGGTCGACATGATCGCCATGGCGGGCGACATGTCGATATATCGATGTGACACCCCTCCACCGACTTGGATCGTCATGACAACTATGGTTCCAAGACACTAAATTGGGTGCTATGGGCCCACAAATGGCAATAGAGACTTAGTTATAATGGAGTGGAAATTTCGTAATTTATCCCAAGTGTACCAAATAGGGGGGCAGACTCGTAAATAACCAGCTCTCAATTTAACGATGGAAAGGCAATGTTATAAATTCTGGCCACACTTATGGGACCACCCAAGCAAGTATACCAAATAATGCAAGCTGAGGTTCAAAAACACAGCTTGAATTGTTTATGGGCCCACCAAATCAACAAGAGTCCAAGTATTAAAAGGCAATGGCAGTTTGGGAAATAATCAGAATGCTCAATAGGCCCTAGGGTAGATAAAAGAGAAGGAATGGTGGAACTATAAATATCTCTAAGTTAAAAATGGAATGGCATGGGTATAATTTAGTTGAAATCCAATTATAAGCACAAGCAAAGCCAAAGGGTAAACTTGGAATGGTATGATAAAATATGGACATAAAGGGATAACAGAAGTAGTAAGGAGCATAAATGGAAAATCAATTAATAAAATAAAAGAAACGAGGAAAGGCAAAAGGGGAAGAAGCACTTAAAAAGAGGGTAACGTGACTGTATTCTTCTCCTTGACAGTCACACAACCAACAAACCCTGAATCACGAAACCAACAGTGGACGACTTCACCTGGGCCTGAATTGAGATTTTGAGGGCAGCCGTGAAACCAGGGAAAGAATACTGCCATTGATAACCAAGGGGAGACCGGAAGAATGCAGCAGCATCAATTGATAATCACTTATCAACAGCAACTTCTTAGACGATAATCAACAGGGTCGATATACGATAATAACTTCAGCAACATTACCAAGAACAGCAACTTCAGTAAATCGATAAATGGCAGCAGCAAACCGTTTGCCTTCGTATGTAGCAAACGACAAAGGGCAGTAGCAAATCGAACAATAGCAGAAAACAAACAGTAAGTCACAGCAGCAATCCAAAGAAGGAGATAACAGAAGCAATCCAGCGCAAGTCGACTGTGGAACTTCAAGGGAAAATCCAGCAAATTTTTTTTTTTTCTCCTTTGACCGATCAAAGCATCAATCAGCAGGATATATCATCAGCAGCAAATACCAGCAGCAAGCAGAACAAGATTGAGTGAATCAGGTATGATTCATCATACATTAGCTTCACCAGTATAGGATACCATATTTCTTCTTCTTCAACCAACTAGGGTTTCCCAAAGAGGAATGGACAGCCTAGGTGCTTACACACCACAACCAGAAACCTTGAATGACTCTCAAAACGACTATCAAGGGAAAAGCAAGTACTGATTACAGCTTTGATACCATGTAACAAACCCAGAACCTGGAACCAATACATGCAGGTGGAATACAGAGGAGAGAAGACAAAGAGAGAATTGAGGAAGAAGAAGTCGAGACTGCCAAAGAGAAATTGCAGTCGATGATATTTGGCCGTCTCCTGCATATATAAGCTCAATTACAAATAGAGAAGGACTAGAAGTCCTTGCTGTAATAGAAATCCAAGAGTCTAGCCTAACTAGGAATTAATAAAACCAAAGATAAAGATAACAACTAACCACAATAGGAACACTCCCCTATTGTGGTACACATACAAAGTATTTTACCCCCATGGTACAAACCTTAACACTACCAAACAAATTTTAGAAGAGATCCATCTCTTTTCATCATCTTTAATGCAGTCAAATTTCTGTAGTATATGATCGATTCTCAAGATTCAGAGAATCACCAGACATATCTAACTGCATGATTCCATATCATGCAATCAACTCTTCAAAGTCCATTTTATCCAATTCTCCGAAATCCAAAAATATACCATCCTTGTCACCTGACAATCTCGAAGTACAAACCTACTAGAATGTTTAGCCACACCAAAAGATCATTGGGTTCCATTGGACCCAGTATGCTTGCTGGGTCCACTTTAAATCATATTTTATGGCCTAGACATGCTCAACTTGCCATATCACATACTAGTTCAAGGAAAGGAATTCCAACTTCCGAGTAAGAGTTGAAACATCTCATTCTTTCCCTTCAGTTTTTTTTCCCCCCATAAAGTAGTACATTTACATTAAACACCGACTTAAATTCCTCTATTGAGAAGGGGACTGAATCATTAAGCCAAAAACCTCTATGATAGAAATTGAAAGGGAAAGATGTTCAAAACCAACACAAATACACAAGTTAAATTGCAAATCTAAAAACCTTGAGAGACTACATAAAGAATAAATTTGATATTTTGACTTTCATGAAGAGTATAATAAACGTGAATTTTCAGCAACTTACACAGAACTTCGACAATTATTAGTAATAGGAAAGTGCCTGCAAATCTGCAACATCACATCGAAATGGTAAAAGAAAACAGAAGGATGTGACCAATATACATTTGAAATTAAATTGTATATGAATTTGGATGTGGAAATATCAGTTGTTTCAGATAATCAAAAACACAGAAGTTCACAAAGAATATTTCAAGAAACCAAAATAAGCACTTGGCTCCTCTTTAAAGCATGAAAACAGATTGGAAGACAATCTTGATCATTTATATTAGTCTTCATAGCAGCGCCCTTTGAAGGTTATGCAAAACCTGTAATGCCTCAGATAAAAGGACTTCTTGAATCTTTTGCAACAAGCAGGTAACAAGATATGATTTAAGTCATGAAATTCTTAGTCAAGAATATATGTAGGCGTACAAGCAAGGAACATATGGGAGAAGCATAGTTCTCAATTTTTTTAACAACCTCTGGCATTTGTGCCAGTTTCAAGGATCACTGAAATGAGACATTCATAGAAAATTAGAGGAAATTGATCCTAGTACAAAAGCTTACAGAAGAATAGTAAAAACAAAAAAGGTGGAGAAAAGTTAAGAGAGAGAAATAACATAAACTGGAGAGAAATAAAATCCACTTATCTCTCTTGAAATTCTTACATTTGGAATTGTCTTCAATTTAGAGAAATAGGACAAAAGAACAGAGACATTTTCAATTTCATTTTTATCCTTAGTTTTTTCTTGAATTTCAACCCACGATCCAATTTCAGACCTGTAACAACCTAGTTCAAGAACAAGATTGAAACTTCTTCAAATCAAGGTTTGAGGTCTCAGTTCCAGACCTGGTTTCGGTCAGGCCCAAAACCGAGACGAGATCTGTAATTATTATTTTTTTTCGGCCCCTGGTTTCGGTGGGCATATGACCTATCTAGGCCATGAAAGTTGCTGTCCAGCCTATTTTAAGCCCTATAAGCATAATGGAACCCTTAAATTATTTTAAAAACTCCCTCAAAATGGTAGTTTGGCTTTGGACCTGTGGTTGGTAGTCTACGTTGTATAGTGATATGGCCTATCTCATACAATCTTTAGTACTAGAAGACATATATAATTCAAGTAAAACAACCTAAATAAGCATTAGGAATGAAAAGACATCAAATTATAAACCATTAAATAATGCATTACCTTCAAGTTGCGATCTCTTCCAAATGATGATGTGCAGCAATTCAAGAGCCAAATGTTGTTGTTTAGCAAGAACTTTAATGGATGCAAGCAAGATTGGATTGTATTTGATAAAAAAATTGAGCAAATAGAGAGTTTTGGTTAAGAAAAAGTGTCGAAACTCACCGAGAGCAGCGAGGCTGGTCGAGATTTCAACCGAAATAATGCACCTTTTATATGTGGAACAGTTTCTCTGAGACGAAACTTCCGAGATATGGGCCGAGAAAATGTACTATTTTAGTATCGTAACCCATCTCGTCTCAAAACTTGATGAAACCGAGACGAGATGGCCGAGATCTCGCCGAGACCTCATACTATGCTTGCAATTAGATGGAGTATGCATTGGCAATACTTAGTAATAGTAAACTACCATCACATGGCTGAGAAAAACAGTGAGTAATGTCAGTATCCATGGATCAATGAAAGCAGTGCACCAAATAAAGATAGGTGCACTAAACAGAAAATGAGAAGCCAGTGCACCAACATCTTAATGAAGACAAAAAAATATATGGGCCTCCTCTATAAATCCATAATCTATGGGAAGAATGATTAATTGTCAAAAACAATCTAATTTGTAATTTCAAATGAATCAGCATTAGAAAGCTTCCTTTCTGCCTCCCTGCAACAATATTAGAAATTCACAATTGGTTGAATGGTATGGCAGCTGACACAGCATCAGCAAGATAAATTGTTAAATATTTAGAACAAAAAAATCAATCTACACTTTGTTTTCTCTGGTATCCAATAGTTCAATTGATGACAGAGTCGTTGTGTTATGCAACCCACTGGAGTCATCAAGTGTTCTAGCAACCAGCACTTTTTCTGAGCTGGGTACCATCTCTGCTGAAACATCTTCCACCTCATTATTTCCTAAAGATGACACTGCTGTTGCTATTACATTATCATCAGATTTGAGCAATTCACCAGAAATGAAATATTGTTTTTCTGATTCAATTTCACAATCCAATATGAGAGTCTGATTAAAATCTGAAACAGCATCCACTTTCTGCTCGGGCAACTCACTGTAGTCACCAAGTGTTCCAGCCACCAGCATCATCTCTGAGCTGGCTGTCATCTCCACCAAAACTGTTTCCACTTTATTATTTCTTAATGACTCCACCTCTGTTTCTATTACATTCTCACCAAATCTGCAAGATGGATGCCCTTCTCTAACAAGCAATTCATCAGAAAAAATATTTGTCTTTTCTGATTCAGTTTTACACTCCAACAGAAGAGTATGATTAGAATCTGGATCTGCTTTCTGCTCCATATCATTAGAATCTGCAATTTTATCTTCTTTCCGATCATTACTGGCAAATGCATGCCCTTCTTTTGATTCCATCAAACAATCCACCATAATAATCTGATCAGAATCTGCAATTGCATCTGCTTTCTGCTCATGAGTAGATGCATGCATATGTAACAAACATGGAGAATTTGTATGTGGTGGCTTCACTTTGTCATCGCCCCCAATCAGAAAAAGGCCAGCATCAGATACATCCTCATTATATTGCATCTCTACATCTTTTTTAACATCATGTAGTTGAACCATTGCATCTTGCAAATATGGGCAGAGAGGTGGATTTCTCTGGCGGCATCTGTGGCACCTAAATCCAAGAACACTGCCAAGTTTTTCCTCAGTAAGACCAAAGGCATCTCCATGAAACCAATCTGCATTACAGATAAAATAAGGAAAACAATCAGCAAATAGAACATCAGCTGAATTAGGTCAGACAAGATTGCTTCATATGATTAAATTCTTTTCCCTTAATCTAGGTAAATATGGATGGATAAAATTCAGCTGTTAGTGTTGAGAAGCCTACAAAATTACAAATAAATTAAGTAGGTAGCAATACATGCTTCATGTACCTTCACAGCTTTCACAACCAATATAGATTATTGTGGATGCATATCTTCCTCCACTACAAAGACAGCATTTGTATTGCATATTGGCAGCACTTGAGTTTTTGGATGGAAGAATAAGTTTCCTTTCTTTAAAAGGAATTGTACGGTCGTCATTCACTTTACGAGATAACCGAAGACCATTTAGCCAGTAAGCATGACAAACCTCTGTTCTCTTTCTCTTGTGCCAGCAAATGCCTATAACAGAGTTATTGGATATTTCATTTTTAGATTGGACATGTTTCCCTTTTTTGCATACACCAAGCCTTTTACTTTGCAACAATGCATATTTCACTTTCTTGACTGCACGTTTTGGCCGTCCAACTCTTAAGATTTTTTTGCTTTTCCCTGACCGCACTGAACGTCTGTCAGTCAAAGGTTTTTTACAATTCCATGAATCTACAGGAGATCCATCTTTGGAGGCTTTTTTATTGTTCTGAGATCGTACTGACCTTGCATCTGTGGTAGATTTATCATTGTTTCGTGGCCGTAGCGACATCCCCCCTGTGGTGGCTTTCTTACTGTCCGATGACTGTTCCAATGGTCCATCTTTGGGGGCCTTTTTACTCTTTTGTGGTCTCTTTTTTACCTTCACCATTTTAATCTTTGTATGTTTCACTTTCACATCCTGACATTTGTGGCATGTATACATGCAGTTGGCAGTAATGGCCCTGTCAGACTTCCTGACATGCCTTTTATGGAAAAAGCCTGAAAAGAAAATAGTGATACGATATAACAGTTAGTTCACAGATGAACCAACTAATCAGAAAACACATGCCAAATGCTACCCATGAAGCTGATTATCTCATTCTACAGAGAAATGATAAATGACAAGCTTCCTCAATTACTTATCCACATCCAAGTATCCAACACCAAAAAAAAAAGGAACCAAGCTACCTTGCAACATAATCTTGAGTATGATCAAATTGTTCCAACTTGAGGACATTCTTAAAGGTTTTTTATATTATTTTATTTTTTTTAAGTTTGAGCTTACAGTATAACACAGGAAAGCAAAGTTAAAACAATGATATCAAAGTACTCCATTTGAAGCCTTCTAACTGCAAACTAGTTTTCATTTCCCAAGTTTGCCAGAATCTGGAAAATATTCCAAATAAGTTGCATGTGAATTCAAGGCCCAGCATTGAAAAACAGCTGTGGACTGTGGAGATAACCAGGAGTTGGCTTTCATTTTCAGTGAAGGGCAGACATTAGCTTTTAGTTACTTTTGTACTTACTTTGAAATATTGAAGCAGCTCAAGAGAGAGTGATGGGACTGATTTATTTCTGAATGTACAATGAGAGGAAGTTACTGGTTGTGGAGGCCTGAAAGGAGAAGCTAGCAACCACGTCACTTGCTAGGAGATCTACAAGGGCTTGGTCAAGTATGGGGGAATACAGACAAGAAAGATTCCATCTTAATTGTAAATAATTTCATATGTTTTGTGGAGGTCTTGCGCAGTTGGCCCCCACAACTCTTCTACAGCATTTTTGTCATCTTAAATGTCATTATACATGGCAAGGTAATCTTGTGGGTCTCCCAGTCTTGAAGTTGTGTGTGTTAAGTTAGAGAGTGGATAATGGTGTTTCTTCTGTTGCGGGCTGGTCTTCATCTGTTTTATTTTTTTCTTTTTTTTTACCCTTTCTTTTCTTCTTAATTTCCTTCCCCCACCCTCTTTTTTCTTTTGGCTCTACCTCCCCTTTGTATATCTTGAAGCAGGAACATAACCAGCAGTGCTCCAAGACTTATAGATTTCAAAAGAATTGATTACCATAAGCTTAACATGTACTGGGAGTATTGTATTGCTGTTGTACAGACTGTGTGGGATCAATATCAAGTTATGCGGCATAAATTTTCATGTTATGTGGGATTTACATATTTCTTTGCCCTGCTTTTCCAACAATCTTCTTAGCTTCAAATTTGCCAGAAATGAAGCTAAGAATATTGTGGGAAAAGCAAGGGCGAGAAATATAAAGATCTTTATAACAATCTGAGCACAAAGGAAAGGGAAAGAGTTATCTATAAAATAGCTAAAATGAGGGAAAGGAAGAGTAAAGATCTCGACCAAGTTAGATGTATTAAAAGTGAAAATGGTAAAGTACTAATAAGGGATGAGGACATTAAGGAGAGGTGGAAAGAGTATTTCTGCAGCTTACTAAATGAAAAATTAGGATGTCTAAAGTAAAAGAAGCTTTAAGAAGGATGAAAGTAGGCAAGACACAAGGCCCAAATGAGGTTCCAATAGAAGTGTGGAAGAGCTTAGGAATTTGTGGTTTATTTTGGCTAACCAAGCTGTTTAATAAGATTATGAGCACAAGGAAAATGACAGATAAATGGAGGAGAAGCATTGTGGTTCCAATTTACAAAAAATAAAGGTGATATTCAGAGTTGCAATAACTAAAAAGGCGTAAAACTAATGAGTCATACTATGAAATTATGGGAAAGGGTTATTGAAACCTACCTAATACAAGAAAATACTATTACCAAGAAACCAATTTGGTTTTATGCCAGGAAGATCCACTATAGAAGCAATTTACTTAGAGGACTCATGGAAAGATTTAGAGATTGCAAGAAGGATCTCCATATGGTCTTTATTGACCTAGAAAAAGCTTATGACAGAGTCCCTAGAGAGTTAATCTAGCAAGTACTAAAGAAGACAAGTGTAAGAACTGTGAGGGGTCAAGGTAGTGAATTCCCAATCACAATTGGGTTACATCAAGGATCAACTTTAAACCCTTATTTTTTGCGTTTATCATGGATGATATAACCAAAGACATTCAAGATGAGGTTCTTTGGTGTATGCTTTTTGTTGATGATATTGCTTTAGGGGATAAGACAAAAGCGAGGATTAACACCAAGTTGGAGTTATGGAGATTAACCTTGAAATCAAAAGGTTTAAGATAAATAGAACAAAGACGAAAGATAACGTGTGTAACTTTAGTTACACTAGGATGGATAATGAGGCGGTGAAAATTGATGAGAGGGAGATTCCGCAAAGTGATAATTTTAGGTATCTGGGTTCAATCATAAATAAAGAAGGTGATACAAAAGATGATATTTCACAGAGAATTAAAATAGAGTGGATGAAGTAGAGAGGTGCATCAAGAATGTTGCGTAATCGACGTATTCCTTTAAAAGGGAAAATTTTATAGGACAATCATACGACCAGCTATGATGTATTGTGCAGAATGTTGGGTAGTTAAGAAACATCATATAGAAAACTCAGTGTAGCAGAGATGAGGATGTTGAGATGGAAGAGTGGCAAAACTAGGAAGGATAACGCCAGGAATGACCATATTAGAGCTGATTTGGGAGTAGCTCCGATAAGTGATAAGCTACGAGAAAGTTGTTTGAAGTAGCATGGCCATGTTCAATTGAGGTCTTTGGAATTTGGATGCTCCAGTACGGAGGAGTGATTTGATTCTGATTGAAGGAACTAAAAGAGCCAGGAGCAGGCCTAAAATGACCTTAAGAGAAGTGGTGAGAAAGACAGGCATAGCCTAGGCCTTGTATCAAGTATGACCTTGAATAGAGCTGATTGGAGGGAAAGGATCCATGTAGTCGACCCCATTTAGTTGGGATAAGGCTGAATTATTGTTGTTGTATATGAAAAAGGTTCAACCACAAAGAGGTTTTAAGTTCTTTATTCAGATTAGATTAGGTTTACGTAAGGAAAACAAGTTGTTCCAGAAATCTGGTCCCCAGTCAGTTAAGTCCAGGCTGAAGTAGTATAGTTCAAGTCTACCACACACCACATGTTTTAGTCTTTTATTCTTTCCTTAGTCCATTAGTTATCTATTATGCGTTTATAAATATGGGACGTGGATAGCTCCATAATGGAATGTTCTGATTCTGTAAATGAGATCTTGAAATTCTTACAGATTACCTTTAAGGGCTCGCAGGCTTCAAGCCCTCTCCCTTTGCCATAGTTGATGTTCATTATGCTTTCTCAAAGCTTTCTCCTATGAAATTATTGCTCTACCACTATACTAATCAAGTTCTTGGTTGTTATTTTTTATTTCTTTCATGTGTCAGATCTGTCTTTAGTTCAGATATTGAGCGAGCATTCCATTTTGGACTCAGAAGACCTAGTTTGAGTCGTTAGGCTTATCTTACATTAATTTTTTTTTGGATGAATAAAAATTTAATTGCAAAGAAAAGGTGGGGAAGGGACCCTTTATTTTCCTACAATACACAAATAGAATTAAGAGGGTTCTCTGGGTTTGTCAATTTTTAGTAGATAATATTTACTATTTCGACTAATATTAGATGGTTCTCCATATAGTAAATAAGGAACCCTTTATTTTCCTACGATACACACATAGTATCTGATATATTTCATATCGTTCAAGTAGTAGACTAGAAGGATAAAAAAAATAGAGTTTCAAAGATCATCTATATACACCTGGGATTCTAAGCAACAAAGACAATGCGCACATGTCAATATGAACCAAAGACAGATGTGTGAATGAGTGAACCCAAATGGTCCCTGACACCATTATCCATCGCAACGAAAAAGCTAGTACCAATACTCCTAAACACAAACTTGAACAAATATTTCTACATGAATTTTCCTGAATTTCTATAAAGCAAAACAACTAGTGCTACTAGAAAATGATTAAATAGAAACAAAATACAAAAATAATTCAAATAAAGAAGCCGATGCAGATTAAGGAAAACATCAAATACTAACCTTTGCAGTAATGGCAACTTACAGCTTCCCTGCCAATCAGAGAATTAGAATTAGTACATAAGCAACATGATGGATCACAGTGGAAGTGATAAAGGGCAGAAAATCTAACAAGGATATGCAGTCTTAATGTACAATGTCCCTTACATGCAAAAGCTCGTCAAGAATATCTGAAATAATGCACATCTGGTACAAGAGCTAATGAAACTAACAATGAAACAACATAAAATGCTAACAGAAGCATACATGTCCCTGTTGGAAAAGCTTGTTAGGGTATTTTGGGCATAGTCATGTAAATTGTACATGAAGGGCAATAGCGTTGCTTACAAGGCTATAACAGTACTTTACTGTTTATTAACAAAGTGAATAGCATATAGAGGAGACAGAATCGATGACTTCACAACTGTCTATCTATCCATCTATATAATCTCTATCTATCTATCTATACCTAATCCCTGCAGGGCAGCTAACCACAGCAGTTTGAACTTGGTATCAGAGCGGTTTATTGTTTTGCGAGTCGGGTAAAGCTTCACAGCTCCCACTCTTTGGTTGGGTACCTGACAGAGAAGGGTTTCTATATACCCAGAGCATGTGAGAACTATAATCTTTGATCCTTGGATGTGAAAATCCGGAGCTGCTAAGGCCGTATGGAAGCACCCACCATGAACCACAACTGTCTCCAAGTATAATAGACAGTCCGCTAGGTATAGTTGCAGAGTTTTCTCTCTCAGCAGAGGTTTTTCGGGCATGAAACCTGTACGTTTCAGGTCGCCCTATGGCACTCTAATGGCAATCCGAATGTCAAGTTGAGAGCTTACCTGGTGCTAGCGCAGCAGCTCCATTAGGGCAGAAAGGTTCTACTGCAAGGTTTTGGTTGTGGGGTTTAATTTCACACAAACTAGGGTCATTTAGGGAAGAAGGCCAGTACCTTCCAGTTCAGCCTAGGGCTCCCTTCTAGTAGCAGTAACATCAGATTCAGAGGTCACATACACTGAGGACAGAAACTCCAACAAGTAGTACCTGTTCTGCTGTTCACTGAAAACATTAAGCATCTCATGGCTTTCACACCTGTGGGCTTACATCAGCCAAGCCTGAGTGGTTTGCTCATGAAATGCTACTGCTATTGGTTGGTTTATGATATTTCTGTGAATTTCTGCAATTGTTTCTAACTTCGGGGAGAAGTAAGTTTTACCTAGAAAGTTCAATATCTTGGTTGTAGGTAGAGTGTGGACTCCCTTTGGGTATCCAACCAGACCAAGCTTCCTGTAATGTCTCATAATGTCAAACATCAGTGGGTCAGTGGACTCCATGTCAGAGCCGCACTAAAAAGATACTTGAAGAAAGAACCTATTATTTTTCTCCCTGGGGGAATATGTGTGAATATTCTCAAGCTTATGGGAGGAATATGACCAACAACATCATAACCTTATCCCAACTTAATGGGGTTGGCTACATGGATCCTAAAAGAGACGGAAGCGAAATAATAAAGAAATAAAGGGGGTGGGCATACAACATCAACACAAACTCTAGGGCATCTACCATAACTACGAACCGCTTCTTAACAACCCGACATTCTGCTCTAGGTCTCAAAATGGAGTGTAAAACATAGGGCAGCATCACATCATCAAAGTCCAGCTAAAAGGGGTTGACCGCATGTGTATCTTTGATCTCCAATCAGCTCTATTTGAGGTCATACTAGGAACAAGGCCTAAGCAAAGCATGTCTTTCCTCACCACTTCTTCTATGGTTATCTTAGGCCTTCCCCTGGTTCTTTTGGTTCCCTCAATTAGGATCAGGTCACTCTTCCGAACTGGGGCATCCGGAGGCCTCCATTGAACATGATTAAACCACCTCAAACGACTCTCTCTAAGTTTATCATGTATAGGAGCAACTCCCAACCCAGCTCTAATAAGATCATTCCTTACTTTATTCTTTCTAGTTTTCCCACACATCCATCTCAACATTCTCATCTCTGCAACACCAAGTTTATTTATATGACACCTCTTCAATCTTCACAGCCTAGCATTCCGTCCCATACATCATAGCTGGTCTAATGACAATCCTATAAAATTTTCCTTTAAGCTTTAAAGGGATATGTAGATCACACAGAACTCCCGTCGTAGCTCTCAACTTCATCCACCCTAGTTTAATCCTTTGGGCAACATCATCATCTATGTCACCCTCCTTGTTTACGATTGATCCCATATATCTAAAGTGATCACTTTGCGGGATCTCCCCCTCATCAATATCCACTCCCTCATTATCCATCCCAGAGCTGCTAAAGTTACACACCATATGTTCAGTTTTATTTCTACTTATCTTCAGACCTTTTGAATTCAAGGCAGTTCTCCATAGTTCCAATTTGGCGTTAATCCCTGCTTTTGCCTCATCTACCAAAACAATATCATTTGCAAAGAACATACACCAAGGTACCTCATCTTGTATGCCTCTGATTTAGTCGTCCATGATAAGCGCAAACAAGTAAGGGCTTAAGGCTGATCCTCAGTGTAACCCAATTGAGATTGAGAATTCACTACCTTGGCCCCCCAATGTTCTAATGCTAGTCACCACATCAGCATACATATCTTTAATTAAGTCCATGTATATACTAAACACCCCTCTTCTCTAGAATATTCCAGATTAACTCTTTGCCATAGGCTTTTTCCAGAGATATAAACTGATGTAGATCCAAGCCTCCTCGAGTTGAAGAAACCACCCTAAGCATAGGGTCATAGTAGGAGCCGTAATATAGTCTTATACTTATTTTATTTCAGTTCTATACTTAGTTTTACTTTTGTGTTTCTAATTGAACCGGTTCAAATTGGTTGCATCCAATTGGTTTAATTTAAGTTAGTCTCTTTTATTTTAAGTTATTAGGGGAGATAAGTCTTTTTACCTTTTAAGTTCAGGTTATTTTTGTTAGAATAATGTACTCCAGAATACCGTGGGGGTATTCTGGTCCTTTTGGGGGTATTTTATGTTATTAAGTGTTTAGTTGGCTGTGTGGGTTTAGTCCCACATCGCCTAGCTTATGTAAGTTGTAACCTCCCCTCTATTATAAGTAGAGGGGGTCTTTCTCTCATTAAATCAATTCTATTATTTTCTTCCCTCTCTCTAACCCACGGTTCAACCAACATGGTATCAAAGCTGGTCTGATCTAGGTTAGAGAGAAAAACCCTAATTTGTCTCTCCTTTCCTTCCAATCAATCTCTCCTCTTCTTCTCCCTTTTTTTTCTCGTTTTTTTCCTGCTCCTGTTTTGCTCCTTTTTAGCACAAAAACAAGGGCAGCACTAATGAGGTAAACATCATATCGATGATTTAGTGCTGCCCCCGTTCTCTCCTATCATTTTTTATTAAAAAAAACAGCTGGAAGCCTCTTCTGCGATTTTGGAGTTCCCCCTTCTTTGAGATCAGATCTCGATAAACCTGATCCTCTAATAGAGGAACACCCTATGCAGCCTTTTTCCAGCCCTATGTTACCCTATTCATACACCTAACTTCCCTCTTTTCTTTCTCTCCATCAATTATTATTTTTTCCAGCCTAGATCCCCAAATCGATTTCACCTTGTCAGGGTTTTTCCAAACCCTGACTCTAATCGATGTTGGGGTTTCCTTTGACAGATGCAGCCAATATTTCATGGATATTTCCCACCTGATCCATGCCCTAATCAACCTCAATTTGAACAGAATCTGATGGCTGGATCTGTCCCTACAGCAAAATCTTCTCACCCTGCCTTTTATGGTTCCCTGTTAAACCCTAATTGAAATCAACCTTAAGGGTGCAGGTTTGAATTCTTGCTGCCTTTTTTTGAGGGATGATTACTCCACCTACAGAAACCACTCGACCTCAGTTTTTTGCCTCTTTCCAAGAATTTGAAGACCCCTAACCCCAATCGATCCTTCTTTTCAGGGTTTTTTTCAAAACCCTACCCATATCGATTTTGGGTTACGGTTGTTTGCTGCTATTGGAATTTTTTGTTGGTGTTTCAACCATCACGAAGGACATTCTACTTCAACTATTTATGGCTTGAAGAAGGTCTACTACCCAAGATAGCTGCTGCCCTCATTATCTGCGATTTTTTGGTATTTCTCCCATGTGAAGATCAAGTCTCAATTACCAAGGAGATTGGTCATTCGAACTGGAGATCCATTCCAGCAGTTTTTGGTCAGCAAGTATTACAATAAGCAAGCACCTTTGACATGTCAGCCTCACCTTTGTTGAAGACCCCTTCCCTACAATTGATATTCACTTTCAGGATTTTTTACAAAACCCTGGCAATGATCGATCTAAGGGATAGGGCAGTCCACTATTGCTGATTTTTTTAGGAGAGTGTTATAAACATCAGAGGAGTCTTCAGCCCATTATTCAGCATCTTACATCAGGTTTTTTTGTAAAAAATTCCAATTCTTTCTGTTGGCTTGGTTTCTTCAATTATCAAGCTGTTTTTCTTATTCCTATATGGCTGGCTGCTTCAACTATAGATTTGTCTGGTTATCTATCTTATTTGGCTGGTTATTATGAGCTTCACTACCTACCTGGCTGGTGTTATTGCTTAGCTGCTGTAAGCATGACCGGTTGATGTGTTACTGCTGCCTTCATGTGGAATACTGCTGCCCTATAATTGTGACTGTGTTTCCTCTTATTGGAGATCGAATTTCTTTCGTTATTGAAGACTCGAATCTGCTACCCTGGAGATCAGCCTATTTGGGATTACAACAGTGTGTTCTACGGTTATTGACTGCACCTACGAACCTATTCAGTTATGTGGAGCTTTTCTGGCTCAAATCCAGCATCCTTTGGAGCTTGAATCCTAGCATTGTTACTGATTCAGATTTGATCCAATTTTTGTTGAAGCTTCTTCATTCAACTGCTGTCCGGATATCTTCGTTAGTACTGTTTAGCATGTGGGAGTTTCTACCTTGGAGTTTTTCGCACAATTGCTCCTCCCTGTTTGAAGATTGATCAAGCCTTGAAAGATGGCACATTTCCTTACTTCAAATCAGATCTGTATACTTCTCAGATTTGACCATTGGAGTTAGGAGTTTCTCCCCTGCAGGGCTTTCCATCAAAAGTGTTTGTTTGATCGATGGAAGATGGTTGGAACTTTATGTTGCATAATTTACTCCTCCTTCATTATCTCACTACTAGTTTTCCTTCACTATCTCCCAAAACATACCTTTGATATTACCCATAACACCCTTGGAAGTTAATGGTATTCTCTTCTTTACCATTTCTTCTTTTTCCCTTACACTTGGCAGCCATTGAACCATTCTGGAATGTTATGTTTTGCCCTATCTCTAACCTAATCTCTCTTATGTCCACGTGCACTACAAGTGAGGGGGGGATTATATACAGTATACCTGCAGCCATTGTAGAGAGCAGCACATGCAGGGACACTTGGTGCAAAACATAGAAGGTCAGAGGTTTCACCATTGCCAATAAGTATCTACCTTGTTATTGGGTTACGTTTGCCGTAAGGGGGAGGCTGGTGTTAAAAGTTTTGAAGATGTTTGGTTATTGCCTGCCCATATGAGATCCTACAGTTTGGTTGTTTCTGTTGCTTGATCTTTATTGCTGCCTGACTCATCTGCTTGCTACCCTAGTTACTTACCTTCAAGATTATCAGTCAAAGATTCATCCCTGGACAATTATTGAAGATTGGTAACAATTGATCACGTCTGCCCAAGTTTGAAGGTCTATTTTTTTCAAGTTCTTGAAGGTCTATTTGGGAGCTGCATTCTTGTTGGAGCTGGATTCTGCTCCAACTTATTTTTCCCATTTTTCATTCAAGTTGGGCATTAGTACTTTGTATGCGCCAACTTGAGGGGGAGTGTTAGCGTTGTTATGGAGAGAGTTTTTTTTCTTCTTTTAGTCCAAGCTGGATCTTCCTTCTTTCTTATTTGTACAATCCAGCTTGAGGGGGAGTGTTAGAATAATGTACTCCAGAATACCGTGGGGGTATTCTGAATCTTTTGGGGGTATTTTATGTTATTAAGTGTTTAGTTGGCTGTGTGGGTTTAGTCCCACATCGCCTAGCTTATGTAAGTTGTAACCTCCCCTCTATTATAAACAAGGTTCGAGAACTCGCGAGATCTCGGCGAGATCTCGCCGAGTTTCTCGAATTTTCGAAATCTCGAGACGAGATTGCCTGCGAGTCTCAAAAGTGCAATATCTCGGTGAGATCTCGGCGAGATCTCGGATCTCGGTTGGATCTCGGTTTCGACCCATTATTTTAACCCACCTACCACTTAAATACCTTACCTAATTGGACAAAACTCGACATATCTTGGCGAGATCTCAGATCTCGGGTCCAGATCTCGAGTTGACCCAAAGTTGAGGCTTCGAGTTGAAAAAAAAAAATGCACCAACTCGGTGAGATCTCGACTCGTCTCGGTTTTTCCAAGAGTCGAGTTGGCACCGAGACCCGAGTTTTAGTACCTTGATTATAAATAGAGGGGGTCTTTCTCTCATTAAATCAATTCTATTATTTTCTTCCCTCTCTCTAACCCACGGTTCAACCAACAATTTTAAGTTAGCTACTCCCTTCCATGATTTATGAATGGAGAGTTTAAATTGTAATAGGATTTAGGCCTTTTAGGCCCTCATTAATAGGAAACGTGGGAGGCTCCCCCACACAATTAAAGTTTTTAAAAAAATCGTCTCTTTATTGCTGGCTACTGCTGCTGCTGTTTCTCTTCTGAGATTGTCTTGTGAGTCATATCAAGACCTCCCTTGTAAGTCATATCAGGGTTGAAGGGCTGGTGGATCTCCAATGACTCCTTGCATCTTGTAGATCGGGAAGTTCTTCTTCAAATCTGTCTTCAAGGTTGTTGCCATTGAAGATCTTTAATTAGTAAGTTAGTTACTGTTTCAGCATTCCCCTCTTCTTCTTAATCCTCCAACCCAAGCCCCACCTGCCCTAATCGATCCATATTGTCTCCTCCATTAAAAACCCATCGATATAAACCCTAATTGTTCTAAATTGTGTCCAGCCTTTTCCACCATCCAATCTCAAGTTCTCAACCAAATTTCAACTACAGCCCCCTCTCATCTCCTCCTCCACTCGACCTAACTTGCAGCCCCATCCAACCACTCAAACCCTATTTTACATTGTCTCTGTAAAACCCCGAAACCCCTAAATTCCTGTGTAGACCTAACCAGCCTTCAGAATTGCATCATACTACAACCGAACAACCCCCTCATTGTCCCTAGCACTCGACCTTAGCCCCTTGCCCTAATTCCAAGTTTAAACCCTAGTTTCAAACTAAATTCTAAAACCTGAAACCCAAACCTTAATTTCTGAAATTTTTTAATTTTGTCTAAACCTTGTTCAAACCTACCCTATTAGCTCTTCCTAGACCTGCCCATTAAAACTATATAAGATTTAACTCCATTCTCATAAACCTAACCCTAGATTTGACCTAAAATACTCCAATCTGCCCCAATCAGTCAGCACCTTTGTGGGGGTTTGATCTACCTAGCTCCTAGTAGGTCTTCTACCTATATAGGACTACATTAAGTGGTATCAGAGCCATGGACCACCATGGCAATCCAGTGATGAATCCAGATCTGCCACCCCAACCTGATCCCATGACTGCAATCATGGCAATGCTCCAAAAGCTCTCGGCAGATCAGCAAGCTATGCAAGCTGACCAAAGACTTCTTACTGAGAAGATGACACGTTTGGAAGAGATATAGGCTACACCTCTTGGGGACAGCAACCTCCCCTTAGAAAAGGACAGAATCCAAGCCAACTCTGAAGTACATGGAACCATGGGAAGAAATAGACATCACAGAGATCATTCCAGGAATCGCAGGGACCACAGAGATCATTCCAGAAATCACAGGGATCACAAAGATAGGAGCAGACATGACAGAGATGGATACAGAGAAGACATAGACAGAATTAGAGAAGACCCTCAAAGGCCTAATTTTGAGGAACACTTGAGATCCTACTTCACTACAGATGAAGCTACCAATCGAAGATATGACACCCAAAAGGTTAAACTTGAGTTGAAGGAGTTCGATGAGAATCATGATCCTCAGGTATTCTATGACTGGCTTGCTGCCCTTGATGATTATTTTGATTGGTATGACTTGCATGAAGACAGGAATATGAGATTGGCACGTACCAAGCTGGCTGGCCCTGCCCGAGAATGGTGGTGCACTACAGAGAGGGACATGGAACTTGATGGCCAAGCACCTACTACCTGGGAAGACATGAGGTATGACTTGAAGGAGAAATATCTACCCAGGCACTTCAGAGCTCAGCTCCAGGATCAATTCAACTCCCTACGCCAAGGGACTATGACTATAGCTGAGTACATGCAACAGTTTGATGCCCTTGCTTCTCCTACTAGCACTAGAGAAGGAGCCACTCAGATGTTATCTCGGTTTCAACAGGGATTGAGAGCAGATATTGTTAGGGCTATTGGAGTGGCTGATGTTAGAGAAATCAAGGACTGTTTTGAGAAAGCTCTGAAGGCTGAGGAATTATTGGCTGGAAATAGAAGATTTAATTCCTCTACTGAAGACACCAACAAAACTTTTACAGCATTCAAGTCTACTACCAATGGTCATACTCGAGCTGGAAATTCTGCTGTTGGTTCCTACTCGATCAGGCAACTCTATTGGTAGTTCTTCCCGCCCTACAGCTCCTCCAGGTGCTGATCATAAGGGTAAACCCCCATGGACAATAGTGATCCTCACAAGTGTTTCCATTGCAATGAGATTGGACACTATGCTAGGGAGTGCCCCCAAAAGCATAAATCTGTCAATGTGGCTAAGAAGGAAGATGAAAACCCTGATGATGACAATGACCCTAGTTTCTATGCATATCCCCCAGATGATGATGATGACTTAGCTGATTACTTTGAAGAGTTGGGTGGTGATGCTCGAGGTGTTCATCTTATTACTCAAGTCTTCATGGATGACGTGGCAGAAGATGGAGAAGTGGTTGTGAACAATCCACAGAAAGGCATTCAAGTTGCTGCACTTGAAGAAGTGGAGCTCGATGAGAAGGATATCCACATTGAAGACCCTATGGAGGTTGAACACATAGAGTTTGTGATGCCCCCTTGGTTCTTTGAAGAGAAGGCCCCACAACTTGAAGATTATGTCCCTAATGTTCCAGCCTCAACAAAATTCTGCTCGGGGAGTGTTAGAGCTGCTGCCCACATGTTCCTTCCCCCTCATCATCACAAAATTCGTGGACGGGTTTCTTCATAACAGCATAGCACTTGGACTCCTACTAATGGTGTCAAGAAGCTTAGCCCCAAGTTGCATAAGTGTTGCATGGATTTCACCCATTCATCGGAGATGAATGTTTCTAAGTCGGGGAGAGTTGATGTAGATCCAAGCCTCCTCGAGTTGAAGAAACCACCCTAAGCATAGGGTCATAGTAGGAGCCGTAGTATAGTCTTATACTTAGTTTTATTTTTGTGTTTTTAATTGAACCGGTTCAAATTGGTTGCATCCAATTGGTTCAATTTAAGTTAGTCTCTTTTATTTTAAGTTATTCGGGGTAGATAAGTCTTTTTACCTTTTAAGTTCAAGTTATTTTAAGTTAGCTACTCCCTTCCACGATTTATGGAGGAGAGTTTAAATTGTAATAGGATTTTGACCTTTTAGGCCCTTATTAATAGAAAATGTGGGAGGCTCCCCCACACAACTAAAGTTTTTAAAAAAATCGTCTCTTTGATGTTGGCTACTTCTACTGATGTTTCTCTCTTCTGAGATTGTCTTGTGAGTAATATCAAGACCCCCTTGTGAGTCATATCAGGGTTGAAAGGCTGGTGGATCTCCAGTGACTCCTTGCATCTTGTAGATCGGGAGGTGGTTCTTCAAATCTGTCTTCAAAGTTGTTGCCATTGAAGATCTTCTTTAATTAGTAAGTTATTTACTGTTTCAGCATTCCCCTCTTCTTCTTAATCCTCCAACCCAAGCCCCACCTGCCCTAATCGACCCACGTTGTCTCCTCCATTAAAAACCCATCGATCCCCATAAACCCTAATTGTTCTAAATTCTGTCCAGCCTTATTCCTCCATCCAATCTCAACCAAATTTCAACTACAGCCCCCTCTCATCTCCTCCTCCACTCGACCTAACTTGCAGCCCCATCCAACCACTCAAACCCTATTTTACATTGTCTCTGCAAAATCCCAAAAGCCTTAATTTCCTGTGTAGACCTAACCAGCCATCAGAATTGCATCATACTACAACCGAACAACCCCCTCATTGTCCCAAGCACTCAACCTTAGCCCCTTGCCCTAATTCCAAGTTTAAACCCTAGTTTCAACCTAAATTCTAAAACCCTAAACCTAATTTCTGAAAATTTTAAATTTTGTTTAAACCTTGTTCAAACCTACCCTATTAGCTTCTCCTAGACCTGCCCATTAAAACCATATAAGATTTAACCCCATTCTCATAAACCTAACCCTAGATTTGACCTAAAATACTGCAATCTGCCCCAATCAGCAGCACCTTTGTGGGGGTTTGATCTATCTGGCTCCTAGTAGGTCTTCTACCTATCTAGGACTACATTATAAACACTATATGAAGATCTTTCTTGCCCTCTCTATATCTTTCCATGAGTCTCCTCAATAAGTGAATTGCCTCCAAAGACGATTACACCTATAAAACCTTGTGGATGGGCCAAGTTTTTATAAGATACTTGAAAGAACCTATTCTTTTTCTCCCTGGGGGTTTGAACCCAGAGTATGAACCTATTTGTGTGCAGATCTTGGGAAAAGTCCTCTCGCATCCTTATATGAGGTTTTGGCTATCTACACAGTGAAGAAACAATAAGACAAACTATGGATCTAAGTCCCTTCTTTGAGAAATCTGCGTTGAGTAAGTCCCTTCTTTCCTCTAGACTATGAAACAACCTACGCTGATGACAAAAATCGTCTCAGATGTGAAAATTGTGGGAAGATCATACACAACAAGGAAACTTGTCGGGATCTCCATGGCCGTCCACCTAAATAGATTGTTGGTGGATCTAGAGGAAGCCAATCTGGAGGAGTCAGAGCTCATTCTGTAGTTGCCAGTACTGATCATTTTGGGATCCCACCTACTTCAGGATCACAATCTGATGGTGGCTCTCTTTCAATAGAAGAGATTGAGACTTTTCGACAAGTCTTAGCAAGGTTTGGGAATACTAGTATTGCTACTGCTTCTACCACTTCCACATTTGCTCAATCAGGTACCTCAGTCTACACCTCTACTTATGCAACCTCCACTCCTGGATTATATACTCCAGTGCTTCAGGTCATATGACTAGTATGTCCAGTAATTTTAACTCCTACAGTATTTGTTTGGGTAGAAATGAAGTCAGGACAGATGATGGCACAGTTTCACCTATATCTAGGTAAAGGAAATATTCAAGCCTCACCATCCATTTATCTTGATTCAGATTAGCACATTCCCAATTTTACTACTAATCTTTTGTCAATCTGTCATATCACCAAATCACTGAACTGTAGTGTTACCTTTTTTCCTACTCATTGCCTGTTTCAGGATATGGTAATGAAGAGGAAGATTGACAGTGGAGGTGAGGAGAAAGGGTTGCCTCTGCTTTATTCATCGCCTTCCTATTTGAGTGTTGTGCAATCTTTTGTTTGTGAGAGTAAAGCTTATGGTAGAGGTGAAAATGGGATTGATAATGCTATGTTGTGGCATCAACGCCTAGGACACCCGTCTCTTTCTGTTATGAAGAAACATTTGTCGCACTTATTTTCTGTTGCATCTGAATCGTATGTTTTGCAATGTGAATCTTGACAATTTCATAAGCATTGTAAATCTTATTACCCTTATCATGGCGCAATAGAACAGATTCACAGTTCCATATTGTTCAACCCGATGTTCAGGGACCAACCCCTTCTCCTATGATTGGCTTCCGTTATTTTGTTACATGACATCTTAACATCTACGAAAACACCAGCCAAGCATAACATGAAGATAGGCAGGTTGTTTAACCCCCCCCCCCCCCAAAAAAAAAAAAAAGGTACCCTGTCCAACTCCCTCTTCCAAATCGTTCTAAGATCAAGGGCTTCTTCATGTGGGAACATTCCCTTGGCCCTTGGGGCTGCTGAAATTTCTCACGAAAGAGAATGGTTAGGCCATCAAAGAGCATTGCAATAAAATTGGCCAAGTTCTATAGTAGATCTATTAGGATTTGGGCGTTATTAGCAGTGGGGTAGTTTGTAATGGGCATCAGCTTTATTTCAAGTGTCTATGGGCGGCTTAAGTATCAATTGGGTTTTTGACCTTTGGGAATTGAATTATCCATGTAGGGTATAATTGATATAAATTTTAGGGTTTCAAGTACATTTTGTTCCTGAAAGAGTCAGTATTAATTAGTAGTTAATTGGAAAAGAGTTCAGGTAAATATGGAATATCTAAATTAGCAAGTCTACCTACTAGAGAGTCTATATTTATCTTGTTCCATTCCTTTTCTTTGAGATAATTATAAATTTTTGAATAAAACTGGACACATGGAATAGAAGGGAGTTGGGTTGGAGTTTCTAGTTGAGGAGCCTGCAAGTTTCCCTAGGTTTTGTTTTGGTTAATATTCCTTCTTGTCTATTCTCAAGATTCCCCTAGCTGTCATTATGTTTTCTTATCTTCTCTCATTTTCTTTTTATATCAATGTTGCCATTATACTTGCTGTTAGGGTTTGACTTCCATTATTCTTGAGGCTATGTTGCTGTCATTTTCTTCTCATAATTGTGGTATAGTCTAAATTTCTTTTGTTCCCTGTTCATCAATATTATTTTCTGTGGTTGGGTTTTCCCGGTAAGGGTTTAAATTTGTTACCAACTCACTCTGGATATCCTAGGTTTCAAAGATCCAGAGCTGAACTGCGAGGAAATCATGGCAGGAATAGAGCCCTAACAGATTAGAGTTTACAGGGATAAGAGAAATTAGGGCAAGTTCAAGGACAAAGAACTGCTATGGGTCTGTTAGAAATAGCATGAACTGTACTTGGTACTTACCCGAATAAACAGAAATCCTCAAGAAACTAAAACCTAAATGATATGATACTGATAGTTCTAATATGGTACTGAAATCTAAGATTTAAAACCTTAGCAGAACAACACCCAATAGCAGCAAGTAATATTGATGAATAGAACCAAAGAAGATTCAACAAAAGCCATAGTTAGGAGGATAGCAGCACAAAAAAATAAAAACAAACAAGAAAAGATAGGGAACACCAACTACAGCTAATGGAATCTTGGATGCGACTAAAAATGAGTGCAGCAAAAGCAAACTTAGGAAAACCTGCAAGCTCCTAAATTGAACACTCAAACCCATCTCCCTTCCATTACTTAGTCCCTTAACCCTTACTAAGTAATTAATAACACTCAAACCTACCTCTCTCTCTCTCTCTCTCTCTCTCTCCCTACGGGAGCCTCGTGCACTGGGACGCTCTTTTTTATATATTATCTGGAAAAATTTATTGGTTATCAGACCACAAAATTTACTAAAGAAATATTAAAAATCCACAAAAATGCTTTCCACATGTACCAAGAACCAGAAGAAATATCAAAAAAATAGAAAAAACATCCATTCTCCTGGTTCTGAAAAGATATCATGATCCTGTAGTTCTGAAAGGATATATCAACAATTCAACATACATACCAACAAGTTCAGGGTATATAATACACAAAGAAAAATGAAGAGGATGAAACATTTTATAATTTCATCATAAAATAATGAAGTGGATTTTGAAAAGACACCAATTTTGGCACAAAAGGATCATGGCGTACCCCACTGGTAGGTCTTTGTTACAGTGGCCACACTGGTAGTTCTCAGGAATCTCTCCTTTCGATAGAAGGTATGAGAGTCCCCTTTTCTTGGAGGGTTTCATTACTCTGCCACCCTCACCAGGAAGCTTTGCTGGACTCTTCTTATTGGCCATCCGAGCTAGTTTTCTTTCTTCGAAAGCCCTCAAGAGATTCAAAGGAACATGACACTCATCCAGCCAATATTTCTTCCTCTCACTAGAGGATATTTCAAGCATGGTTCCATGTCTGCTGACAGTTTCAGGAATACTTTTTCTCTTTCCAAAATCCAGAAGATACTTCACCTGTGATGCTTCCACGCACTTCCTGCGTATAGTCACCTTCTTGAATGACCTCATTAATTTTCTAGATTCCTTGGATAACAGAGAAAGAACTTTATTGTTCTCAAGCTCATCCCATCTAATATACGAATCAAGCTCTCTAACCTGATAAGATAGTAAAATTAAAAGATCAAGGACGAAAAATGTTCTGAGATAACACTTAAATAAGAAGATAGTTTGAGATAATGAGGTCCAGTAATTATTACCAGCAAAGCAAGGTGTGGGACACTTGTCGACATCTCGAGAGCAGCTCGCCAAGCAATGTATCTACTTCTCTTAGCTAAATCTGTACCATCAGCATAATATATTCCCGGTATCTTGTTACAGCCACCTGCAAAATTTTAACTCAACCAATTTTTTTTTTAAAAAAAATTACTATATATTTTTCAGATTCCAGTTCCGCTACTCAAACATCCAAGTGAAAAAATAAATGCAAACCTTGTCGGCCTCCCTTGGAGGCCAAGGAGCGAGGCAAGCCCTTCCAATGGAAAACTTGGCGTGACAGCTTTCCACCCCTCCAGAAGATACCTGATTTGGCAGCAGCAATTGAATAAGAGTTGGAATCAGCATCCAAAAATCTGGCTCGTTTTTTGCTGATCCCATGCTTAGAGGAAACATTTACTGCAGTTGCCAAGACATGTGAAGCTGAACCCATTGTAACAACAGAATCCACCTGTTTTAACCACTCTGCTGATAGTGCAATCCGGCGCAAATTTGACTCCAACTGTAGAATCAAGGTAAATTAACCAAACAAGTAGCAAAGGAGAAAAAGAACAGCCACTTATACAAAATATGAAAAGCTACTATTCTAAATTCAGATAACTCCTTACATTGAGTAGCTGACATTTCACTGATGCAACATTCGATGCTTTAAGAACACTTTTGCGCCACAGCTTAATATGATGCGGATTCTGCCATGGGCCTGATAGAAGCCCACGCAAACGTTCTTCAATGAAGAGAATTTGACAAATGACATCAATAAGATGGCTTTTCCGGTTTCTCTTAGAACAAAGACCAACTGCCTCACTTTTACGACTTCCAGGAGAACTCACGTTAAACAAGCAGCTCTCACTTTCAGATGGACTTTTGCAAGAGAAGCACCAACCACAATTTTCTTCCTGTCCATTTAAATATAACTGCTCCATAGTTGACCAACCAAATTTTGATGACTTTTTACAAATGATCTTTAACTGTGCAGAAATTATTTCCTCAGCAGATCTTTTGGGGTCATCATTTATGTTGTCTGCTGATTTACGCATTAGCAATTCAGCAACAGATGCTGCAATCCGAGCAAAATAGTAATAGTTAACATAACAACCAGGTTCAAACTGCATTTGAGCTACCATCCCTTCTCTTGGATTAATTAAGGATGATGTAGGTCCAGGGAGAGCAGATTCCAAATTAGTCTCTTGTTTAATATGGTCAACATGTTGCAAGGTATCTGTTCCAATAGAACAGTGGACCTTTTCAGGGATTTCAGATGCAACTGTAGTAGAAGCAGATTTATCAGAGCAATCTAATTCAGGTTTATGAGACACCTGAATGCCTGCAGCAGCATTCGAAATATCTGCAGAGCCCTCAGAGCTTGCAAATGGACTTACCATCTCTATAAACTTGTTCATGGTTACTGAATCAACCTGGCTAACAGAATCCAAAACATGCTGACGAAAACTTTCAGTTGTAATGCTATTAACACCATTTTCATTTGGCTTCCTTTCATCAATAGCCTCTTTCTTAATTTCTTCCATCTCTAAAACTGGCATAGTTGAGGACAAATGGAGGGCACAGCTTTGAGGCTCCATTTCCACATCAGTACATGCAGCAAGAGACTGTAAGTTGGAGTGACCTTTAGCTCCACTTGGATTAACAGATATGTCCCAATGCATGGAGACTGCTCTTATTATTTCACCATAAAGACTTTCTGATGATTTGAGGACTTCAATAATGGCATCCAAATCATTCTTGTGGTAATAATAGTATGAACAGTCTGTGTCACATGAATCAAACCTGCAAATTTAAGCAACATATATTCATATCACCAAATGATGTAGGCCCTGGATGCAGCCATGAAATTTCCCTAGCGAAAGCCAAATTATCTATAGACTACATTAGTCAAATGTGAAAGTTTTTCCTTTTTTAGAAAATGCTCTTTAGGTCCATCATTAGCCACATTTTGGCCGGAAAGATAACCAAGGAATTGTAAGGTCTGTGGTCTTCATTAACCCAGTCGTTGTAAACCAAAAAGAGAAAAGATGCAAGGCCATTTATATTTGACACTTTTTGAGGGTTATTAAAAAAATTCTCATGAGAAAGGCATCAACTCCAGATTCCAGAATACATATAGGCAATTCATGAAGAAAAAAACGGTATTCATGTTTTCTTTTACGAATTCGTTTTCTCTATCAATGCAATGGAAAAGAAAGAGTTTAGCAACTAAAGAGGAAAACAAAAAAGAAGCGAAAGAAGAATAAATTATTTTTAGGGTCCCCTGCAACTACGCACTGTTGCAGTTTGGTTCCCTGTTGTGAACTTGTCTTTTTCTAGCTTCTCTCAAAACAATATCAAAAGCAACGTTTGAATTGGACAATGTTGAATACTCCAACTGGTTATGACTTTGATAAACAGCATTACCCTTTTAACATAATATCTGGTACCTCCCTTTTTTATTGTAGGATGGTTTTAGTGTGCACTGAAGCCTTGCCATGATCTTTACACTGTAGTTTCCCCCTACTGGCCTTCATTTCTTCACCTACTTTTCCATTTCTTTTTACTCACTACCTTCCCATCTACTGGATTAAGTAAGTGGTTCTACCGACGTGACAGGTACAAGCCTTGGGGAATGCAAAGGAACTCTTTTCTTTCTTATTTTCTCTGTTTTTGCTTTGACATTATTGTTGTCGTCTGAGTCTTATTCTTCCCTGATCTCTTGGCTTTACGGTTCCTTTTTTCTTTTTCTATTTGGCTTGATTGGTGCTTCCTTTGCTGAGTGGGACACCCATCTTGCCATCTTATTTGTTTGCCTTCTCGGTTTGATCCTCTTGGTAGGGTCTTGCCGTTTCTGTGTTGGGTTTTTTCACGTCTGGGTGTTCCTCTGGGTTTGGTACGGTTGTTGCCCTTTTGGGGTTTCTCTGTAATCTTGCCTCTCCTTGTCGTTTCGTGCTCACCCACAAAGATCCCCTGGTTCTGGCATTCAGCGTCCCGATCGGGGTCGTCGCCTTGATGGTTCTGGGCATGGTTGGCCTGAGGTTCCCTCTCGTCTCCACCCTGCTGCCATTGTTAGAAGTGGAGCTGGTATTCTCCATGTTCCGGATTCTGTTTGCACCAACACAAATGGAAGTTATCTTAGCAGATTTTACTACAAGGATACTCCGATGCTATTTGGGTTTACTGTTGGTTTTCTAAACCGTCTATAGAGATTTTGTGTAACCAGTTCTTTGTGATCTGGGAGCCACGTGGGTTGATTTCAATCTCATGGATTGATGAAGGTTTGTTCATGGTGGAGGTGAAAACAATGGCTGCTCGTGATTGACTTCTCTCTCTTTGCCCATGGTGGTGCGGTAAAGCACTATTTAATCTTGTGCCTCATGCCTTGGATGATGACCTATTTGTTGCTGAAAGGGAAGCTGTTCTTATTTGGGTCCAGGTTAGCCATGTGCCTATTGAAGCCTTGTCCTTTTTTACTATCAATAGTTGTCATGGCATCGCCTAGGCGCCGCCTTGGCGTCCAAGCGGAAATCTTGTGGGCAAGGCGCTTGGCGGTTTATTGTCAAGGCGCAATTTTATTATTTTTTTTATTTTTTTTATGTTTTATTCTATCTGTTATATTTCTATTGGGTTGTGTTCGTTATTACTGTACATTGTTTTACACCAAATCACCTAAAGGCAAAGATATATCGAATGAAACCCTCGACTCTGGATACTCCTGGTCTCATGCCTTCACTCAAGGGAAGAAATGAAACCCTCGATTCCTGCCCCAGCTCTTGCCTCCAGCAACTCCGGCAACCACAAACTAGGCTCCGATGATCCTGTAAGTTCTTCGATTCCTGCCCCAGCTCTCGCCTCCAGCAACTCCGGCGACCACAAACCTGGTTCCAATGACGACTGCAACCTCATATTTTCTCTGGTAAGTTCTCTTCCTCTCTTTTGCGATTTTTTCTATGTTTCTTCTTCTTCTCTGTTAGTTTTTTTTTTCTTTTCTTTATTCCGATTGCTTTTCTGCTCAAGCTCCAGCGACTCCGGCGACCACAAACCTGGCTCCGGTGACTACTGCAACCTCAGATTTTCTCCGGGAAGTTCTCTTCCTCTCTTTTGCGATTTTTTTCTCTGTTCTTCCTCTTCGTATTGTTATCCATTTTTTTCATTCTTCTTCTTTTCCTCCTCCAACATCGATTCGTCTGTTGAGTTTTTTTTCTCCCTTTTTCTCTATTCTGCTGTTTCTTCTTGACCAGCGGCACCTTGTTTGCATGGTAACTTCTATAGTTCTATGCTTCTTCTTCTCTGCAGAGTGTACTCTGTAACAGTAACTTCTTCTTTTTTTTTTTTTTTTTGCTTAGTAGCTTCTATCTATGCTTCTTCTCTGTAGTCACTTGTCTGTAACGGTAACTTCTATCTATGCTTCTTCTCTGTAGTCACTAGTCTGTAACGGTAACTTCTTCTTTGTTCTACTGCTGCTGCTTCTTTTGTTTAAAATCTGTAACTTCTATGCTTCTTCTTCTCTGCTGCTTTTTTCTTTTTTTGGCTTGGTAATGGTAACTTGGTTAACTGCTGCCTGCTGCTTCTCTGTAACGCACTAACTGGTACTGCTTCTTCTCTGTTTTTTTTTTTTATTGGTTAACTGCTGCTTCTTCTTCTTCTCTGTAGTACTAACCCTAAAATAGATACTAGAATATTAGATACTGATTATTCATTTGTGATTTTATGCTGTGTCTTTTAGTTTCTTAATTAATTTATGATGTTTGATTATTCTGAATTTTTATGTGTCATGTATGATTTTTCATTTTGATGATTTGAGGTGGCTTAAATTTTATTTTTAATGATATAAGGTATGATACTATGATGCATCATGCCAACATGCATTGAGTGTTTGGGGGGGGGGGGGGAGGAGGGGGAGGGGAAAACTAACACTAGACCGCCTTTACCGCTTAGACGGCCGCTTTACCGCCTAAGCGCTTAGACAGGCCTCCACCGCCTTGGACCGTCATGCCGCCGTGACAACTATGCTATCAAATAAGCTGTATTCTGTGTGGGTAAGGTGTTGGACATTTACCTAATTTCTGATTTGGGTTTGGCACCCCCTGTTGCTAGAGTTAAAATTCTTATTACGTGGCATAGACCTGTATGTATCCATTCCAAATTTAGTAATAACCGTGAAGACTTGTTGCCTGTTATTCTTAAGTATGAGGCCTTCAAAATTTGTGGTAGATGTGGTAGATTGTGTTATGAAGTTATTTCTTGTCCTACACTTTCAGGAGTTTCAAGCTCGAATGTTTTTTAACCCAATTTGGGACTCTTTGAGCAAGCCTTAACAACTCCTTTGCGTATGAACTTCACCGGTATTCTTGTTGAAAACCAACCTGCTCGGGGTGATCCTGTAAACCTTAACTTGGTTGTTTCTACTCGTCTTCCTACTTTCGCTGAGACAGTTGTTACTAATATTTGTGTCACTTCCAACGCTTCTGGTGATTTTCATGGAGCTTTGCCTACTGCTATGGAGTGGGATTTATCAGTTTCTAATGATTCGGACAGTACTGGTGTGGGATTGAATAATGGATGCTTCACTAAAATTGTTGCTCATTATTCTATGAATAGCTCTGTGATGATTACTGATGCTTTGCCTAATGATGCTAATGAATCCCCTACTGATGAGTTTATTTCATCTCTGTTGGTGGAGCCGAAGCTTGACTCTTTTTCTTTTATCTTTGATTCTGAGGACAACCGGGCCAATATGCACTCGGGTTTGCACATGGGCAGCTTCTATGTTGATTCTGTGCCTTTGCCTTTGGATGTTGATCCTTTGCTTGGGGTGGCCTCGGACCTTGTGCCCCTTGAACCTGTTTTTTTGAGGATCATCATGTGATTTTTGTGGGTGAGCCATTTGGGGGTCCTTCTCTGAAGAAAAGGCAAGTATTCACCCCTTCTATCCCTCCTTCTCTTGCCTTTGAATTCTCTTCCTTTAGAATGTTTCTTGAACAGACCATTGCCTCATCCAATGATCCGGCTTCTTTCATTTCTCTGGTTAAAAAATGGGTTGGTGAAATCCATTGTGATCCCTTTTTGAGTTCCTCTGATCTTAAATCGAATGTTGGTATTTCCCCTGGCTTGGATCCTGGTACAACGGTGGAACCATGATCACTTAATCCGGTACACTTCTTTACTCATTTCCAGTCATCTTTCAATTATTATTCTGTCTTCTTTATATTACTTCTTAGTTTTTCTATCTGTATTTGGGATCTGAATCGTAGAGCACTGTATCGATCCTTCACTCCTTGTCGTGGATATCATTTTTGTATGTGGTTTACTCTCCTTTTTGCCATAATGTTGATTTTGTCTTGGAATACTTGAGGATTTAATAATAAGTTTACTCAAAAATGTCTTTCTTTTCATCTTAATAGATATATGCCTGATATCATCTTTCTCTGTGAGACTAAGTGTATAGATCATGCTAGTCTAAGGCTTAGGCAAATCGGTCTGCTATATTAATAGCTCTGGCTTGAAGGGAGGAAAGGGTGGTTTATGGATTCTATCTAATCCGAGCATTATTATTTCGGATAAAAATATTTCTGAACACTTCGTTAGTATCAAAATTAACAACGGTGGGAACTTTATTTTTTGGCTAGTTTGTCTTTATGCTCCTCCTCATATGGCAGCTCGTGCTCAATTCTGGATGGATTTATTGGATTATTTGAGCACTCTGAATGATTCTTTCTGCATTATGGGAGACTTTAATGAAGTGCTTTTCAATTCTGAAATACTCGGTGGCACTGCTTTCCAACCCACAATGGCTACCCACAAGCTAAGATATATAATCAATGCTTTTTCTCTTGAGGATGTGAAATTCAAAGGTTCCTGTTTCACCTGGTCCAACAAACAAAAACCTCCCCGGCTTATCAAGGAATGTCTGGGTTGTGTGATGGCTTCCCCTTCTTGGTTGTCTACCTTTCACCTTGCTTCAATATCTAACCTTTCACCTATTGGATCTGACCATAACCCTTTACTTCTCTCAACTTCTTGTTCAAGACCAAGTTATAAGAAACTTTTTCATTTTCAGGAAGCATGGATTCACCACCCTGATTTTTCGTCCTTTTATAACTCCTCCTGGAATTCTGATCCACAGGATTCCATTGCTTCTAAACTCTCTTCACTATCTAATTCCTTAAAGCTTTGGAACAAGAACACATTTGGCCATGTTAATAATCTTAAAAATCACCTGATCAATAATTTCCTTTCTTGTTCTGATGGTTCTGTGCCTGATCTTGATTTGATGAACAAGATTCATAGACATTTGAATTGGATCTTTGATGCGGAGGAGGCTTTTTGGCTTCAAAAATCAAGGCACCTTTACATCAAAGATGGCAACAGAAATACCAAGTTTTACCACGCTGTGGCGAAGTCAAATCTACGAAAGAGAAGAATTGATTTCATTTGGGATGGAGAGGGACATAAGATTGAAGACCCCAAAATAATGGCCCATGTTTTTGCATCTCATCTTAAGGATGTATTTACCAGTTCTAACCCTTTGGGTGCTGATTTCATCGAATGCCTTTTTCCCCAGGTCTGGTCTCTTGAGGATGCTTCTTTTCTTTGCTCTCCCCCATCTTTGGATGAAATCAAAAAAGTTGTTTTCTCATTTGGCCCTTTGAAAGCTCCTAGTTTTTATGGGTTCCAAGCTTGTTTTTTTCAAAAAATTTGGAGTCTGATCCATCCTGACTTGCTGGCCCTGGTTTTAAATTTCTTTGAAGATGGACTTATTCCCCTGGGGGTTAACCACACTCTTATCTGTTTAATTCCCAAGACTAAGAGTGCGTCTAAAGTTGGAGATTTTAGACCCATTAGTCTTTGCAATGTGACTCACAAAATTTTATCAAAGTTGATTGCTAACAGGCTAAAAGGTTTTTTAAGCTACTTCATATCTGCCTTTCAGGCTACTTTCATTCTTGGTAGGCAAATTACTGATAACATTATTGTTGCACAGGAAATCTTTCATTTTCTTGATCATACTAAAGGTAAGATGGGGTATGTGGCTATTAAAATTGACATGTCAAAAGCTTATGATAGAATTGAATGGAATCTGATCACTTCCCTCTTTCGATTCTTAGGATTTGGGGAGAAATGGGGTAACTTAATTAACTCTCTAACCTCCTCTGCTTCCTTCTCTATCAAATTGGATGGAAGTCCCTTTGAACTGTTTCATGCTTCGAGGGGTATCCGGCAGGGATGTCCCCTCAGCCCATACCTATTTATTGTGGCTATGGAAGTTCTTTCCAAACATTTCGAGGTCAGCACCTAAAATCTCACATCTTTTATTTGCTAACGATATGTTTATTTTCTGTCGAGCCACTCTGGATGATCTGCTAACCATTAAAGCTATCTTGGATCTCTTTTCTGATCTATCTGGACAAGAAATCAATTTCTCCAAGAGTGGAATTCACTTTAGCAAAAATGTCTCTTTTAAAGACAGGATTCATCTTAGCTCTCTAATTGGTATTAAGGAAATGTCAAAAGACTCCATTTATCTAGGAACTAACCTTTTCCATTGCAGGTCTAAAGTGAAGGAATTGAGTGGAGCTGTTTTAAGAATGGAAAAAAAGCTTTCCTCATGGAAGTCCAATTTTTTATCTTATGCAGGGCGTAATGTTTTAATTCAATCTGTGCTAGCTTCTACTCCTGCATATTTGATGAATTGTTTCTTGTTTCCCCTTAAAGTTTGTCGGAATATTAATTCTATTTGTCTTAATTTTTGGATGGGAAATTCGGGGAAAAAGAAGAAAAAATCCTCTCTCATTTCCTGGGATAAAATGTGTGTCCCTAAAGCCAAAGGGGGATTGGGGTTTCGTAAGGCTGAACACCACAATAAAGCCTTACTAATAAAATTAGGTTGGAGACTTATCACTGATTGTTCTTCTTTATGGTCTCAAGTTCTAAAAGCTAGATACTTTCCTAAACTCTCTTTCTTTGATTCCAAAACTCTATGCGAGGAAGGGTTCCTGGACTTGGAATAGTATCTCTCATATCATCCCATCCCTAGAGAAAATTGTAGTCAGGAAGATAGGTAATGGCAAATCTACTTTTTTTTTTACTGACTATTGGATCCCTTCTCAACCTAGTAGTCTGATAACCTATCTGCTGAATTCTCTTAATCTTTCTGATCGAATTAGGAAGGTTGATTATTTTACCATGGGATCTAGATGGAATTCTGATTTACTAAACGATTTACTACCTTTGCACATTTCATCTCACATTCAATAGATAAATTCATCTAATTCTGAGGACAGTTGGTGGTGTACTAGGGCCAAGAATGGAATTTGTAGCACTAAACTAGCTGCTAAAGAGCTAATTTCTGTTTCTGTTAACAATAATAATTTTTTATCGCCTCTTGGTGGAATTTCTTTTGGAAGCTTAAGATTCACCCCCAAATTTAAAATCTTCTTCTGGCGTGTACTAAATGCAGGTCTTCCAATCAAGGCGACTCTTTCCAAATGGCTTCAGATCGACTCCTCTTGTGCTCTATGTGGAAACTCTGTTGAATCCTTATAGCACTTATTCCTATCTTGCGATTGGGTCAAACATATTTCGGTAGCCAGACCTCTGGGGCTGCGAACTGAGTTTTTGGATCATGCATCTCTAAAAGATTTCTGCTTGGCAATCTTTTTCAACCGTACATTAGATAAACAATCTCTGAGTTGGTTTTTTAGTGTTTTTATTATTACCTGTTACTTTATTTGGACAATCAGGAACAAGGTAGTCATTGGGTCAGAAAAGCCTAATCCAATTTGGGTGTTGAAACAGGTTAAACAGTGGTTAGCTGATTTGAAAGTATCCCCCTCGCCCTTTAATTTCGTCCTATGATGTATATTGTAGTTCTGAGGAGAATTTCTTAGGTCCATCTTTTGATTCCTTTTCTTCATTACCAAAACACAATTTTCCTGTTTTAATTTGTGCAGGATACTATATACTTGGACTAACTTTGGCAGGATGGTCCTATATCTTTTTGCTAGATGGCAAGTTTATCTGTTTTGATGCAGGACATATAACTTCTACTGATTATATGGAACCAGAACTAATTAGCATCCGGTTAGGCCTCGACCATGCGGCCAGTATGGGGTCGAAGATAAAAGAAGTGTGGTGCTCCAATCAACAGATCACGGATGTTCTTCCATCTCCAACCAAATCTCCTTGGTCTTGGCATCTTATAAAAGACTTAACCTATATATCTAATATATCCCAAGATATCTGTTTTAACAAACAGGGAGACAATTTTTGTATAGCTGTGGCCTTTAATATAGCTAGGCATGCACAGACTAAAAACTCTGTATATTTTTCGGTTAGTTAGTTTTTAATATATTTCTTTTTATCATCAAAAAAAAATATTCATGAAGAAAAAAAATTAGCACAAAAAGGAAGTTCTTTAAATAACTTTTCTTCTAAAGGGTAAAGGCTCTAAGGTGACAGAGTATCATTTATTTTAACCAGAGTTATCAAGGTAAGATGCGCAAAAAACGCACAGAGCCACAGAGGAGAACAAGAAGAAGAAGAAGAAAAGAGAGAAGAGAACAGGGGAAAGAAAATAGAGAGCTTACCAATCGGTTTTAGAAACACAAAAATAAAAGGAACTACAATAAAGTCCCTGTCTTATGTGTATTTACACACAAGACCAAAATAATATAAAAAAAAAAAAACCATCACAAAAATATCCCCTCAATCTGGAGTGTGTGTGTGTGTGTGTGTGTATATCAAGCTTGAAAGAACTACAAGCAGAAGCAGAGACCAGTGGCCAGAAACCACATCCAGACATGTGGCAAACAAAAGAACCACATTAGCAGCAACAGAGAGAGAACCGGATTAGCAGCAACATAAAGAATCTTCGATAAGAAGAAATCCAGATAGCAACAAACAATATAAACGGCAGAAAAACTTCAGCCACAAGCCGCAGGCAAGAAGATAGCAGCGTGCGAAGATGAAGAACTCATCACTGCAGGCCACGAAATAGAAATAGCAATAGGACAGAAATAGCAGCGGTAGAAGATTAAAAAAAAAAAAAACTCAACGCTGCAGGCCACAAAATCCAGAAAAATCTTCAACAAGATGAACTCTAGGAAGATATAAACCTTCAATCCAAATCTAAATCTTCAATCCAAAAAAACTTCAACAAGAAGAACTCCAATTAGGGAGAAATCTTCAATAGCTCTCCCTCTCATGTGTAGCACTACAAAACATGGAAAAATAACGCACGGGATGAGAACAAAAATGATCACATCGCAAAAATAGCTCTTAAAGAACTCTCAGCAATATATCACACCAATAGGTCAGACCAGATCTCCAAGGAGTAGAATAAATCAAATCAAATTTCATGAGGCAGCAGTAGTCATCTCAGATGAAAAACTGTAACCATCAGTAACATATAGAACAGAACAGCAAACCACAAGTCATATCCCAGGAAGAAAAAAATCCAGAATAAAGACAACCTCCACATAATACTGGTGGAGGACCAGTTAGCAGAAGGGAAGATTTCTGAGAAGGAGCTTTGCAAGGGAAGAGGAAACACACAGCCACACACTCACATTGGCAAACCCAATATTTTCTATCTAATTCACTGTGTCCAATGTCCATTGTTGGGTACATGCAAGTATTTAAAGAGAAAACCACAGACTCCTAGTTAGACTCTAAAACTGAAACAACTTGCAACCAAACTCTATACAACAACAACAACTCAGCCTTATCCCCACTAAATAGGGTCGGCTACATGAATCCTATCAAAAACAAAAATAAATAAATAAATACGTAAACAAACTAGTAAAAGGAAAGAGCACAACAACATCGACAAAAACTCAGGGATATCCTCCCTAAATGGGGTTGGCTACATGGATCGTTGCCCTCCAAACGGTCCTATTCGAGGCCATACTTGAGACAAGTCCCAAACCAAACTCTATATATGTCCTAAATATTCAACTAAAAACAAATAAAAGGCTTAAATAAATAAACTGCTTCCAACCCTTAATAGATCAAAAAACCTGGATTGGACCGGTTCCGTCTGGGTTTGGGTTTCCAAACTCGGTCATACTGGTCCAACTAGTCAAGTGCTACTACATCAATTCTCCTCCTCTGAAAAGAACTCTACTCCATCAAGTTCGAAAAAGGACCTAGGAGGCCATCTGAGTTAACACGCTGGAGGAGGAACCATCTCCCTACTTTCTTGAGTTTAATATCGGGGAGATCTTTGGTGGGAAGAAACTTCATAGTTTTGTTGTCATGCTTGAAAGAGTAGGTATTCACATACCCACAATGTTGTGCCTTCTTATCAAACAACCACGGTCGACCAAGAAGAATATGACACACCTTCAGAGCATAGTACTAAATCTTGTTTAGTTTCGGTGTTTCGTTTTGACCGAAATTTCGTCCAAATATGGTATTTTTTTTGTGGGTGTAAAATGCCAAAAATGACCGAGATTTCCGAAACGAGATGACCGAAATTACCGAGATTTCCGAAATTTCTGAAATTTCTGAAACGAGATGACCAAAATTTCTGAAATATTCGAAATATTGCATTTTTCAATTCGATGTTGCATTTCGTTTCGACTCGACCGAGATACTCGAAATCTCGACCGAGACGAAACGAGTTTTAGTACTATGCTTCAAAGGAAGGACGTCGCATTGTACTATATCCACGAATCCACCAATAGAGTAGGTGAGCAAACACCGATCTTTTACCAAAAAAAAAAAGAGCAAACACCGATCAATAACCTTGAGATTGTGCTGTCCAAACATGTAACTTTATAGAGTTGGATGTGGCTCTATCTGCAATCCCAGCTTACAAACAACATCTTCAAAGGTGACACTAGTGCAACTACCTCCATCGATCACCAGACTACATAATTGGTCATTACACTTCATGTAAGTCTGGAAAATACTGTTGTGGCACCAATCTTCATCCTAAGTAACCTTGTGAGTGGTCAAAACAGGAAGAAGAACATAACAAGGGTGTCGCCTCACATCACTGTCATTACCGTTGACTTCACCTGGCTCACGCTCTACTTCAAAATCAACTGTCTCAAAACCCAGGTGCTCTTCTGGAACATAAGATATAAGAGAATCCTTATTAATATAAGCCACCAAATGGTTGGGACACTGATCACTAATATGTCTAACACTGAATGGCAACCTTTGGCATCCCATGAGGTATGCTGGAACCATAGTACTAAAACTCGCAAAATTTCGGTCGAGATATCGAATATTTCGAGTATCTCAACCTGTCCGAAACGAAACGCAAGTCCGATATGAAAAAATGCAATATTTTGGAAATTTCGATGAAATTTCTTCGGTCATCTCATTTTGGAAATTTCGGAAATCTCGGTTATTTCGGTCATCTCGTTTTGAAAATTTCAGAAATCTTGGTCATTTTTGGCATTTTACACCCACAGAAAAATACCATATTTCGACCGAGATTTCGACGAAATTTCGGTATCTCGGAAATTTCGGTCGGACCGAAACATCAAAACGAAACGAGATTTAGTACCATGGTTGGAACCACGCCAAGGCAAAGAATATGGTCGGCTAGGTCGTAAAGATTCCACATCGGAATCACGCCGAGGTGGATAACATGGTCGATTAGGCCATGAAGATTCCATAGATGAATCAATAGCCTGTGGTTTGCTGAATGACTTTCCTAGGGAGAAGAGACTATTGCTGACTGGAATTGGAACCCTTAGGAAAAGTGTCTGTAAAAGCCCTTCGACTGTATGGCTGCTTCAGACTTTCTTCTACCTAATATGCCAACTGTACAGCATCTTTCATTGTAGACAGTCGATTGGATGCAAGTGCAGCTCTACGAGGGTGCAAACCATTGCGGAATTGTGCCACTAATACCTCTTCATCCCACTCAGAACCAGATCGAGTGGCAAAATAGTAGAATCTGGCAACAAACTCCTCAACTGTCATGTTTTGTTGTTTAACTGTGTTAACCTAAGGTGCATGCGTTGTTTGTGGTCAGTAGGGAAGAATCTCTGGTTCTTTGGGCCTTTATCTCAAAGGTTTCAAATATTATTGCAATGCCGAAGTTTTCTGAAGGTCAGATGATGGGAAGTCCAAAAGAGAAGAATACTAGCAAGCCCAGATTCCAAATCCAAGAGTGCAAGTGTAACATTGTTGGAGACTGCAACACATATGTGGAGATGTGGAAGCCTCCATAGCATGGACAACTGATTATCTGAATGTAACTTGAATTTCAAAAAGTAAAATTAAAGAATTATAGATGTCTTTAAGAAACCACAGCTGAGTTCTAAGCTGATCGTTTGGTGCCTTTAGGCACGTGCTCCACAGGTTACATTGCTGTTGCATAAGTACTTTGGGTGACAAACAGCAAGATATTGAATTCATATTTACGAGTCTCGTACATTAATCTGCTTATGGTATCGATGCTGCAGGAAAATAAATAAATACTTCATAAAGACCCCCCCAATAAAAGAGAAAAAAATGACTGGAAGAACCACTACAACAGTAAAATACTAACATGCTTAAGAAGTTAATGACATGCAGCAAGATCTAAAAAGAGCCTAAATATTAATCTTAGGAGAAGTTACTTGAAGAACGATCAAAAGTTATTTATCTTTGATACGGAAATGGACTTAACAATGCGGGGTCTATTATGCTCGAGAATAGAATTAATAACAACCAGCAGCAACATATCAAACTGTTTAAAATTCTCAAACTGCACCTAGGTAGCAGACTTACACCAACAAGTAGCCACAGCTGCCAAAATATACCCGTCCATAAGGATCAATTCCTAGAAGTTCCGCTCCACGGAGAGATCTTGGTGACTTTCTCTGGAGGTCACGTTTGCCTACCACACACTCAGGGCAGTACCACTCACCCTCTGGCAGAAGATCCTTTAAAATTCCTACACATCTTGAATGATAAGCAGCAGGGCAACCATCACAGCATATTAAGCTTCCATCCATCTTACAGAGACAACATTCATCACTATTCCAGTCATTGGTTTCATCAACCATCTCCTGAGTCAAGCAAGAACCACCCAAATCATCAACTGGGTCCTTCTTCTTCTTGTTACCCACAAAACTTACATTCCTGTCAATATCCAAATCAAGCTCAGATGACAGCATTCTTCTATTAAGCTCCATCCTTATGGCTTCCACTTCAATGACATCATCACATAAACACCTAAGTATCTCAACCTTTAGAGCTGCAGGCAGTTTATAGTAGTCGTCATCCATAAGCTTCAATTGACATAGATCAAAACCAGGTTTTAATTCTGAATCACGAATTAGTAGGTACTCAACCAGAAAAACAGGCCATGTAATTAGGTCCAGAAACTCCCAATTAAGAACCCTACACCCAAAGTGAATTCAAAAATAATGAATAACATCAACCACTAATGTCATAACCAACAACAGATTTAAAGTATAAAGAAACTGTAAGAAAAATGCATACCTCAGGCAAGCCGAAGCAGATTCAGGGCCCTCCTTAGAAAGAAACTCCAAATGCAGTTTCAGAGTTTGCAAGATAGAGAAATGAATAAAATCAATTAGCGAATTAGCAAACTTGCATTTTACTGCTGCTACAAAAGCTTCCAAGTCAAAGGGACTCAAAAAAAGTGAAGTACTGAATGACCTCAAAAAGGAGTAAACAGAGAAAAGATCAAGAATAGGAATCTCGTCCAAATTCAGATTTTTTGACGAAGGCAGTAGTGCCAGCTTTGGAGGAAGATGGCTTGGCTCTACGAGTCCACTAAAACCTGGGCTAACGGGCTTCTCATCTGATACACTGTTCACTGCAGGTGTATCAGTTTCATGGAACTCCTCCATGATCAAGGCATGTTTCGTAGAAGAGACAGCAGCTCTTGCTCTGCGGGTACTCCTTCTCAACAGAGTTTCTGTAGTAGACTTAAAATTTTCAGAAAGCCTTCTTCTTTTCTTCTGACTAGGTTCCTCCTTATTTGGGCATCCCAAATCATTTTCACTCCCCTTGCTTGCAGAACCTGCATGAGAACTATACTCCTCCAATTGAAGCATGGAAAAATCACTGCCCTTTACTGAGGTGGATTCTAAACCTTCTGGAACAGCTTCCCTCTCCAGTTCTCTATCAAAACCAGCATCTTCCTTCTGAACTCCTTCATCCATCCCTAAACAAGTATTCTTTATCACTTGGTCCGCAAGACCAGTACTATAATTCACATGGGTTTCTTCCGTAGCTCCACAAATTCCGTCCTTCAAACTTCCATTTGAAACCCCACCTTCTATTCGAGTTTCTTCAGCAGCTCCGAGTGAAGTCATTTCTCTAGGATTCCCATCAGCATAAAATGCCTTCATCTGGGTTTCTTCAATTGTCTCAACAGAAGTACTATTTACCAAATCTCCTCCAGAAATATTATTCTCCACCTCGGTTTCTTCAAGAAATAAATTATTCAAATCAAAAGCAAATCTTACCTTCTGGACTCCTTTTGCAGGTCCAACAGGAACATTGCCCTTTAAATTATCATCAGAATAAACATTTTTCTCCAAAATTTCATCAGAAAGAACATTTGGATTCAACCCATCAGAATAAAAACTTTCCCTTAAAAACCCGTTACCAGAAACACTTTCGCTTAAGTTAGCGTTGGCAGAGACACTCTCCTTCAAATTCCCACCCAACTCACATTCCTTCTCTAAGTTTCTAGAAAATCCCCCACAACTCACATCACCTTTCATCTGGGCATCTTCAGACCCCTCCCCAGAACAACGATCATTCACTAAACTATCAGCAGAATTACCTGAACCATCACGAACTGCGGCTCCAGCCTCTCTCCGACGTCGTTTCTTCGGACGCCCACGCCTTCTCTTCTCTACGGGTTCGTCAGCTTCACCCACATCGATTCCCTTCAAAATTGAATCAACCTCGCCAAGCTCCATCTCTTCAGAATCACCATCTTCATAAATAATCTTGAAAAGCCCAGAATCAGAGTCATACGATTCAACAACACCAGAGAAAGTCCCAAACCCTCGAAATCGTTTCTTCAAAGTCCTGCCCACGAACTCCATTCCTCATGTGACAATCCCAACCGTGATTTTCAGAAGGAAACAGAGTGGTACCTGATTCACCTCTGCAAAATAACGTTTTAATGGAATAAGAAGTGAAATCTGACAAAGGAGGGAAATTCTGGCAAGAGGAAGAGGTTGGGGGGTCAGGGCGTCTGCATGATAAAAGAGTAAGAAACCCGTAACGCCTGAATCAGAGAAAACGGTGGAGACTGGAGAGACAGAGGGGAGTTGGGGAAATGTAACGAGTGGGCTTGTATTGGTATTGGGCAGCTCTATGTTTTTTTCCTCTTTTCTGATTGGAGGAGATGAGTTGTCGGGGACCATGGGTGCGCAGGATAAGAAAAGTTAACCCTTGTTGGTAGGGTGTCGAGGTGGGTCATGTGTGTGCGAACCATTGTGTAATAAAAAGCGGAAATAAAGTAGAGACTCGAGAGTATCCCGAGATGTTGTCTAGCTTCTCAAAGACTTGAATCCGGTCAAACCGTATGGGATCAATCTGATGTGATCCACCGAATTTGTGGTCAATTCTTTTGCAATCTTTGAAACTCCGGTTTGTTTTTTCGGAAGCAGATGAAACAGACGTGATTTGGGTCTTTTGTGGCTTTTTAAGCGATAAAATATTAAAAAAGATGAATCAAATCAAGCCAAACCACACATCAGATTGAACGATAAATGGTAATGAACCGAGTCCGGTTTTATGAATTATGGATCGAAGGATAAGTGGGTAAGACCGTAAGACAAGATACTGGTGGTACTTACTGTCCTTCGTAACTGCTGAGATAGATGTTTGGAAGGTTTCCATTTGGGAAAATTACATGATTAGCTATTTTGGGGTTTTCACTTACAAAACTGTCCACCTTATGTTTGAGTTAACAAAAATAGACAAAAACAAGTTTAATTTTACAAAACTAAACAAAATAGTGACTCTCCTTCCTTCCTCGGTAGTTTTTCTCTGAAAAAATATTTTCTTTTTTTCCTCTGTTACTTGGGGTAGCAGAGAATGGCGGTGGCTAGGACAAGGGTAGGGTTGCAGGGAATGGAGGATGCCTGGGCGAGAAGGCAATGATAGGGGTAAAAATGTCTAAAAAAATAAGTGTGGGAGGGAGAGACATTATTTTGTCCAGTTTTGTAAACTTTAACTTGTTTTTGTGTATTTTTCTTAACTCAAACATAGAGTGGACAGTTTTGTAAATAAAAACCCAAAAGTAGCTAATCATGTAATTTTCCCTTTCCATTTTAAGAGGGAAAAATTTGATAGCACAGTGTATCATAGAAGCCTTTTCTCTATGACCAATCTCGTCATTCCATGTAAAATGATGATGTGGTGATTCTGTTTGTTAGATAAATAAACAGATAGAGAATTCAATTTTTTAAATAAAAAAAAACAGAGAGAGAATAATTTGGCATGTCTGCTTGTCAAATATTAGAGATGACTGCGATTTGTATACAACTTCATATGTCCACTTGTTTTCAAAAACGCTTTAAATTTTTAAGTATATTTTTTAGATTTATTTCACCATATGATTAATTATTATTATTAAAATAAGAATGTTGAGATGGATGAATAGGAAAACTAAAAGAGATAACGGGAGACAAAGCGTTATGACCTCATAGTGCAGTTTACCACCAATAAGGAGTTGGAAAATTGAATTGTCCATTTTGGGTTAAAAGCAAGATCGGCTGTGAAATCAAGAATTGACTCACGTCGGAGATTGATTCGTTCCAACTATTTTTATAAAGAAGATGATTCATAATCGACTGATATAATTCCACTTCATTGACCACTGATATAAAGCATCCAAAATCAGGATCGGTGACCATTGATTCTGATCTAAATCGGGTGATTTGTCAATCCAATTTTTTAAACCATGGCTTGCACAGGTCAATTTGCATTGGATTCATGTCCAACATAGGACATGTTTGGTTACATTTGATTCATGTCAGACATCCTACATTTAATTTAACTGGAATTAAAAACTAATTACGCAATGACAAATGGGAGGGTTAAACTCTAAACCTGTAAAGTTATATAATGGAAAATCTTGCACACCCTTAATGTGATGTCCCGCATCTCACATTCTTACTCATATTATTTTATTTGTATTTGCATGGTGCTAGGAGGTATCTTGTGTTTTTGCGGAAGCCTGAGTTGATCGGGTGCATTCTCGTATGCTTGAAGTATTGTTTAAATGATGGTTTTTATAATATGTTTATTTATGTTCATTATTATTTTATTGAATATGAGCATGCTTTAAGAATATTGTGTATTTTAAGTATTTTATACTTTTTATAAGGCTTTTGTTATTTATGAATTAAGTGGTTTATTCTGTTTAAATCATGTAAGTCCTTGAGTTCTTGTAGAAGAGAAGGTTTAACCAAGGGTTGGTTCACCTTAAATTGTTTTGGTTCATTTCAAGTGGCAATGTTAGTTTTGTACTTAGAGGATTTCACCAAGGGTAAAATTGAAAATGTAAAAACTTAATAACCATGCAAGTGATTCTATTGATCAAATGAAATAATGGAGAGGGATTTTAGTGAGGTTATAATGGGAGACCATTGACGAGTTAAGATATTTATAAAGCTATCATTATGGCTTATAAGAGAATTATATTGTAGAGAAAAGATTCTTTACACTAAAAGGAGAAGAGAAAGGCTTACAGAAGAAAGGGAGCTTGAAAAGCATTCTACTCGTAAAATCTTTAATCTTTGAGAGGGGTTTGATGATTCTTGGTTTAAGAAGTTAATAAGCGCTTAAGAGGAAGATGCAAACCTAGTTCACTCGAGGATGAGCTTGAGTTTAAGGTATAATACTTGAAATTCATTTGGTTTTGGCTTGGTTTTGTATAATGATGTTAGAATAGTTTGTTAAGACTTGGATGTGTTATATATCCATGATAAGTTTTAAGTGATTTAAGAAGGAAATCCTTGGATTTCAAGAAATTGGAAGAGAATCACCATTTTGGGGTGAAAAACAAGGTAAAAGAGATTGAAATGAATTTGTTTTGCATCTAAGCTTTGATTTGTGTCTTGGATGGTTTATTTATATTAGTTATGATGTATCCTCCTAGGTTTTAACTTGAATTAAAGAATTGAAACGATTTGATTGAGGAATCAAAGAAAAACTTTAGTTATTGACGAACAAAGAGAGCATTCAAGGTAATTATCTTTTTGGTTTTGTAGATTCTTAATGCATGTTTAATTTAAGCATGCTAGTGTGTTTAGGATGCTTATTTTGATGAAATTATATATTTAATTTTGTGCATAGAGGTTTAAGTGTTGAAACCCCTTGATTATCCGATTTATTGCTGAATTTTTAAATCTGGATAAACTGACCTCTGTATACTCGGGGTGGCATAACTCATTCATTTGAAATGAAAATAGGGTGTTTAAGGAGGAATTGAAAAGTAAACGGCTTCATTACCTATGTTTAAGTTTTTCTAAAAACTACATGAAAGTGGGTAAAAAATCCCCTAAAAGTTCGACTCAGAGCATTAAAATTCTGCTGTATTTTGCTCAATTGCCTTATAATGCTCAATTCTCTTGAATGCTTTCTTTAGGATTTGTTCAAAGACTATAAAGAGACTTTTTGGTGATTGAAATACTCTTGAATGTGATGTTTTCTATCATAGGACCTCTACCTTAGACAAGAGATTGAAGACTCCAAAGATTGATTGAAGTTTTGTATCAAAACGATCAAGTACTGGACTGTTGTGAGTAATCTAACTCAACTGATAATTAAATATGAAATGTAATATATAAATAATTTGTGCTATGGATTAGTAAATGATTATAGTACAATATGACTAATTTTATGAAAAAATATGTTTATGTTTATGATGAGTACTATGGATTATTATTGGTCATAGTACAAAGTGAGTAACCTAACTCAATTGATGGTTAATTATTACTGGTAATGCGTGAATGATGTGTGTTATGGAAAAGTAATGATCCTAGTACAATATGGATGATTTTACAATAAATAATATGTGTATGTTCATGTTTGTTTTGAAGGGTTATACTGTATGAAATGATTTGCTTATTGTTTAATTGACTGTTAAAAAGAATATAAAGATTGTTATGAAGAGCTTGGTCATATACATATGAATTGTTCAATGTTAAGAGGACTGATAAAAATGAACGATAAAGAGAAAGGGTAAATAATAATAAGAGTAATGATCATCTGTGAGAGCAATGACATAGCGGGGGATCACCACATGTCCTCCACCTCATCCCTCTTTGGGGAGAAGAGAGAGGAGAGAGATAGAGAGCTAAATCGTATGTAGGGAGTCGCCACCTAGAGGAGGGTCTAGAACCTGAGTTTGTAATGTAATGAGTCTTATGCTATGCCCTTTTTGGGGGACAAATGGTCTATTGGTCTGGGTACAGATCAAGTTATGGTCTGGGGAAGGTATTAGGTACCCCAATCTGCCCGGACTTGCCAATCTTTCTGTGGCTAGGCAGCATAAGGTCATAACATGCTTTGGGCAAAAATATAAAGTACAAGTAAGATAAATAAAACGCAAAGAGAAGGTAAGGAAACATACTTGTAAGTTCGGCTGCAAGGCAAGGGTTAGTATACAAGAAAAATAAGAAAGGACTTAAAAACTTAAATGACCTAAGCATGATTGACTCTAATCTAAGCATGATGATGCAACAAACGCATGAGGATGCATGTGCAAAAAAGAAACATGAAAATTGACAACATGAATGCTAACATGAGGGAGTCTTACACTATGGGGGATGGGGATCATAAAAATATGTATGCATGTAGGTAAGATACAACATACAAAAGAAGAAAAGAAAGAAAAAGGCAAGGAGTATTTGTGATCACCATCTAGAGAGACGGGATCACAGTCCTCCGGAGATGCAAAACGAAGTAAAAGGTGGAAACCACGAAAATCAAGTAAGGTTTAAGAGTAAAGAGAGACCTACGTAGTTCGAAAATGATCAATACGAAGTCATGGAGGTTTCCCTTTTGTAACTCAGGGTGTTTGCACGTTGAGCAAGTATTACCGCTTGTTGTGGCTTCTCTTGTCTCTTGTATGCGATGCTTCATTGCCAAGCCAGAATTATCGGATGTATGTACTAAGGCTTTGATCTTAAAGCTTTAAGTGGGTTTTAATTGCACTCAAGAGGTGGAGGAGTGATAAACTAAGGCCAAGTGAGAGCCAAAGCTATGACTTTAAAAAGGGGGTTGAATGGAGAGTTGAATGGGGGATTTTTGTGAAGTGAAGGCTAGGATAAATCCATGTAACTCTCCTCAACATGAGAGGGGTGTATTTATAGATGTAGAGTAGTGTGTGCACTCCTAAATTTGTGTAGGGATCTTGGGCTTGATTTGGATCATCCAAAAGAGGTGTCTTTGCATCGACTGTGGGTGTAAAGTCAAGGTAAGAGCCAATGGGGTGTGGGTAAGTGGTTAGTTGCCTTAAGAGTGGTTTATTGGGGCCTAAAGGAGCCAAAATTGATATATGAGTTTTCAAATTCGAGCTTGGTCGCGAAAATAATTGAGATCGGAGTAAGAAATGGCAAGTTTTGGCTTCTCGGATTTGCACAAATTCGACAATGAACTGGGGTCGAGTCGACATCAAAGGGGGATAAGGTCAACATCGAGTGGCTGTCGATGAATAGAATTCGACATCAAGGGAGGTGGATCGGTCATCTATGGTTAAATTATGAATGTTGAAGTAGGATAGACAATAGGGATGTTCTGCCCGACAGTCATACAAAATGTTTCTCTCATCCGATAGAAACGTCTGGAGTCGTCTATGGAGTCTTTTGACCTTAGTAAACTACAACATTAAACAACGGCTACCCACTCATAATTATAGGGTAGCCACTGGGTTTATATTTCTTTTTCTAGAATACTTGTTGTGTAGCGTGACCCTGACCAATATCATCTTGCTGTCTGAATTGAGATGATACGTTTATTGCATCCATTGGTTTACTACCGACTCAGAACTTGTAATAATAGTCGATACTTCAGTGTCGCTGAAAACTATTTTTAGTAAAATCTTGTCTGCAAGTTCCCGGTGTGGTGCCAACTTCCCCCAAGAAGCTTCATCTCTCTTTTTTCCTTTAGTTTGAATGCACAAAGAACGAAGGTTGGGCACCCTCGAACAAGGAAGAAATGTGTAAGAGATTGAAGTGCAAAAGTGGATTAGGGAGAGTACAAAGTAGATGAGCCAACGTGAGGCATAGGCACACCTGTTCCATTTGCAACATGAATCTGATCAGTGCTAGTGTAATCAAAATGGGTACTGAGATTGGCAAAGTCGGCGATAAGATGATGTGTAGCATTGGAGTCAGAGTACCAATAAGGATTGTAGTGACTAGTGGATGGAGCAGCGTACATGGCAAAGGCCGGTGATGGGGGAGGCCGGTAACTGAGATTGTAACGCTGGTGGCATTAAATGGCGGAGTGGCCATGGTGTTGATAAACTTGATAGGTGATACAAGGGTGAGAATCCAAGCCATCTGAGAAGGAGTGCCCAAAATTTTACGCCCACGCCCAGGGTTAAAGGAAGAAGAAGTCGGTGTGTCAGTAAATTTTATGGCAGCATTTACACTGAGGTTGGAATCGATGGGTGGTTCGACAATGGGGGATTGAAGGAGAACCTCCTAGTTGAAGAGCAATCCAAGTAAGCCATCAAAGATATGGGCTCCAGCCGTGAGGTAATGGATGTAATGAACACAACATATTCATATCTAAGGCTGCCAAGAATACTTGGAACAAATTGGTATTAAGAAATCGAATGCATAGTGATAGCAAGATGATCATCTAAGGATGTGGCCTTTTGACCATAGTCGGTGATGGAAAGAACACCCTTATTGAAGGAGTGAAGTTGGAATTTAAGTTGCATTATGCGTGTGTGTGAGGAGCATACATCTTCTCAGGGCTCCCCATGTGGCATGGGAGGTATCAAGGCCGATGACATGTACAAAGACGGATTCAGTGAGAGTGGGAAGAAGATAGCAGAGAATGAGCTTATCTTGATGTTGTCATGATGTATACTCCAAGTTAATAGTGGTAGCATCGATGTCATCAAAAGATGGTGTGGAACCAGCGATGGAGGAAGGAACCATTGAAGAGGGTCACAGATGAGTCATCAACATACTAAAGAAATTATGCGCGTTACAAGAGGTAGTTGTCGTGGTCCAGCTTGATTTGAAGGACATGAGAGATATTGTCAAAGGCAAAAGAAGTGGGAGGGGAAGGAGAGGTAGTGGACGAATTGAAAGAGGAAGTAGAGGAGGAGGAGGAAAAGCCATGATATTTAGTAGTGGGTGAGAAATCGGTGTAGCTCTGATACCATGTAAAGTTCTATAATGGAAAGTCTCATACACCATTAACATGTTTGTATATTTATATTGAGTTGTACAGTGCGTGAGTGAAAAACTCTTGTTAAAAAGGATTACAAAAGATAAGAGTTACAATGTTCAGGTTGTTACACGAGATATACGAGATGAGCTTTGAGATAAAATATCCATAGATTGAGGTGGTTTTGGCCTCGACTTCCAGTAATTAGAGACCAAAACAAATTAGGGGTAAGGGTGTTTTCTATAATAAGGTTATGATGTGTTCTTGGGAAACTATAGGATGATATTGTTATTTGACAAATAATTCCTACTGACACCATAGTTGGAAACCAAATTTTCTGACTCAACTCATCTTTCAAAAAAACTTGGTGACTCGGCTTTGTCAAACCAGCTAAAGGCGAGTCACCTTTTATTTTATTTTTTATTTTTAATATAATAGATATATATATATAAATTGAAAAAAAAAATACAAAAAAATATGGGAAAAACCAGATAAAATAAGGAATCACATATCAATGCATTTTGAATTTATCCCATTGAACAAGAGAAGGGAGTCGAAGAGTTGAGGGTTTCTTATTGTTTTAGAATATAGATTTAGTATTTTACTCAACTCAGTTTCTAAATAAACCGACTTTATGGCTTTTTTAAAAATGACTAAACTCGTTGAGTTTGTCATGACTCGGATAAAAATACAAGTCTTATTTGACTCGGACGATTTATGACCCAATCTCGTCATTTTTTACCCTGACCTGGACTCTTGACTAGTTTTCCAAAATTTTGACTCGACTTGAGCGACTCACCCCAGTTAAAACCTGATTTTCCAACTATGACTAGCACATCAACCCCTTCAGGATATTTCAAAAAACAAAAACAGAAGGTACACTTACTGCCGCCTTGGCTTCCAGTGATTGGAGAGTAAAACAAACTAGCTAGAGGTAAGGGTGTTTTCTATGGTAATATTATGATATGTTATTGGGAAACTATGAGATGGTGTTTTTATTTTGCCCCTTTTTTATACATTTTTTTCTTACCAAAATCATAAATGGGAAAAAGAATTCTATGGGATAGCGTATCGGTTGCGCCCAGATACAGAGGAGGGTAAAATGACCGCCTACTCTCCATAAAAGGCGAAATTGACATCCCTATTGATGTTTCTATACACGCTCCCATTGTTCCCAGTGCATGTGTAGTGGCCACGCTCTCCCATAGAAAACACTTCCTTATCTTAAATTAAGGAGAAAGAACGCTAACTGGTGCTGTGTATGGGCGTGTACTTGCACCCAGACATAGCCCAACACAAAAAGACTGTCGTGTACCCTGGAAATGTGGAAAGGTCTAGTGGTGCGGTCTTTTTTTGTACCAGGCTGTGTCTAGGCACAGGTACCACACACTGCACCGGTTAGCGTTCATTTTCCACTTAAATTAATAAGAACAAATTATTTTGAATAATTCTTCGTCCGAATATTTCTCAAATCTGAATTGCTAACTATGAGTTGTACCTCTAAATCATGCTTTGAGGTATCAGTATTGGATCGCTCGACACAGTCGATACTACACGGTTTTAAAGGTGACCGATACTAACACCTAGCCGATACTGTATTGGTGAAACGGTATGGATTAGGGGTAAATGGTCAAAAACCTATTTTTGTAAGGAAATCCAGGGGTAAACTTATCCTATACGGCCCTTCTATTCTGATACCGTATTGATATTGTATTGGTTTTGAAGCTAATCGATACCCCATTCAATACCATGCTCTGAATGACATAGTTGGAAAATTAGGTTTTGACTCGAACGAGTCACCCGAGTCGAGTAAAAAATTCTTAAAACCTGGTCAAGATTCTTGGAGACTCGCCCATGCTTAAAAATGCCTAGGCACCATGTTTCACCATTTATCCCCTCTTTTAAAGTATTGAAGGAGAAAGCTTGCTCACCCAAAAAAAAACAAAAAGAGAAAGCTTGAAGCAGCTTTATGTATTGTGATTTTTTAGTTTGCAAAAGATTTATGTACCCATTACCCAAGAGATAAGATTAAACATTGGAAAAAGAAGAATTGTTGCTATTTGAGAGGAGTCAAATGCCACAGAGAAGATGCATTTAATGCCATCAACTTTCTAATGAAGAATTGTTGCTATTTGTGAGGAGTCAAATACGACAAAGAAGATGCATTTAATGCAATCAACCTTAAAATTGAAAATTGAAAATTGAAAAGTATAAATGTTTTGGACTTACTTTCAAAAGAAAACACGACTCATTTTCCAACTATGTTGAATGGTTGCAAATTTTTTTATTTATTTTATTTTTCCGGGATACATTATTAAGGCATACGTGTACCTCTAACCTATTCTCAGACAAGATGAGACTTGGGACGCGGCCGTAAAGTTTTAGGTACTATATGTCTTGTCTGTTTCATGTCACCTTTAACTTTTTCTTCGACCCTCATTGAGGATAAGACAAAATATTGTGATCTTTTTTTGCCGGTGAAAATGTTGTGATCTTAATACGGATTTCATGGGTTGAAAATGTTTGTTTTTTTTTTCTTTTTAAAAAGATTGGGCTGAAAATGTTTAAAAATGTATTTTTTTAGTATTAGACCTCGTATCGACTGAAAAATAATTATAGATTAAAATTTTTAAAAAACAAAATATCATAATATTATAAAAATTAGAATGGGGGAAAAAACTAAAATTAGGATTTTTTTTTTCACCAAAGTAAAAAGATTTTTTTTAGTTATAAAATACCAGAATATTATAAAAATCAAAATCTTTTGTTTTTTTTCCTTTACTTTATGTTCTATAATTCATGTTGAATTTGGTTTCATGAAATTTCTTGACAGAATTATATGAATAGGATTCTCTAATTTATTGCACTTTAGAGTTGTATAAGGTGTACTTATTAGTCTGTCTTGGCCTGCACCCAAAGTGGATTTGTATGGATGATGGTATTAGTTGGATTGAATGTTATGAATTTGAATTTTTATCATGCTTTGTGATTAATGAAATAAATATTATTTCAATTTTTATATCACTTTTATTATGCACATATGATAATTGATTATTAATGTAAAACATGGTCTGTCAGTATTGAAAATAAAATCCAGATTTTTTGTCCGATTTTTTGTTTGGTAAAAAATAATTCCTTAATTCGATTTTTATTTTGTCCATTTTTATAACGTTTTTTTGGCCGAAATCTTAAATGAGAAAAAGAACTTTACGGGAGAGCGTATCAACTGCGCCCAAATAAAGGGGAGGGGAATGACCATCCTACCCCCATGAAAGGCAAAATCAACACCCCTACTAGTGTTTCTGTTCGCATTCCCATTGGTCCAGCAAGGAACAACTCCAGATATATGGGGTAGCCTTGATTAGTGGGTGGGGTGGGATAAGAGAAGTAGGATGGTCCTTTCAATGGGGTACAGGAGAGCAAGGTTCATAATCTCGGATCGGATCGATATCGGTCGAGAACGATACCGATACCGATCTGATCCACCTGTACGGACAAGGGTAAAAGGTAAAAAAATCAGATTTTTTTTTACAAAAAATAGGGGCAAAAGTGTCATATTTGTCTAAGTTTGGATGATCCCAATCTGATCCAACCGATACCGAGATTACGAACCTTGCGAGAGAGACAGACATAGAGTGGCCCATCCTTTTTCCCTCTCAAAATTATATGTGGTTCTTTTTTAAATTTTCAACTATGAATGTTTTTTTATTTTTTTGATTAGAAAGAAGAGTACATGTAGGAGGCATTGGTTCTTGCCTTGTCTTTACAGTGGTGGAAAAAAATAGTCTCAAAGTTGTTAGTTTTTTCAGCTAAGTTAAAAAAAGAGGTATAAGGTTCCAGGGAATGGGATATAAGTTAGGGTAAGTAAAGAGATAAAAAAGTTCTTTGTTGCATAGCCAAATATGCTGAATTGAGATGCTTTCTTTTGTTGCTCAACTTGCTCTTTCCCAATTTTGAAGAAGACCGAAGAGTTCTGCTTCCTTTGAATCCTACACTTTGACTATACCTGACATCTGTTAAAAAACTTTGTCCATCTATCAAAATGTTAAAGTTCCACTTGACTAATTTAAGTTCAGGTTCATAGATTCCTGCGACCATTAAACCAGTCAGATTCACCATGGTATTGGTAGAATTATATGTAAGAGAATCACAAACTGGAGAAAAAATTAGAGATGGATTCATAATAGGGGGATTGATTTTAAGATCTGAAGCCCATTTTAAAACATTTTTGATAACCACCATTGGGTCAGCTTTGGTAGCACACTTAACACTGTTTCTTACAAACCAAATAAAACAACAAATTATAATAATAATAGAAAACATCCAAATGAGAGATTGTTTGTCAACATCATGAGATGCAAGTAGAGAAGCACAAAGGTTGATGAAGGATGGGCCAGAAAGATGCTCAGTTCTTAGTCCAAGTGGACTAAAAGCCCAGATACTCTTAGTCCAATCACATGATAGGAATAAGTGCCAAATCGATTCATTACAATTGTCACAGAAAACACATGAAGGATCGACTGGGAGCCATTTCGAAATGGAAGCCCTGACTAGGAGTCCTACATGCAAGAGACGCCAAAAGAAAAATTTAAATCGAGGATGCAGATTAAGTTTCCAAACAAATTTCCACCATTTTGATATAAGAGGATTCGAGTGGTCAAGATTGGAAATGTAATTGGCTGCCAATTTTGATGAAAATCTTCCATTCTTGGCTAATGAACATCTCTAAATATCATCAGATGAAGAGATGTTAATCCTAAGAATGTGCTTTACAGAATTAGAGCAGAAGCATTCTTGTAATTTAACTCGATCCCAAGTATTACAAGTTATAAAATTAGCAACATGAGAATAATTGGAATTTAAAGGCAAAGTTTGAGGAGAGATATTACCTGAATCTGATGGAATCCAAGGGTCAAACCAACAATAGGTGGATCGCCCATTGCCAATAGAACTGAAAGCCATGTTTTTTAAGGTTAGAAGAACCTTCGCAATACTATTCCAGGTCTAGGATCCTCTTTTTGCAATTGTTTTAGTATAAAAAAAAATAGAGGATCGAGGAAAGTAGTTTGCTTTAAGCACCTTGGCCCAAGCAGAATGAGGTTCAGAAATGAGCCTCCACCTAAGCTTCAAAAATTAAGGCTTTATTATGTACAACAGATTTCCTAATGCCCATGCCTCCATGACTCAAGGGTCTACAGATGAAATCCCAAGCAATTAAGTGACCTTTTCGTTTAACCAAATCAATATTCCAAAACCTAAGGTTGATTGAAACAAACTCCTGGCAGGTCTTATTCGGAAAAAGAAAACAAGACATGAGGTATGATGGGGTGGAAGCAAGAACAGATTGAATCATCACTCTTCTGCCTGCAAAAGAAAGAAAATTTGCTTTCTAGGTGGCAAGTTTACCACACACCCTTTCAACTAAGGGCCTTAGATCCTTGTGTTTGGACCTGTTATGGTAAAGATTAGTTCCAAGGTAGACAGACTTAGAACACATTTCCTTCATATGAAGAAGAGAGCACAGATGTCTACAATCCTGAGAAACATTTTTACTAAAAGAAATCTTGCATTTATTAAAATTAACTTTTTGTCCTATGAGGTTAGAGAAGAGGTCAAGAATAGATCTAATAGATAAGAAGTCTTCCTCAGTTGCTCTACGAAAAATGAAGGTATCATCCGCAAAAAGGAGATGGGATATTTCAGGGGCAAATCGAGCAATTTTAATACTCTTAAACATCCTAGAATCTTTGTAAGCATCCAGAAGTCTAGATAAAACTTCCAAAGCTTGGAGAAACAGGTATGGGCTAAAGGGGTAGTCTTGTCTAAGTCCCCTTGAAGGGTTGATTAAACCAAAGAGACGGCCATTAATTTTGAATGAGAATGAAGAAGTTGAAATCAGTTTATGTACCAAGAAAATCCAATGCTCGTTAAAGCTAAGGAATCTAAAAAGATTGCCAATCAAGTCCCATTCAATCCTATCATAGGCTTTGGACATGTCAAGCTTAATGGCAGCAAAGCCCAGCTTACCTTTTGATTTCTTTTTTAGGAAGGAAAATTTTTCCTGAGCAATGATTATATTATCCACTATTTGTCTGCCAGGAATAAAGCAGATTGGAAAGGAGAGATAAAAGAAGAGAGAAGAGGTTTCAGTCTATTGGCCATTATTTTAGCAGGAATTTTGTATGTGACATTACATAGGCTAATAGGTCTGAAATCCACCAGAGATGAAGCATTTTCCTTCTTAGGAATCATACAAAAAAGGGTATGATTACAATTAGGGGGAAGAACACCATTTTGAAAGAAAGTAAAAACAAAATCCATTATGTCTTTCTAGATAAATCCCAAAACTAATGATAGAAACAGGTCTGGAATCCATCAGGACCAGGTGCTTTGAAGCCACCAATTGAAAACACAGCTTTTTTGACTTCAGAAACATTTGGTATTGAGGAAATTGAGCATGATGAATTTGAATCCAAAACAGTTGGGAAAAGGCATTCTACAAAGCTGGTATCTAAAGGGTTTGAAGTAAGAAAAAAATTTTCAAGGTGATTTGAAAAGACACGAGCCATACTTCTAGGATCCTCAACCTTAAGACCATTCTCATCAATCAAGGAAGGAATAGATACTTTTTTGAGGTGAGTTTTGGAGATGGCATGATAAAATTAGGTGTTTCTATCCCCATCATGAATATGAGCATGTCTAGATTTTTGAAATCAGAACATTTCTTCAATCGCAGAAATCTGTTTAATTCTAGAAGCAATTAGTTGAAGCTCCTTCGGGTTCATTTGGTCTGCATTAGAATCTTCAATTTTGCCAAAATGAGTAAAATAGTTTGTTTTTAAAGAGTTGACATGTTCAAAAACATTTTTGTTCTAAGAGCTAAGAATTCTGCTAAGAGAAGTAAGCTTAGCTTGAAGAGTATCACTATTCAAAAGGTTCCAATTATTATAGCAGAAAGATATGAAGGCTGTGTAAAATAACCAGGCAGCTTGATAGTGAAATAATTTTTTATCAGGATTAGTATTAAGGTAAATTGGATTGTAGTCAGAACCTAATGAGGGGAGTTTGGAAACAGAGGAATCAGGGAAATGAATTAGCCAGGAAGGTGAAACAAGAACTTGATCAAGACATTCTTTAATTATATTAGGTTGTTTTTGTTTGTTTGACCAAGTGTACCAAGAGCCAAAGGGATAAATGGGTTCAAGAGATTGATCTAAAATGAGGGATAGAAGGCCATGAGAAGATGGGTGGAGAGAGAAAGGATTGCCTCCAAGTTTTTCAGAAGGTGAAATTATTTCATTAAAGTCCCCAATAAGCATATAACAATGAGAAAGAGAGGAAAGAAAAGTATTCAATTCCTTCCAGAAAGGTAAACGGTTTGAAGCTTGAGGGGGGTATAAACAAAAATAACCCATAACCTGAGTTCGAAGAAACATTGATAGCAATAAAATAAGGGTTAATGGATAAGACCGAAGAGTTTAGACAACGTGAAGAGAGAACCCAGAGTCCACCCTTCAAACCTTTAGTTCCACTACTTCTGATAGATGCAATAGTTTTGTAATTGTGTTGGAGATACTTGAAATTCAATTCTTCATGCTTCCCACACTTAGTTTCACAAGAAAACACTAGGTCGGGGTATAATAAGATGCAACTTTTTGTGAAGGGACTGTGGATCCCTCGCACATTCCATGAAAATATAATCATTGGACACTCAAATAAGAGAAAGATAATAAGCAACAAATAGGAGTTAACTATCCACAAGAAAAGAAAGAGACCAACAGATAATAGCCTGCGAGGGATAAAACACCAAAATTTTGCTTTACGAGCAAGACTGAACCAACACCACGATAAGGAAAGAAAAACCAGAAAGAAGACACACCAAAATAAAGAAAAATCTGAGTAGATGAGGAAGAAATTACTTACCTGGATCGGATTCGGCGCATTAGGGTCATTAGCAGTGAACTCAGAATTATGAGGGCCAAGAACATTAAGCATACCAACACCCTCCGAAGACGAAGGAAAAAGTTCAGCAAACCATCCTCGAAGAAGACTAATCAGAGCCCGAGGGTCAGATGAGGAGAGCAGAGACTGAGAAAGAGATTCCTTAATGGTGGAGAAATCTGGCAAGATGGAGTTGTTCCAGGTCAGTAAAGAGAGCTTTCGTTTCTTGAGTGCAGGTAGATTACTTGAACTCCCAATAAACTTGCTAAAACAAAAAGCACTTGAAAAAAAAGAGTTTGTAATGCTAGATCCGTTCTAGGAAAATGAACTCCATGCGAACAGGAATTCAGACCACTGTGATCAGCGGTAGACTGCATAGAACAAGGGTTCATAAAAGGGCCTTGACACCCAAACAACATTTGAGGAAGATCAGCCGAAGAGATAGTTTGGAATAGAGAAGAATCCGCCATAACAGGGCGTTGGCCACCAGATGTCGCCTGAGATAGAGTCACACTGGGAGCAGGGATGTGTTCAGGGAGGGACCAGTTCAGTTCATCAGCAACCAAAAACAAAGACGGAGTTGGTAGGGTGAAGTTGCCCCCAAGTGGAGGTAACATAGCCGAGTCAAAAGTAGAAGGGCTTCCCTGAGTCAGAACCTGGGAAGGCGGATGACCAGCCATAATAGGAATAGGCTTTGCTGAAGACTTCTCAGTTGGTGCAATAACAGGAGCTGCAGTAGAAGAGGAAATGTCCATATCCGAAGAGGATTGAGACACCGTCGCAAAGGGGTCATTAGGATGAACAACACCCGAGGTAGCATTGGGCAGAAGGGGTGTCATCAGTGCATTGTTGAAAAATCCCAATGGAGGCAGTTGGGGGTCCAAGTGTCCTCGAATATATGGGCAGTGAGACATGCTGTGGTAGATGCGCTCGCAGCACGAGAAAAGAAGAGTAGTTCATAAGTAATGGGCACTGAGATAGAGCTGCCATCAGTAACTTTGAACAGAGCCAAGATGATGATAGGCTTCCTTTTATCAAAAACAATCTTGGCAGGAGCTGTGTTGGTAGGCAGGCCCAACTCACTGAAGTTAAGCATAAATTCCAAAGGTTTGCCAATATTAGAAATCGATAAACAAATACCATGCAAGTTAAAGCAATAAGCAGGAATGTTATGTAATTGGATCCAAATAGGGATCCCTCTCAAAAGTGTAATAAGGGTCATCAATCGAGTGTTTAACCAAGCGAAGATGACATTTGTTAAACCACCAAGGGGACGAGTCCATAATAGCTTGTTTATGAGAGGGTAAGTAGCAAATCACCGTAAAACTCCCCTTGTCATAACACTTAACAGATAAAGCTCCAAAGGGCTCCCAGAGACTGTCGAGAAAGGCACCAAGTTCCTCTTTTGGGGTTAGGGAACCCAATAACATAACCATGACAAGTATAGTCTCTTAATAACTCAGGGGACATTCTTAGTCAAGGCATTCTTAGATTTGGACTTCTAGAACGAAAAATGGGGAGAACGATTCATCATAGAATTTAAAATCACGGCTTGAATGCCGACGGGAACGGGACTCATAGCGCAACCTAGAAGCTCTTGACGACATCTTGTCAAACTGCAAAGAAAGCCACCGTAAATCAAGCATAAAGAGTACATAAGGGCTGATTAGAAAAAAAAGGGGAGGAAGAAGAAACAAGAAAGAGAATTACGCCCAAAACACTGAGCAAAGAGGAATTAGAAAGAAAGAGTACCCTAAGCACAAAGTAAGTCGTCACCAACTAGTGACGGTAGAAACCATAAACGAAATAAACCTACTCAGACAAGAGCCAAAAGAGAGAGAAAAGTACCCAGACGTTGATGAGCACATTTATGTGTGAAATCTTAGGGTATAAAGCATGCATTTTACCACATTGAACAGAGTTACTTGGGTGCTTTCTTGTGCTTTTCAGGTTTTTGGCTATTTTATGCTATTCTAAGCTATCGGGAGCTACATGCCTGAATCTACACGTAAAGTTATCATTTTTCTTTTCATGAATGTAAAGAGTACTAAATTTTGAGCAAGATGGACGTGACAGAATGCAATTACGCATTCATTTAGGCCTCCATGCAAGCGATTATTCTTTTCAGGCTAGGAAAGAATAATGGACTAGAAATGAGCTAGAATGCAAGCCCAAGCATGTCTGCCACTTCCCAAGGGTACTTTTGATAGTAAAGAAGGTATTTCTAATCAAGGACTGAGATTTACGATAAGTACATGACCCCTTCTGCAATTTCCAAATCTTGAAGAGAGAGAAGAGCTGCCATCCACATAGGGGGGGCCCATAAGCTTCCACAATTTTTGAAGACCCACAATCTGTCCATGATTTTTAAAGGGAGCACATAAGGCTCCACGATTTGTCTAGAGGACGTAATGGGATTTTTTTAATTGTTGAGTGGAATCCTAGTCATCACTCTCTCTCTCTCCTCCAACTTTCTAAGGGTATTTTTGGAATTTAACTATGGATAGATATCTTTTGGAGAATATTCCCTCATCATTGGAAGGTTGAAAAGTCAAAGTTGCCTTGATCACATTACTTGGAGAAGACTCCTGCAAAGAAAAGGAAGCACAAGAATCAAATTGCAAAGTCCACTTTTTAGAAAATAGCAGGTTTAGGTAGCTAAGCTTTGTATCTCTCCCACTTTCTATTTTATTTTTATTTTTCTTGGGGTTCAAGCAATTTGTAAAGGGTAAGAGAGATAAGAGAATATTTGTCTTTTGGGAAAATTCTCTCCACCATCCAAAGCCTCCACGGTTTTAGAAGGAGAGAGCCTCCCAAAACCGTGGAGGCCTCTCTTCTCCTCTCCTCTTCCTATAAATACCCCATTTCTTTGGGTTGTAAGTTGTTCAATTTCTATGCAATTTTAGTTCAGTTTTTTAGTGAATTTTCTTCTTCTTCTCCTTCTAATTTGTGATTTCTCTAGTTCTAGTTTGATTTTATGAGCTTAGTTCAATGGTTGTAATGAGTTTATGCAAGCTTTAATTTCAATTAATGTCTTCAATATGGTTGTAATATCTTAATTCTAGTTTAGTTTTAAAGCTTTCTAGTCTAAGTTCCTAAGTTTATGAAAAGACTTAGAGATTGGAAGAGGAGGCCATGCAAGGATTATTCAAGTTGTTCAAGCTTCTTCAATTACATTCATACAAAGCCTAATCAATTCATGCACTTTTAACTTTGGTAGAAGGGAGTATTGGTTCAAGTTTTAATTTTTATTTTTATTTTCTTCTTCTTCTTAACTTCCTAATTCTTCCATTATTTTTATTTTAACCTCATTCTCATCCCTTCTATTCCCTCCATTCTAGTAGGATTTTGATTTTGATTTTTTTTTTTTATTCTCATTCTCTACCTCTCTAATTCTTCCATGCTTATGCAATTTTATTTTTTATTCACTACTATTATCATGTACTATGTTAAACATCTTAATTTAATTATTTTTGTTTAAATTTCAGATTTAATAGGAGCATTTCAAGTGTGGTAGAGAAAGCAAGCAATTTCAGTCCGGTTCAAGCACCTTCGGGTTTTATGTGATTGTGGCGTGTGGTTGTGGTTATTTATTTCTTCAAATCCGTGTTAGTATTGATAGGTTAGATGGATGTGTGTTAGGATGCCAATTCAATTCGTTAGATGGATAATTTTGTTAGATGGATGTGTGTTAGGATTCGATTTGGTAGATGCTTGTGAGTTAAGCTACGTTAGTTTAATCCAACACTTTAATTAATTTGGTTCACTTTGTATTGCTTTAAAGTGAGTAAGATAGAGTGGCATACATCTCTTTATGTTCAACCCGTAGCTACGATTGATCCGTACGCTTGCGGTTATTATTTTTTACAAACAGACGTCACCTACAAGGACGAGGCAAAGGGACCACTAGAGCCAAAACCCTGGAATCAACGGAAAGGGAAACGAAGAGGAGGTACAGAGTGTGGAGGAGAGGAAAAGGGGGGACAGCACAATGAAGAAATAAGAAGCCTAAGGTAAAAGAAAAAACAGAGGGTGAAATAAAGAAGCCCATTCCTGTTCACCGCCAATAGGTCCACTCAGCACCTAATCCGATGTAGGCAAGTGTGGTTGAAGAAGATTTAGGAAATCGAGGAGATTAGAGGAGGTTAAACGTTAGAAAAAATAAGAATAGTAAGAGAGAGAGAGAGAGAGAGAGAGAGAGAGAGAGAGAGAGAGAGAGAGAGAGAGAGAGAGAGAGAGAGAACACGAAGAGTTGAAGAGACATGTTCTTTCTCCAGAGAAGAAGGGTTGAGTGCTGGAGGTTAAACGTTAGAAAAAATAAGAATAGTAAGAGAGAGAGAGAGAGGTGAGAACATGAAGAGTTGAAGAGACATGTTCTTTCTCCAGAGAAGAAGGGTTGAGTGCTGTTAGAGCAACTATGAATGTTATTGGTACTATTATTATTTTTTCGGTACAAATCAGTCATTAAGGCCTACATGAACATGTACCTTTTTTAAACTTTTCTCAAACAATATCAAACATTGAGGATAAGACAATAATCCTGATTACTGAGCTTTGAGATAAAGATATCATGGATTGAGGTGGTTGACCTGATTGGGGACTATTGTTGTAGATGGATGTGGACGACAGCGTGGTTGAAGTAGCAGGGCGTTTCCACATTTTAATTACCGCATCTATCAATTCATGCACGGTCTTAAATGCCTACTGTGCCAAACTTTCCTCAACCCAAAACTTCAGTTAGCCCCCTTCTACTATGTCAAACTTTCCTCAAACCAAAACTTCTACTAGCCCTTTGACATTTCGGATTTAGTTAAAAAATCTCTTCATTGGATTTAAAGGCTGTCATGCACATTTTCTCAAAGGGAAGAACAAAAAACATTAAGCAATATTTTTAAGCAGGTCTATTGATTAGTTATGGGATTTATGGAATCCAAAAAATCGAACTCAAATATTAAGAAGTCAATAATTGTATCTAGCAACAATATTTTTTTTTCTTATTTTTTATTTTCTAATGAAATAATAATTCGATTTTGGAACATTCTTATCTCAAAACATATATTCTTATACAAGATTATGCATTATCCAATAGAGTTAGGCAGTTAATGAGGAGAGAGGCTATGGGCCACAGTTGGGATGTAAGAGGACATGCACAGGAATCTACACATTGGTGTCAAATTTTTCCTTTTCTCTTATTATTATTATTATTAAGGGAAAAATGTAGCTTGGTCGTGTGGCTCTTGCACCTAGACATAGGAGAGCGCAAAATTCCCGTCAAACCCCTCCTAAAATAAAAAATCTCATCCATGTTGATGCCCCTGTGTGCGCTCCCAGTGGCCCCCGTGCTGGTGTAAGGGCTACACAACCAAGCATCGATCTCTTGCCCTTATTATTAATAGTATTATTAGAGTAGTTGTATATGTAACTATTAAAAGTATTATTAGAGTAGTTGTACATGTAACGATAGAAAGTGATGTTATCAAAAATCACAAGATAAGTTTGAGCCATCCATTTTTATGGTTTTTTTTTTTAATTTATAAATCTAAACAGTCTATTCCCACTTAGAGTTGAAAAAGTGCGCAATAAGGTTTAGAGTATCAGAACACATGCATGATCATAAACAAGATGTGTGTGAATACAAAAGAGGGTATTTAATTAGATTAGACTTTGAAGTTTGACACATGGCTAATCTAGACCATGTCCTCTCTATCAAATGGTCGGAATGAACATATGATATGTCCACGTAGCAGAATAGATACTTTGTGACATTTGAAAAAACAATAGACCATTGTGACAATAATAATTCATCTACGATTTGACCCTTTGATTGGATTGGAAAAGGGTATCGGACCTTGAACAACAAGGGGTGGGAGTTTATGATAATATGCATTAATAGCGTCGATCACCACAGGAGAAAAGAAACTAAATCCTAGATCCAAATCAAAACACAAATTATTTTCATTGCACATGATGATAAATGCATTGTAACTGTGGCCCTTATTCTGCCATATGCAACTGCAATGTGACAAGTCTGACATTTAGATATACAGGAAATAGTCTAGATTAGACACAAGCCAAATTTTAGCTTCAAATTCTCATTTTCCATTCCTTCCCATTTATGTCTATGTATGCTCTTTGTATTCCTTAATTTATAATGGTTTGTTTGCAATCCTTGATTGGGCAAAACTTGACACGTGCCAAATTTCAACCTCAAATTCAATCATTTCCCCTTTCACTTAATTCCATTCCCTCTCATGTATGTCTATGCATAGATGCTCTTTATAGTCCATAATTTATAACGGTTTGTTTTGCAATCTTTGATTAGGTTGAAACTTGACATGTGAATAAGGAGGGTGTGGGATCTTCTTGTCCATAAAATTTTAGCCCCTTCTAAACTACCACGTGACAAAAATGATACATGATTACAAAAAAAAATGTCACCAATTGTAAGTGTTACACCCGCCCCGGATTTACTATTTAATAATGTTTTCTCTCTCGTGTGACGTATAGATTCTGCTACCGTGTATGCTGCCGAGTTGTTTTCACTTGTGGTCAAACCTAGCCACAAGATCATTGACCAGTTCACGGGCTTGCCTGTGGAGGAGAGGTTTCTCAACTGGCAGTGGGGGAGATTTATCGATGGTGATTTCGTCGATCATCCTCCTAGCACGAGTCCGTGAAGCGAGGAGTACAGGAAGGCATTCCCCATGTCCCCACAGTTAGATACTTCCCTTGGCGATGAGCTTAGTATCACGATTGGAAAACTATTCGGGATCACGAAGGACACGTCGTGACGGCCGGGGGGTAAGACACTGACCTTGTGAATGATGTTGTACCCTACTCTAGATGACCTTGAAGTGTGGGCCAAAGCTTGACCAATTTCCCTAGGTTTCTGCCCTTGCAGCAGCAACAGACGCACGAGCAGACTCTCCAAGATTGAATCCACCCGTTAGTCCGCCCGTGCTATTTTTGGACTCTGTGTGTTTTCCTTGCATGGGACCCACACCCCGTGCCTTGGACACCCTATTTTAGCCTTTGGGACGAGGTTGGTATCATCCTTGGTTCCCTTGGTTGTGGGTTTACCATTTGGGTGGACCCATTGGCTAAATAAACCTCTTAATGGGTTTCAACCATAAAGGCCTAAATCCAAACAGACCCTAGTAAGGGAGATTAGCCTTAAACCAAGACTTAATTCTCAAGTCTCAGTCACTTCTCCATTCACCTACCCCAAACGGTGGAGCTATGGGAACATTGAAGGCTTGGAGAAGAAGGGCTTTGAGAGGCTGTGGAGGTGGAAAGCATTGATTGATCCATCCTTGAGGTAAGCATCTTCACCTCCCTCCCTCTCTCTTCCATTATAAATTTGGGGGAAACCCTTAAGATCGATTCTAAGTTTGAGGATTTCTTATGGAAACCCAATAAAACCCTAGTTAGTGCTCCTTTGAGACTCACTTTCCCTGTTCTCAAGTGCATTCATGGCTTTGAATGACCCTTATGCTGTTCAAGCATCTAAACTTAGCTTTGGTTTGGAAAGAACCTTGGGGATGGAACTAAATCCCTCAAATCCCCTTATCTCCTTGTAGGCCCATATGTATTGGACTTTCGACGAAGGTCTAAGCTCACCTCCCCAACCCCTGGACCCTTATGGATCCATGAATGAAGGGCTGGAGGTAATGCTCTTCGTAACTTTTCAAAGGAAGGGCAGCGGATGAACGATCGAACTCACTGTCGTGTACCCGTCCGTTAGTCCGTTCAGCCTAACCTGACTGTTTCTCTAGTCGGAGTTGTGAATCCGCCCGAAACCCAGAATGCTTAGGTTGCTCTCGAGTGTGTCTCAGGGTTGGGACGGATGCACGAGAGGATCCATGTTTCGCATCCGCCCTTGAGTCCGTTCCATATATTTTTTTGGCATAACCTGGACAGATCAACAACCGGACTCACCTATCTGACTCCGTTCCTTCATCCGCTCCTTCTGTCTTGACCCAAACTTCATTTAATTGTTGGGACCCTTTCTGGGACCCACCTTTATGCTTCTAACTTTGCTTCCACATATCCTCAGACTTTGAAATCTATACAGGAGTGCGTGCGCTAGAGCAAACCACACCAAACGGCAAACAAACAAACTGTGAGTGGGTTCTGGGTGATGTTTGGGCTTGACATATATATATATACAATCATATAAAATATATAATGGGTTATGTGCTGCATTCATCCTTGCCATGTTGCATTTGTATATAAAGCCATGTTAAATATGATTTGATGAGATATTGACATATTGCTTTACCTTGTTATATTGGGTTACGGTGCCGGAGCCCTAGGAATTTTTATTATTATTGTTTGCCAGCCTGGTCTGTATGTGCCGTGTCATGCTGGTACTCGAGTGCTAGATGGAATGGGGTGTTGATGCACCCAGAATACCTCTCGGGACCATAGAAATGCATGTAGTATATCTGTGGTTAGGATTTATACTCCCTTATGTTACGACTCTTGCCAACAGGGGTTTATGTGTTGGATAGCCATAGCACCTGATGTCTGTGGAGGTGGGAGAGGCTAGGTCAGGGGTAGTAATGACTATCGGGGTCTACCACTGGGTGGTCATGATGGCTTCTACCAGCATAGGTCCCTTGTGATAATTGAGGTTTCACTGAGGCGATAGGATAAGTGACCCTCAGTGTCTCCCGAGTTATCACAGTAGCATATACCAAGACTTAGACTGTTTGTTAGTTGGAAATATGTATTTAACATTTTATGCATTATGGACTATGTGTGATTGTGTGTATGTGCACTCCCCTTTCCCCTCACTGGCTCAGTGGAGCTAACCCCTTGTGTACACAACTTTTAGATTTTGATGCAGGTGATGGATATTTGGCCGGCCTAGATGTACAGTCGGCGGAATATGATGTTATTGGGATAGAGAAACTTGAGTACATGTTAGAGGAACACGATGATGGTTGCCCCTGTGATGATTATGCTTATGGGCACTGATGTTGTTAGGGTGTTGACCCCTCCTTTTGATTCTTTTGGGGCGTTGTGCCTGTTATAAACATTTACTATAATAACTTATTATAGTTTTGAGTAGTTATGTCATGGTCAGCTGACGTCAGTACTAATTACTATATTATCACCTAAACAATTGAACATACTGTAACTGCTTATGTAATTAAATGCTTCCGCTCTATATAACTCTGACAATGATTTGGAATATATTTGAATTCCTTTTGTTCAAATGTATTTATTTGGGTGGGCCTTTGGGTGGTGACTTTGCGCTGGGACACTGTGTTGTTGATCCTGGTAGGTATTGGGGTGAGACGTGTCATCCTAATCACCCTCTTGACTGTGCTTGTGGCATAAGCTTAGGATAGGGGTGTGACAGTAAATACCACGGTCCTCGGGACGAGGGTCCTTTAGCCTATTTTTGACTACAGGGATTGGTCTCATTGAATTAATTGGCCGCGTGTCATTTCAACACATCATCATAGGGATTGGGAACATGCTTTACAAGAAAATGGAGTCGCTATCTAGGATTAGGGCCTAGGACTCAATGGGTGTAGCTCTATCCGGGGTTAGCAGGAAGAGCTACATGATTCCATATGGTCTGGTCAGAGAATGGGTAAGGGGTCAGGTTACAAGTATGGGAAGGTGTTAGGTACCCATCTTGCCCGATTAAATCGGTCCTTCCATTATAGATGCTAGATGTCGAATATTCTCTCTCTTTATAATGTATGCTTAAAATAACTGTAAAACATGCATTCTATTTACACTATATACACTAAAACGGGAAAACACAAATGACTATATTGTAACGATAAAAAGTAATGATTATACCTTTATATAGAAATTCCTTGACTATTGGTGGTTCAGCTCAGGTGGAGACGGATGGGCGCATCATCACCGGTTCTTTAGATAGAGTAACGGCTCACTGGGGGTGTTTCTCGTTATCCGTACACAAACAAAATAAGTGCTACAAAAAGGGGATTTTTGTTACCCATATGCAAACAGAATAACGGCTTGGTTGGAATGGAAACACTCGTCACTCAAGTGGGATAATCGACGGATCTATCCATTCTTTGAGAAAGCAGCTCATATTCACTCAAAATGGCTCAAAAGAGGGGGGAAACAGCTGAGAAAACGGATTTGGAGGGTCTCCCTCACCTATTTTTCCCTTGAAAATGGGGGAAGGGGACCCTCCTATTTATAGGGGGTGACCCACCAATCACGGCGTCATGGTGGTCCCCCATGGCACCGTGGAAGGGGTTTCTATAGTGTTGTGGTGAATTTCCACAATGTCGTGGAATGCCTACCACGGCGCCGTGGTGGGTTACCACGACACCGTGCTCTGGGCATGACATCATCAGGCATTTTTTGACCTTTTTTGGTCCAGTTTGGGCCTATTTTGGGCTTTTCTGGGTTTCTCAGGGGATATGGGTGCGATGTTCTCCATCCGTGTCCCGTTATCATTATTGCCAAAGGTAGTGGCAAAATTTCAGTGTCTACAGTTTGCCCCTCTTTGGCTGAGGCCTGTGCCAATAGCCATAGGACAAAGACATTTTAGAACGACTGATTTTGTCACCAAGAGCATGTACTGCTGACGCTTTGCTCAGAGGCGGTAGAGTTACAAGTGGTTAATCACGATGAAATCTTTCGATGAACCTCAAAAGAAAACTCGAAAAAACCAAATCTTCATTTAGAATCATTTGAGGGTAATATGGTACTACTCAACCAAAAATTAAACATGTGAGGGTGATGTGGCACCGCTCGACCGAGAAAACAATTTTTTTTTGTTACCATGGCATCGTGAAGGCATTCATGGCACTGTGAAATGGGCAGTATGGTATGATCGCGGCATCGTGATCACCTCGCCGTAGCTAGGTTCACTGTGTCGTGGAAGGCCTTCCACGGTGCCGTGATCAAGATCCTGATAGCCTATATATAGGGGGTCATTTTCACCTCCTCACTCTTTAGCGAAGCTTTGCCTCTCTTCTTTCTCTCTCTAGATTCTTCCTTGATGGCTCTTCACAGGTGCCCTAGGCACTCTTCTCACGAGCCTCTATTGGGTACCACTAGCAGGGACAAGCGGGCTGGTTGGTATGTGACTGGGGACACTCTGAAGGACACCAGTTGCCACACCTGCTATGCCATTTGGGGGCAATCTCCACAGGTAAGTTATTTATTCATGTTATTTTATGTTGCTTACTTTATTTATTTTATGCAATTAGATTAGATTATACCCAACTTATATATCCTTTTGCATACACATCGAGGGTGAGCCACAAGACACCACTCTAAGCATTCTTTGGCACATAAAATGAGGCAGAGCCATAAAATACCATCCTAGGCATTCTTTGGCACGCAAAAGAGGGCAAAACCTCTAGATACCACCTTAGGTGCCTTTTGGCATACAAAATGAGACAGGAGCTCCAAACACCATCTTAGGTACCTTTTGGTATGTAAAATGAGGTGAAACCTCCAGACACCACCTTAGGTACCCTTTGACATGCAAAAATGAGCCAAAACCTCCAGATACCACCCTAGGTACCATTTGACATGCAAAACAAGGTGAAACCTCCAGACACTACCCTAGGTACCCATTGGCATGTAAAACGAGGCGCAACCTCCAGACACCACCATTGACTGCAGACTTAATTATGTTAGAAATGAAGGATTTTGATGTTACACTTGGAATGGATTGGCTAGCAGCATATCATGCTAATGTTCTTTTTTTTGAAAAGAGAGTGGTCATAAGACTTGTGAAGGAGCCAGAGTTTGAATTTTCTGGGATGATGATAGGAACTCCGCCATCAGTGATAAATTCGGCGATGCAAGCCCGAAAGTTACTGAGACAAGGATGCCAAGGATTTTTAGCTTCAGTTGTTAACACTAAAGTGAGGGGATCAGTTTTAACTGATGTACCTATTATGAGGGATTTTCTGGACGTATTTCCAGAGGATTTGGTAGAATTGCCACATGAAAGAGATATGGAGTTTGCTATTGAGTTGGTTCCTGGTACGATGCCAATATCCAAAGCATCGTACCGGATGGCTCCAGTAGACCTAAAAGAATTGAAGGGTCAATTGGAAGAGTTGTTGGACAAGGGTTTCATATGGCCTAGTGTTTCACTATGGGGAGCTCCAGTCCTATTTGTCAGGAAAAAGGATAGTACCATGAGGATGTGTATAGATTATAGAGAATTGAACCGGGTAACCATAAAGAACAAGTATCTATTACCCCGGATTGACGATCTATTTGATCAACTTTAAGGAGCAAAAGTCTTTTTAAAGATTGATTTGCAATCAGGATACCATCAATTAAGAATTAAGGAGGATGATGTCCCAAAGACAGCGTTTCGGACACAATATGGACATTATGAGGTTTTGGTTATGCCATTTGGGTTGACTAATGCCCTGGTAGCCTTTATGGATTTAATGAATAGAGTGTTCCATGACGTACTTAGTCAGTATGTAATTGTTTTCATTGATGATATTCTGATTTACTCTGAGTAAGGAAGAACATGAGGAGCATCTGAGGACAATATTGCAGACACTGCAGAAAGAGAAGCTTTATGCTAAGTTCAAGAAGTGCGAGTTTTGTCTCGATAAGGTCCTGTTTCTAGGTCACATCATTTCAGCAGATGGCATTATGGTAGACCCCAGTAAAGTGCAAGCTGTGATGGATTGGGCTAGACCAACAAGTGTAACTGAGATTAGAAGCTTTCTTGGTTTAGTTGGTTACTACAGAAGGTTAATAGAGGGGTTTTCCACCATTGTTGTACCATTGACCAGACTCACTAGGAAGGGAGTTCAATTTGTATGGTCTGAGGACTGCGAAAGAGTTTCCAAGAATTGAAGAAAAGACTGATTTCTGCCCCAGTGTTGTCTATTCCATAGGAAACGAGAGGTTTCGCTATTTAAAGCGATGCTTCAAGAAGTGGGTTAGGGTGTGTACTCATGTAACATGGAAAGGTGATAGCTTATGCTTCAAGGCAACTGAAGGTTCATGAACAAAACTACACAACCCATGATTTGGAATTGGCAGTAGTGATCTTCGCACTAAGGATATGGAGACACTACTTATATGGTGAGAGGTGTGAGATCTATACCGACTACAAAAGTTTGAAGTATATCTTCACCCAGAAGGAATTGAATTTGAGACAGAGGAAATGACTAGAATTAATTAAGGATTATGACTACAATATCAACTATCATCCTGGTAAGGCTAATGTGGTGCCAGATGCACTAAGCAGGAAGTCCCAGAGAGTGACGGCTGCAATGTTTACTAGCCAACCTCATTTAATTGAAGACTGCAAAAGACTGGGTTTGGAGATGGTGACTGGGAATTTCATAGCCTTGTTGGCAAGTTTGATGGTTCAACCTTCCGTTATTGATCAATTAAAGGAAAGGCAAAATGAAGATCCATTCTTGAAGAAGGTGAGAAAAGAGATACAAGAAGGTAAACAGGCAGACTTTTCTATTGCAACAGATGGTTCCCTAAGATTTTGAACCAGATTGTGTGAGCCAAATATTAAAGAATTGAAAGAAGTGCTACTAAAGGAAGCACACTGTAGCCCATATACCATTCATTCTGGAGGCACCAAGATGTATCAAGACTTGAAGGAAACTTTTTGGTGGAACAACATGAAAAGAGGATTGCGGAGTATGTGCAGAGGTGTTTGACTTGTCAGCTTGTGAAGATTGGGCACCAACGATCCTCAGGACTTTTACTGACTCTAAAAATGCCTGAGTGGAAGTGGGAGCATGTTACGATGGATTTTGTCACATCGTTACCAAAGACCCCACAGAATCATGATGCGATTTGGGTGATTGTTGATAGACTAACTAAATCAGTCCATTTCTTACCTATTCGGATCAACTACTCATTGGACAGACTAGCAAAATTGTATATTGATGAGATTGTGCGACTGTATGGTGTGCCTGTATCCATCATTTCTAACAGAGATCCAAGGTTTACTTCACATTTTTGGAAGAGTTTGCAAAGAGCTATGGGTACACATCTAAATTTCAACATTGCTTTTCATCCCTAGATAGATGGGCAATTGGAGAGGAAAGCACAAATTTTGGAGGATATGCCTCGAGCATGTGTTATTGATTTCAAAGGAAATTGGGGTGAACACTTATAATTAGCTGAGTTCGCCTATAATAACAATTATCAATCCACAATTGGGATGGCACCGTATGAAGCCTTGTACGAAAGCAAATGTAGATCGCCGATTTGTTGGAGTGATTTTGGTGAAAGACAATTGTTGGGACCTGAATTGGTACAATAGACTTCAGAGAAAGTAGAAGTGATTCAGAAGAGATTAAAGACTGCCTGCAGCCCGATAGAAAAGCTATGGAGATCTGAGAAGGAAGCCTTTAGAATTTGAGCAAGGGGATAAGGTGTTTCTGAAAGTTGCACCAATGAAGGGAGTTATGAGGTTTGACAAGAAGGGGAAATTAAGCCCTAGATATGTGGGACCGTTTGAGGTACTAGAAAGGATTGGGACAGTAGCTTACAGAGTTGCTTTACCACCAGAATTGGCCAAAATCCACAATGTATTTCATGTGTCCTTGTTGAAGAGGTATATAGCTGACCCATCTCATATCTTGCGTTATGAACCTTTATAATTGAAGGAAGACCTTTCTTACAAGGAAGAACCTGTGCAAATCCTGGATAGAAAAGAAAAGGTGTTGCAGAACCGATCTGTGCCACTGGTTGAAGTTTAATGGAAGAATCATTCAACCCAGGAAGCGTCATGGGAACTAGAAGCCGATTTGCAGGATCGATATCCTCAATTATTTGAATCTTGAGGTAGGAATTTTGAGGACAAAATTTTTTTAAGGGGGGGAGGATGTAATACCCCATTTTTCTAAGCATTTATGTTATTTTAATTTAAGTTTGTAGCTAGGTATGTTATGATTTTATATATTTATTTGGGCCTAAAATTATAGATTCAATTAATAGCGTAGTGGTCATTAGTTTATTCCTATGGGCCTTAAAACTAAGGTTCAAATCACCTAATAAGCAATAAGGAGACTTTGTTTTTCATTTTATTGCAAGGCTAGGTCCTTTGAGGGTTTAATGGGAAAGTTACAAAGGGAAAAGAAGAATTTAAGTGGGGTGTGCAAACCATTGATAAGAGGGGCTGAGGCAAAGGACATTAAGTTATGGGAGATAGGATAAAATAGGAAAGAAGGAGATAATGGAGGGGCATAAGGGAGATTTCAATGGAGATAAAATCAAAGAAAGAGAGTGAGTCGTTCTAGGGGAGAGAGAAAAAGAAAAAGAAAAGAGAGGGAAGGGAAATCGTGGAAGGAGGAGTGAGTCCTTTTGGGGTTTGGATTTTTAAAGAAGAAAGGGGTGCAAACCATGGGCTGTTAGAATGTTCTTGAAAGGGTTTCTACCTTTGGGGAAAAGAGAAAACTTGGGGGTTTGAGTGTTCAAATTCCAGGGTTTTGTGAGAAGATTTCCAAGGTTGAGTTAAAGATTCGAGCTTGGAGTAGGATGGAGTGAAGGGCCCAATCTAGGATCAAGGCTTGGTATTCTTCAACAAGGTAGGTTTCTTATTCTTGAATTCTGATTTTTAGTCTCTTGAGAGAAAATTTTATAAATGGGGATGGAAGAATTGGGCTTTGATGCTTGAGGATACATTATGAATTTTATATGGGTTAAGGCATACATTATTCATGTTATATTGATGTTTTTCTAATTTAAATCATGGTAGAGAAGCTTGAAAAATTCAGATACAAGAGATGATGAGAGTGAAAGTAACTGATTTTCTTATTTCTGAAATTTCTAGGTTGAACAGAACAGTAGCCCAAGATTGTTCATGTTGTTTACCATTGTTAGGGATTGATTCATGGTCTTAAATAATTATTAGGAGTATATCTATGTGTCAACCTGATCCCCCTAAAATTTCATTAAGAAATAATTTCATTTGATATGTTTATAAATTCGTGCACACAGACAGGTCACTGTTAGGGTAGTTTTCTGTACTCGAGAATAAGAGATGTGTCAGAGGGACTTATACTTTGAATTTTGATATGATATTTAGATTGAATGAACTTTAGTGTGTTATAAATTCTTGAAAAAGATTGAAGTCATTTGAATTCGGGAGAAAGGATTTATGATTTTTGCAAGTTGATGACTCCAATTATGTTTTAGTCAGAATGGTGTTTTTAAAATGTTTGGAACTCTATGTTAGGAGAGGTTTCAAGATGTATGGTCTTATTATGAAATAAATACATGGATGTTAGCTTTCAGTAGCCACTGATTTTGTTCAATATTAGGCAAAGTAAATGTTGTTTTTTGTATTTTCATATCACTGTAGGTAAAACAATGACATAACAAAATTTTATAATTGATGCTTTCCACTAGAAACTATCTTAGATTGAAGAAATTTCGAGTTTGTTTGAGAATCCAAGTTAAGAACCCTAAGTTTTTGAGGTTTTCTTTGAAGAACAAGGACCCTTGGAAGGTCAACTTTAATTGGACGATCGGAATGCAAAAGTGTTAATAAGGAAGCATTATTAATCGATGGTTATCACTGTAAATGATTATATAAATGTCACATCCTGCCTTGGGCAGCCCAGGAGTAGCATGAATCGATGTGAATCTTGCATCCAACCTAGCTAGGAAGCTCAGTGCAGCACAATTACCAAGCTAATAAACTAGAGGATTTAAGCAGCGGAAAGGAAACTATATATTTAAATATTTACAAGATGTCCATTGAGGACCATGTGGTAACTTGTATATGTACGGTTAGTTATGTACCCCAAAACCCATTACAGTCATCCAAGAGAGTGTATTTACATATATAAAGATCTATATATATACACAAAAGGGATTTAACAAAAGTACGGTCTAATCCATCAGGCTAGCCTAGGAGTAAGCACACTGGTCACAGATGCAAGAACCATCATGTTCCTCGGGCTCTTGTTCTGCAAAATCCTCACTGTCGTCATCCATGAGCTCACACACGTCTGTTACCTGCACAGTCATCTAAAAAGGGGTTTTCCACGAGTGTGACCTCCATTAAGCCCAATGAGGGGGACACAAAACATACAATGATGCATGCGACATGTTATTAAATACATATGACTGTGCTGAACTTAGTGACTCAAGTTGTCACACCCTGCTTTGGGCAGCCCAGGCGTAGCATGAATTGATGCGAATCTCACACCCAACCTAGCCAGGAAGCTTAGTGCAGCATAATTACCAAGAAAATAAAACAGAGAATTTAAGCAGCGGAAAGGAAACTATATGTTTAAATATTACAAGATATCCATTGAGGACCATGTGGTAACTTATATATGTACGGTCAGTTATGTACCCCAAAACCCATATGTACAGTCATCCAAGAGAATGTATTTACATATATAAAGTTCTATATATATACACAAAAGGGATTTAACAAAAAGAATGACCTAATCCATCAGGCCAATCTAGGAGTAAGCATACTGGTCACAGACGCATGTTCCTCGAGCTCTTGTTTTGCAAAGTCCTCTCTGTCGTCATCCATGAGCTCACACACCGACAGTCCCTCACATGCACAGTCATCTAAAAAGGGGTTTTCCACAAGTGTGAGCTCCACTGAGCCCAATGAGGGGGACACAAAACATATAATGATGCATGCGACAGATGTTATTAAATACAATTTTCAAACTCATGATGAATCAACAATCCCATTTTATTAATCCACCTATCAAGCAGACTAAGTCATTGGTTTGAACTATAGTATTGACTCGAGGAGTACTTTGGGTCACTTCTTCGTCATCGTCACCGTACTCCCTCAGCCAATACCATGAGGAGCCCACCTCCACGCTTGGTACCCAATACCAAACTTTCGGGCAGACCCCGATAACCAAGTACACCTGACCCTGGGTTGATCCCTTTCTCCAAGCGTCAGGAACCTGATTACCCGGCACCTAAACCCCTACTAGTAAGGGTTGTAGTTCGGGGTTTTCATCCTAGCCAGTGTGCTAGATGATGACATGTTGTGTTCAAGAGTGCACCGTGTTCCATATACACGTCCACTCAAGAACATAGGGCCATAGAAGCAACCATTATGCATATCAAATTCAAATCAACATTTATAGTCCAGAAATTTATAACCATTCATCATCACTGGAATCAACTCATAGAAAACAGCATTCTATCATATGCAATGTAATATTATAGATACATGAAACAATATTAATAAGATGTAATCCTAAGCATACATCATTGGGACTAAAAATGGAATTTAAACTCATGTTAAGGAATTCGGATTTGATGGCATTGTTTATGCATATAAGAAAATCAAATAAGATTCATGAGAAACACCAAAACCCCACTCACCTTGGGTTACTTGATCAAAGCCTGACAACCCAGAGAGATCCACTCCACGGAAAGGGGTTTCAAGACAGATGCAAGGCCCTAGAAGCTGTCACAAAAGGTCAGGGGAAGTCCCAAAAGGCCTATGCACAAAATCAGCCCAAACTGGGCTAAATTACACTCCTCAGAGGGAGACGGATCTTCAACCTTGGTTGGGCTGGTCGACCTCGTTTGAAGGTCCGGGCCCTGAAATAGAGCCAAAATCGACTAGCTCCTTTGACTGGGTTTTTGGCCCCAACCATGGTGCAGCAAGTCCGGAGGCTTAGGGGGAGGGAAGAACACCCATTATGGGTCAAATTGCTTAGATTGCAATGATCAAGGGATCATATATGCATTTCACAATCCCAACAAGAATAGAAGGAATTTATGAGGAATTGGTGAGTTGAGTTGTAATAACTCATGAACAACAGCATACAAGTTAAAACGAAGTAATCTAAGAATAATTTAAACTGAATGATCAGATTCAAGCTTACATAATGGTGGATTAGCATGAGATTTGGAAGAGATTCAACATGCATGCCAAGATTTGAGCCAACAAGACCCAATCCCAACCAAGCTTCTCCTTCTTCAATTTCTTCCAAAACCCTTTTTAACATCAAGCCTGAGAATGAATTCTCAAAGCTTAGTGTTATATTTAAAGCCCTTGGCCTAAGGTTAGTTATTAAAATGAATTTTACAAAGTGATTCTAATCTAGTGGAAGCTGATTCCGTAATTTGAAATGTTTAATTCCATTAATTAATAAATATCACATGGGCATACGGCACGGGGTTCCAATGGAACTAGAATGTATGGGGCCCGCAAGGTAAGGCTGGGCATCGAGCCGGCACAGCCAATCATGGTGGTAGACCGATACACAGCCGGTCGATATGAGCATAAATTAATAAACTTATTTTAAATACAAGACATATATTGTTACCTATTATTCGACACCCGACACAAATAAACACTGCAAGTGATCCATCAAACACTCCTCGCAGGCAAAAACTATGTGTAACGAGCCATTGGGCTCCTCAGATTCCACAGGGCTTTGTTAGATGGTTCCTCGGTAGTCGGTGCAACGGGGTATGGGTTTGTCTCAATGACAGGCAATGCCCACAATGCGGAGACGGTCATGGCATTTAAATTCGCACCCATTGGACCTGACATTCCAAAAACTCAAATTAGGCCTGATTTTAGAGGTGGGCTTCACAATAAATATATATGCAATGTTGATAATGATATATAGTATAGAATTTCATGATTTTGCCATATTATGTTTTTATACACTTGATGGATGATTGTTATAGTAATTATAAATAGGAACGCAAATGATACATGACCTTACGAATAATGACTGTGAATGAATAAAGAAGGATGGAAAATGAATGAAAAACGAATAAAACCACTCCAATGGTTTGATTGGAGCCACTTCGGTGGTAGGATGGAAACCACTTCAGTGGTTTGACTGGAGCCACCCTTTGTGGTATGCCTAAAAGCCTTCAAACTTATGGAAGACATAAATGAAAAGACTGAAATGAAATGAAATGATGAAAGGAGAAATGATATAGTTAAATGAAATACTACCGAATGACAAAATGATTGACTGAATTATAGTAATTGATTGATTGACTAATTATGTCTCAAATGATATGAAACAATGTCATGCTTATGAATTAAAAATGAAATTGTATTGATTATTATACTGTGAGCATGATTTATAATGGAGAAAATTATTTGGACACCCCCTGTACTATAGCCATTGTGTTTACGATTACCTACATTTCAAACAATTACTTGACACCCCTGAAACCTGATAGTGTTAGTCTGATGTTAGTGTTTAAATGGAAATGTCCATTTTACCCTTATCACCTATTCGATAGAAAAGAATGAAATTAAAATGACCAAATTACTCTCCTTCTTCTTCTTCTTCCTGCAAACAACCCAGGAAAGCTTAGATTGGGGAAACCTCATAGTCTTATTAACAGCTCGCGATTTCCTCTCTGAAAGGAGTTTCAACTTTCAAGTTCACTGTGATTTCAAACTAGGAACCGAAAAACTCTGAAAAAATTTTACATATTCGAATTCATCTCCGAAAATTAAAACAAGCCCATAACGTTTCTGACGGAAAAACTACAAATGTAACGCCACCAATGACAGGCTAAAACCACCCTAATCCTCCAAAAAGAGTCAACAAAAACGTAGGAATCTCTGCCAAAGAAATAAATAACCGCATCCAAAGGTGTTCGATCCACTTCTGAGACGCTCTCAAATAGCTAAACTACTGCGAACTTTCGAATTTGAACTGAACTGCTTACAAGTTTTCCTCAAAACCACTAAACTGGACTTGAAAACCACCAATCTCAAGTCCAAAACCACCACAAATCCCCTAAAATATAAAAATATTGACACAAACCCACAAATTATCTTTTGAAATCTACCACAAAATTCCCATTCTCAACCCCACCTATAGCACAAGAAACCAAAACTTCCCTTACCCACCAAAGAGAAAACAATAGAATAAAAACCCATTATCCCTGCCCCAGTGTCCTACAATAAATTACTTCTGAAACTTCAGAAGATGCAAAACGTACCCATCTGCCATAAGCAACTTGGAAAACTCAAAATGAAGGTAGTAATGGGAAAAGGAGAAAATAAAGAGAGGGCGAAAGATTCGTTAGAGGAAGAGGAGTCTGAAGTGGAAGAGATCAACGATGAGATCGATTCGTCAGACAAAAACCGATTATCCCTCCTTTGGCACTCTTCTTCCTGGCCCAATTTGTTGTGTCGTTGGCACCACCTTTGTTGTTAATGTCGTGGCTTGCGGTGGAGGTTCCAGGTTAGGGTTACATATAGGAGATGATGTTTCAGCAAGGGTTTGTGGTAAAAGTTAGAGCTTTTTTACCTGGCCGCAGTATGCTCGCAAGATGCCCTAATGGTTTTTGAAACAGTAGCCATGGCTGCCAGTTTTTTTTTTGGTTGCAGGAAGAAGAAGAAGAAGGGGGTAAACTTATCACTTCAGTAACCTTTAAGGGTAGTTTAGGCATTACAAAAAATTTAACCGATGACATCATCACTAAACTAACGGACTTGACCTACTTCAAAGAAATGGTAAACTGCAGGGGGTATTCAAGTAATTGTGTCAAACGTTGGAGAGAATAAGTAATTAGGCCATAGTATAGGGGGTGTCCAAGTAATTTTCTCTTTATAATGTTACTCCTTACTAGGCGTTAGCTCATTCCTCGAATGGTTATCTTTTTTACAGATGAGACATCCATGAATAAGGCCAAAGGCATTGCTATTGTCGAGCAAGATGAAGACCGATGATCTGAAGATCATTTTTGGAGTCTATTAAATTGAAATAGATAGAACTTTTTGACTTAAAGGATATGAAATTTTTTTTTTTAAGGAGTGTCTTGAACTCGAATGATTGTAAACATTTTAAAGTTCTGTTCTTCTCTTTGGAGAATATGGATTGTAGACGTTAGAGCCATCAGTACCATGTTTTAAAGTTTAAAGATAGTTGTCTTTCGCTTATTGTTGTTTTACTTTTATGCACCTTGACTATATTGAATGCTTGATCAAATGTTTTCCTGTGCAGGTCCTGGTCGGACTCTGGTGTCATGGGCCCCACCTGGTCCTTGGATCGGGGTTGTTACAGTGGTGGAGGTGGTGGTGGTGGATGGGGTAATGATGGTTGTAGTGGTGGTGGTGATTTAGGGTATAATTGAAAATATCAAAATTGGTATCCTAAATATAATTTACAAGCTATGGGTGTCTAAAGTGCATTTTCTACAAACATTGGGTACCTTAATTGTCATTTTTATCTTATTTTGGTTGAGGTTAAAATTGTCTTTTCACTTTTTGGTTTGACTTAACAAAACACCGTTACTGTAAAGGAGGACGGATGAGTATTTTCAAATAAGAGGGGGTGACTTGAGATTCGTTTCATTTTTCAGGGGGTGTTTTGTAAATTACCCTTTTAATTAAAAAGGGGAGGGTTCTATGAACAAGTGGTAGCCTTCGTCTCCTCGCAAAGATTTTTCTATTTATTTCTTTCTTTTCTCAAAATAATTAGTAAAAAATCATGCGATCGAAATATTTAATAAAAAAATTACATGAGGAGCATAGGATATGCCACTTGCTCATAGAAATTCACAAAAAAAAAAAAAAGAGAGAGAGAGAGAGTTTTCATGCACCATGAGTGGGATCTGGCTCCTCTCCAGGGAGCTCAGTGCCCAGGGGGGCATCCAACGGCTGGGCTCCCTGGAGAGGAGCTCGATGCCCATGAGTGTAGGAAAAGGACAAGTTTTTAGGGTCATTAATGTCTACCTCTCATTAGTATGAAATCCATAATACCACCTTTATTGTTCCGGAATCCAGATAGCCTCTCAACACCATCTGAACCAAGGTTTTAACAGTTGGAATCGGTCCTTGCCAATTTCGATCTGGAGAAGGCTAGAATTGTCCCTCAGATAAAAAAAAAGAGGGAATCTAGGGTTTTTGGGCATGAATCGGTCATATCGGATTGGCTAGAATCGAATCGATTACGATCGATTTTGATTCAAATCGATCAATTCATCGTTCTGATTCTTGATTCCCGATTTTTTCAAATCATGATCTGAATTTCACTGTGGCTGAAGGAAAACTGTCCCCTCTAGAGAGAGAGAGAGAGAGAGAGAGAGAGAGAGAGAAAATGGGAATGTATGCTCGTCAGCGGCTCAGGGAACACATTATTAAAAGATAGAAAAATACACACACAGACTTCACCAATTGTTAATCAAGCCGATAGATTCCGACTGAAACAACAAAACAAAAGAAAAGAGGACTCATATTTGATGCCCAAAATATGAGAAAAGTAAGGTGAAAGCATGGAACAAAAGCTCGACCAAAACTTGTCGAAACCATCGAGTTAACTCGGTTTCCCAAGTTTCCGAGACGAGTTGAAAGGGGATTTTAAAAAATCCCTATATTCAACCGGGTTTCGATGGTTTCGACTGGTTTTGACCATATTTCGGTGGTTTCGACAAATATGCCCATCGAAACTAGGGGAAACTTGGCTTGAAACTAGGATAGATAGGTATTTATGCCAGAAACCAGGCCAGAAACCAAGACAGACACTTAGTTATGTCTAATATCATTTAAGTAAATTCATTTACTTAAGATATTCATGAATAAGCAAATACCCCCTATTTGAATCCAATAAAAATAGTTAAACAATAAAATTCCAAAAGGAAAAAAAGTCAATCCCCCAATTCAAGAACAAAAATTGGATTTTCGACAGGTGCAATTTTCAACTTTCTAATGCTGGAGTTTTTCTCAAATCTAAAAATTCCATAAATCTTAATATGGTAAAACATTACTAAAACCAAAAGTGCGGTAAAATATTCATTTGTTTTGATGTCCAAAAAAATATTTTCATTCAGAACGATTTTGACAACATTCACACACACCAAATTAAGTTTGACCGATACATAACTCCTTCAATATAAATTAGATTTAAGCAATCTTGGACTTATTGGAAAGCTATCAAAACAAAGCTTTCCAACAAACCCAAGATTGCTTAAATCTCATTTATATTGAAGGACTTATGTTCTGGTCAAACTTTATTTGATATCATGTCCAAGAACAATATACAGTATCAAACTTGGATCAAAATCACAAGTAATATTTTTAGTGTTCTCTATGTGAAACTAGTGCATGGATTGAGTTTAAAATGTCAAAAAAAGGCAGCACAACAAGAATCACGGTAAAAAAACAACTTTCGGGGCATGAAACCAATGTTCGAGTTAGCATGGAGAAAGTCCTAGGTTTCAAGATATGGTCGAAACCGAGACAGAATCCATTTTCTGGCTGATCGAAACCTAGTTCAAACCCGAGTTTTAGAACCTTTGTGAAAGTGTGAAACCCAAGCAGAGAAAGTAACAAAAGAGTAAACCGTAGGATCGCCGGAGCTCCACATCATTCTGAAGAGGAGGATGATGTACCATTTGGGCATGGGATCTGCAAAGACGATGACTCAGGCTTAGACAATCGTTCCGAAGACCACAAAGCTCCGCAAAGAAATTTTTGTTTACGAAATTCCCCCAGTTCAAGATTCGAATGCGGAAGAAGCCACCGCCAATGGTTGTAAGATGAAGATGAGAAGGCAATGTAGGATTTGGTGGCCAAAGCAGCTCTCATCTTCTAACCCAGATCCCGCCATCTTGTTCGGGTGGTTCGTCCATTCTTCCCACTCTTCTCTCAACATTGTTGTAGCCATTGCATCTTCCCCAGATGAGATTCCAGTCTCTTTCCCTCAATCGGGTCTTCAGGTACAAAACCCATATTCGAATTTATCTGCTTATGTTATTCTCTCCATTGTTTTGATGTGTGAATTGAGTTCAATTCCACGTTTCTCCAATGCCTTTTTGTTATGGCTTTAGTAAAGTATCAGCTTGACATCTTCATGAGTCCGAGATAGTTAACCTGGTTTAGCAAAGGGTAAAACTCAGGGACGTTAATTCAACTATGGGTGCTTCTGCTCTTCACATTGGAAAAGAATCTGAAGAAATTGGATACGTATGCCCACAGTTAATGGCAAAAATAATATATGTCAAGCCATAATAATTGCTGAAATGTAGTTAGTTCAAAATATTTAATGCCATTTTATTTTGTTGGTAAAATTTTTATGTTGAAAAAGGGTCATAATGTACGCAGCCTCACCCCTACTTAGATGTAGTAGATATCATAGTTGAAGACTAAAAGAAGGAACAGGATGTCCTCAATTGTGGTTAATTAATGTGATGAATATAATAAATTTTCTATATTTATTCGTGTCCAATGGCCCAATCCTGGTAGCTTTCAGATACTAGTTGTTAGAAGTATAATTGTTAGTTATTTCTTTATTGGTCTATAGTATTTCCAGGATAATATTCCGGGTCTTGTGATTGTTTTTGATGTCATCATTTCTCCTCTACATGCAATTGCTTCATTCATATTGTAAGAGTAGACATCTACATATATCTACAAGCGTAATCCCAAGTCTGTGACACATTCGTAACTTCACTATTCTATGTTTATCCTTTTTTACTTTGAGAACTCTTTTTGTGTTTTGTTTGACTTCTCAAAAAAATTTCTGTACCCAAAATCTTATCTTATTCTGATTGATTATTTGCCTACATATATCAACGCCTTGAACTGAAGAAGCTCATTAACACCAATCTGTATTGAAAGAAACAACTAATATTTGTAAGGAAGCTAGACAGCTTTCCTAGGACCCATGAAACTTAACCTATCTTATTCAAAACATACTCAAACTGATATTGCAATAATCCAATACATACAACCGCACTAAAATTGAGCATTTTGATAAATCTAATGCTAAGAATCTATCAGGACATACTTTGCATCAGCAACTGTGGTGAGTTCTGTGCTGGTCTAGTACCTCACACTGGATTCTGTGTGGTCGAGTATCTCTTTCTTGGTTCTAATCCATAACTCTTATTTGGAATGTGGAAGTACAGGTCACTGTGACATAAAAACCAGAGGCATCAAGGCTTAGGTCCAATGCCTTCATAAAAAGTTCAAATCAAAAGTATATAGTATTATCTCAATTACTTGTTGTGAGTCACTCAGCTGCTATTCCTATCTATTTATGGCCATAACTTCTGTCAAATATTGTTGATAGATGTCTTTGCTGAGTAGTTGTTTCTAATAACCAAGAAAAAAAATCCATAATGTTTTCAGTTTAGTTTAGTCCAAAGTTTTTCTCCAACTTAGATATTAGGGCTTTTGCAAGCCTACCTATAAGGAGTTAAGGACAACATTTTTGGGCCTAATGGTGGTTCTTCTACTTTCTACTCTAGACATTTAAGGAGGGGATAATGACAAAATCTAGAATAGAAGGCATAGTTCCTTGTTTATTTTCAACAACTTAATTTATTAGATCGAAAACAATAACTCAGTCTTATCCCAACTAAATGGGGTCAGCTACATGGAACCATGCAATGACAAAAAATTAATAAAAGAAGAAAGAAAAGAACATAACAGCAATAATGACACAACTCAGCATTATTCTAACTAAATGGGATCAGCTACATGGATCTTTGCCCTCCAAATAGCTCTATTCAAGGTCATATTTGAAACAAGACCTAAGCTGTAAATGTCTTTTCTCATCATTTCTTCCAGGGTCATTTTAGGCCTGCCCCTAGCTCTTTAAATACTTTCAATCTAAATCAATTCACTCCATTGAACTGTAGCATCCAAAGGCTTCCGTTGAACATGACCATGCCACCTCAGACAACTCTCTCAAAGCTTTTCTTAAATTGGGGCAACTCCCAAATCAGCTCTAATATGATAATTCCTTATTTTATCCTTCCTATTTTTGCCACACATCCATCTCAACATCCTCATCTCCAAAACACTTAGGGTGCTTCTTAACTGTCCATCATTCTGCACCATTCATCATAGCCAATCATATGACAGTCCGATAAAATTTTCTTTTTAGCTTTAACAGAATACGCTGATCACATAGCATTCCAGACACATCTCTCCACTTCATCCATCCTACTTTAATCATTTGGGCAATATCATCCTCTATATCACCTTCTTTATATACAATTGAGCCCAAATATTTGAAAAAGATCCCATGTTATGGGATCTCCTTCTCAGCAATATTCACCACCTCATTTACCGTTCTAGTGTGGCTAAAGTTACACACTATATACTCCGTCTTTGTTTTACTTATCTTAAGGCATTTTGATTCCAAGTTAGATCTCCATAACTCCAACTTGGCGTTAATCATTACCTTTGTCTCATCCACCATAACAATATCATTAGCAAAAAGCATACATGAAGGAACTTCATCTTGTATGTCTCTAGTTAAATCATCCATGATAAGCGCAATCAAATACGGTCTTATGGCTGACCTTTGTTGTAATCCAACTGTAATTGGGATAAGGTTGAGTTGTTGTTGTAATTTATTAGATAGAAAAAAGCCAAACCATTGACATAGGGATACAAACATATAAATGAAAAGATTCAAAATAGAGGCACTATTACATTATTGAATGGCCCTAGTACTTACCTACCTGCTTGGTTATTTTCTATGTTTAGTCATTTGCAAGAGTGTTGCAGGACCTTGGTTGCCTCTAAAAGAGATCTTCAAAGTGGTTGCAAGTTGTAGCCCCCCTTCTTATCAGATTAATTCAGTGCAAAGTTTCCATCGCTGGAGGAGTAATCCATTCTAATACATATTGATTGTTAATATAAGCTGATCAAAATGGTGAGCCACAAAGAACAAATGAACTCCAGTAGTTTTAACAATGAAGGTTTAGCTGGATTATCACTAAAAGTGCAGATCAATTTGATGTGTAGTTTGCACATGAACCTGGATTGTGAAACAAAGTTTCTATTCCATTGTTTATTTGATTGATTGAAGAAAATCTCTCAAGGTTAAGTAAAAGGATAGTAATAAATCCACATAATGGAATGGCTAAATGAGATTTTCTTATCTGACCCCAAGGAGTTTGTTGAAGGATTTGGGATTGACCTGATTCGGTTTGGTTCGATTCTCTCTAGTTTCCTGGTTGAAGTGTGTAATGTAACTAGGTACACTAGAGTATCTAGATTCATTATGCACATGTTAATTGTGCCGAGTAAATCTTCCATATTTGTAATAATCCTAGATTATAAAAAAAGTAGTGGCCTCTGTCATCTTGACAAGCCAAAATCTTCTCTCTCTCTCTCAACTTGGTATCAGAGCGCAATCCCCTTAGGGTTTTTTTTAGAGTCTGCCAACCCCACTACCACAGCCGCCGCTGCCGCTATCACCACCGATGCTTCAACCTTTTGGTTCAGCATGGTTGACTGAACATGTGTTAATGCATGTCTCACCATGCTAACCATGCTGACCACTAACCACCACTATGCTACCTATTACTGCCGCCCTACCATGTGCCGTCGTTGTTACCCACGTGGCCCTTTTTACCCTCCTTTAGGGCACCTTTTTTGCGCCGATCACATTGGCATCCCACTGTCGCTGCCTGTCGGCCCTCATCAGGCCACTACCAGTGGCCCTACCTACTTGTGCCATGCCTTCCAGCCCCTGTCGATGTGACTCCAGCCCTTGTCGGTGGCCCTGCCTGCTTGTACCAAGCCTTTAAGCCCCGCCAGTGGCCCTGCTTGCTTGCGCCAAGCCTTCCAGCCCCTGCCCGTGACTCCTTGGCCCCTGGCTGCTTCTACCAGCTCTATGTTTGGCTTTCCAGCTGCTTTTTTCTCTTTGATGTTTCTTTAAGGTGGTTCTGTCCTCTATATGATTCTTTAGCTCTCCCAATCTTGTGAGTAGCAGCTTCTTTCCAAACTCTAGTGCATTTGTTCGGTTTTTAATGGAGGGTTCTAACACATCCGTTGGTACTGGGAGCGGCAACCTGAGTCGTCCTATTGCTTCTCACCATTATCACTCTCTCCAACCTGGACCCACTAAGTTCAATGGTTCAAATTACCTTGCATGGTCTTTTGCCTGCCTCCTTACTATTTGTGGTAATCATCTTTTGGGATATATTACTAGTGACACACCTATGCCCACTGAAACTCTAGCTATGGATAACTGGTTAGCTAATGATGCACTGATCATGTCATTCTTGTTGAACTCCATGAAGCTCTCCATTAGTTCCAGTTTTGTCCTCCTTAATTCAGCCAAGGAGTTATGGGATGTTGTGGAACACACTTATGGTCAAGCCAACAACAATGTCCAAATTTATGAAATTTGTCGTTAGGCTAAAAAACTAGACAAAAGGACCTTTCTGTATTTGCCTATTACTCTGCCCTTACGACATTTTGGCAACAATTGGATTTCTATCATCCTGTTACCATGGCAAGCACCATTGATGTAGCCACTTTTGTAAAGGAACGTGAAATGGAAAGAGTGTATGCTTTCCTCACTGGACTTAATCCTGAGTATGATCAGATACGCATTTAGGTTTTAAACTGGAACACATTCCCCACATTACATGAAGCCTATAATATGATTCAGCATGAGGATCATCGCCGTTCTGTCATGATGCGTCATACTATCCCTCCTCAGTTTGCTCTTGTTACTAGACCATAGATCTCTTTACCTATGGACGGTGCTGGTTCAGTCAGCAAGGTTGGTGCTTCTTGTAATCCAGTAAAATGTGTCAATTGTGGCTGCTCATGTCACAGTAGGGAGACTTTCTAGAATTATATGGCCGTCCTAAGGGGACGGGAAGGGAGGCAAATCTGGTTCTACTCGTCCTTAGGCTTACTTAACTGAGACTACAGAGGTCATTGCTGGTACTCCAACTATGTCTGAAGAACAACTTGTGACTCAGCTCCAACGTATGGTGACTTAGCTTGGTTCTGCCTCTTCTACCATGGCTTCCTCTACCTCACCTGCTTCTCATTTAGCCCAGTCAAGTATTTTTCTTGCGTCCTCTCATACTGATTCTTCGTGGCTAATTGGTGCTAGAGCCTCGGATCATATGACCAACTCCTTAGACTTGTTTGCCTCTTATAACCCTTGTTTGGGCAAGGATAAGGTCCGAGTTGCTGATGGTTCTCTTTCTGCTGTTTCTGGTAAAAGGTCTATCTCTTGTTCTCTCACTATTTCTTTATCTTCTGTCTTGCATGTTCCCAATCTCTGTGTCAACTTGCTCCATTCATCGTCTTACCACTGATCTTGATTGTTATGTTCACTTCTTTTTTTCTCACTGTGTTGTTCAGGACCTAGCAACGGGGCAACGATTGGATATGGTAGAATACGGGATGATCTTTATTACTTGGATCCAGGTCTTACTGCTGCTCCCTCTCCAGTTTTAGCTCATATTACTTGAGTAGATAGTGCTCTCCGACAACTCCATCATTGGCATCGTCGTCTTGGTCATCCTCTCTTTTATATTTTGCATTGTTTGTTTCCTTCTCTAGTGAAACAATGTAATTTGAACCATTTTAATTGTGATATCTGTGAACTTGCTAAGCACAACCGGTCCTCATATTTTTCTAATAATAATAAAATTTGATTTCTTTTTCTGTCATTCACTCTGACTTGTTTAGTCCTTCTCGTACAGTTGCTCGGGGTGGCTTTTGATGGTTTATAACTTTTATTGACAATTGTACCTGACTAACCTGGGTATATCTTCTTTGGTCCAAATCTAAAGCTTTCTCCTGTTTCCAGTCCTTTCATAGAATGATCCAAACCCAGTTCAATGCCCAGGTTAAGGTTCTCTACAACGACAATGGAACAAAATACATTAACGGTTCATTTCTTTAATATCTTGATACACATGGAATCTTTTCTCAGACCTCATGTGTCCGCAGCCTTGAGCAAAATGGTATCCTAGAACGAAAGAACTGCCATCTTCTGGAGGTCACTTGGTCTGTGATGTTTACCACCCAGGTTTCTAAGTACTATTGGGGTGATGTTGTGCTAACTATTGCTTTTCTTATCAATCGAGTTTCTTTCGATGCCCTCGATTTCAAGACACCAGTCAGCCAGCTTCTTGATCTTACTATTGCTTCTCATCTTCATCCTCGTATATTTGGTTATGGCTGCTTTGCTCACAACTCATACCCCTCTCGGTCGAAACTTGACTACAGGCATTCAAATGTATCTTTCTTGGATATTTTGCTTCCCAGAAAGGTTATAAGTGTTATCAGCCCCCCTCTCGAAACCTGTTTATTATGATGGATGTGACTTTTCATGAGGATGAACCTTATTACTAGTCTTCTCTTTAGGGGGAGACTCTAGAAGAAGAGAATCCTTCATCTCCTTTTGTCATTGATACTGTTCGTCTTCAAGGGGAGCATGTGGATGAAATTGATGCCGCCACTAAATAAAAGGATCTCATCACCTATTATTGGCAAAAGAAAAAGACTATCCCAAACATACCATGTTCATCTATGCCCCCTGAGCGGGTTCTACTGATCTAAGCAATAGGTAATGAATCTCCTCCGGATTCCTAATGATCGCCCTATTGCTCTTAGAAATGGAGTATGGGCTTGCACCAAACACCCTATTTCTAACTTTATCTCTTATGAGCCCTTGTTCCTCTCCTACCGTGCCTTTGTTTCTTCTCTGTCTTCTGTGTCTTTTCCATAGGGTTAGAAGGAAGCTATTATAGACCCAAAATGGAAGAATACCATGGTTGAGGAAATGCAGGCCTTGAAGAAAAATTATACTTGGGAGCTTTTACCTTGTTCTAACAGAAAGAAGACAGCTAGATGCAAGTGGGTATTCACAATAAAGTAGAATGCAGATGGAACCATTGTTCGCTATAAGACCAGACTGGTTGCCAAGGGATTCACTCAAGCATATGGCATCGATTATCAAAAAACATTTTCCCCATTGGCAAAAATGAACTCTGTTCGAGCCTTGTTGTAAACATGGGATGGGATCTTCAGTAGTTGGTTGTGAAGAATGTTTTCCTTAATGGTGATCTTGAAGAAGAAGTCTACATGGACATTCCTCTTGGCTTTGAAACATCTGCTAAAGCTGGCAAAGTGTGTAGTGTCCGGAAATCACTCTATGAGTTGAAACAGTCCCCTCATGCCTGGTTTGTCAGATTTTAGAAGGCTATGCAAAAGTTTGGCTTTAAACAAAGTAATGTTGATCATACCCTGTTTATCAAACACAAAATTGGCAAGGTCATGACACTTATTGTTTATGTGAATGATATAGTGATCACTGGAGATGATGAGGAAGAAATCTCTCTTCTCAAGACTCGAATGGGAACCGAGTTCGAAACTAAAGACCTAGGACATCTCAAGTACTTCTTGGGAATTGAAATAGCCAAATCCAGTAAAGGGATCTTCATCTCCCAAAGAAAGTGCATTCTAGATCTTCTTGAAGAAATTGGGATGCTTGGTCATAAACCTGTTGATTCTCCCATTGAAGTTAACCACCAACTCAGAAGCACCGGTGTTGATTCTGTGGATAAAGATCGATATCAACATCTTATTAGAAGACGTATATATTTGTCTCACACTAGGTCAGATATTGCCTATGCTGTGGGAGTTGTTAGTCGTTTCCTACATGATTCCGAAGCAAAGATAACCACGGGGGCCGATTCGTTCTATTCAGATATTCATGACCAAGAGGTACTGGATTCTCTTTCGGATAGGCCCTGAAAGGAGAAGGAAGGCTGGAATGCCAACAGACGTCTATTATTGAATTCAGCCGACCCGCCTATATAGAGTTCTTCGGTACTTAAAGTCAGCTCCTGGAAAGGGTATTCTATTCTCAAACAATGAAAGTCTAAAGTTAGAATCCTTTACTAATGCTGATTAGGCTGGATCCATTGATGACCGCCACTCCACCTTTGGCTACCGCACATTCCTTAGAGGAAACCTAGTCACCTAGAGAAGTAAAAAACAGTCCATAGTTTCCAAATCTAGTGTCGAGGCTGAATGCAAGGCTATGGCTCAAGGAGTATGTGAACTTATTTGGCTGAAAATGCTTCTCATTGATCTAAAAATTGCTCCTGAGGGATGTATAAGGCTCTACTGCGACAACAAAGCTGCAATCAATATAGCCCATAACCCGGTTCAACATGACAGGACCAAACATGTTGAAATTGATCGACATTTTATCGAGGAGAAAATCGAATATAGTCTGATATGCCTCCTTTTGTTACTACAGAGAACCAATTGGAAGATGTCTTTACTAAGGGCTTGTCCGTGAAGACCTTCCATCCTATTGTTTCCAAGTTGGGCATGCGTGACATCCATGCATCAACTTGAGGGGGAGTGTTGAAGGATTTGGGATTGACCCGGTTCGGTTCGGTTCTCTTTAGTTCCATTGTGGAAGTGTGTAATGTAACTAGGTACACCAAAGTGTCTAGATTCATTATGCACATGTTGCATATGTTAATTGTGCTGAGTAAATCTTCCATATTTGTAATAATCCTAGATTTTAAATAAAGTGGTGGCCTCTATCATCTTGACAAGCCAAAAATCTTCTCTCTCTTTCACTCAACTGAGTTGGTACAAGGGTATGCTGGTTTTGATGGGTTGAGCTTAAAGTCTATTTTTTAATGCCCTAGGTAGGCAGAGAATTCTCTTTGTCATTGTAACAGGTAGAATGTGTAAATTCAGGTTCATTCCCCTGTTTATTATACAAAAAGGCCTTTTCCCTATACTATCTGTTAAAGTCACCGTAGATGACCCATATGTACCTTGGGGTACATATGTGTCATGTACACTTTACACATTTTATTTCTCTAACCTTCTATTTCTCTTAGGTTTCTATTTTAGCTAAGTTTCTATTTCTGTGTAATTTGGTTTAGGAAGGTTTCTCTTCCATGTGATGTAATCTTTCTCTTTAAATAATACAATTGAGAGAGGGAGAGACAACCAAGGAAGTCTGCGACTTCTCTTTGCAGTCTCTCCCATCGTCTCCTTCTCTTCTTCTTCTTCTTCTCCTTCTTTATCTCTGGTTTATTAATTGCTTTATTGTTATATAGTATCAGAGCAGTAAATAAACCAGAGATTAGTCCTCCTTTCATGTGGTTTTGAGAGTCTCTTTAGAGACAGGAATCAATATTGTCTGCAGCACTCCCTGTGCTGCCTACCTGCTGCTAATGTCCTAGTTCTTCATAGTACACATAAACTAGGGATTCTTCTTGTCTACCATTGCTGCTTATGAAGATTTCAAGCTACTAAAGTTAGAATTATGAAGATTATGTCTATAGTTACTAAATCTGGGAATTTTCTTCCAGAATATTGAAGTTCAAGCTATTTTTTTTCCTCCCAACTGATGAGGTTTATCTTCCTGGAGCTGTTTCCTACTACCTAGAGGTCCCTTCGATCCAAATCTGGGGCCCAACTTGTGGCTTTATTTCCTAGAAATTGGTTTCTCCTTTCTTCTCGGGGATGCTCTGTTTTTATGTCAATTTCCAGACCTATTTTTTGGTTTATATCTCTTGGTTCTCCTACACAATCAGGCTCATAATTTGGGGTTTATCTTCCCTACTACAGTACCTCCTTCGGTTCTTATTTCAGGTCATTCTGACCTCCAATTCTATATTCCAAAGATTACACCCCTACCAGCAGAAGCTAATACATGTGTTTGATATATTTTGTTGTCTCTCCTGCTGTCTCTACTGCCTACTACTGGTTTTGACAGATTCTGCTGTTCAAAAAACCACTGTTAACTACCTACTACAGCTCTTTTAATGGTTCTGGTCCTCTATGGCTGAGTCTAAGCTTCCTACTGATGTGTTACATATTCAGATTACTACTATCAAGTTGAATGGTATCTCTAACTACCTTCTGTCCAAACTTACATTCATGCCAAGGGTAAGATCAAGTACCTTACTGATGACCCTCCTATCATTGATACGAAAGATTCTACTACTGCTATTGCTCATGATGATTGGATGCGTGAGAATTCTACTATTAAAATCTAGTTATGGAACAGTATTGAACCTGCCATTGCTGCTAATGTGATGTTTCACACACTTGCTAAAGGTGTTTGGGAAGATCTTCGTGAAAGCTACTCCTAAGAGAAATATTTCTTGCACCTATGAACTTTATGAGAAACTGTTCCACTTATCCCAGGATGATAAATCTCTAAATGACTACTTCAGTACATATAAAGGATACCTTGAAGAGCTCCAGGTATATCAGCCTCTCACTACTAATCTGGAGCACTTGAAGCAACAACGGGCTGAGTTTCATGTTGCCAAGTTTTTGGCTGGTCTTCACCCTGATTATCAAGCTGTCAAAAGTCAGCTTCTTACTGGAGAAAAGGTGCCCTCTCTCAACGAGGTCTTCTCTCGCTTGCATCGTTTAGTTACTACAGCTTCCATGGTCACTTCTTCTACTTTTGCTAAGGACAGTTCTGCATTCACTGCTGCCCACGGTCGAGGTTCTAGTAGAGGCCGTGGTCAGTACCGTGGTCGTGGTCGTGATCCTACTAGTCGTGGTACAGGGGTGGACAACTTTTTGACAAATCCTCTCGCCAGTGCACTTATTGTGGGAAGCCTAATCATACTGTTGACACTTGTTGGGCAAAACATGGTCGACCAGAGTGGGCTAACGAGTTAGTCAATACTGCTACCACCGACATTCCTGCTGATCACATCATTACGAGCGACTCCACCCATGCATCTACATCAGGAGTTTCCTCCACTGGGTCTGTTTCACGTGATGACTATAACAAAATTCTCAAGTGTCTCCAACAGCTTGAATCTACATCTTCTTCCACTTCTACAGCTGCCTTAGCCCACACAAGTAAATCCACTTTTATTTCTTCAACTTCCACCCCATGGATTATTGACTCTAGTGCTTCCTGCCATATGACTGGTAAGTCTGACCTATTTTCTTCCATTTCTAAATTTAATACTTCCTCCCCCGTTGTTCTTGCTAATGGATCTTCTACTAAAGTTACAGGTCTTGGGGTGGTCTCTCCCACCTCCTCCATGAACCTTTCTCCTGTTCTTTTTGTTCCTAAAATGCCTTTAAGTCTTTTATCTGTTAGTCAACTTACCAATTTCCTTAACTGTTCCATTACTTTCTTTCCTTCTTATTGTGTTTTTCAGGACCTTCAGACCAAGAGGAAGATTGGTGGAGGGCTTGAATAGTCTGGACTATACTATCTGGATGGCATTGGTCCTTCTACTGCTGCTGTTGTTGCTGCTTCTGCTAGTGTATCTCCTCTTCAGTGGCATTTTTGTCTTGGACATCCCTCCTTATCCAAGATTCAGTTGATGGTTCCAAGTTGTCGTTCTCTATCCCATATTGAGTGTGAAGCATGTGAATTCGGGAAGCATCATCGCTCTTCGTTTCCTGCTCGTAGTGTTCCCCATAGCTCGTCATTATTTTTGTTGGTCCATTCTTAAATTTGGGGTCCTTGTCGTGTCAGAAATAGGTTAGGATTTTCTTATTTTGTTAGTTTTGTTGATGACCATTCTCGGTTAACATTGGTCTATTTGTTAAAAGATCGGTCACAAGTTCTTTTAGTGTTTCACAATTTTTATAATGAAATAAAAACCCAGTTTGATGCTTCTATTAAAGGTTTTCGTTCTGATAATGCCCTTCAGTTTACTCAACACGACATCTCTGACTTTTGTTTATCCAAAGGCATGATTCATCAAACGAGTTCGTATACTCCCCAACAAAATGGGGTTGCCGAAAGGAAAAATAGACATCTGTTAGAAGTTGCCAAGTCCATTATGCTTCACATGCACGTTCCAAATTTTTTTGGTGTGATGCAGTCCTTACTGCATGTTTTGGACAATCAGGTCCCTTTTTCTGTTTTACATCCAAACACACCCTTGTTTAGTCTTCCGCCTCGTATTTTTGGTTGTGTTTGCTTTGTTCATAATTTACATCCTGGTATTGACAAACTATCTCCTCGTGCCACTAAATGTATTTTTCTTGGTTATTCTCGGACTCAAAAGGGGTATAGGTGTTATGACCCTATTTCTAATCAGCAGTTTGTAAGTGCTGATGTTACCTTTTTAAAAAGTACTACATAGTATTCTTCCTCTACATTGCCTCTAACTTTTCCTACAGATCCTACCCCTACCCCACGTCTTCCAGTTCCTACTCCTATTACATCTGCCCCTCCACTGCAAGGGTACCAGTGCAGGCACCACTAGCAACTTCCAACTACTGTGCTTTCCTCTAGTGTTGTTCCTCTTCAGCCCACTACCGATCTGGCTCCTTGTTCTGCAGATCCTCCTAACTTGCCAATCGCCCAACGGAAAGGTATACGTTCTTATACTTAAAAATCTGTCCCTGCTTATCCTTTTGCTCGTTTTGTTTCCGTTTCTCATCTCCCTTCCCACTACCTTTCCTTTACCTCTTCCTTATCCGCTGATGTTGTTCCTAAGTCCCATCTTGAGGACTTATCTCATTCTGGGTGGAAGGTAGCTATGGATACGGAGATGGATGCTTTGTTATCACGTGCAACATGAACTCTGGTAGATTTACCTCTTGGTAAGGATGTTGTGCTTTGTCGTTGGGTTTACACCGCTAAATATAACCTAGATGGTTCGATTGAGCGCCTAAAGGCTCGGTTGGTTGTTAAGGGCTATACTCAAACATATGGTGTGGACTATTTTGAGACTTTTTCACCTGTTGCCCAGTTGAATTGTGTTCGTGTTCTCATTTCTTTGGCGGTCAATCTTGACTGGCCACTCTACCAGTTGGATGTTAAGAATGCCTTTTTATATGGTGATCTTCAGGAAGAGGTTTATATGGAGCAACATACCCCTCCTCTGGGGTATGTTGCTCAGGGGGAGCTTTCGAGTAAGGTTTGCAAACTTCATAAGGCTATGTATGGGCTGAAATAGTCCCCACGTGCTTGGTTCGATAAGTTCAGCTCTGTTGTTACTTGTTGTGGTTTCTCACAATGCTATTCAAACCACTCTGTATTTGTTTTCCGACAAGACTCCAAAGTTGTGGTTCTTGTTGTTTATGTGGATGACATCATTATATCCGGTAATGATGCTACTAGTATTAGTGAGGTGAAACCCTATCTTCATCAGCATTTTCAAATGAAGGATTTGGGCTTTCTTCGGTATTTTCTTGGTATTGAGGTTCTTCGAAATAAGCAAGGAATCAACCTATCTATGAGGAAGTATGTTCTTAATATCTTGTCTAATACGGGTCTACTAGCAGCCAAACCAGTTGATACTCCTATAGATCCGCATAACAAATTTGGCTCTACTGATAGTGAAGACTTTGAGGACCAACATCGGTATAGGCGATTAGTGGGAAAGGTTATCTATCTCACTGTCACTAGGCCAGATATTTCTTTTGTTGTTTGCGTGGTTAGCCAATTTATGCACTCTCCCAAGAAAATTCATTTTGAGGCAGTGTGTCGTATCCTACGGTATTTGAAGGGAGCTCCAGGCAAGGGGCTCATCTATCGTCCTCATCAGAATGTTGGCATTATAGGCTTTTATGATGTTGACTGGGCAGGTGCAGATGGTGACAGACGTTCCACTACAGGATATTGTACCTTTGTGGGAGGAAATCTAATAACTTAGTGTAGTAAGAAACAAACTACAGTTGCTAGATCCAGTGCAGAAGCAGAGTATCGGGCCATGGCACAAACTGCAGCTGAACTAATGTGGCTGAAATCTTTTCTTCATGAGTTAGGATTTCCAATCATTCAACCCATGCAGATGTTCTGTGATAATCAAGCGGCTATCTACATTGCAAGTAATCTCGTCTTCCATGAGCAAACTAAGCATATTGAAGTTGACTGTCACTTTGTCAAAGATGCTATTCTGAAGAAGTTGATTGTCACTCCCTTTGTTCCTTCCATTGGTTAGCTTGGCGATGTCTTTACTAAGCCTTTGTTTGGCCCTACTCAATGGCTTTTTCAAGCTGGGCATGGGTGATTTGTATGCTCCAGTTTGAGGGGGAGTGTTAAAGTCACCATGTTGGGGGTACATGACCCATATGTACTGTGTCATGTACACTTTACCCCTTCTATTTCTCTAAACTTTCTATTTCCTAAACTTTCTATTTCTCTTAGGTTTCTATTTTAGCTAAGTTTCTATTTCCATGTAATTTGGTTTAGGAAGGTTTCTCTTCCACGTGATGTAACCTTTCTCTTTAAATAATACAATTGAGAGGGGGAGAGACAACCAAGGAAGGGGAGAGACAACCAAGGAAGTCTGCGACTTCTCTTTGCAGTCTCTCCCATTGTCTCCTTCTTCTTCTTCTTCTCCTTCTTTATCTTTGGTTCATTAATTGCTTTATTGTTACACTATCAATAAGTTCTTTGACTGTCAGCGAAAGAAAAATTCCCCTGCAACAGCCTGATATGGTCTGTAGTGTTAACGGTTTCTCTGTTCTCATCAATTTGCACAAAATCCAGAAGATGAGATCCGAATATCTGCCTTCTTAATGATTAATACCAAGCACAGTGTATATTTCCCTTCTGAAGAACTACTGTCTGAGCTTGTTAGAGTGTTTACAATCCACTGCCTCCCCCCCCCCCCCTCCAAAATATATATATATATATATATATATATATATATAAGCATGGAACCATAGATAACCAACTAAATATCCACCAAGCCATTGCTCCCCCTCTCATGCCACCCTAAGCATCCTTCATTTTATGGGGATTCTTCTCATTATTCTATGGTGTCATGACTGTCATCCTGCTTTGAACTATTTCATGGAATAAGGGAGGCATGGTCAGAGAGCTGTCAGAGTCTTACTATTCTGGAATCTCTTTATAATGAGTTCCATAATAATTTCAAATCTGATTTCGTCACTTTGTTAACCTATCTCTCATCGCCTTCAAAAATTTGTTTATTTCCTTCTTTTGTGAACTTAAACTTCTCAATATGAGTACTGGTATCTTGGTCTGTGTGCTCCTACTATTGGAATGGGATTTTAATTTTTAAGAATTACTTGCAATTGCTAACTTTTTGCACGTTTGCTTTTCTGAAATAGGGGATTCTCCATCGGATAAATGCAAAAAATGCCTCTGTTTCTACAGGACAAATCAACATTTACTATTTTAGGGCACTCTACTGCCAATTGTTGCTTAAATGGGCCGCTGCGAAGTGTTCAAATAGATGCAGAGGATAACACAAAGCCCACCGATTACGGAAAAGTATATACAATGGAGAATCAAGATTTATGCGGAGAAAAGTTTGGAAACTGGCACTGTGAATGCCACAAGTTTGATGGAATCTTAGAAAACTGTAGGCAGAATTCTGTTAGGCATGGTAATTGGATTCAGTTATCTTTCGACTCTCATGGATTGTATTGTAAAAATATCCGCTGGATTCCTAAGTTGCATCACATACACTGGACTGGGGAAATAGTGTCTAACGCTGATCTTCACGTATGTAAGTCAGAGTTGCCCTTCTTCTCCTTTTATATTTTCTTTGTTTATTCTGTTTAAACTAAACTATTCTCTTTTGTTTTAATTGATCCAGGTAATAATTTATGACCCACCCACATTTGGCACACATCATTTCTCTCTGACTTCTGGTGGTTCACTGGAGGAAGTGAAATTGCCCCTTGAGAGACCTGAATGGATCAGCAAACTAAATCAAAAGCAGCCACTCCCTGACTTGGTAAGACTATATTATATAGACACACAACTCTGTTCGTAAAGTCCATTTCATCTATTGTTTCTGATTCTTTTGATCTTTCTTCAACTATTTGCTTATTTATATAGTTTAAAAAATCTCTCAAGTACAGGACACAGTTGTCTCAGCAATTAATAGTGCATATGCTGCAAAAATATTATTTGAGAGATGCATGGGACACAAAATTTCACCCTACTGGCTCGTACTTTATTACATTCTTTGTTCTGTTTTCTTATTTTTATCTATTCTTGCTTCTGACCTTTATGTATTAATTAATACTCTTTCCTTTGTTTGTTCAGGCTGGTTTCTATTGTGTGTCACATTGGAGCGAGCCATGTTTGTAGCTTCTTTCTGCACTGTATTTTATATAGTTCTTCAGTTCTGTGATGGCCTTCTGAGTTATGGTTACAAGATCTTAGCAAGGGTATTCAGTCATATCCGCCGCAGTTGTCAGCTTCTGTATTGGTCAACCTTCGGTCACGCTGGTGGTTTCAGGTAATGTCACAACCCACTTGAACTGGCTGGAACCATGACTTGCAGCTTGCAACAGGGCCAGCCCTTACGTACCATGCTATATTTCCCATTGTTAATGGGATTTCCTGGGCCAATATTTGACTCAGGGGGGGTTGTCAAATGTTCGTGACCAATTTATGTCTCTGATAGCACGCAGATGATTGAAATACTTTATGGACGGCTAGAGGATTTATATTTCAGGTGATTATAATCATCTGACTGGGTTGAATTAGGGCTAGGAGATGCATGCATGCATGCATTAAATGGTACATCATGACTGATCCTTCCTTCTTCCTGGGATAGTCTGGATCTAAGCACATATTACTCACTCTGTCTTTTAATTTTGTGAAGGGATCACTTTATGACTTGACTTACTTCATGCTTCCAATTTTATCTTTTTTGTAGGAGGTCTCTAGCTAGCAAGTGTGGAATATGCAGAGAGAGAGAGAGGTTCTATACATAAGCACTCAATTAAATGCACGTTACACCGTCCAATGCAAAACATGGTGGGTAATCATGTGCACACAATTCATCCATAAGCATCATGGTTTTTGTTTCAGACCCTTAATTACACCTTAATGTCTGCTTTAGAAACTATGGTTGTGTAACCCCAAAAGTGTCAATATACTCTAGATAGAGTTGATGAGGCAATGACATCTTTTCTTTCCCTTTCGTTTTTGTATTTTATTCTCATAGTTGAGAATACAAAAAGGTTGTAGATATGACATGCTTGATGCACCTGTGGCACAGGAGCATCATCTGCTTCATGTGTGCCACAAGTGTGAAGTGGAATTATACTTTCTAGGTATCACTGGAAGTAAATCCAATGGCAACGACTACATTAGAAGCCTCATTGATTGGCTGAAGCAAAGAATTGAAGCATATTGAAATTAAGGGCGACAAGTATAGGATCATTTGTATGTTAGTGGTAGTATTGTAGTATTCTGTCTACATACAATTTGAAAAGCTCCAGCAATTTTGGTCAGCAGTGCAACAACAACCATAACCTTATCCCAACTAAATGGGGTCGGGCTACATGGATCCGATAGAGGTTAAAACAATACTAGGAAAAAAGAGAAGCAAAAAGCAATAACAATGAGTAAAAGGAGGTAAAAAGGGGAAAAAAAAAAAAAAAAAAAGAAAGTAAAGGAAGAAGTCAAAGCAGTAGTCAAAACATCATCCCAGAGACATCCTCCTACAAGGGTGGGTCGGCTACACGGGTCCTTGTCCTCCAAACAACTCTATCTGCGGTCATAGTAGGATTGAGCCCTACCAGACGCATATCCTTTCTTACCACTTCTCCAATAGTCATTTTAGACCTGCCCTACTACCTCTTTTGGTCAGTAGTGATGTTGTTTAATTAAGCTTTGGATCAGAAGTCTTCTTTGCGGATGCTTATTCCTTGCTGAACTCTCATCGTTTGGAAGTTGATGGCATGTTGGTTATGGCTTTAATGATCATTAGTGTAGTATCATCTTTAGGTTAATAGTTACATTATCATATTTTTTCTTGTCACTTTAAATTTCAGAAATTTACCTAGAAAGTTCAATATCTTGGTTGTAGGTAAGAGTGTGGACTCCCCATTGGGTTTGGGAATCCAACCAGACCAAGCTTCCTGTAATGTCTCATAATGTCAAACATCAGTGGGTCACTGGCCTCCATGTCAGAGCCGCACTAAAAAGATGCTTGAAGAAAGAACCTATTATTTTTCTCCCTGGGGGAATGTGTGTGAATATTCTCAAGCTTATGGGAGGAATATCACCAACAACATCATAACCTTATCCCAATTTAATGGGGTTGGCTACATGGATCCTAAAAGAGACAGAAGCGAAATAATAAAGAAATAAAGGGGGTGGGCATACAACATCGACACAAACTCTAGGGCATCTACCATAACTACGAACCGCTTCTTAACAACCCGACATTCTGCTCTAGGTCTCAAAATAGAGTGTAAAACATAGGGCAGCATCACATCATCAAAGTCCAACTAGAAGGGGTTGACCGCATGTGTATCTTTGATCTCCAATCAGCTCTATTTGAGGTCATACTAGGAACAAGGCCTAAGCAAAGCATGTCTTTCCTCACCACTTCTCCTATGGTTATCTTAGGCCTTCCCCTGGTTCTTTTGGTTCCCTCAATTAGGATCAGGTCACTCTTCCGAACTGGGGCATCCGGAGGCCTCCATTGAACCTGACTAAACCACCTCAAACGACTATCTCTAAGTTTATCATGTATAGGAGCAACTCCCAACCTAGCTCTAATAAGATCATTCCTTACTTTATTCTTTCTAGTTTTCCCACACATCCATCTCAGCATTCTCATCTCTGCAACACCAAGTTTATTTATATGACACCTCTTCAATCTTCATAGCCTAGCATTCCGTCCCATACATCATAGCTGGTCTAATGATAGTCCTATAAAATTTTCCTTTAAGCTTTAAAGGAATATGTAGATCACACAGAACTCCGGTCATAGCTCTCCACTTCATCCACCCTATTTAATCCTTTGGACAACATCATCATCTATGTCACCCTCCTTGTTTACGATTGATCCCATATATCTAAAGTGATCGCTTTGCGGGATCTCCCTCTCATCAGTATCCACCCCCTCATTATCCATCCCAGAGCTGCTAAAGTTACACACCATATGTTCAGTGTTATTTCTACTTCAGACCGTTTGATTTCAAGGCAGTTCTCCATAGTTCCAATTTGGCGTTAATCCCTACTTTTGCCTCATCTACCAAAACAATATCATTTGCAAAGAACATACACCAAGGTACCTCATCTTGTATGCCTCAGATTTAGTCGTCCATAATAAGCGCAAACAAGTAAGGGCTTAAGGCTAATCCTCAGTGTAACCCAATTGAGAATGAGAATTCACTACCTTGGCCCCCCAATGTTCTAATGCTAGTCAAAACATCAGCATACATATCTTTAATTAAGTCCATGTACATACTAGATACCCCTCTTCTCTAGAATATTCTAGATTAACTCTCTGTCATAGGCTTTTTCCAAAGATATAAACTGATTTAGATCCAAGCCTCCTCGACTTGAAGAAACCACCCTAAGCATAGGGTCATAGTAGGAGCCATAATATAGTCTTATACTTAGTTTATTTCAGTTCTACACTTAGTTTTATTTTTATGTTTCTAATTGAACCGGTTCAAATTGGTTGCATCCAATTGGTTTAATTTAAGTTGGTCTAATTTAAGTTAGTCTCTTTTACTTTAAGTTATTAGGGGAGATAAGTCTTTTTACCTTTTAAGTTCAAGTTATTTTAAGTTAGCTATTCCCTTCCATGATTTATGAAGGAGAGTTTAAATTGTAATAGGATTTAGGCATTTTAGGCCCTCAATAATAGAAAACGTGGGAGGCTCCCCCACACAATTAAAGTTTTTTAAAAAACTGTCTCTTTGTTGCTGGCTACTGCTGCTGTTGTTTCTCTTCTGAAATTGTCTTGTGAGTCATATCAAGACCCCCCATGTAAGTCATATCAGGGTTGAAGGGCTGATGGATCTCCAGTGACTCCTTGCATCTTGTAGATCGGAAGGTTCTTCTTCAAATCAGTCTTCAAGGTTGTTGCCATTGAAGATCTACTTTAATTAGTAAGTCATTTACTGTTTCAGCATTCCCCTCTTCTTCTTAATCCTCCAACCCGATCCATATTGTCTCCTCCATTAAAAACCCACCGATATAAACCCTAATTGTTCTAAATTCTGTCCAGCCTTGTTCCTCCATCCAATCTCAACCAAATTTCAACCACAGCCACCTCTCATCTCCTCCTCCACTCGACCTAACTTGCAGCCCCATCCAACCACTCAAACGCTATTTTACATTGTCTCTGTAAAACCCCGAAAACCCTAAATTTGTGTAGACCTAACCAGCCTTCAGAATTGCATCATACTACAACCGAACAACCCCCTCATTGTCCCTAGCACTCGACCTTAGCCCCTTGCCCTAATTCCAAGTTTAAACCCTAGTTTCAACCTAAATTCTTAAACCTGAAACCCAAACCCTAATTTCTGAAATTTTTTAATTTTGTCTAAACCTTGTTCAAACCTACCCTATTAGCTCTTCCTAGACCTGCCCATTAAAACCATATAAGATTTAACTCCATTCTCATAGACCTAACCCTAGATTTGACCTAAAAAACCACAATCTCACCCAATCAGTCAGCACCTTTGTGGGAGTTTGATCTACCTGGCTTCTAGTAGGTCTTCTACCTATCTAGGACTGCATTAAGTGGTATCAGCGCCACTGAATCCAGATCTGCCACCCCAACCTGATCCGATGACTGCAATCATGGCAATGCCCCAAAAGCTCTCGGCAGATCAGCAAGCTAAGCAAGCTGACCAGAGACTTCTTACTGAGAAGATGACACATTTGGAAGAGCTACAGGCTACACCTCTTAGGGACAGCAACCTCCCCTTAGAAAAGGACAGAATCCAAGCCAAATCTGAAGTACATGAAACCATGGGAAGAAATAGACATCACAGAGATCATTCCAGGAATCGCAGGGACTACAAAGATCATTCCAGAAATCACAGGGATCACAGAGATAGGAGCAGACATGACAGAGATGGATACAAAGATGACATAGACAGAATTAGAGAAGACCCTCAAAGGCCTAATTTTGAGGAACACTTGAGATCCTACTTCACTACAGATGAAGCTACCAATCGAAGATATGACACCCAGAAGGTAAAACTTGAGTTGAAGGAGTTCGATGAAAATCATGATCCTCAGGTATTCTATGACTGGCTTGCTGCCCTTGATGATTATTTTGATTAGTATGACTTGCCTGAAGACAGGAACATGAGATTGGCACGTACCAAGCTGGTTGGCCCTGCCGGAGAATGGTGGTGCACTACAGAGAGGGACAAGGAACTTGATGGCCATGCACCTACTACCTGGGAAGACATGAGGTATGACTTGAAGGAGAAATATCTACCTGGGCACATCAGAGCTCAGCTCCAGGATCAATTCAACTCCCTACGCCAAGGGACTACAACTGTAGCTGAGTACATGCAACAGTTTGATGCCCTTGCTTCTCCTACTGGCACTAGAGAAGGAGCCACTCAGATGTTATCTCGGTTTCGACGGGGATTGAGAGCAGATATTGTTAGGGCTATTGGAGTGGCTGATGTTAGAGACATCAAGGACTGTTTTGAGAAAGCTCTAAAGGCTGAGGAATTATTGCCTAGAAATAGAAGATTTAATTCCTCTACTGAACACACCAACAAAACTTTTACAGCATTCAAGTCTACTACCAATGGTCATACTCAAGTTGGAAATTCTGCTACTGGTCCTACTCGATCAGGCTACTTTGTTGGTAGTTCTACCCGCCCTATAGCTCCTCCACGTGCTGATCATAAGGGTAAACCCCCATGGACAATAGTGATCCTCACAAGTGTTTCCATTGCAATGAGATTGGACACTATGCTAGGGAGTGCCCCCAAAAGCATAAATTTGTTAATATGGCTAAGAAGGAAGATGAAAACCCTGATGATGACAATGAATCTGGTCTCTATGCATATCCCCCAGATGATGACGATGACTTAGCTGATTACTTTGACGAGTTGGGTGGTGATGCTCGAGGTGTTCATCTTATTACTCAAGTCTTCATGGATGATGTGATAGAAGATGGAGAAGTGGTTGTGAACAATCCACAGGAAGGCATTCAAGTTGCTGCACTTGAAGAAGTGGAGCTCGATGAGAAGGATATCCACATTGAAGACCCTATGGAGGTTGAACTCATAGAGTTTGTGATGCCCCCTTGGGTCTTTAAAGAGAAGGCCCCACAACTTGAAGATTATGTCCCTAATGTTCCAGCCTCAACAGAATTCTACCCGGGGAGTGTTAGAGTTGCTGCCCACATGTTGCTTCCCCCTCATCAACACAAAATTCGTGGACGGGTTTCTTCACAACATCATAGCACTTGGACTCCTACTAACGATGTCAAGAAGCTTAGCCCCAACTTGCATAAGTGTTGCATGGATTTCACCCATTCATTGGAGATGAATATTTCTAAGTCGGGGAGAGTTGGATCTAGATGTAGATCCAAGCCTCCTCGAGTTGAAGAAACCACCCTAAGCATAGGGTCATAGCAGGAGCCGTAGTATAGTCTTATACTTAGTTTATTTCAGTTCTATACTTAGTTTTATTTTTGTGTTTTTAATTGAACCGGTTCAAATTGGTTGCATCCAATTGGTTCAATTTAAGTTGGTCTAATTTAAGTTAGTCTCTTTATTTTAAGTTATTCGAGGTAGATAAGTCTTTTTAACTTTTAAGTTCAAGTTATTTTAAGTTAGCTACTCCTGTCCACGATTTATGGAGGAGAGTTTAAATTGTAATAGGATTTTGACCTTTTAGGCCCTTATTAATAGAAAACGTGGGAGGCTCCCCAACACAACTAAAGTTTTAAAAAAAATCGTCTCTTTGTTGCTGGCTACTGCTGCTGCTGTTTCTCTCTTTTGAGATTGTCTTGTGAGTAATATCAAGACCCCCCTTATGAGTCATATCAGGGTTCAAGGGCTGGTGGATCTCCAGTGACTCATTGCATCTTGTAGATCAGGAAGTGGTTCTTCAAATCTGTCTTCAAAGTTGTTGCCATTGAAGATCTTCTTTAATTAGTAAGTTATTTACTGTTTCAGCATTCCCCCCTTCTTCTTAATCATCCAACCCAAGCCCCATCTGCCCTAATCGACCCACATTGTCTCCTCCATTAAAAACCCATCGATCCCCATAAACCCTAATTGTTCTAAATTTTGTCCAGCCTTGTTCCTCCATCCAATCTCAACCACATTTCAATTACAGGCCCCTCTCATCTCCTCCTCCACTAGACCTAACTCGCAGCCCCATCCAACCACTCAAACCCTAATTTACATTGTCTCTGTAAAACCCCAAAAACCCTAATTTCCTGTGTAGACCTAACCAGCCATCAGAATTGCATCATACCACAACCGAACAACCCCCTCATTGTCCCTAGCACTCGACCTTAGTCCCTTGCCCTAATTCCAAGTTTAAACCCTAGTTTCAACCTAAATTCTAAAACCCAAAACCCTAACCCTAATTTCTGAAATTTTTAAATTTTGTTTAAACCTTGTTCAAACCTACCCTATTAGCTTCTCCTAGACTTGCCCATTAAAACCATATAAGATTTAACCCCATTCTCATAAACCTAACCCTAGATTTGACCTAAAATACCCCAATCTGCCCCAACCAACCAGCACCTTTGTGGGGGTTTGATCTACCTGGCTCCTAGTAGGTCTTCTACCTATCTAGGACTACATTAAGTGGTATCAGAGCCATGGATCACCATGGCAATCCAATGTTGAATCCAGATCTGCCACCCCAACCTGATTCCATGACTGCAATCATGGCAATGCTCCAAAAGCTCTCGGCAGATCAGTAAGCTATGCAAGCTGACCAGAGACTTCTTACTGAGACGATGACATGTTTGGAAGAGATACAGGCTACACCTCTTAGGGACAGCAACCTCCCCTTAGAAGAGGACAGAATCCAAGTCAATTCTGAAGTACAAGGAACCATGGGAAGAAATAGACATCACAGAGATCATTCCAGGAATCGCAGGGACTACAGAGATCATTCCAGAAATCACAGAGATAGGAGTAGACATGACAGAGATGGATACAGAGAAGACATGGACAGAATTAGAGAAGACCCTCAAAGGCCTAATTTTGAGGAACACTTGAGATCCTACTTCACTACAGATGAAGCTACCAATCGAAGATATGACACCCAGAAGGTTAAACTTGAGTTGAAGGAGTTCGATGAGAATCATGATCCTCAGGTATTCTATGACTGGCTTGCTACCCTTGATGATTATTTTGATTGGTATGACTTTCCTGAAGATAGGAAGATGAGATTGGCACATACCAAGCTAGTTGGCCCTGCCCGAGAATGGTTGTGCACTACAGAGAGGGACATGGAACTTAATGGCCATGCACCTACTACCTGGGAAGACATGAGGTATGACTTGAAGGAGAAATATCTATCCAAGCACTTCAGAGCTCAGCTCTAGGATCAATTCAACTCCCTACGCCAAGGGACTATGACTGTAACTGAGTAAATGCAGCAGTTTGATGCCCTTGCTTCTCCTACTGGCACTAGAGAAGGAGCCACTCAGATGTTATCTCGGTTTCGACTGGGATTGAGAGCAGATATTGTTAGGACTATTGCAGTGGCTGACGTTAGAGACATCAAGGACTGTTTTGAGAAAGCTCTGAAGGCTGAGGAATTATTGGCTGGAAATAGAAGATTTAATTCCTCTACTGAAGACACCAACAAAACTTTTACAGCCTTTAAGTCTACTACCAATGGTCATACTCAAGCTAAAAATTCTGCTGCTGGTCCTACTAGATCAGGCTACTCTGTTGGTAGTTCTACCCGCCCTACAGCTCCTCCACGTGTTGATCACAAGGGTAAAGCCCCCATGGACTATAGTGATCCTCACAAGTGTTTCCATTGCAATGAGATTGGACACTATGCTAGGGAGTGCCTCCAAAAGCATAAATTTGTTAATGTGGCTAAGAAGGAAGATGAAAACCCTGATGATGACAATGAACCTGGTCTCTATGCATATCCCCCCAGATGATGATGATGACTTAGCTGATTACTTTGAAGAGTTGGGTGGTGATGCTCGAGGTGTTCATCTTATTACTCAAGTCTTCATGGATGATGTGGCAGAAGATGGAGAAGTGGTTGTGAACAATCCACAGGAAGGCATTCAAGTTGCTACACTTGAAGAAGTGGAGCTCGATGAGAAGAATATCCACATTGAAAACCCTATGGAGGTTGAACACAGAGTTTGGGATACCCCCTTGGTTCTTTGAAGAGAAGGCCACACAACTTGAAGACTATCCCTAATGTTCCAGCCTCAACAGAATTCTGCCCGAGGAGTGTTAGAGCTGCTGCCCACATGTTGCTTCCTCCTCACATTCGCAAAATTCGTGGATGGGTTTCTTTACAACAGCATAGCACTTGGACTCCTACTAATGATGTCAAGAAGCTTAGCCCCAAGTTGCATAAGTGTTGCATGGATTTCACCTATTCATCAGAGATGAATGTTCTAAGTCGAGAAGAGTTGATATAGATCCAAGCCTCCTCGAGTTGAAGAAACCACCCTAAGCATAGGGTCATAGTAGGAGCCGCAGTATAGTCTTATACTTAGTTTATTTCAATTCTATACTTAGTTTTATTTTTGTGTTTTTAATTGAACCGGTTCAAATTGGTTACATCCAATTGGTTCAATTTAAGTTAGTCTCCTTTATTTTAAGTTATTCGGGGTAGATAAGTCTTTTTACCTTTTAAGTTCAAGTTATTTTAAGTTAGCTACTCCCTTCCATGACTTATGAAGGAGAGTTTAAATTGTAATAGGATTTTAGCCTTTTAGGCCCTTATTAATAGAAAATGTGGGAGGCTCCCCCACACAATTAAAGTTTACAAAAATTCTCTTTGCTGCTGGCTACTTCTGCTGCCATTTCTCTCTTCTGAGATTGTCTTGTGAGTAATATCAAAACCCCCCTTGTGAGTCATATCAGGGTTGAAGGGTTGGTGGATCTCCAGTGACTCCTTGCATCTTGTAGATCGGGAGGTGGTTCTTCAAATCTGTCTTCAAAGTTGTTGCCATTGAACATCTTCTATAATTAGTAAGTTATTTTAATCCTCCAACCCAAGCCCCACCTGCCCTAATTGACCCACATTGTCTCCTCCATTAAAAACCCATCGATCCCCATAAACCCTAATTGTTCTAAATTCTGTCCAGCCTTGTTCCTCCATCCAATCTCAACCAAATTTCAACTACAGCCCCCTCTCATCTCCTCCTCCACTCGACCGAACTTGCAGCCCCATCCAACCACTCAAACCCTATTTTCCATTGTCTCTGCAAAATCCCGAAAACCCTAATTTCTTGTGTAGACCTAACCAGCCATCAGAATTGCATCATACTACAACCAAACAACCCCCTCATTGTCCCTAGCATTCGACCTTAGCCCCTTGCCCTAATTCCAAGTTTAAACCCTAGTTTCAACATAAATTCTAAAACCCGAAACCCTAACCCTAATTTCTGAAAATTTTAAATTTTGTTTAAACCTTGTTCAAACCTACCCTATTAGCTTCTCCTAGACCTGCCTATTAAAACCATATAAGATTTAACCCCATTCTCATAAACCTAACCCTAGATTTGACCTAAAATACTCCAATCTGCCACAATTAGCAGCACCTTTGTGGGGGTTTAATCTACTTGGCTCCTAGTAGGTCTTCTACCTATCTAGGACTACATATAAACACTATATGAAGATCTTTCTTGCCCTCTCTATATCTTTCCATGAGTCTCCTCAATAAGTGAATTGCCTCCAAAGACGATTACACCTATAAAACCTTGTGGATTATGGATGGACCAAGTTTTTATAAGATACTTGAAAGAACCTATTCTTTTTCTCCCTGGGGGGTTGAACCCAGAGTATGAACCTATTTGTATACAGATCTTGGGAAAAGTCCTCTCGCATCCTTATATGAGGTTGTGGCTATCTACACAGTGAAGAAACAATAAGACAAACTATGGATCTAAGTCCCTTCTTTGAGAAATCTGCATTGAGTAAGTCCCTTCTTTCCTCTAGACTAAAGAACCTAAGCTGATGACAAAAATCGTCTCAGATGTGAAAATTGTGGGAAGACCATACACAACAAGGAAACTTGTTGGGATCTCCATGGCCGTCCACCTAAATAGATTGTTGGTGCATCTAGAGGAAGCAAATCTGGAGGAGTCAGAGCTCATTCTGTAGTTGCCAGTACTGATCATTTTGGGATCCCACCTACTTCAGGATCACAATCTGATGGGGGCTCTCTTTCAATAGAAGAGATTGAGACTTTTCGACAAGTCTTAGCAAGGTTTGGGAATACTAGTAATGCTACTGCTTCTACCACTTCCACATTTGCTCAATCAGGTACCTCAGTCACCACCTTACATGCCTCTAGTTATGCAACCTCCACTACTGGATTATATACTCCAGTGCTTCGGGTCATATGACTAGTATGTCTAGTAATTTTTACTCCTACAGTATTTGTTTGGGTAGAGATGAAGTCAGGACAGATGATGGCACAGTTTCACCTATGTCCAGGTAAGGGAAATATTCAAGCCTCACCATCCATTTATCTTGATTCAGATTTACACATTTCCAATTTTACTACTAATCTTTTGTCAATCTATCAAATCACCAAATCACTGAACTGTAGTGTTACCTTTTTTCCTACTCATTGCCTTTTTCAGGATATGGTAATGAAGGGGAAGATTGACAGTGGAGGTGAGGAGAAAGGGTTGCCTCTGCTTTATTCAACGTCTTCCGGTTTGAGTGTTTTGCAATCTTTTGTTTGTGAGAGTAAAGCTTATGGTAGAGGTGAAAATGGGAGTGATAATGCTATGTTGTGGCGTCAACGCCTAGGACACCCGTCTCTTTCTGTTATGAAGAAACATTTGTTGCACTTATTTTCTGTTGCATCTGAATCATATGTTTTGCAATGTGAATCTTGACAATTTCATAAGCATTGTAAATCTTATTACCCTTATCATGGCGCAATAGAACAGATTCACAGTTCCATATTGTTCAACCTGATGTTCAGGGACCAACCCCTTCCCCTATGATTGGCTTCCGTTATTTTGTTACATGAAATCTTAACATCTAAGAAAACACCAGCCAAGCATAACATGAAGACAGGCAGGTTGTTTACCCCCCCCCCCCCCAAAAAAAAGGGTACCCTGTCCAACTCCCTCCTCCAAATCATTTGAAGATCAAGGGCTTCTTCATGTGGGAACATTCCCTTGGCCCTTGGGGCTGCTGAAATTTCTCACGAAAGAGAATGGTGGATTGTGTTTAGGCCATCAAAGAGCATTGCAATAAAATTGGCCAAGTTTTATAGTAGATCTATTAGGATTTGGGAGTTATTAGCAGTGGGGAATTTTGTAATGGGCTTCAGCTTTATTTCAAGTGTCTATGGGCTTAAGTATCAATTGGGTTTTTGACCTTTGGGAATTGAATTATCCATGTAGAGTTTAATTGATATAAATTTTAGGGTTTCAAGTACATTTTGTTCCTGAAAGAGTCAGTATTAATTAGTAGTTACTTGGAAAAGAGTTCAGGTAAATATGGAATATCTAAATTAGCAAGTCTACCTATTAGAGAGTCTATATTTATCTTGTTCCATTCTTTTTCTTTGAGATAATTATAAATTTTTGAATAAAACTGGACATATGGAATAGAAGGGAGTTGGGTTGGAGTTTCTAGTTGAGGAGCCTGCAAGTTTCCCTAGGTTTTGTTTTGGTTAACATCCCTTCTTATCTATTCTCAAGATTCCCCTAGCTGTCATTATGTTTTCTTATCTTCTCTTATTTTCTTTTTATATCAATGTTGCCATTATACTTGCTGTTAGGGTTTGACTTCCATTATTCTTGAGGCTATGTTGCTGTCATTTTCTTCTCATAATTGTGGTATAGTCTAAATTTCTTCTGTTCCCTGTTCATCAATATTATTTTCTGTGGTTGGGTTTTCCCTGTAAGGGTTTAAATTTGTTACCAACTCACTCTGGATATCCTAGGTTTCAAAGATCCAGAGCTGAACTGCGAGGAAATCATGGCAGGAATAGAGCCCTAACAGATTAGAGTTTACAGGGATAAGAGAAATTAGGGCAAGTTCAAGGACAAAGAACTGCTATGGGTCTGTTAGAAATAGCATGAACTGTACTTGGTAATTACCCGAATAAACAGAAATCCTCAAGAAACTAAAACCTAAATGATATGATACTGATAGTTCTAATATGGTACTGAAATCTAAGATTTAAAACCTTAGCAGAACAACACCCAATAGCAGCAAGTAATATTGATGAACAGAACCAAAGAAGATTCAACAAACGCCACAGTTAGGAGGATAGCACCACAAAAAATAAAAACAAACAAGAAAAGATAGGGAACACCAACTACAGCTAATGGAATCTTGGACGCGACTAAAAATGACTGTAGCAAAAGCAAACTTAGGAAAACCTGCAAGCTCCTAAATTGAACACTCAAACCCATCTCCCTTCCATTACTTAGTCCCTTAACCCTTACTAAGTAATTAATAACACTCAAACCTCTCTCTCTCTCTCTCCGGGAGCCTCGTGCACTGGGACGCTCTTTTTTATATAATATCTGGAAAAAAATATATTGGTTATCAGACCATAAAATTTACTGAAGTATTAAAAAACCACAAAAATGCTTTCCACATGTACCAAGAACCAGAAGAAATATCAAAAAAATGGAAAAACATCCATTCTCCTGGTTCTGAAAAGATATCATGATCCTGTAGTTCTGAAAGGATATATCAACAATTCTACATACCAAAAAGAAGTTCAGGGTATATAATACACAAAGAAAAATTAAGAGGATGAAACATTTTATAATTTCATCATCAAATCATGAAGTTGATTTTGAAAAGACACCAATTTTGGCACAAAAGGATCATGGCGTACCCCACTGGTAGGTCTTTGTTACAGTGGCCACACTGGTAGTTCTCAGGAATCTCTCCTTTCGATAGAAGGTATGAGAGTCCCCTTTTCTTGGAGGGTTTCATTACTCTGCCACCCTCACCAGGAAGCTTTTCTGGACTCTTCTTATTGGCCATGCGAGCTAGTTTTCTTTCTTCGAAAGCCCTCAAGAGATTCAAAGGAACATGACACTCATCCAGCCAATATTGCTTCCTCTCACTAGAGGATATTTCAAGCATGGTTCCATGTCTGCTGACAGTTTCAGGAATACTTTTTCTCTTTCCAAAATCTAGAAGATACTTCACCTGTGATGCTTCCACGCACTTCCTGCGTATAGTCACCTTCTTGAATGACCTCATTAATTTTCTAGATTCCTTGGATAATAGAGAACGAACTTTATTGTTCTCAAGCTCATCCCATCTAATATATGAATCAAGCTCTCTAACCTGATAAGATAGTAAAAGTAAAAGATCAAGGAGGAAAAATGTTCTGAGATAACACTTAAATAACAAGATAGTTTGATATAATGAGGTCCAGTAATTATTACCAGCAAAGCAAGGTGTGGGACACTTGTCGACATCTCGAGAGCAGCTCGCCAAGCAATGTATCTACTTCTCTTAGCTAAATCTGTACCATCAGCATAATATATTCCCGGTATCTTCTTACAGCCACCTGCAAAATTTTAACTCAACCAATTTAAAAAAAAAAAAAAATCACTATATATTTTTCAGATTCCAGTTCCGCTACTAAAACATCAAAGTGAAAAAATAAATGCACACCTTGTCGGCCTCCCGTGGAGGCCAAGGAGCGAGGCAAGCCCTTCCAATGGAAAACTTGGCGTGACAGCTTTCCACCCCTCCAGAAGATACCTGATTTGGCAGCAGCAATTGAATAAGAGTTGGAATCAGCATCCAAAAATCTGGCTTGTTTTTTGCTGATCCCATGCTTAGAGGAAACATTTACTGGAGTTGCCAAGACATGTGAAGCTGAACCCATTGTAACAACAGAATCCACCTGTTTTAACCACTCTGCTGATAGTGCGATCCGGCTCAAATTTGACTCCAACTGTAGAATCAAGGTAAATTAACCAAACAAGTAGCAAAGGAGAAAAAGAACAGCCACTTATACAAAATATGAAAAGCTACTATTCTAAATTCAGATAACTCCTTACATTGAGTAGCTGACATTTCACTGATGCAACATTCGATGCTTTAAGAACACTTTTACGCCACAGCTTAATATGATGTGGATTCTGCCATGGGCCTGATAGAAGCCCACGCAAACGTTCTTCAATGAAGAGAATTTGACAAATGACATCAATAAGATGGCCTTTCCGGTTTCTCTTAGAACAAAGACCAACTGCCTCACTTTTACGACTTCCAGAGTTCCAGGAGAACTCACATTAAACAAGCAGCTCTCACTTTCAGATGGACTTTTGCAAGAGAAGCACCAACCACAATTTTCTTTCTGTCCATTTAAATAGAACTGCTCCATAGTCGACCAACAAAATTTTGATGACTTTTTACAAATGATCTTCAACTGTGCAGAAATTATTTCCTCAGCAGATCTTTTGGGGTCATCATTTATGTTGTCTGCTGATTTACGCATTAGCACTTCTGCAACAGATGCTGCAATCCGAGCAAAATAGTAATAGTGAACATAACAACCAGGTTCAAACTGCATTTGAGCTACCATCCCTTCTCTTGGATTAATTAAGGATGATGTAGGTCCAGGGAGTGCAGATTCCAAATTAGTCTCTTGTTTAATACGGTCAACATGTTGCAAGGTATCTGTTCCAATAGAACAGTGGAACTTTTCAGGGATTTCAGATGCAACTGTAGTAGAAGCAGATTTATCAGAGCAATCTAATTCAGGTTTATGAGACACCTGAATGCCTGCAGCAGCATTCGAAATATCTGCAGAGCCCTCAGAGCTTGCAAATGGACTTACCATCTCTATAAACTTGTTCATGGTTACTGAATCAACCTGGCTAACAGAATCAAAAACATGCTGACGAAAACTTTCAGTTGTAACGCTATTAACACCATTTTCATTTGGCTTCCTTTCATCAATAGCCTCTTTCTTAATTTCTTCCATCTCTAAAACTGGCATAGTTTAGGACAAATGGAGGGCAGAGCTTTGAGGCTCCATTTCCACATCAGTACATGCAGCAAGAGACTGTAAATTGGAGTGACCTTTAGCTCCACTTGGATTAACAGATATGTCCCAATGCATGGAGATTGCTCTTATTATTTCACCATAAAGACTTTCTGAAGATTTGAGGACTTCAATAATGGCATCCAAATCATTCTTGTGGTAATAATAGTATGAAAAGTCTGTGTCACATGAATCAAACCTGCAAAATTAAGCAACATATATGCATATCTCCAAATGATGTAGGCCCTGGATGCAGCCATGAAATTTCCCTAGCGAAGGCCCAATTATCTATAGACTACATTAGTCAAATGTGAAAGTTTTTCCTTTTTTAGAAAATGCTCTTTAGGTCCATCATTAGCCACATTTTGGCCGGAAAGATAACCAAGGAATTTTAAGGTCTGTGGTCTTCATTAACCCAGTCGTTGTAAACCAAAAAAAGAAAAGATACAAGGCCATTTATATTTGACAATTTTTTAGGGTTATTAAAAAAATTCTCATGAGAAAGGCATCAACTCCAGATTCCAGAATACATACATGCAATTCATAAAGAAAAAAACGGTATTCGTGTTTTCTTTTACGAATTCGTTTTCTCTATCAATGCAATGGAAAAGAAAGAGTTTAGCAACTAAAGAGGAAAACAAAAAAGAAGCGAAAGAAGAATAAATTATTTGTAGGGTCCCCTGCAACTACGCACTGTTGCAGTGTGGTTCCCTGTTGTGAACTTGTCTTTTTCTAGCTTCTCTCAAAACAATATCAAAAGCAACGTTTGAATTGGACAATGTTGAATACTCCAACTGGTTATGACTTTGATAAACGGCATTACCCTTTTAACATAATATCTGGTACCTCCCTTTTTGATTGTAGGATGGTTTTAGTGTGCACTGAAGCCTTGCCATGATCTTTACACTGTAGTTTCCCCCTACTGGCCTTCATTTCTTCACCTACTTTTCCATTTCTTTTTACTCACTACCTTCCCATCTACTGGATTAAGTAAGTGGTTCTACCGACGTGACAGGTACAAGCCTTGGGGAATGCGAAGGAACTCTTTTCTTTCTTATTTTCTCTGTTTTTGCTTTGACATTATTGTTGTCGTCTGAGTCTTATTCTTTCCTGATCTCTTGGCTTTACGGTTCCTTTTTTCTTTTTCTATTTGGCTTGATTGGTGCTTCCTTTGCTGAATGGGTCACCCATCTTGCTATCTTATTTGTTTGCCTTCTCGGTTTGATCCTCTTGGTAGGGTCTTGCCGTTTCTGTGTTGGGTTTTTTCACATCTGGGTGTTCCTTTGGGTTTGGTACGGTTGTTGCCCTTTTGGGGTTTCTCTGTAATCTTGTCTCCTTGTCATTTCGTGCTCACCCACGAAGATCCCCTGGTTCTGGCAATCAGCGTCCCTATCGGGGTCGTCGCCTTGATGGTTCTGGGAATGGTTGGCCTGAGGTTCCCTCTCGTCTCCACCCTGCTGCCATTGTTAGAAGTGGAGCTGGTATTCTCCATGTTCCGGATTCTGTTTGCACCAACACAAATGGAAGTTATCTTAGCAGATTTGACTACAAGGATACTCCTATGCTATTTGGGTTTACTGTTGGTTTTCTAAACCATCTATGGAGATTTTGTGTAACCAGTTCTTTGTGATCTGGGAGCCACGTGGGTTGATTTCAATCTCATGGATTAATGAAGGTTTGTTCATGGTGGAGGTGAAAACAATGGCTGCTTGTGATTGACTTCTCTCTCTTTGCCCGTGGTGGTGCGGTAAAGCACTATTTAATCTTGTGCCCCATGCCTTGGGTGATGACCTATTTGTTGCTGAAAGGGAAGCTGTTCTTATTTGGGTCCAGGTTAGCCATGTGCCTATTGAAGCCTTGTCCTTTTGTACTATCAAATAAACTGTATTCTGTGTGGGTAAGGGGTTGGACATTTACCTAATTTCTGATTTGGGTTTGGCACCCCCTGTTGCTAGAGTTAAAATTCTTATTACGTGGCATAGACCTGTATGTATCCATTCCAAATTTCGTAATAACCGTGAAGACTTGTTGCCTGTTATCCTTAAGTATGAGGCCTTCAAAATTTGTGGTAGATGTGGTAGATTGTGTTATGAAGTTATTTCCTGTCCTACACTCTCAGGAGTTTCAAGCTCGAATATTTTTTAACCCAATTTGGGACTCTTTGAGCAAGCCTTAACAACTCCTTTGCGTATGAACTTCACCGGCATTCTTGTTGAAAACCAACCTGCTCGGGGTGATCCTGTAAGCCTTAACTTGGTTGTTTCTACTCGTCTTCCTACTTTCTCTGAGACAGTTGTTACTAATATTTGTGTCACTTCCAACGCTTCTGGTGATTTTCATGGAGCTTTGCCTACTGCTATGGATTGGGATTTATCAGTTTCTAATGATTCGGACAGTACCGGTGTGGTATTGAATAATGGATGCTTCACTAAAATTGTTGCTCATTATTCTATGAATAGCTCTGTGATGATTACTGATGCTTTGCCTAATGATGCTAATGACTCCCCTACTGATGAGTTTATTTCATCTCTGTTTGTGGAGCCGAAGCTTGACTCTTTTTCTTTTATCTTTGATTCTGAGGACAACCGGGCCAATATGCACTCGGGTTTGCACATGGGCAGCTTCTATGTTGATTCTGTGACTTTGCCTTTGGATGTTGATCCTTTTCTTGGGGTGGCCTCGGACCTTGTGCCCCTTGAACCTGTTTTTTGAAGATCAACATGTGATTTTTGTGGGTGAGCCATTTGGGGGTCCTTCTCTGAAGAAAAGAAAAGTATGCACCCCTTCAATCCCTCCTTCTCTTGTCTTTGAATTCTCTTCCTTTAGAATGTTTCTTGAACAGACCATTGCCTCATCCAATGATCCGGCTTCTTTCATTTCTCTGGTTAAAAATTGGGTTGGTGAAATCCATTGTGATCCCTTTTTCAGTTCCTCTGATTTTAAATCGGATGTTGGTATTTACCCTGGCTTGGATCCTGGTACAACGGTGGAACCACGATCACTTAATCCGGTACACTTCTTTACTCATTTCCAGTCATCTTTCAATTATTATTCTGTCTTCTTTATATTACTTCTTAGTTTTTCTATCTGTATTTGGGATCTGAATCGTAGAGCACAGTATTGATCCTTCACTCCTTGTCGTGGATATCATTTTTGTATGTGGTTTACTCTCCTTTTTGCCATAATGTTGATTTTGTCTTGGAATACTCGTGGATTAATAATAAGTTTACTCAAAAATGTCTTTCTTTTCATCTTAACAAATATATGACTGATATCATCTTTCTCTATGTGACTAAGTGTATAGATCATGCTAGTCTAAGGCTTAGGCATCCTATTTCTTCCTACAAATCGGTCTGCAATATTAATAGCTCTGGCTTGAAGGGAACAAAGGGGGGTTTATGGATTCTATCTAATCCGAGCATTTTTATTTCGGATAAATATATTTCTGAATACTTCATTAGTATCAAAATTAACAACGGTGGGAACTTTATTTTTTGGCTAGTTTGTCTTTATGCTCATCATATAGCAGCTCGTGGTCAATTCTAGATGGATTTATTGGATTATTTGAGCACTCTGAATGATTCTTTCTGCATTTTGGGAGACTTTAATGAAGTGATTTTCAATTCTGAAAAAGCGAAAAACTCGGTCGCACTGCTTTCCAACCCACAATGGCTACCCACAAGCTAAGAGATATAATCAATGCTTTTTCTCTTGAGGATGTGAAATTCAAAGGTTCCCGTTTCACCTGGTCCAACAAACAAAAACCTCCCCGGCTTATCAAGGAATGTCTGGATCGTGTGGTGGCTTCCCCTTCTTGGTTGTCTACCTTTCACCTTGCTTCAATAGCTAAACTTTCACCTATTGGATCTGACCATAACCCTTTACTTCTCTTAACTTCTAGTTCAAGACCAAGTTATAAGAAACTTTTTCATTTTCAGAAAGCATGGATTCACCACCCTGATTTTTCGTCCTTTTATAACTCCTCCTGGAATTCTGATCCACAGGATTCCATTGCTTCTAAACTCTCTTCACTGTCTAATTCCTTAAAGTTTTGGAACAAGAACACATTTGGCCATGTTAATAATCTTAAAAATCACCTGATCAATAATTTCCTTTCTTGTTCTGATGGTTCTATGCCTGATTTTGATTTGATGAACAAGATTCATAGACAATTGAATTGGATCTTTGATGAGGAGGAGGCTTTTTGGCTTCAAAAATCAAGGCACCTTTACATCAAAGATGGCAACAGAAATACCAAGTTTTACCACTCTGTGGCGAAGTCAAATCTACGGAAGAGAAGAATTGATTTCATTTGGGATGGAGAGGGACATAAGATTGAAGACCCCAAAATAATGGCCCATGTTTTTGCATCTCATCTTAAGGATGTATTTACCAGTTCTAATCCTTTGGGTACTAATTTAATCGAATGCCTTTTTCCCCAGGTCTGGTCTCTTGAGGATGCTTCTTTTCTTTGCTCTCCCCCATCTTTGGATGAAATCAAAAAAGTTGTTTTCTCTTTTGGCCCTTTGAAAGCTCCTGGTTTTGATGGGTTTCAAGCTTCTTTTTTTCAAAAGTTTTTGGAGTCTGATCCATCCTAACTTGCTGGCCCTTGTTTTAAATTTCTTTGAAGATAGACTTATTCCCCTGGGGGTTAACCACACTCTTATCTATTTAATTCCCAAGACTGAGACTGCCTCTAAAGTTGGAGATTTTAGACCCATTAGTCTTTGCAATGTGACTTACAAAATTTTATCAAAGTTGCTTGCTAACAGACTAAAAGATTTTTTAAGCTACTTCATATCTGCCTTTCAGGCTGCTTCCATTCCTGGTAGGCAAATTACTGATAACATTATTGTTGCACAGGAAATCTTTCATTTTCTTGATCATACTAAAGGTAAGATGGAGTATGTGGCTATTAAAATTGACATGTCAAAAGCTTATGATAGAATTGAATGGAATCTGATCACTTCCCTCTTTTGATTCTTAGGATTTGGGGAGAAATGAGGTAATTTCATTAACTCTCTAATCTCCTCTGCTTCCTTCTCTATCAAATTGGATGGAAGTCCCTTTGATCTGTCTCATGCCTCGAGGGTATCCGGCAGGGATGTCCCCTCAGCCCATACCTATTTATTGTGGCTATGGAAGTTCTTTCCAAATTATTTTCTGCTTATCGTAATTTGAACCTTTTCCAGGGAATAAAAATTTTGAGGTCAGCACCTAAAATCTCACATCTTTTATTTGCTTGCAATATGTTTATTTTCTGTCGAGCCACTCAGGATGATCTGCTAACCATTAAAGCAATCTTGGATCTCTTTTCTGATCTATTTGGACAAGAAATCAATCTCTCCAAGAGTGGAACTAACCTTTTCCATTGCAGGTCTAAAGTGAAGGAATTGAGTCGAGTTGTTTTAAGAATGGAAACAAAGCTTTCCTCATGGAAGTCCAATTTTTTATGTTATGCAAGGCGTAATGTTTTAATTCAATCTGTGCTAGCTTCTACTCCTACATATTTGATGAATTGTTTCTTGTTTCACCTTAAATTTTGTCGGAATATTAATTCTATTTGTCTAAATTTTTGGTTGGGAAATTCGGGGAAAAAGAAGAAAAAATCCTCTCTCATTTCCTGGGATAAATGTGTATCCCTAAAGCCAAAGGGGGATTGGGGTTTCGTGAGGCTGAACACCACAATAAAGCCTTACTAATGAAATTAGGTTAGAGACTTATCATTGATTGTTCTTCTTTTTGGTCTCATGTTCTAAAAGCTAGATACTTTCCTAAACTCTCTTTCTTTGATCCCAAAACTCATGCGAGGAAGGGTTCCTGGACTTGGAATAGTATCTCTCACATCATACCATCCCTAGAGACAATCATGGTCAGTAAGATAGGTAATGGCAAATCTATTTTTTTTTGGACTGACCATTGGATCCCTTCTCAACCTAGTAGTTTGATAACCTATCCGCTGAATTCTCTTAGTCTTTCTGATCGAATTAGGAAGGTTGATTATTTTACCATGGGATCTAGATGGAATTCTGATTTACTAAACGATTCACTACCTTTGCACATTTCATGTCACGCCCCCATCCCAACAAGGGATAAAATACATTATAAGGGGTGACTAGGACAACGCTTGTCATCCTACTAAGCTGCCAGGATCACTGACACAGTGTCCCAACACACAGTCATAACTAATATTAAAATAATATAATATCAGAGTGCGGAAAGAAAAATATTACATTCCAAATAAAATCAATAGTTTTACGGAAGCGTATAAAATCAATAGTTACAAGATGATCAAAGCCTAGATGATAAATACTGTAGTTAATCCATTTTTCATTACCATCTAATAATAATTAACAAGGTATAACAAGTAAATGTTTTTACATGGGCCTACGCTCTAAAATAAACAAAAGGGGAACAAGTCCCAAGAATTCTCACGGCCCGTGGCGCAATAAATCACAAGGACACCCGTTGCCATGTTCCTCTAACACGACTTAGCTCCTCCGCACTGCATCATAATCTAAAAATTGTGTACACGAGGGGTTAGCTCTCCACCGAGCAGTGAGGGGATGGGGATGCACAAACACACAATTCACATAGTCAATGATGCATGCATATGTTAAGTAAATTTTTCACCTAACATCACAACTAAGTCGAGGTATATGCTCGTGACAACTCGGAGACACGTGGGTCACTTAACTTATCGCCACAATGAAACCTCAATTGTCACCTGGACCTACGCCGATCGAAGCCTCCAAGACCACTCGCAGCAGACCCCGATAACCAATACTACCATGGTGGCCTCTCCCACCTCCACGAATCCGGTGTCGATTACCCAACACCTAAACCCCTGTTGGTAAGGGTCGTAGCATAAGGGTGTAAAATCCTAGCCACGACTACATGCAAGTCCTATCGTCCGAGAGGTAATCCGGGCGCATCAACTTTTCATCGGTTTAGTGCCGGTTACACAAGACGGCACGGCGCATCTGATTCAACATGACATTCAACATAATTTCTTCATAAATATATATATTATCCGGGGTTTGCACCGCACCCACCGCACCGAGACCCATCAAAGTAAAGCATCTCCAATTAACATCATAACATTCATATATAAAAGTATGCAATATGCGCAAGCATGCTTAATAATTTATAATGATGACATAATATACAATGCAATAATAATATCAAGCCCAAACAACCAAACCCACTCACAATATGTGTTATGCCCCGATGTTATGAGTTGTCGCCGCAATCAAGTAACACGTCACAAGATGAAAACTTTAAACCTAAATAAAGAGTGCAAACAGGATTAATTAAGTAAAGGGACGGATCCCCAAAAGGTCTCCCATTAATCATTTAAGTATAAGGTTTCAGAAGTGAAGTGGTTGCAGGTGTGGTTTCATGCCCAAATTCTGCAACTACATGTAAATCCTAGGAAACCGGGGCCCAGGGACAGTTTTAGTCAAGGTCGGATGCGGATGTGGTTTTGAAAATTGAATCGAGTGTAAATCCTAGGAAACCAGGGGCCCGGGACAGTTTTAGTCAAGGTCGGATGCGGATGTGGTTTTAAAACCAATCGAGTGTAAATCCGAGCTTCACAGGGGCCTTTTCAGGGAGGTAATTTCGGGGTGGTTTCTTGCGGTGCGAAACCACATGTAAATCCTAGCTAACCAGGGGCTTAGGATAGTTTTAGTCAAGATCGGATGCAGATGTGGTTTTGAAAACGAATCCGAGTGTAAAACCACATACCTGCAGAACCGAAAATTGAAGGGTTTCTCACTAGGGATTCATTTTCCAAGGGGTTTAAAGGTAGGGAGGCTTCAAGAAAGCTTCCTCCTAGGTCCATTAGGGTTCTAAGACCTCATTAGGTCCATGTAATCCCATGGATTTAAGAGAAAACAAAGAGAACCTAAATTAGGACATAATATGGTAGAAACCTTAAATTTCTTAAATGGAAAGAGATTACTTAGGCTTAGGGCTTGTAATGGAGTGAAATAACTCCACCATAGTCTAGGTTTAGAGGTTTCATCGATTCCTTAGGTTCCAAGAGAACCCTAGGTCGAATTTCTCCCATTTCCCAAACCCCAAAACCCAAAATAGAAGAAAAGAGATGGGATTGAATGGCTTACCCACCCCAAGGTAGAAGGCTCCATGTTGAGGCTCCAAGAAGTGATCTTCAAACCTCCAACCAAGATTCTCCACCCTTCTTCCTCCTTTTCTCCTTCCTTCTTTCTTCTTTCCTTCTTTCTTCTTTCTTCTTTCTCCTTTCTCCTTTCTCTCCTCTTTCTCTCCTCCACGATTTAGGTTAGATGGGAGAAGAAATGAAAATGAATGCTTCTCCCCCCCCCCCCCTTTGTCTTATTTATAGAAAATGGGCTTGGGTCCTTTAAGTTAAATGGGTCAAGTAGTTAAATGGGTGGATCCAAGATAAATGGGTCATTAGGCCAAATGGGTAGTTTAAGTTAAATGGGTCAAGAGGGCTTAATGGGTTGACCCATGGTCTTATTTAGGGTACAGGAATGGGTTAACCCATCTTTGGGTCAAATAGAGTCAAATGGGCCCTCAAGTTGAATGGGCCTCTTAACTAAATGGGTCTGCCCATAGGTTTCAAATAGAAAAGAACCCACTTGGGGATGGGTCCATCCACCATGGGATTATAAGCCCATCACACGCTCCCTTAAATAAAGGGGGACCCACAAATAGAATATTCCCAACTCAACTAAAATAGCCCGGGCTGTCCAAATCTTGACCCGTACTTCGAGGGCATCAAGAGAAAGGGTAAATAAATAACCTTAAGGGCTAGAACTTACTATTTCCTTGTCATGGTTTGTCCCCCGTGACCCCGAATAGTTTCCTCCACAGGTAAACCCGCACTGTGGTCAATAATTTTGTAGTGGGTTTGACCACCGGTGAGAACACTCACCGGCATACGTGGCGTTGATAACCACACGTCACGGGAAGAAATAATAATTAATTATGATCCGGAGTGCGGTATAACATCCTCCCCACCTTACAAGAAATTTCGTCCCGAAATTTGAGGCAGTGGGGTCTCAGTGAGAAGGGTTGTTGGATAACAACATCCCAAGTCACCCACATCTTGAACTAAGTCAAAGGTCGGGTCAAGATGAGGCAGTGCCTACGTGGCACAGCAAGTCAGGTTCCACAATTCTCTTTTCCTTACAGGGTCGCATTACCACAGGGGTGTGGTTCACAATAACCCTAGAAAAACAGGGTTTCAACTACTAAGTTAAGTCTCAAGGAACAGAGTTCCCTAAATCTTCCAGATCAGGTGATACCATTCTAGCCTTCACTACTCTGGTCAGTCTTGGGTTACAGGATTTAACCTGTCCATGTCCCAACATAGGGTTCACATTCTAAAGGCTTTCACATCTGGTTGTCTCATTACCTAACCCAACTTTAGAATGATTTGGAATATTGATGGAATCTCCTATTGTTCACTCCCAGTACGGAGGGGACGCATTTGGTGATCCATTACCCCATTCATATCTGTCGTTGGAGAAGGTCTTGTTACATCCTTCAGTTTCAACTTTCACAACCTTTAACCTACTACACAGTTATCCCACAGGGAAGAGTCCACATCAGTCCTCTTTCGAGAACCAATAACCATTACTAGCTTTTGTCCAAGTCAACTCTTCAAGCAGTCTCCATAATTTAACCTATCCGGTCATTAAATTCATTCTTCATTACCCTAAGGTTTGGTCAACCAAGATCAGGGCTCCAGCTAGTTTCACAGTAAGGTCGAGGTAAGTCATACTTGTAGTACCAGAGAATCACTCTAGTCACACAAGTCCAAGGTTCTAAGGTATATCTATATATATTTATCACACCAATATGTAGGCATAGATTCAATAATTACATTCAAATCCCTATGGACATATCTGTCATCTAGGTCAATCCACCAGAACTAGAAGTTCTCAGGTACGGTTCACTAAGTCTCTTTTTTTTTTTTTTTTTTTTTTGGAAAGTCAAATCACGGTGTAGGACTTTCTCTATGAGTCTAAACAAGGTTTGGATGGACCAAGTAAAGTTCAAATAGAGTCGTCACTAGCTTGAGGTGTTATGAATGACTTCCAAATACACGTGACCTTCATGGCTTACTCAAATAAACCAGTCTATTACTTTCCTTTCCTAGTACCTATCCATAGGTTTAGATTCTACGCACCGCATTAAGGGTCTCTACCCGTATAGGTTTAGGTTTCTCTATCCATAAGGTTCGGGTCTTTAAATTCATAGGATCGAAGGTCTTCATCCTCAAAGGTAACTCTTCTCCTCTTATGTAAGAGAGGAGTCACAACGGTTACCGATGCTGCTAGTTCTTATTAGCTGGCGCCGATCGGTACAAGTCCTAACCTCTTTCAATTCAAGGTATTGACTAGACTTAGGTGGTTCCCACAAATGGGTCACACAACGGGGTGTTCGATCTAGGGTATAGGCACATAATCATCACATATAAGTGTAGTCAAAGGTCTCCAAAACAAGCTAAAAATCCTAAAAGAAATCAGGTGGACTCACGAGCGGTGTCAGTACTCTGGGTCTGTTCGTGGCTCCTCCGCGAAAATAGGGAGAGCAAACTAACGGGCGGATGTGGAATGCGAATCCGTTCGTTTGTCCGATCTCAAAAGTCTCAATGGTCGAGAGGGTTTAAGTCAAGCGGATTTACGGGACGGATGCATGAGTGTGGATCCGTTCGTTGATCCGCCTGATTTATAATGATAATTTCAAGTTTTATGCGGAGCGGATTCACGATAAGTGGATTCGCTCGTTCGTTCATTTGCAGAAATTTAACATAACAGAGCCGCGAGTTTTAAAACTCACTTTTGGCTCCAAAGAAAGGAACATAACCGCAGGGAGAAAATGCTCTTCAGGGACTTCCGTTCAAGCTTCCCTCGGGTGATTTTCTTGTAATCTTAAGCCTCAAGGTTTAACTCTCACTTGTTCAAGATATGGCTTTCTTCCCATTTCTACTTTCTCTTTTCTTAGATTTGGGATGAATCATCTCAAGTTGTGATCATGTCTTGATTTTGCTTGTAATCCCATAGCCACGTACACCAAATCCATACCAAACCGATTGGAACTAGGGTTTTTGGGTGTAAATCAAGTCCTATTAGATCGATGGCACTATGTTGTTGGATCCTTGTTTGATTATTGCATCTTTTATAAATTTACAAGTCTTTGGAAATATTTTAGGGATTATTGCTATGTTCGTCATATCTAGTTGAATTTTACTTGGATTATGTCCAAGTTTTAGTTATAGTAAAATCCTCAATTCACAATATTTTGGGAAAACTCTCTAAGTTCAAATCTAATTCTTTTACATGCCATAAAATCTCATAGAAAACTATCACATTGTCTTATCTTCAAGCATATTCTCTTGTATACATGATCGTTAATAAAAATCCTTAGAATCTTTCCTCTTTTCCTCAAATAAATAATTCTTGTCTCTTGTTGAGGTATTTTCATCCAGCAACTTGCTTGGTTGGCATTGGTTGGAATGTAAAGTAGCCAAAAGTACATGTTGTTCACATTGATCTCATTATTCACATCCACACATTAGGAATGTCACATGGATTTTACATGTGCATTGATCTTATTCATTTCTCTTCACTCCAAACATCTTCCTATGGTTATCATGTCTCATTTCCCTTACATGCTCTTGTCACAATACAATTTTCACATCTTGTAGGCATTTCACTTCTATACTTTTATTTGTCAAGCAAAAAGCTTCAATTACTAGGGTAAGATATGCCACAAGAGGGGCGAGGGAAACATCAAATAGAGGTAATAAAAGCCTAACATAGGTTGGTTCATCAAGACAGGGCAAGAAAACCCTTTATGGCTTGGGCGGTTTTAGGTGTGGTTTCAGTAAGTTGCAACCACAGGTAAATCCGAGCTTTCACAGAACCAATTTTATTATTAGAAATTCATGGATTCTCAGTCGGTTTCACAAAATTGAATCCACGGATGAAACCGCATGGCCCAAAAATTAAAATTTTAAAACCCACGACTTAGAGGTTTATTTCCCTCCTTCAAAACACAATTCTAATACATTTGAAGAACCAAAAGCCGCAATCGTTCTTGCTCTCACTTCCCTCCTCGATGGATTTTAGTGCTCCAAATTACTCCTCAACAACATCCAATCGCATTCAGGTAAGATCTTTCTCTCTCCCATCGAGTTCTCTCAAGGAGAAACCCCAAAACACAATTTAGGCTTTGGAAACTTGGGGGTTTTGCTTTCTTTTGCTCAGTAGACTGTTCACAATCTAATCTTAACCATTTTCTCACCATAAGCAACCTATACAAGGGCTTGCATACGATCTTGGCATCTAACTCAAGGATTTAGGTTGGATTTTGGAAAAACCAAAACCTACTCGAATTTTCCTCTTCTCTTTTGCCATGTATGAATCGGTCTTACTAGATAGGGCTTAGTTTACATCCTTTGAGTGGTCACAAGCCAACTTTACTTGTTTCTCAAGATTCAAACTTCCAATCACAAAATCTAAAAATTTTCTTTAAAGTTTATAGCATGTTTCAAGATCAAATAAGTCCATATTTTGCTTGAACTCACTGTTTTGCATAAAGCATTACTTTCTAGGCATATTATGACCATGAATCTTCATTATTTATCATGTCATTCACATAATGGTCATGCCTTTTCTTTTTTCCCTAACTTCTTAGATCATAATTGGATCAAATCAAAATTTTCTAGCCTAAGAATCCTGCTGAAATTTAATTTGCTTTGGAAGGAAAATCAAGGACTAGGTTTTGAACTTCACAACCTTACATTGATCATCTACTTAGGCCTTAGCATTCAAGGTACAAATTTGCTATCAATCTTGGCTTTTAGCCGCAGTTAAAACAATCAATGGCTCCAAGAACACAGCGTGCATGTGTTGAACAAGTTGCACCAAGCTGTCCTAGATCCACTATGGTTTCAAAAGATAGAGGACCCGAGCTTTACCGGACTACTTCCGCTTTAAAAAATATAGTGGAAGGGCGGGATGTAGTGTTGGATGATCTCAAAGCTTCCATGGTGGGGGAGATTCGAGGCATTGGGGTGGACCAACATTCTCAACCTTCCGAACCATACTACCTACAACTCATTTACCATTCTATACAAATCGGACACCGAGAACCAGGCATACAGAATTATCAGGTTGTTTCATGTGTCAAGGGGGTTCCTATAGCCTTCATTGCGGCACGTTGGCGGCGTTATCAACGTGTCCATTGGAGGAGCAAGGACCTATTGTTCACTTAGAAGGAATCCCTATACCTTAATCAAGTGGGAGGTATTGACATTCGATGGCCATCGGCGGCTGAACTGCGAGTGGTGGATGGCTTCGATGAGGTCACGAAGCAACTCTCCAATCGGACTTGGCGCCAGAGGGTATCGAGAGAGGGTAGATGACATCGACAGCTTTCTTGGTCGCGATGGTGGCGGTGGTGCAATGTCTAGCTCAGCTTTCTCTCAACAATTAAAGTTATCCCGGATCAGTTCTTATAGTTCTTGTCTTAGGATGAACAACTGGGAACTTTTAGAAATGGTAGACTTGTATATTTAATCCGAGATGAACGAATCAAATGTTTTGAGTTGGAACAGATGAGATCTTGCATTTCGAGTTGAGAAAGACACGATTATGCCAAGGCGAGAATCGGAACAATCATGGTGTTTAGATAAGTATCTTTTGATTGAGCAGGATAGAATCATATGTCTTTGTTGGAATAGATGAAATCATGAATGTTGAAATGGGAAGAATATGATTGCCTCCCAAGAAGATTTGGAATAATTGAATATTTGTAATTAATCTTATATGTATCTCTATGTATTTGCTTAATTCTCTCTTATTTAAATCATTGTTGATAATTGTGCTTGGTTATGATTGATTCATTATTGTTTATGAATTATAACATATAGTTACCCATTTATGACCTACTTAAGGCTCAACCAAGCAATTATATAGTTGTAGCTTTACAGCCTATGGTTCAAGTCCTAAGTTCCATGTTACCTATTATCTTCTAAGTTCTTGTTTCACCACAATCAGTCTTCTCCTATGTCTGCACACCATCATTTATGTTCTTGAAGATTTTTAGTTTAGAACCTAATTGTGGAGAGTAAATCAAGAGTCCGCGAGATCGTGGTCGGTGCAGCATCATTGCTCGATACCACTCACGCCCCCATCCCAACAAGGGATAAAATACATTATAAGGGGTGACTAGGACAACGCTTGTCATCCTACTAAGCTGCCAGGATCACTGACACAGTGTCCCAACACACAGTCATAACTAATATTAAAATAATATAATATCAGAGTGCGGAAAGGAAAATATTACATTCCAAATAAAATCAATAGTTTTACGGAAGCGTATAAAATCAATAGTTACAAGATGATCAAAGCCTAGATGATAAATACTGTAGTTAATCCATTTATCATTACCATCTAATAATGATTAACAAGGGTATAACTAAATGTTTTTACATGGGCCTACGCCTAAAATAAACAAAAGGGGAACAAGTCCCAAGAATTCTCACGGCCCGTAGGCGCAATCGTCACAAGGACACCCGTTGCCATGTTCCTCTAACACGACTTAGGCTCCTCCGTACTGCATCATAATCTAAAAATTGTGTACACGAGGGGTTAGCTCTCCACCGAGCAGTGAGGGGATGGGGATGCACAAACACACAATTCACATAGTCCAATGATGCATGCATATGTTAAGTAAATTTTCCACCTAACATCACAACTAAGTCGGGGTATATGCTCTCGTGACAACTCGGGAGACACTGTGGGTCACTTAACTTATCGCCACAATGAAACCTCAATTGTCACCGGGACCTACGCCGATCGAAGCCTCCAAGACCACTCAGAGCGGACCCCGATAACCAATACTACCATGATGGCCTCTCCCACCTCCACAGAATCCGTGCTACGATTACCCAACACCTAAACCCCTGTTGGTAAGGGTCGTAGCATAAGGGTGTAAAATCCTAGCCACAGCTACATGCAAGTCCTATCGTCCCGAGAGGTAATCCGGGCGCATCAACTTTTCATCTGGTTTAGTGCCCGGTTACCAGCACGGCACGGCGCATACAGTTCAACATGACATTCAACATAATTTCTTCATAAATATATATATTATCCGGGGTGCACGCACCCACCTAAGCACCGAGACCCATCAAAGTAAAGCATCTCCAATTAACATCATAACATTCATATATAAAAGTATGCAATATGCGCAAGCATGCTTAATAATTTATAATGATGACATAATATACAATGCAATAATAATATCAAGCCCAAACAACCAAACCCACTCACAATATGTGTTATGCCCCGATGTTATGAGTTGTCGCCGCAATCAAGTAACACGTCACAAGATGAAAACTTTAAACCTAAATAAAGAGTGCAAACAGGATTAATTAAGTAAAGGGACCGGATCCCCAAAAGGTCTCCCATTAATCATTTAAGTATAAGGTTTGAAGTGAAGTGGTTGCGGTGTGGTTTCATGCCCAAATTACTGCAACCACATGTAAATCCTAGGAAACCGGGCCCGGAGGCGGTTTTAGTCAAGGTCGGATGCGGATGTGGTTTTAAAACGAATCCAGTGTAAATCCTAGGAAACCGGGGCCGGACAGGTTTTAGTCAAGGTCGGATGCGGATGTGGTTTTGTAAGCCGAATCCGAGTGTAAATCCGAGCTTCACGGGGCCTTTTCAGGGAGGTAATTTCAGGGTGGTTTCTTGCAGTGCGAAACCACATGTAAATCCTAGCTAACCAGGGGCTTAGGATAGTTTTAGTCAAGATCGGATGCAGATGTGGTTTCAGAAAACTGAATCCGAGTGTAAAACCACATACCTGCAGAACCGAAAATTGATGGGTTTCTCACTAGGGATTCATTTTCCAAGGGGTTTAAAGGTAGGGAGGCTTCAAGAAAGCTTCCTCCTAGGTCCATTAGGGTTCTAAGACCTCATTAGGTCCATGTAATCCCATGGATTTAAGAGAAAACAAAGAGAACCTAAATTAGGACATAATATGGTAGAAACCTTAAATTTCTTAAATGGAAAGAGATTACTTAGGCTTAGGGCTTGTAATGGAGTGAAATAACTCCACCATAGTCTAGGTTTAGAGGTTCCATCGATTCCTTAGGTTCCAAGAGAACCCTAGGTCGAATTTCTCCCATTTCCCAAACCCCAAAACCCAAAATAGAAGAAAAGAGATGGGATTGAATGGCTTACCCACCCCAAGGTAGAAGGCTCCATGTTGAGGCTCCAAGAAGTGATCTTCAAACCTCCAACCAAGATTCTCCACCCTTCTTCCTCCTTTTCTCCTTCCTTCTTTCTTCTTTCCTTCTTTCTTCTTTCTTCTTTCTCCTTTCTCCTTTCTCTCCTCTTTCTCTCCTCCACGATTTAGGTTAGATGGGAGAAGAAATGAAAATGAATGCTTCTCCCCCCCCCCCCCCCTTTGTCTTATTTATAGAAAATGGGCTTGGGTCCTTTAAGTTAAATGGGTCAAGTAGTTAAATGGGTGGATCCAAGATAAATGGGTCATTAGGCCAAATGGGTAGTTTAAGTTAAATGGGTCAAGAGGGCTTAATGGGTTGACCCATGGTCTTATTTAGGGTACAGGAATGGGTTAACCCATCTTTGGGTCAAATAGAGTCAAATGGGCCCTCAAGTTGAATGGGCCTCTTAACTAAATGGGCCTGCCCATAGGTTTCAAATAGAAAAGAACCCACTTGGGGATGGGTCCATCCACCATGGGATTATAAGCCCATCACACGCTCCCTTAAATAAAGGGGGACCCACAAATAGAATATTCCCAACTCAACTAAAATAGCCCGGGCTGTCCAAATCTTGACCCGTACTTCGAGGGCATCAAGAGAAAGGGTAAATAAATAACCTTAAGGGCTAGAACTTACTATTTCCTTGTCATGGTTTGTCCCCGTGACCCGAATAGTTTCCTCCACGGTAAACCCGCACGTGGTCAATAATTTTGTAGTGGTTTGACCACCGGTGAGAACAGCTCACCAAAGATACGTGGCGTGATAACCACACGTCACGGGAAGAAATAATAATTAATTATGATCCGGGGTGCGGGTATAACATTTCATCTCACATTCAACAGATAAATCCATCTAATTCTGAGGACAGTTGGTGGTGTACTAGGGCCAATAATGGAATTTTTAGCACTAAATCTGCTAAAGAGTTAATTTCTGTTTCTGTTAACAATAATAATTTTTTATCGCCTCTTGGTGGAATTTCTTTTGGAAGCTTAGGATTCACCCCAAATTTGAAATCTTCTTTTGGCGTGTGCTAAATGCAGATCTTCCAATCAAGGCGGCTCTTTTCAAATGGCTTCAAATCGACCCCTCTTGTGCTCTATGTAGAAATTCTGTTGAATCCTTATGGCACATATTCCTATCTTACGATTGGGTCAAACATATTTGGGTAGCCAAACCTGTGGGACTGCGAACTGAGTTTTTGGATCATGCATCTCTAAAAGATTTCTACTTGGCAATCTTTTTCAACCATGCATTAGATAAACAATCTCTGAGTTGGTTTTTTAGTGTTTTTATTATTACCTGTTACTTTATTTGGACAATCAGGAACAAGGTAGTCATTGGGTCAGAAAAGCCTGATCCAATTTGGGTGTTGAAACGTGTTAAACAATGGTTAGCTGATTTGAAAGTATACCCCCCCCCCACCTTAATTTCGTCCCATTGATGTATATTGTAGTTTTGAGGAGAATTTCTTAGGTCCCTTTTTTTATTCCTTTTTTTCATTACCAAAACTCAATTTTCGTGTTTTAATTTGTGCAGGATACCATACACCTGGACTAACTTTGGCAGGATGGTCCTATATCTTTTTGCTAGATGGCAAGTTTATCTGTTTTTCTGCAGGACATATAACTTCTACTAATTATATGGAACCACTAATTAGCATCCGGTTAGGCCTCGACCATGCGGCCAGTATGGGGTTGAAGATAAAAGAAGTGTGGTGCTCCAATCAACAGATCACGGATGTTCTTCCATCTCCAACCAAATCTCCTTGGTCTAGGCATCTTATAAAAGACTTAATCTATATATCTAATATATCCCAAGATATATGTTTTAACAAATAGGGAGACAATTTTTGTATAGTTGTGGCTTTTAATCTAGCTAGGCATGCTCAGACTAAAAACTCTGTATATTTTTCGGTTAGTTAGTTTTTAATATGTTTCTTTTTATCATCAAAAAAAAATTCATGAAGAAAAAAAAATTAGCACAAAAAGGAAGTTCTTTAAATAACTTTTCTTCTAAAGGGTAAAGGCTCTAAGGTGACAGAGTATCATTTTTATTTTAACCAGAGTTATCAAGGTAAGGTGCGCAAAAAAAGCACAGAGCCACCTAGCATCTAAGGCAGAAGGAATGGTGTGATGAAGCAAAATAAACAAAACCAGCAGAGCAGAACAAGAAAAAGAAGAAGAAAAGAGAGAAGAGAACAGGGGAAAGAAAATAGAGAACTTACCAATCGGTTTTAGAAACACAAAAATAAAAGGAATTACAATAAAGTCCTTGTCTTATGTGTATTTATACACACAAGACCAAAATAATAAATAAATAAAAAAAATATCACAAAAATATCCCCTCAATCTGGAGTGTGTGTGTGTGTGTGTGTGTGTGTGTGTGTGTGTATATATCCAGCTTGAAACAACTAGAAGCAGAAGCAGAGACCAGTGGCCAGAAACCAAATCCAGACATGTGGCAAACAAAGAACCACATTAGCAGCAACATAAAGAATCTTTGATAAGAAGAAATCCAGATAGCAACAAACAATATAAACGGCAGAAAAACTTCAGCCACAAGCCGCAGGCAAGAACATAGCAGTGTGCGAAGATGAAGAACTCATCACTGCAGACCAGAAAATAGCAATAGCAATAGGACAGAAAATAGCAGTGGTAGAGGATAAAAAATTAAAAAAAACTCATCACTGCAGGCCACAAAATCCAGAAAAATCTTCAACAAGAATAACTCTAGGAAGATATAAACCTTCAATCCAAATCTAAATCTTCAATCCATAAAACTTTGACAAGAAGAACTCCAATTAGGGAGAAATCTTCAATAACTCTCCCTCTCATGTGTAGCACTACAAAACGTGGAAAAATAACGCATGGAATGAGAACAAAAATGATCACATCACAAAAATAGCTCTTAAAGAACTCTCAGCAATATATCACACCAATAGGTCAGACCAGATCTCCAAGGAGTAGAATAAATCAAATCAAATTTCATGAGGCAGCAGTAATCATCTCAGATGAAAAACTGTAACCATCAGTAGCATATAGAACAGAACAGCAAACCACAAATCAGATCCCAGAAAGAAAAAAATCCAGAATAAAGACAACCTCCAAATAATACTGGTGGAGAGCCGGTTAGGAGAAGGGAAGATTCCTGAGAAGGAGCTTTGCAGGGGAAGAGGAAACACACAACCACACTCACATTGGCAAACCCAATATTTTCTATCTAATTCACTGTGTCCAATGTCCATTGTTGGGTACATGCAAGTATTTAAAGAGAAAACCACAGACTCCTAGTTAGACTCTAAAACTGAAACAACTCGCAACCAAACTCTATACAACAACAACAACTCAGCCTTATCCCAACTAAATAGGGTCGGCTACATGAATCCTAGCAAAAACAAAAATAAATAAATAAATACGTAAACAAACTAGTAAAAGGAAAGAGCACAACAACATCGACAAAAACTCACGGATATCCTCCCTAAATGGGGTTGGCTACATGGATCGTTGCCCTCCAAACGGTCCTATTCGAGGCTATACTTGACACAAGGCCCAAACCAAACTTTATATATGTCCTAAATATTCAACTCAAAACAAATAAAAGGTTTAAATAAATAAACTGCTTCCAACCCTTAATAGATCAAAAAACCTGGATTGGACCAGTTCCATCTGGGTTTGGGTTTCCAAACTCGATCATACTGGTCCAACCAGTCAAGTGGTACTACATCAATTCTCCACCTCTGAAAAGAACTCTACTCCACCAAGTTCGAAAAAGGACCTAGGAGGCCGTCTGAGTTAACACGCTGGAGGAGGAACCATCCCGCAACTTTCTTGAGTTTAATATCGGGGAGATCTTTGGTGGTAAGAAACATCATAGTTTTGTTGTCATGCTTGAAAAAGTAGGTATTCACATACCCACAATGTTGTGCCTTCTTATCAAACAACCACGGTCGACCAAGAAAAATATGACACACCTTCAAAGGAAGGACGTCGCATTGTACTATATCCACGAATCCACCAATAGAATAGGTGAGCAAACACTGATCTTTTACCAAAAAAAAAGAGCAAACACCGATCAATAACCTTGAGATTGTGCTGTCTAGACATGTAACTTTATAAGTTGGATGTGGCTCTATCTGCAATCCCAGCTTACGAACAACATCTTCAAAGATGACACTAGTGCAATTACCTCCATCGATCACCAGACTACATAATTGGTCATTACACTTCATGTAGGTCTGGAAAATACTGTTGCGGCACCAATTTTCATCCTAAGTAACCTTGTGAGTGGTCAAAACAGGAAGAAGAACATAACAAGGCTGTCGCTCCACATCACTGTCATTACCGTTGACTTCACTTGGCTCACGCTCTACTTCAAAATCAACTGTCTCAAAACCCAGGTGCTCTTCTAGAACATAAGATATAAGAGAATCCTTATCAATATAAGCCACCAAATGGTTGGGACACTGATCACTAATATGTCTAACACTGAATGGCAATCTTTGGCATCACATGAGGTATGTTGGAACCACGCCAAGGCAAAGAATATGGTCGGCTAGGTCGTAAAGATTCCATAGATGAATCAATAGCCTGTGGTTTGCTAAATGACTTTCCTAGGGAGAAGAGACTATTGCTGACTGGAATTGGGACCCTTAAGAAAAGTGTCTGTAAAAGCCCTTCGACTGTATAGCTGCTTCAGACTTTCTTTTACCTAATATGCCAACTGTACCAGCAACTTTCATTATAGACAGTCAATTGGATGCAAGTACAGCACTAAGAGGGTGCAAACCATTGCGGAACTGTGCCACTAATACCTCTTCATCCGACTCAGAACCAGATCGAGTGGCAAAATAGTAGAATCTGGCAACAAACTCCTCAACTGTCATGTTTCATTGTTTAACTGTGTTAACCTAAGGTGCATGCATTGTTTGTGGTCAGTAGGGAAGAATCTCTGGTTCTTTGGGCCTTTATCTCAAAGGTATCAAATATTATTGCAATGCCGAAGTTTTCTGAAGGTCAGATGATGGAAAGTCCAAAAGAGAAGAATACTAGCAAGCCCAGATTCCAAATCCAAGAGTGCAAGTGTAACATTGTTGGAGACTACAACACATATGTGGAGATGTGGAAGCCTCCATAGCATGGACAACTGATTATCTGAATGTAACTTGAATTTCAAAAAGTAAAATTAAAGAATTATAGATGTCTTTAAGAAACCACAGCTGTGTTCTAAGCTGATTGTTTGGTGCCTTTAGGCACGTGCTCCACAGGTTACATTGCTGTTGCATAAGTACTTTGGGTGACAAACAGCAAGATATTGAATTAATATTTACGAGTCTCGTACATTAATCTGCTTATGGTATCGATGCTGCAGGAAAATAAATAAATACTTCATAAAGACCCCCCCCCCCAATAAAAAAGAAAAAGATGACTGGGAGAACCACTACAACAGTAAAATACTAACATGCTTAAGAAGTTAATGACATGCAGCAAAATCTAAAAAGAGCCTAAATATTAATCTTAGGAGAAGTTACTTGAAGAACGATCAAAAGTTATTTATCTTTGATACGGAAATGGACTTAAAAATACGGGGTCTATTATGCTCAAGAATAGAATTAATAACAACCAGCAGCAACATATCAAACTGTTTAAAATTCTCAAACTGCACCTAAGTAGCAGACTTGCACCAAGTAGCCACAGCTGCCAAAATATACCCGTCCATAATGATCAATTCCTAGAAGTTCCGCTCCACAGAGAGATCTTGGTGACTTTCTCTGGAGGTCACGTTTGCCAACCACACACCCAGGGCAGTACCACTCACCCTCTGGCAGAAGATCCTTTAAAATTCCTACACATCTTGAATGATAAGCAGCAGGGCAACCATCACAGCATATTAAGCTTCCATCCATCTTACAGAGACAACATTCATCACTATTCCAGTCATTGGTTTCATCAACCATCTCCTGAGTGAAGCAAGAACCACCCAAATCATCAACTGGGTCCTTCTTCTTCTTGTTACCCACAAAACTTACATTCCTGTCAATATCCAAATCAAGCTCAGATGACAGCATTCTTCTATTAAGCTCCATCCTTATGGCTTCGACCTCAATGACATCATCACATAAACACCTAAGTATCTCAACCTTTAGAGCTGCAGGCGGTTTATAGTAGTCGTCATCCATAAGCTTCAATTGACATAGATCAAAACCAGGTTTTAATTCTGAATCACGAATTAGTAGGTACTCAACCAGAAAAACAGGCCATGTAATTAGGTCCAGAAACTCCCAGTTAAGAACCCTACACCCAAAATTAATTCAAAAATAATGAATAACATGAACCACTAATGTCATATCCAACAACAGATTTAAACTACAAAGAAACTTTAAGAAAAATGCATACCTCAGGCAAGCCGAAGCAGATTCAGGGCCCTCCTTAGAAAGAAACTCCAAATGCAGTTTCAGAGTTTGCAAGATAGAGAAATGAATAAAATCAATTAGCGAATTAGCAAACTTGCATTTTACTGCTGCTACAAAAGCTTCCAAGTCAAAGGGACTCAAAAAAAGTGAAGTACCGAATGACCTCAAAAAGGAGTAAACAGAGAAAAGATCAAGAATAGGAATCTTGTCTAAATTCAGATTTTTTGACGAAGGCAGTAGTGCAAGCTTTGGAGGAAGACGGCTTGGCTCGACGAGTCCACTAAAACCTGGGCTAACGGGCTTCTCATCTGATACACTGTTCACTGCAGGTGTATCAGTTTCATGGAACTCCTCCGTGATCAAGGCATGTTTCGTAGAAGAGACAGCAGCTCTTGCTCTGCGGGTACTCCTTCTCAACAGAGTTTCTGTAGTAGGCTTAAAATTTTCAGAAAGCCTTCTTCTTTTCTTCTGACTAGGTTCCTCTTTACTTGGGCATCCCAAATCATTTTCACTCCCCTTGCTTGCAGAACCTGCATGAGAATTATCCTCCTCCAATTGAAGCATGGAAAAATCACTGCCCTTTAAGTTAGCGTTGGCAGAGACACTCTCCTTCAAATTCCCACCCAACTCACATTCCTTCTCTAAGTTTCTGGAAAATCCCCCACAACTCACATTACCTTTCATCTGGGCATCTTCAGAACCCTCCCCAGAACAACGATCATTCACTAAACTATCAGCAGAATTACCTGAACCATCACGAACTGCAGCTCCAGCCTCTCTCCGACGCCGTTTCTTCGGACGCCCACGCCTTCTCTTCTCTACGGGTTCGTCAGCTTCACCCACATCGATTCCCTTCAAAATTGAATCAACCTCGCCAAGCTCCATCTCTTCAGAATCACCATCTTCATAAATAATCTTGAAAAGCCCAGAATCAGAGTCATAGGATTCAACAACACCAGAGAAAGTCCCAAACCCTCGAAATCGTTTCTTCAAAGTCCTGCCCACGAACTCCATTCCTCATGTGACAATCCCAACCGTGATTTTCAGAAGGAAACAGAGTGGTACCTGATTCACCTCTGCAAATTAACGTTTAATGGAATAAGAAGTGAAATCTGACAAAGGATAGAAATTCTGGCAAGAGGAAGAGGTTGGGGGGTCACGGTGTCTGCATGATAAAAGAGTAAGAAACCCGTAACGCCTGAATCAGAGAAAATGGTGGAGACTGGAGAGACAGAGGGGAGTTGGGGAAATGTAACGAGTGGGCTTGTATTGGTATTGGGCATTTGGGCAGCTCTATGTTTTTTTTCCTCTTTTTCTGATGCGAGGAGATGAGTTATCGGGGACCATGGGTGCGCAGAATAAGAAAACTTAACCCTTGTTGGTGGGGTGTTGAGGTGGGTCATGTGTGCGAACTGCGAACCATTGTATAATAAAAAGCGGAAATAAAGACTTGAATCCGGTCAAACCGGATGGGATCAATCTGATGTGATCCACCGAATTGGGGTCAATTCTGTTGCAATCTTTGAAACTCCGGTTTGTTTTTTGGGAAGCAGATGAAACAGAAGTGATTTGGGTCTTTTGTGGCTTTTTAAGCGATAAAATATTAAAAAAGATGAATCAAATCAAATCAAACCAAACCAAACATCAGATTGAACGATAAATGATAATGAACCGAGTCCGGTTCTATGAATTATGGACCGTAAGACAAGAGTGGTGGTACTTACTGTCCTTGGTAACCGCTGAGATAGATGTTTGGAAGGTTTCCATTTTAAGAGGGAGAAATTTTATAGCATGGTGTATCATAGAAGCCTTTTCTCTATGACCAACCTTGTCATTGCATGTAGAATGATGATGTGGTGATTCTTTTTTTTTTTTTTGGTATAAAAGGAGCTTATATTATATCATTACTATAATAAGAATTGCAGTCTGATGTACCTCTTGCCTCTAACATCATTCTGAATGAAAGCAGACAGAGCCAGAGGAAGAGAGTCAATACACAAGGAAATCTCCATGGGGGAGTTCACCAATGCCGCCAAATAATCCGCACAACCATTGACTTCATGAACCTAATACGCAAAAGAACAACTGGAAAAAGAATCACGAAGCCTCCAAATATCCTCAACCAGCCATCCAACCCTCCACGAAAGGCAGTTGGTACCCACAATCATTTGGACTGCCACCAAAGAATCCAATCGGACCTAAACACGTTGCAAGTCGAGAGCCTTGGCCTGCTAAAGTGCAGCCTTGATAGCCTGCAACTCCATATGGACAATGGATACATCACGAGCACCACCTGCAATTGCAAAAATAGGGTGCCCCCGATGATCTCTACCAATCGCCCCATAACCACCCTGATCATGCTTAACAAATCCATCACAATTCAAGGCGACCCAACCTTGCGGCAGAGGGGACCAGACATGAAAGGAAGCTTCAGGATGTATGAAGGAGACACCAATCCCCCAGGCACAAAAGAACGTTCTACTCACCTTATTATTAGGAATTGGTTTAGGAAAGTTCAAGAAAGCACCACGCGTGTCAGAAAGGACACGCTGAAGAACCAAAGCAGCAGAGTTGCACTCATTCCTAAAAATCCTGCCAGAGCCTGTAAACAGTCGCGATGAAGCTAAATCGCCTCACCCTACTCAAAACAGATTTGCCAATAAAATGCAGGCTCAACCAATGAATCTCCTCATTCTAGGACCCTTAAGGGACCCCTTTTTAAAACCATTCAAGCTAAGGACTTCCCTCTATACACCAGCTGAAAAATAACATTGAAAGAGCAGGTGATCCAAGGAGTCCGAACCATCTTCACAGAGAACACAAGTGGTGTCAACCACCAGACCCATTACCCAAGTAAGCAACGGGTCTTTAATTTCCCCAAGCAAGCCAACCAAGTAATAAAAGAAAAGCGTGGTTGCGAGGAGGGAGACCACACCAGGTCACACCAACGAAGCTTCACACCCCGAGTACGAACAGCCTCCCATGCCATGTGAAGTGAGAACACACCATTCGCCGTTGGGGTCCAAATCGTCACATCCTCAGGAAGCCTAGTTTGTATCTTCGTACCAGCAACTTCAGCCCACCGCTCCTCTTTTGCCAGATCAGCTTTATCGTTCACCCAAGTGTCACCATTTAGCAGCAAATTCTTCACACAAGCAAAAGTATCATGACCAAGAGCCTCAGCAAGCAAGACGCCATGGCCACCAACCGGCCCACCAGGCAACCACGGGTCAGACCAAAGAAGGGTGCCACCACCATCTTTAATTAAATACCGAACACACCCAATAGCTATACCACGAGTCTGCAGAATCTCTCGAAAGGAATATGAGGATATGGCTAGTATGGGGAGCGACCATATTGAATGGCGCCTCAACCACCCATGGCGAACAAAAACAGCCCAACAAGATTTCTTCTTCGTCACCATAGTCCAAACATGGCGTATAAGTGTTGCAGTGTTCAAATCATGGAGGCGACGTAAACCCAAACCACCCTCCTCCTTAGGACGACAAGCTGCCGGCCATGAAACCTTGTAAGAACCCACATCAGAGCAACCCTTCCACAGAAATTTAGCCAAGTGTCTTTCCAAGGTCGAAATGGTCCCACATGGAAGGCAAAATACACTCAACCAATAGCCAATAGTCCCCATTAAAATAGACTGAATGAGGGCCAACTTCCCCGCAAAAGAAAGGGACTTGGTTGTCCATGAGGTAATCTTGTTCTCCACCTTAGCAATCAACTCCTGAAAATCTGCATTCTTTAAAGACTTAGAAGCAAGGTGAACACCAAGATAGCGGATTGGGAGAGACCCCACAGAGATCCCCAAGGTGGACCCAAAAAATCCCTACACATCCAAGGCCGTGTTTGCAAAGAAAAGAGATGACTTTCCACTGTTGATAGCTAGACCAGATTGATGCGAGAAGTCAGAAAGCAACCGGTTCAGGATGGTAGCGTTGGCCTTGGTCGCTTTACCAAAAACAAAAAGATCATCTGCAAAGTAAACCGTGGTAATCTCTAACTTCTCACAGAATTGGTGATAGGCAAAAGACCCTGACCTGGCCGCAACTACTAATAAATCTGAGAATACTTGAAGAACAATATTAAACAAAAAGGGCGACATAGGACAGCCCTGCCGCAATCCTTTAATAGCCGAAAACATAGGTGATTGAGCTCCATTTAAAAAAATCACATATCCAAGATTGACAATACAATTGGAGACCCAGTTAATGATGCAAGGAGGAAAGTTCAACCTGTGCAAGAGGGTACAAAGAAAGCTCCATTGAACGGAGTCATAAGCCTTCTTTAAATCAATCTTGGCGGCAAACCGCGGCATACCCTTGCTAGCATGGTATCCATGTAAAAGTTCTTGACACAATAGCACATTATTGGCAATATGCCTCCCCTCAATAAAAGCCGATTGGTTGAAATCAACCAACTTATGAATCACCAACTTAAGGCGATTTGCCATTAATTTAGAAATAAAGCAATAAATAAAAGAACTTCCGCTATAGGGCAAAAATCATTGAAGGAGGTCTGTGATTCTCCCTTAGGAACAAGAGTCAGTCTTGAAAGCTTAACCTGATCAGGGATATTCAGGTTATTAAAAAAATCCCATATTGCACTGCAAACATCATCACCAATTATGGGCCATGCCTTCTTAAAAAAAAACCTCCAAAGCCGTCAATTCCTGGAGAACTATCATCATCTGCCGAAAAAACTACCCCTTTAATCTCCTCCCTAGTGAAATCCATAGCAAGCAAGGTAGCCTCAGTTGCATCAAGAGCACGATTCACAGGGGGATCAAAGGGGGAGCACACAATCTGGGGAGACCCCATAAAGGCAGTCTCGAAATGCCTAGCAGCCTCAATACGAATGCACTCCTCATCAGTAATAAGAACACCATCCGAGGAACGAATAGAAGAAACACGATTCTTGCTTCTCCTGGACTTCAAGGCCCTATGAAAAAACTTAGAGTTAGAATCCCCCAGTTGCAGCCAGCACACACGAGCCTTTTGGCGCAATTCCGATTCTCTAGCAGTGAGAAGGCGCCTAAGTTGAAGAGAACAAAGCTTTTCCTATTCCAAAACAGCTGGATCTGGTACAGAAGTATTCAACCTGTGTTGCAATTGTTCCAAATGACAAGTAAGCTCATTCACACGCTTATCAAGGTTATGGAAAGTCCCTCTGCTCCAAAACTTCAACCTGCGCTTAAGCAGTTTTAACTTGGCAACCAAGGCAAAAATAGGAGAACTAGTAGAAGGCTAGCGCCACACATCAGCGACCAATGGTAGAAAGTCATCATGGTCAACCCAGTGATTAAAGAAATAGAAGCGCTTCTCCCTCCAAACCGGTCTCTCCTCCAGCAACACAACTATAGGACAGTGATTTGAGATAACACGATTTTGAAAAATTGCATGCGCCATTGGGAAGGCATCAATCCAGGCCGAGTCAACCAAAACCCTGTCAATCTTCGAAGCTATACGTTCCGCACCCACAAATCTATTACTCCAAGTCATAAAATTCCCACTCCATTTAAGGTCAACAAGGTCTATGTCCAACATACAATCAGCAAGCGGTGGTAACATATTGTAAGTCACAGGTCTCCCTCCTAATTTCTCAGTTGGGTTACAAATAGAATTGAAATCCCCAAATGCAACCCAAGGGAGAGAGATGGTGGCACGGAGTTCCCTCAAATCAGACCACAAAACCCTCCTATCAGGTTCTAAATTAGCACCATAAATCAAGGTCACTACAAATTCAAGAACTGACTGCCTCATAGTAACTCTAAAATGAATGAGCTGTGCAGTAGTAAGTATAGGGTAGATGTTAACACTCTTATCATCCCAGAGTAACCAAAGCCTACCCAAATACGCAACCTCCGAGTTGGTATAACACTTCCAATGACTAGAAAACATGTGGAAACACCCATTAAAATTGCACTGCTTCACCCGAGTCTCAACCAAACGAAAGAACATCGATTGGTTCTTGTATGCCCAATCAACAGCTCCCCTACGCTTGCCAAGGTCGTTCATCCCCCTGACATTTCAAGTGCCAAACTTCATCAATTGGAGGTTGGGGAAGGCGAGCGAGGCAACGGGCCGCTCCTGCCCGAACTACGATCCTTTTCACGGATAGGAGAAGCCGAAAGATCCTTCCCATCTCCAACCTCATCAACTTCTAATGCATGCAAGGAATCAAACCTATTCAGACTAGCCACAACATCAGTCTTCACAGGGGGGCTAGCAGTAGGCAAACAGCCCCACGATGGTACCTGTTCAGCTACGGGCCTGGTGCCCAAACCAGGCAACAAAACCGTAGCAGGTCGAGAGACACTAGTTAGACGCGGGCCAGGCTTAATAGCGGAACCAGAACCTTGTTCCAACACAGATTTACCACGTTCACGCGGGTTAGCTGCTTGCAAACCATGTGGTTGTGAAATGGTTGGAGACACACTAGTTCCACCTCTAACCGAATTACCATTTGAATGTCCTCCACTAACACCATTTGAATTGTTTGCAATTGAAGCGCCACGTGGAGAAACACTAGTTCCACCCATAACCGAATTACCATTTGAAATCCCTCCACTAACACCATTTGAAATGTTTGCAACTGAAGTACCACGTGGAGACACCACATCCATCGTTGCCCCCACCACAGGAACTGCAAGTCCAGGTACCGTCGCCAGCGACACCGAGTCTGAAACTTTAGATGATAACTCCGATGGCAAAGAGCGTTTTCCTCTTGCTCTACTTCCACGTGGTCACTGCCAAGATTCTTCGACCTACATGGCTTCATGCACACAGCACTTCCCTCTTGAGTCTTGTTGATCGCAGCAATGGGGAATGATCTATCAATATGCCCAAACACCTTGCACACACTGCACAAAGGAGGAGACCAATCATAATGTACTGGCTGCTCTACCAGCGTGCCATCCTCCTGGGCAATAAAAATAGTAGCAGGTGGCCCATTAGCCGCTTTAATGGAGACACAGATTAGCGTGAAAGAGAGTCATTCGCGTCGCATCGTTCTTCTATCAGCACAAGTTGGGCGCCCCAGAACACTTGCAATGCGACCCAATGAGCGATCACCCCAATATTGCAAATTGGGGCGATAAAGCCTAACCCACAAAGGCAACTCAGTCTCCTCTTTCTGTATAAGAGAAACTTCAGGAGTCCAAGGACGAAGGATCAGAGGACGGGAACCAAGTGTCCATGGCCCTTCATCCAAAATCTGTCGTCTAAGATCCCTACCCTGAAAATCAAACACAAACATACCACTTTCAAGTCCAAAAACCTCAAGACCTCCAACATGCCCCCACTGGTCCTTCACAAAACGCTGCATTGATGAAAATGAAGGCTTTAGCCCAAAAACATAACTGACCAAGGCAGCCTCCCATCTATCCCTCTCATCGGCTAACTCTTCAGCGTTGTACTATGCGACTTTCTTGCCGTTGACAATTGAAGGTTCAAGGTTATGGAATAGCACCCGCTTCCTCTCTTACCTTCCCTTCACGGAATAGTCCAGCCCACGACTGTTGACCTCCACTTCGAGACCCATTACCATGCACAGCAATAGGTGATGGAGCGTCATGGGTCACCGGTACTGACACTCCAGTGAACATAAAAAAACCAAAAACTTTCAGAGCACTTACCATGATGTGGTGATTCTGTTTGTTAGATAAATCAACAGATAGAGAATTCAATTTAAAAAAAAAAAATAGAGAGAATAATTTGGCATGTCTGCTTGTCAAATATTAGAGTTGACTACGATTTGTATACAGCTCTTATATTTTGGTATTGTCCCTTGTTCATATGTCGACTTGTTTTCAAAAACGCTTTAATTTTTTAAGTATATTCTTTAGATTTACTTTACCATGTGATTAATTATTATTATTAAAATAAGAATGTTGAGATGGATTCTTACCAAAAAAAAATAATGTTGAGATAGATGAATGGGAAAACTAAAAGAGATAAAGGGAGACAAATCGTTATGATGTCATAGTGCAGTTTACCACCAATAAGGAGTTGGAAAATTGAATTGTCCATTTTGGGCTAAAAGCGACATCGGCTGTGAAATCAAGAATTGACTCAGGTCAGGGATTGATTCGTTCCAACTATTTTTATAAAGAAGATGATTCATAATCGACTGATATGATTCCACTTCATTGACCATTGATATAAAGCATCCAAAATCAAGATCAGTTACCATTAGTTCTGATCCAAATTGGGTGATTTGTCAATCCAATTTTTTAAACCATGGTTCACATAGGTCAGTTTGCATTGGATTCATGTCCAACATAGGTCATGTCTAGTTACATTTGATTCATGTCACACATCCTACATTTAATTTAACTAAACTAAAAACTAATTACGAAATGACAAAGGGGAGGGTTAAACTCTAAACCTGTAAAGTTATATAATGGAAAGTCTTGCACACCCTTAATGTGATGTCCTGTATCTCACATTTTCATTCTTATTATTTTATTTGTATTTGTATGGTGCTGACAGGTATCTTGTGTTTTTGTGGAAGCCTGAGTTGATCGGGTGTATTCTCGTAGGCTTGAGATATTGTTTAATCGATGGTTTTTATAATATGTTTATTTATGTTTATTATTACTTTACTGAATATGAGCATGTTTTAAAAATATTGTGTATTTTAAGTATTTTATACCTTTTATAAGGCTTTTGTTATTTATGAATTAAGTGTTTTATTCTGTTTAAATCATGCAAGTCCTTGAGTTCTTGCAGAAGAGAAGGTTTAACCAAGGGTTGGTTCACCTTGGATTGTTTTGGTGCATTTCAAGTGGCAATATTAGTTTTGCAATTAGAAGATTTGACCAAGGGTAAAATTGAAAACGTAAAAATTTAGTAACTATGCAAGTGATTCTATTGATCAAATAGAATAATAGAGAGGGATTTTAGTGAGGTTATAATAGGAGACCATTAACGAGTTAAGATATTTACAAAGCTATCATTATGGCTTATAAGAGAATTATGTTGTAGAGAAAAGATTTTTTATATTAAAAGGAGAAGAGAAAGGCTTAGAGAAGAAAGGGAGTTTGAAAAACATTCTACTTATAAAAATCTTTAATCTTTGAGAGGAGTTTGATGATTCTTGGTTTAAGAAGTTGATAAGCACGTAAGTGGAAGAGATAAGCCCAGTTCACTCGAGGATGAGCTTGAGTTTGAGGTATAACACTTGAAATTCATTTGGTTTTGGCTTGGTTTTGTATAATGATGTTAGAATGGTTTGTTAAGACTTGGATGTGTTATATATCCATGATAGGTTTTAAGTGATTTAAGAAGGAGATCCTTGGATTTCATGATATTGAAAGAGAATCACCATTTTAGGGTGAAAAACAAGGTAACAGAGATTGAAATGAATTTGTTTTGCATCTAATGTTTGATTTGTGTCTTAGATGGTTTATTCATGTTAGTTATGATGTATCCTCCTAGGTCTTAACTTGAATTAAAGAGTTGAAACGATTTGATTGAGGAATCAAAGAAAAACTCTAGTTCTGAAGAACAAAGAGAGCATTCAAGGTAATTATCTTTTTGATTTTGTGGATTCTTAATGCATGTTTAATTTAAGTATGCCATTGTGCTTAGGATATCTATTTTGATGGGATTATATATTTAATTTGTGCATAGAGGATTAAATGTTGAAACCCCTTGATTATCCCATTTATTGCTAAATTTTCAATTCTGGACAGACTGACCTCTGTGTACTCGGGGTGGCATAACTCACTCATTTAAAATGAAAATAGGGTGTTTCAGGAGGAATTAAAAAGTAGACTCATAAGGCTTCATTATCTATGTTTAAAGTTTTTTCAGAAACTGCGTGAAAGTGGGTTAAAAATCCCCTAAAAGTTCGACGCAAAGCAGAAAATTCTACTATATTTTGTTCAATTGTCTTATAATGCTCAATTCTTTTGAGTGCTTTCTTTAGGATTTATTCAAGGACTATAAAGAGACTTTTTGGTGATTGAAATACTTTTGAATGTGATGTTTTCTACTATAGGACCTCTACCTTAGACAAGAGATTGAAGACTCCAAAGATTGATTGAAGTTTTGTATCGAAACGATCAAGTATTGGACTGTTGTGAGTAATCTAACTCAACTGATAGTTAAATATGAAATGTAATATATAAATAATTTGTGTTATGGATTAGTAAATGATCATAGTACAATATGACTAATTTTATGAAAAAGTATATTTATATTTATGATGAGTGCTATGGATTATTATTGGTCATACTACAAAGTGAGTAATCTAACACAATTAATGGTTAGTTATTACTTGTAATGCATGAATGATGTGTGTTATGGAAAAGTAATGATCCTAGTAGAATATGGATGATTTTATAATCTATGTATCCTATAAAAATACGTACTCAATTTTTTTTGTCAAATTTTTTAATAGATAAAAATGCCCCTGTCCTCTATGAAAGAAAGAATTTTGGCATAGACGTACTACAATGGTAAAATGGTCATCATCCCAAATTCTCTCATTAGTGTTCCTCTATGAAACGCTACAATGTTTCGGTGCTTCCTCAGTCTCTCCCCATCATGTCTCTACCATTCCCTAACACTTCCTCTTACGCGTCTCTTTCTTTGAGACTCCTTTTTCTCTTTTGGTGAAATCTTTCTTTGAGACTCCTCTCTCTCACATCCTACGCTCATCGCAAGCAAAACGGTCTTCGATGGTGCCATCAGAGTACATTGATCACTATCAAGTTAGTCATCGTGTCTTCCAAACCCTTCTCCTTCCCTCTCCACTTTCTCAATCATCTTCCTCGATTCTCTGGTTATAGAGAAGCCACGAACAGGCTTCGTTTCAAATCTATTTGTGATTCGCCTCCTTTCCCTTTCCTGCTCAAATCACCGAAGGGTGTGAAACAATACTATTTCCCCTTGAAACCTTCTATAGCCTCCAATTCCTAGACCTTTCTCTCTCTTGAGATTGCATTTACTTTCATGGTTCGGTTCCACCATGACCACTGACCTATATGATCTCTAATTGGCCGTGTCTGATTTATCTGCATTAAAAAATTGTTTCTTGCCCATGGATGTTGCTCTTTGTGCTCCAGAATCGAAATTGAAATGTTTGATCTTGGATCGCTGTAATGCTGATGGTTCTCCTTTGATTTCCTTGAATATATGTTTGCCAAGTCTCTTACGCTTTGAGTTTGTTGGGATTCCACCTGTTGGTTTTAGTGCCATGAATCTTTCCGAAAACAAAGATTGAGGTCTACATAACCGCAGGCAAAACGGTCTTCGATGGTGCCATCAGATTACGTTGATCACCATCAGGTTAGTCATCGTATTTTCCAAAAACCTTCTTCTCTCTCCACGGTCTCCTTCACCCTCCCCATTCTCATTCCCCCAAATTATTTTTTGAGTTTTTTTTCTTCATGTGTTAGCTTCTCCATGTTTACTAGGGTATTCTCTCAATTCTATTTGGTGATTGTTTCAGAAATTGCAAGTTCGAAATATGATTTGTTCTTGATAGAGTTTTCTCCTCTCATGCAAGATATAATATTCCTTTAAATTTTGGCTGATTTCTTTTATGTTGATTGATATCTCATTGATAAATTATTGAGATTTTGAAATGGGAAAAAGAAAAAAAGAAAAGGATAAAGCCTTGGAACTCATAAAAGAAAAAAGTCTTGGATGTCCTTCCTAATGAATTCTCCAGATCTAAAAACTCCCTCTTTGATGTTCTTTCATATGTCGAGAGTCTTTCAATGAAGAATGTGATATCTGAGCTATTTGTTTTTGTATTGCACACCTGTTAATTTGTAATTACTATCTTAACTTATTTAATAGCTCTCTTAGAGTAAGTAAAATTAAAATTTAACCACCAATTATAATTTCTTATCTGTTTGTGAGAATTTTACGACTATACAATATCTAATGTGACCCTTGATTAGCCTATGCAAGCATGCTTGTGCAAGAAAGAAATTGGAGTTCTATTTGTTTTACAGGTTTACACAGTTTGGAGAAGATAGATGTTTCAGTTATGCTTTGATAGGTTTACTTAGCTAAACAAAAGGAACTAGCAAGAGTAATTGTCTGCTTTTGTTTAATAATGGCTCATTATTATAACATTGACGACATTATCATGGATAGGAGGTTATTGCCTATGGATTTTCATGCTGATTTTGTTAAGAATTTACCCTATTTCTGATTCCCCACTTTAACTCACACTCGCTCGCAGATCATCTCAGTTTTCCAAGTGGCTGCTAATGGAGTTGGACTCCTTGATCCCAATGCGGAAACAAATAGTGTATGACCTTTGGAAAGCGTGAACTTATGCAAACTAATTGTTAATTGTGTTCTAATGGTTTGGTTGTCTGTCCTAGACAGGTTGAACAAGGTTCAAAGGTAGAGCTACCTTTCTGGCTAGCCCAAGAGTTGCACCTTAGGCAGGCAATTGCTATGAATGTGCTTGCCTGTTTCAATCAAAAGTAAGGTTTTTAGTTCCTCTAATTGAATTTTGATGTAAAAGAAACAGATATTACTTGCATCAGTGTTGGATGTTAAGAAGAAACATTGTTCCTTACCTGCATCGTTTATACTGCACTGCTCTGACTTGCTGGGACCGGCTGTTTGATGACCTGATTCTGCCCATCTAGCCATTAGAATGTAAATATTTTTTTCTTCTGGCTCTACATCTTAATCTTCAAAGCATACAAAAGAACATTGTTAATACTTGCATCAGTGTTGGATGTTAAGAAGAACCACAGTTTCTTATCTGCATTGTAACATTGCACTACTTTGACCTGCTGGGACCGGCTATTTGATGACCTGATTCTGCCCTTCTAGCCATTAGAATGTAAATATTTTTTTCTTCTGGCTCTGCATCTTAATCTTCCAAGCATACAAAAGAACAAAGTCAACTGTTATAACCCTGTTTAGATCAATTTTAGTCCTATAGTATCTCCTAAGGTGGTGCCTATAAATTGGTTGGGACCTACTCCCTTGCAGCTATGTTTTGTTTAGACATCTAGAACAGATTTTCCCAGCATTGATGCAAGTTTTTCTGAAAAGAAAATGAATTAGATTTTATATTGTCTATCAGTAATTTGTTTTTGTAACTGCCAGAATAAGGAAGTCAGTCCAGGCAGATGCTGCATGTGTTGATCTCAGGAATAGGTGCCCCTACTTCTATGAATTAGGGTGCAAGATTGCACCCCTGTGAGTTCCCTTCCCTCAGAATTTCTCTTGTGCATATTTTTGAGTTGTTTACGATGTACTGAAATATATTTGTTTGAGAGAAAAGACTTATGTCCCATTTTTCACTCTCGGAGTAGTTCAACTTGTGCCATTATCATTTTGTTGTTCACTGCAAGGCATTTGTAATCGCATTCATGGTAGACCAATGACATCCAATGCCCTTTGTATTTATGCATAAAGAATTCAGACATTCCATTTTTTATTTTAAATGTAATGTAGATTATACCTAACTCCATTCTTTTTAGTGGTGCCTTTTTTTTGTTCTTTTTGGTTTTATGAGAAAAAATAATGTGTATTACTATAGTGAGGTGTCCAAAAAAAAAAAAAAACCTGTAGAAAATCAACCAAGATGCCGTATAAAGTGATGCCATTTAATGTCAAATAAATCATAAAATTAACGTAAGATGCTGGTCAATTGGATGCTCTGACCAACTAAAACATGCGCTTCTGATGGGAGTTGGACAATTTTCTTGGTCCTCTTGATCAATCCAATTAGACAGATGTGAGTTCTGTTAGCTTTCAAGCATTAGAATAGGGCTTACAACAGAAACAAAAGGAAGATATTCAAATTAGGTTAGATATCAGATCTGAAGGAATAGAAAGAACATATCAGAAATAGAGGGAGACGGATATGTTCTCATCAGAGGCCGAAGCAGAGAATAAGGATAACACAAATAGAAGAGAAGGAATAGAAGTGATAGAAAAGAACTGTATTGTTACTTGTAAGAGATGATTTGGCAGTCTTTGCTGGAACAATGGAATATTGATTCATAAAAAGACATCAACATCATTGCATTGTTTTGTTCTAAATTTCCTCTTTCTTAATATGGGTTATGGTGTGGATTCTGGTTTTTTAGGTTGATTAAGGATATCAACTTTCATTTAATTAGTTTACTTTAAAAGTACAAACTTTAAAGGCATGCTTTAGGAAGGATATTTTTCCTTCTTTTTCTCGTATTATGGAAGGGTTGGATGGGTGTTGAACAGTTGCTCTAACAAATGCTCAACTGTTCAGAAAAGTTGCCTCTTGACTGTTGAGTCTCTCTTAAGTACATAAAAAGGTGATGCCAAACAAGAATATAGTTTTTTTTTTACTTTGATTGTACACGAGCATTTTGGCTTCTGTTTTCACATCTCTAAATCTTCTGGAGTGCATTATTTTACGAGCATTTTGGCTGGAGACTGGAATTACTGAATGCATGTTTGTGGATAGTGCTTTGGCCAGTAGCATGCCTGAATAATTCATTCTCCTTCAAGTTATACCCGGAATAGAGTTGAGTGGTGAAACAGGATTCATGTGGTTGACCCTTGTCAGTTGGGATAAGGCATAGTTGAGTTGAGATTAATGCAAATAATTACGTTATTTTCAATTCAATTATTTCTATGATAGTATTGCTGCAAGTGGAATGGCTGGTTCTGAAGAAATTTTTTTGTAATGGTTAGGGTTGGTGACCGAACCATTGGGTCCTTCCTCTTGTATACATTTTCCAGTAGGTATAATGAAGTTTTGAGCAAGGCCCACAGTGCAGCATTTGCGGTAGCTCCCAAGTTTTTGAATCTTCTTACAAAAGAAGAAACTCATTGTGAGATTTCAACATGTTTGACTCTTCTTCTTCTTTTTCTTTTTCTCTTCACCATGGATTATTAGTGAACCATTGAAGTCATTGTTGTCCCTTTTGAAGTGTATGAAGCAGCCCGATCTTCAATGGCAGCGTTTAAGAAATGGTGGACAGGTGGGCCCAGATTTGAAAGGGCATCCATTCTTGGAATAAAGAGGAAACCTGCTAATTAGATGCAAGCTCTGGCTGCCATTCTATCTCAATCCCTTTGCCAACAAAAAGTGGTGAACCAGGAATTTTAATATTTGAGGGGGCATTAATTAGTTTATCAAGTTGCCTTACAATATTCATTTGTCTCATCCAGTGTAAGAATGTAGCAATGGAAAACAACAATAATACTAATACAAATTTGATGGTGCTCATTTGGTTATCTGTTTTATCTTTTTTTTCCCTCACTTACCCCCCCTTAGTTATTGAGTGGGTTATTTTCCCTGCTTTAGTGATTTTTTATTATTAACTTGTAGCTTGTGATCTTTGATCATTTTAATTGAATTAAGTACTGTCTCATAAAATAATTATGGTTTGTAGCAAGGATTAAGGAGTAGAAAGTCAGATATTTTTATCACCCAAAGCATTTTTAGTAATCGGGTTCCCAACTGGATAAAACACTAGGCAAGAAATAATTGAATTACCTTGCAAACAGTTAGATGATTAAGATCAACTTATTAGACTCAATATATGAGGCTTTATATTTTAGGGGATATAGTTGAATTAAAAATTTTATTGTCCTCATCCAACATGTGGAATTGATAGTAACCCTGCCTTGTGGCAAGTAGGTGGATGAGCCTGATCCTAAATCCTGTTGATCCAAATTGGCTGATCTAGAAAGAGTTTTAGGGTTCAGGCTGAATCACAATCCTAATTGGTTGAGGTTGGTCTTGTTGTTGGTTGCATTTATGTGAACCTTGCTCAGGACCCTATACAAGGGTTACCATTGTAATTTACTTTGTTTTAAGAATCTGTTCATTCTGCTAGTGCAAGTTCTCTACCCTGGAGGAGAATTAGATAAAGGCTCCTCCCCCTTATGCTGTTAGTTTCTTACCTTTGAATGACAAGCTTTCTACATCTTGCAGGTGAATACCCTATATTTTGGATCGTATAATATTAAATTAACCACTCTCCCTAATCAGTGTAAATGAAGCTCTGACTTCATTAACATGGTTGATAGGGACTGAAACGAGCCGTTATGACAGTATTCCTAGACCTCAGAGCATCACCATGGAGGTTGAATTGGGACATTATGTGCTCGCCCCTTATATACTGATTCTATGGTTGCATGGTCGCTTTTTTTTTTTTTTTTTTGAACCTTTAAAACAAAAGAAAATCACTGTCAGGCTCTCTCTCTCTCTCTCTCTCTCTCTCCCTCTGGGATTCTTGCACATAGATTCTTAGTAATTTACTCCCCGCCACCATTTGCAATAATAAAACAGCTTAATATATTCAATTCTTTTTTTAATACTCATTAACATTGTTTTTTTTTTTTTTTTAACTTTTATTTTTTCACATGCAATTGCACACATACGTTGCACGTGTGAGTTTACTAGTAAATAATATATGTATGTCCATGTTTGTTTTGAAGCATTATACTGTATGAAATGATTTGCTTATTGTTTAATTGACTGTTAAAAAGAATATAAAAATTGTTATTAAGAGCTTGATCATAAACATATGAATTGTTCAATGTTAAGAGGACATAAGAGGACCGATAAAAAGAAACGATAAAGAGAAAGGGTAAATGATAAGAAGAGTAATGACCACTTGTGAGGGCAATGACATAGCGAGGGATCGCCGCGTGTCCTCCACCTCATCCCTCTTTGCGGAGAAGAGAGAGGAGAGAGAGATATAGCTAAATCGTATGTAGGGATTCGCCACCTAGAGGGGGGTCTAGGACATGAGATTGTAATGTAATGAGTCTTATGCTATGCCCTTTTTGGGAGACAAATGGTCTGTTGGTCTAGGTACATATCAAGTTACGATCTGAGGAAGGTATTAGGTACCCCAATCCACCCGGAGTTGCCAGACTTTCTGATACTAGGAAGCATAAGGTCATAACATGCTTTGGGGAAAAATGTAAAGTACAAGTAGATAAATAAAATACAAAGAGAAGGTAAGAAAACAAACCTGTAAGTTCGGCTGCAAGTCAGGGGTTAGTATACAAGAAAAATAAGAAAGGACTTAAGAACCTAAATGACCTAGGCATGATTGACTCTAATTTAAGCATGATGATGCGACAAATGCATGAGGATGCATGTGCAAGAAGAAATATGAAAGTTGACAACATGAATGCTAACATGACGGAGTCTTACACTTCGGGGGAGGGAGGTCATAAGGATATGCATGCATGTAGGTAACATACAACATAAAAAAGAAGAAAAGAAAGAGAAAGGCAATGAGTATTTGTGATCACCATCTAGAGAGATGGGATCACAATCCTCCGGAGATGCAAAACAAAGTAAAATGTGGAAACCACGAAAATCAAGTAAGGTTTAAGAGTAAAGAGAGACCTACCTAGTTAGAAAATGGTCATTACGAAGTCGTGGAGGTTTCCCTTTTGTAACTCAGGATGTTTGCACGTTGAGCCCTTGCCGCTTGTTGTGGCTTCTCTTGCCTCTTGTATGCGATGCTTCATTCCCAAGCCTAAATTATCAGATGTATGTACTAAGACCTTGATCTTGAAGACTTAAGTGTGTTTTAATTGCACTCAAAAAGTGGAGGAGTGATCAACTAAGGCCAAGTGAGAGCCAAAGCTATGACTTCAAAAAGGGGGTTGAATGGGGGTTTTTTGTGAAGTTAAGGCTAGGATAAATCCATGTAACCCTCCTCAACATGAGAGGGGGTGTATTTATAGATGTAGAGTAGTGTGTGCACTCCCAAATTTGTGTAGGGATCTTGGGCTTGATTTGGATCGTCTAAAAGATGTGTCTTTGCATCGACGGTGGGTGTAAAATCAAGGTAAGAGCTAATGGGGTGTGGGTAAGTGGTTAGTTGTCTTAGGAGTGGTTTCTTGGGGCCTAAAGGAGCCAAAATTGAGATATAAGTTTCTAAATTTGAGCTTGGTAGCGAAAAGAATCGAGATCGGAGTAAAAAATGGCAAGTTTTGGCTTCTCCAATTTGCACAAATTCGACAATGAACTAGGGTTAAGTCGATATCGAAGGGGGATAAGGTCGACATCGAGTGGCTATCGATGAATAGAATTTGACATCGAGGGAAGTGGATCAGTCTTCAATGGTTAAATTATGAATGTTGAAGTAGGATAGACAATAGGAATGTTCTGCCTGAAAATCATACAAAAATGTTTCTCTCATCCGAGAGAAATGACTGAAGCCGTCTGTGAAGTCTTTTAACCTCAGTAAACTAAAATATCAAACAACGGCTACCCACTTATAATTATAGGGTAGCCACTGGGTTTATATTTCTTTTTCCAGAATACTTGTCATGTAGTGTGACCCTGACCGGTATCATCTTGTTGTGTGAATTGAGATAATACGTTTATTGCATCCATTGGTTTGCTACTGATTCAGAACTTGTAATAATGGTCGATACTTAGCCGAAAACTATTTTTTGTAAAAACTTATCTGCAAGTTCCCAGCATGGTGCCAACTTCCCCCAAGATGCTTCATGTCTCTTTTTTCCTTTAGTTTGAATGCGTAGAGAACGAAGGTTGGGCACCTTCGAACGAGGAAGAAACATATAAGAGATTAAAGTACAAAAGTGGACTAGGGAGAGTACAAAGTAGATGAGCCAATGTGAGGCATAGGCAAACCTGTTCCATTTGCAACATGAACTTGATCAGTGCTAGTGTAATCAAAATGGGTACTGAGATTGGCAAAGTTGGTGGTAAGATGATGTGTAGGATTGGAGTCAGAGTACCAATAAGGATCGTAGTGACCAGTGGATGGAGCAGCATACATGGCAAAGGCTGGTGATGGAGGAGGCCAGTAACTGATATGGTAATGCTAGTAGCATTGAATGGCAGAGTGGCCATGGCATTGATAAACTTGATAGGTGATACAAGGGTGAGAATCCAAGCCATCAGAGAAGGGGTGCCCAAAATTTTGCAACCACGGTTGCGGCCGTGGCCACGCCCACGTCCACAGTTAAAGGAAGAAGAAGTCGGTGTGTCAAAAAATTTTATGGCAGCATTGACACTGAGGTTGGAATCGATGGGTGGTTCGACAATGGGGGATTGAAGGAGAACCTCCTGGTTGAAGAGCAATCCAAGTAAGTCATCAGAGATATGGGCTCCAGCTGTGAGGTAATGGATGTAATGAACACATCATATTCATATCCAGGGCTGCCAAGAATACTTGGAACAAATTGGTATTAAGAAATTGAATGTATAGCGACAGCAAGATGATCATCCAAGGATGTGGCCTTTTTTACTGTAGTCGGTGATGGAAAGAACGCCCTTCTTGAAGGAGTGAAGTTGAAATTTAAGTCGCATTATGCATGTGTGTGAGGAGCATACATCTTCTCAAGGGCTCCCCACATGGCATGGGGGGTATCAAGGCCGATGACATGTACAAAGACGGATTCAGTGAGAGTGGAAAGAAGACAGCGGAGAATGAGCTTATCTTGATGTTGTCATGATGTATACTCCAAGTTTACAGTGGTAGCATCGATGTCATGAAAAGATGGTGTGGAACCAGCGGTGGAGGAAGGAACCGTTGAAGAGGGTAATAGATATGAGTTATCAACATACTGAAGAAATTATGCGCATCATAAGAGGTAGTTGTTGTGGTCCAGCTTGATTTGAAGGACATGAGAGATGTTGTCGATGGCAAAAGGAGTGGGAGGGGAAGTAAAGGTAGTGGATGAATTGAGAGAGGAAGTAGAGGAGGAGGAGGAGGACAAAGCCATGATATTTAGTAGTGGGTGAAAAGTCGTTGTAGCTCTGATACCATATAAAGTTCTATGATGGAAAGTCTCACACATCATTAGCGTGTGGAGTTTGTATATTTATATTGAGTTGTACAGTGCGTGAGTGAAAGGCTCTTGTTACAAAGGATTACAAAAGATAAGAGTCACAGTGATCAAGTTGTTATACGAGATATACAAGATGAGTTTTGAGATAAGATATCCATAGATTGAGGTGGTTTTAGCCTCAACTTCTAGTAATTAGAGACCAAAACAAATTAGGGGTAAGGGTGTTTTCTATAATAAGATTATGATGTGTTCTTAGGAAACTGTAGGATGATATTGTTATTTGACAAATAATCCTTACTGACACATAGTTGGAAAACCAGATTTTTTGACTCCATTCGTCTTTCAAAAAAACTTGGTGACTCGGCTTTGTCAAACTCGCTAAAGGCCAGTGACCTTTTGTTTTATTTTTTATTTTTAATACAATCGATATATATATATATAAATTGATAAAAAAAAAAAATACAAAAAAATATGGAAAAAACCAGATAAAATAAGGAATCACATATCGATGCATTTTGAATTTATACCATTGAACACGAGTAGGGAGTCGAAGAGTTGAGGGTTTCTTATTATTTTAGAATATAAATTTAGTATTTTACTCAACTCAGTTTCTAAATGAACCAGCTTTATGGCTTTTCTAAAAATGACTAAACTCATCGAGTTTGTCATGACTTTGATAAAAATATAAAGTCTTATTTGACTCGGATGATTTATGACCCAATCTCGTCATTTTTTACCTTGACCTAGTTTATACGACTCTTGACCAGGTTTTCCAAAATTTTGACTCGACTCGAGCTACTCGCCCAGTTAAAACCTGATTTTCCAACTATGACTAGCACATCAACCCCTTCGGGCTATTTCAAAAAACAAAAACAGAAGGGGCATTTATTGCCGCCTTGGCTTCCAGTGATTGGAAACCAAAACAAACTAGCTAGAGGTAAGGGTGTTTTCTATGGTAATATTATGATATATTATTAGGAAATTATGAGATAATGTTTTTACTTTGCCCCTTTTTTATACCTTTGTTGTTTTTCTTTACCAAAATCATAAATGGAAAAAAGAACTCTATAGGATAGTGTATCGGTTGTGCCCAGATACAGAGGAGGGTGAAATGACCGTCCTACTGTCCATGAAAGGTGAAATTGATACCACTGTTGATGTTTCTATACACGCTCCCATTGGTCCTAGTACATGCGTAGTGGCCACGCTCTCCCATAGAAAACACTTCCTTATCTTAAATTAGGGAGAAAGAACGCTACCTGGTGTTGTGTGTGGGCGTGTACCTGCACCCAAACATAGTCCAACACAAAAAGACCGTCGCATACCCTGTGGAAAGGTCTAGGGGTGCGGTGGTCTTTTTTATACCAGGCTGTGTTTAGGCGCAGGTACCACACACTGCACCGATTAGGGTTCCTTTTCCACTTAAATGACTAAAATGAATTATTTTGAATAATTCTTCGTCTGAATATTTCTCGAATCTTAATTGCTAACTATGAGTTGTACCTCTTGAATCATGGTTTGAGGTACCAATATTGGATTACTTGACACAGTCGATACTGCATGGTTTTGAAGGTGACCGATACTGACACCTAGCCGATACTGTATCGGTGAAATGGTATGGACTAGGGGTAAATGGTCAAAAACTTATTTTTGTAAGGAAACACAGGGGTAAACTTGTCCTATACGGCCGATCTATTCTGATACCGTGTTGATATTGTGTTGGTTTTGAAGCTGATCAATGCCCAATTCAATACCATGCACTAAAACCATGCTCTGAATGACATAGTTGAAAAATTAGGTTTTGACTCGAGCAAGTCACCCAAGTCGAGTAAAAAATTCTTAAAACCGGGTCAAGATTCTTGAAGACTTGTCCAAGCTTAAAAATGCCTAGACACCGTGTTTCACCATTTATCCCCTCTTTTGAAGTATTAAAGGAGAAAGCTTGCTCACCCAAAAAAACAAAAAGACAAAGCATGAAGAATTATGCACCGTGGTTCACCATTTATCTCCTCTTTTATGTACTGTGGTTTTTCAGTTTGCAAAAGATTTATGTACTCATTACCCCATTACCCAAGAGACAAGATTAAATATTGGAAAAAGAAGAATTGTTACTATTTGAGAGGAGTCAAATGCCACAGAGAAGATGCATTTAATGCCATCAACTTTCCAATGAAGAATTGTTGTTATTTGTGAGGAGTCAAATGCGCCAAAGAATATGCATTTAATGCAATCAACATTAATATCAAAAATTGAAAAAGTATAAACGTTCTGGACATACTTTCAAAAGAAAACACAACTCATTTTCCAACTATGTTGAATGGTTAAAATTTTATTTTTCCGGCACAAATCATTAAGGCATACGTGTACCTTAAACCTATTCTCATGCCACCGTAAAGTTTTGGGTACTATATGCCTTATCTGTTTCATGTCACCTTTAACTTTTTCTTCAACCCTCATTGAGGATAAGACAAAATATTGTGATTTTTTTTTTTGGTGAAAATGTTGTGATCTTAATACGGATTGATTGGTTGAAAATGTTTGTTTTTTTTTCTTTTTAAAAAGATTGGGCTGAAAATGTTTAAAAATATATTTTGTTAGTATTAGACCTCATATCGGCTGAAAAATAATTATAGATTAAAATTAAAAAAAAATAAAATACCATAATATTATAAAAATCAGAATGGGAGACAAAACTAAAATTAGAATTTTTTCCCCACCAAACTAAAAAGAATTTTTTTAGTTATAAAATACCAAAATACTATAAAAATCAAAATCTTTTGTTTTTTCCCCTTTACTTTATGTTCTATAATTCTTGTTGAATTTGGTTTCATGAAATTTCTTGACAGGATTATATGAACAAGATTCTCTAATTTATTGCACTTTAGAGTTATATAAGGTGTAGTTATTGTAGGCAAAACTACGGTCCATGGGATCATTATGGTTCACCATGGCAAACAAATATACTACAAAATTAGGGTTTTGCACGCCCTGGGTTATGCCATGGTGTCCCATGGGTGCCCCATTAAATTTTAGGATTTTCTATCATTGCCCATGGGAACCATGGTGCATCCCTGTTAGGGTTTCTCCTTTCCTGTTGTGTCCCATGCAATTATAGAACGCAATAGGGACGGGAAAAAAATCTCTAATCCATCACATGGCAAGAGAATCCATCCCATACTCGCATGACGCTGCAAATTACTAGCAATAGCTATACAAAAAGGGTCTCCCTGCTTCTGAAACCTTACATCATAATATAAGTCTGAAATATAAATTAGATCTTTACCATGCTTCCAAGGCCAAGTGGATTTGGTTGGAGATGGAAGAACATCGGTTATCTTTGGATTTGAACACCATACTTCTTGACTCTTCAACCCCAAAAATGAAGCGTGATCCAAATCGGACGGAATACTATGTAAAACGGGCTCCAAGTGTGAATAAGTAGTCATATAACCTGCAGCAAAAAAGGTAAATCTTCCTCCTGTCAAAAAGATATACGGCCATCCTGCTATACTCAATCCAAATATATAGTATCCAATAAGTGCAACAATCATCAATTGTTAATCACCAATTGTTAATCAAGCTGACGGATTCCGACTGAAACAACAAAACAAAAGAAAAGAGGACTCATATTCAATGTCCAAAATACGAGAAAAGTAAGGTGAAAGCATGGAACAAAAACTCGATCAAAACCTGTCAAAATCACCGAGTTACCTCGGTTTGCCAGGTTCCTGAGACGAGTTGAAGGGGGGATTTTATAAAATTCTTGGATTCGATCGGGTTTCGATGGTTTCGACACATATACCCATCGAAACTAGGGGAAACTTGGCTTGAAACTAGGACAGATAGGTATTTATGCCAGAAACCAGGACAGACACTTAGTTATGTCTAATATCATTTAAGTAAATTCATTTACTTAAGATATTATTCATAAAAAAAACAAATACCCCCTATTTGAATCCAATAAAAATAGTTAAAAAATAAAATTCCAAAAGAAAAAAAGTCAACCCCCCATTTCAAAAACGAAAACTGGATTTTCGACAATAGGTGCAATTTTCAACTTTCAAATGCTGGGGGTTTTCTCAAATCTAAAAATTCCATAAATCTTAATATGGTAAAACAATGCTAAAAACCAAAGCTGCGATAAAATATTCATTTGTTTTGATGTCCAAAAAAATATTTTCATTCAGAGCGATTTTGACAGCATTCGCACTTACCAAATTAAATTTGACCGGTACATAACTCCTTCAATATAAATCAGATTTAAGCAATCTTGGATTTATTGGAAAGCTATCAAAACAAAGCTTTCTAATAAACCCAAGATTGCTTAAATCTCATTTATATTGAAGGAGTTATGTTCTGAACAAACCTTATTTGATACCATATCCAAGAACAATATACAATATCAAACTTGCGAAGACCACAAAGCTCCGCAAAGAAATTTTTGTTTCCAGAATTCCCCCAATTCAAGATTCGAATGTGGAAGAAGCCACCGCCAATGGTTGTGAGATGAAGATGAGAAGGCAATGTAGGATTTGGTGGCCAAAGCAGCTCTCATCTTCTAACCTAGATTCCGCCATCTTGTTCGGGTGGTTCATCCATTCTTCTCACTCTTCTCTTGACATTGTTGTAGCCGTTGCAGCTTCCCCAGATGAGATTTCAGTCTCTTTCTCTGATTCGGGTCTTCAGGTACAAAACCCACATTCAAATTTATCTGCTTATGTTATTCTTTCCATTGTTTTGATGTGTGGAATGATTTCAATTCCATGTTTCTCCAATGCTTTTTGTTATGACTTTAGTAAAGTATCAGCTTGACATCTTCATGAGTCCGAGATAGTTAACCTGCTTTAGCAAAGGGTAAAACTAATGGACGTTAATTCAACTATGGGTGCTTCTGCTCTTCACATTGGAAAAGAATCTGAAAAAATTGGATACGAATGCCCACAGTTAATGGCAAAAATAATATATGTCAAGCTATTATAATTGCTGAAATGTAGTTAGTTCAAAATATTTAATGTAATTTTATTTTTTTGGTAAAGTTTTTATGTAGAAAAAGGGCATACCCAGTGCACGAGGCTCCCGCCACTGCGGGGTTTGGGGAGGGTCATAATGTACGCAGCCTTACCCCTGCTTAGATGTAGTAGATATCATAGTTGAAGACTCAAAAGAAGGAGCATGATGTCCTTAATTGTGGTTAATTAATGTGATGAATATAATAAATTTTCTATATTTACTCGTGTTTAATGGCCCAATCCTGGTAGCTTTCAGATACTAGTTGTTAGAAGTATTTTCTTTGCTAGAAGAATTGTTAGTTATTTCCTTATTGGTCAATAGTATTTCCAGGATAATATTCCGGGTTTTGTGATTGTTTGCGATGTCATCATTTCTCCTCTGCATGCATTTGCTTCATTCATATTGTAAGAGTAGACATCGACATATCTACAAGCGTGATCCCAAGTCTTTAACACATTCGTAACTTCACTATTTTATGTTTATCCTTTTTTACTTCGAGAACTTTTTTTGTGTTTTATTTGACTTCTCAGAAAATTTTCTTTGCCCAAAATCTTATCTTATTCTGATTGATTGTTTGCCTACATATATCAATGCCTTGAACTGAAGAAGTTCATTAACACCAATCTGTATTGAAAGAAACAACTAATATTTGTAAGGATGCTAGACAGCTTTCCTAGGACCCATGAAACTTAACCTATCTTATTCAAAACGCACTCAAACTGAGATTGCAATAATCCAATACATACAACCATACTAAAATTGAGCATTTTGATAAATCTAATGTTAAGAATCTTTCAGGACATACTTTGCATCAGCAGCTGTAGTGAGTTCTGCACTGGTCTAGTACCTCACTCTGGATTCTGTGTCGTCGAGTATCTCTTTCTTGGTTCTAATCCATAACTCTTATTTGGAATGTGGAAGTACATTTCACTGTGATATAAAAACCAGAGGCATCAAGGCTTAGGTCCAATGCCTTCATAAAAAGTTCAAATCAGAGGTATACAGTATTATCTCAATTACTTGCTGTGAGTCACTCAGCTGCCTTCCTATCTATTTATGGCCATAACTTCTGTCAAATATTGTTGACAGATGTCTTTGCTGAGTAGTTGTTTCTAATAACCAAGAAAAAAAATCTATAATGTTTTCAGTTTAGTTTAGTCCAAAATTTTTCTCCAACCTAAATATTAGGGCTTTTGCAAACCTACCTATAAGGAGTTAAGGACAACATTTTTGGGCCTGATGGTGGCTCTTCTACTCCCTACTTTGGACAATTAGAAGGGGGGATAATGACTAAATCTGGAATAGAAGGCATAGATCCTTGTTTATTTTCAACAACTTAATTTATTAGAGCGAAAACAACAACTCAGCCTTATTCCAACTAAATGGGGTCGGCTACATGGAACCATGCAACGACCAAAAATTAATAATAGAAGAAAGAAAAGAACATTAACATAATAACGACACAACTCATCATTATTCTAACTAAATGGGATCAGCTACATGGATCTTTGCCCTCCAAACAGTTCTATTCAAGGTCATATTTGAAACAAGCCCTAAGCTATACATGTCTTTTCTCATCACTTCTTCCAGGGTCATTTTAGGCTTGCCCCTAGCTCTTTTAATACTTTCAATCTGAATCAAGTCACTCCATTGAACACTAGCATCCGAAGGCCTCCTTTGAACATGACCATGCCACCTCAGAAAACTCTCTCGAAGCTTTTCTTGAATTGGGGTAACTCCCAAATCAGCTCTAATATGATAATTCCTTATTTTATCCTTCCTATTTTTGCCACACATCCATCTCAACATCCTCATCTCCACAACATTTAGCTTATCTATATGGTGCTTCTTAACTGCCCATCATTCTGCACCATTCATCATAGCCAATCATATGACAGTCCTATAAAATTTTCTTTTTAGCTTTAAAGGAATACGCTGATCATATAGCGTTCCAAACACATCTCTCCACTTCATCCATCCTATTTTAATCATATGGACAACATCATCCTCTATATCACACTCTTTATGTACGATTGAGCCCAAATATTTGAAATAATCACGTTGTGGGATCTCCTTCCCAACAATATTCACCACCTCATTAACCATTCTAGTGTGGCTAAAGTTACACACTGTATACTCTGTCTTTGTTCTACTTATCTTAAGGCCTTTTGATTCCAAGTTAGATCTCCATAACTCCAACTTGGCGTTAATCCTTACCTTTGTCTCATCCACCATAACAATATCATTAGCAAAAAGCATACACGAAGGAACTTCATCTTGTATGTCTCTAGTTAAATCATCCATGATAAGCGCAATCAAATACGGGCTTATGGCTGACCCTTGTTGTAATCCAACTATAACTGGGATAAGGCAGAGTTGTTGTTGTAATTTATTAGATAGAAAAAAGCCAAACCATTGACATAGGGATACAAACATATAAATGAAAAGGTACAAAATAGAGGCACTATTACATTATTGAATGGCCCTTGTACTTAGCTGCCTGCTTGGTTATTTCCTATGTTTAGTCATTTGCAAGAGTGTTGCTGGACCTTGGTTGCCTCTGAAAGAGATCTTCAAAGTGGTTGCAAGTTGTAGCCCCCCTTCTTATCAGATCAATTCAGTGCAAAGTCTCCTTCGTTGGAGATGTAATCCATTTTAGTACATATTGATTGTTAATATATGCTGATCAAAATGGTGAGCCACACAGAACAAATGAACTCCAGCAGTTTTAACAATGAAGGTTTACCTAGATTATTGTCACTAAAAGTTCAGATCAATTTCATGTGCAATTTGCACATGAACCTGGTTTGTGAAACAAAGTTTTTATTCCATTGTTTATTTGATTGATTGAAGAAAATCTCTCAGGGTTAAGCAAAAGGATAGTAATAAGTCTACATAATGGAATGGCTAAATGAGATTTTCTTACCTGACCCCAAGGAGTTTGTTGAAGGATTTGGGATTGACCAAGTTCGGTTCGGTTCAATTCGATTCTCTCTAGTTCCCTTATTGAAGTGTGTAATATAACTAGGTACACTAGAGTGTCTAGATTCATTATGCACAAGTTAATTGTGCCGAGTAAATCTTCCATATTTGTAATAATTCTAGATTATAAAGAAAGTGGTAGCCTCTGTCATCTTAACAAGCCAAAATCTCCTCTCTCTCAGCTTGGTATCAGAGTGCAATCCCCTTAGGGTTTTTTTTTAGATTCTGCCATCCCCACTACCACAGCTGTCGCTGCCGCTACCACCTCCGAGGCTTCAACCTTTTGGTTCAGCATGGTTGACTGAACATGTGTTAATGCATGTCGCACCATGCTAACCATGCTGACCACTACCCACCACTATGCTACCTACTGCTGTCGCCCTACCATGTGCCATCGTTGTCACCCACGTGGCCATTTTACCCTCCTTTAGGGTGCCTTTTTTGTGCCGATCACATTGGCCTCCCACAGCCACTGCCTGTCGGCCCTCATCAGGCCACTGCCAGTGACCCTACCTGCTTGCGCTAGGCCTTCCAGCCCTGCCAGTGCCTCCTTGGCCCCTGCCTGCTTCTACCGGTTCTATGTTTGGCTTTCTAGCTGCTGTGGCTTCTCTTTGATGTTTCTTTGAGATGGTTCTGCCCTCTATGTGATTCTTTAGCTCTCCCAATCTTGTGGGTAGCAGCTTCTTTCCAAACTCTAGTGCATTTGTTCGATTTTTAATGGAGGGTTCTAGCACATCCGTTGGTACTGGAAGCGGCGACCTGAGTTGCCCCATTACTTCTCACTATCATCACTCCCTCCAACCTGGACCCACTAAGTTGAATGGATCAAATTACCTTGCATGGTCTTGTGCCTGCCACCTTACCATTTGTGGTAATCATTTTTGGGATATATTACTGGTGACACATCTATGCCCACTGAAACTCCAGCTATGGATAATTGGTTAGCTAATGATGCCCTGATCATGTCATTCCTGTTGAACTCCATGGAGCTCTCCATTAGTTTCAGTTTTGTCCTCCTTAATTCAGCCAAGGAGTTATGGGATGTTGTGGAGCACACTTATGGTTAAGCCAACAACAATGCCCAAATCTATAAAGTTTGTCATTAGGCTAAAAAAACTAGACAAGAGGACCTTTCTGTATTTGCCTATTACTCTGCCCTTACGACATTTTGGCAACAATTGGATTTCTATCATCCTGTTACCATGGCAAGCACCATTGATGTAACAACTTTTGCAAAGGAACGTGAAATGGAACAAGTGTATGCTTTCCTCACTGGACTTAATCCTGAGTATGATCAGATACGCATTCAGGTTCCGAACAGGAGCACATTCCCCACACTGCTTGAAGCCTATAATATGATTCAGCATGAGGATCATCGCCGTTCAGTCATGATGCCTCATACTACCCCTCCTCAGTTTACTCTTGTTACGACACCATAGACCTCTTTACCTATAGACGGTGCTGGTTCGGTCAGCAAGGTTGGTGCTCCTTGTGATCCTGTAAAATGTGACAATTGTGGCCGCTCATGTCACACTAGGGAGACTTCCTAGAATTACATGGCCGTCCCAAAGGGGAAAGGAAAGGAGGCAAATCTGGTTCTACTTGTCCTTAGGCTTACTTAACTGAGACTACAGAGGTCATTGCTGGTACTCCAACTATGTCTGCAAAACAACTTGTGACTCAGCTCCAATGTATGGTGACTTAGCTCGGTTCTGCCTCTTCTACCATGACTTCCTCTACCTCACCGGCTTCTCATTTAGCCCAGTTAGGTATTTTTCTTGTGTCCTCTCATATTGATTCTTCGTGGCTAATTGGTACTGGAGCCTCGAATCATATGCCCAGCTCCTCGAACTTGTTTGCTTCTTATAACCCTTGTTTGGGCAAGGACAAGGTCCAAGTTGCTGATGGTTCTCTTTCTGCTATTTCTGGTAAAAGGTCTATCTTATGCTCTCTCACTAGTTCTTTATCTTCTGTCTTGCAAGTTCCCAATCTTTGTGCCAACTTGCTCCATTTATCGTTTTACAACTAATCTTGATTGTTATGTTTACTTCTTTTTTTCTCACTGTGTTGTTCAGGACCTAGCAACGGGGGCAACGAGTGGATATGGTAGAATACGGGATGATCTTTATTACTTGGATCCAGGTCTTACTGCTGCTCCCTCTCCAGTTTGAGCTCATATTATTTGAGTAGATAATGCTCTCCGACAACTCCATCATTGGCATCGTCGTCTTGGTCATCCTCTCTTTTATATTTTGCGTCATTTGTTTCCTTTTTTAGTCAAACAATGTAGTTTGAACCATTTAAATTGTGATATCTATAAACTTGCTAAGCACACCCGGTCCTCGTATTTTTCTAACAATAATTAAAGTTTGATTTCTTTTTCTGTCATTCACTCTGACTTGTTTAGTCCTTCTCGTACAGTTACTGGGGTGGCTTTAGATGGTTTATCACTTTTATTGACAACTGTACCCGACTAACTTGGGTATATCTTCTTTGGTCCAAATCCGAAGCTTTCTCCTGTTTCCAATCCTTTCATAGAATGATCCAAACCCAGTTCAATGCCCAGGTTAAGGTTCTCCACAACGACAATGGAACAAAATGCATTAACGGTTCATTTCTTTAGTATCTTGATACACATGGAATCTTCTCTCAGACCTCATGTGTCCGCAGCCTTGAGCAAAATGGTATCCTAGAACGAAAGAATTACCATCTTCTGGAAGTCACTTGGTCTCTGATGTTTACCACCCAGGTTCCTAAGTACTATTGGGGTGATGTTGTGCTAACTGTTGCTTTTCTTATCAATCGAATTCCTTTCGCTGCCCTCGATTTTAAGACATCAGTCAGCCAGCTTCTTGATCCTACTATTGCTTCTCATCTTCATATCCGTATATTTGGGTGTGTCTGCTTTACTCACAAGTCACAACTCATACCCCTCTCGGTCAAAACTTGACCCATAGGCATTCAAATGTATCTTTCTTGGATATTTTACTTCCCAGAAAGGTCATAAGTGTTATCATCCCCCCCCCCCCTCGCAACCTGTTTATTATGATGGATATGACTTTTCATGAGGATGAACCTTATTACTAGTCTTCTCTTTAGGGGGAGACTCTAGAAGAAGAGAATCCTTTATCTCCTTTTGTCATTGATACTGTTCGTCTTCAAGGGGAGCATGTGGATGAAATTGATGCCGCCACTAAACAAAAGGATCTCATCACCTATTCTCGGCAAAACAAAAAGACTATCCCAAACATACCATGTTCATCTACGCCCCCTGAGCAGGTTCTACCGATCAAAGCAGTAGGTAAAGAATCTCCGGCTGATCCTGATGATCGCCCTATTGCTCTTAGAAAAGGATTAAGGGCTTGCACCAAACACCCTATTTCTAACTTTATCTTAGTCCTTGTTCCTGTCCTATCGTGCCTTTGTTTCTTCTCTGTCTTCTGTGTCTTTTCCAATTTCCATAGGGTTAGAAGGAAGCTATTATAGACCCAAAATGGAAGAATGCCATGGCAGAGGAAATGCAGGCCTTGAAGAAAAATGATACTTGGGAGCTTTTACCTTGTTCTAACAGAAAGAAGACAGTTAGATGCAAGTGGGTATTCACAATAAAGTAGAATGCAGATGGAACCACTGCTCGCTATAAGACCAGATTAGTTGCCAAGGGATTCACTCAGGCATATGGCATCGATTATCAAAAAACATTTTCCCCAGTGGAAAAAATGAACTCTAATCGAGCCTTGTTGTAAACATAGGATGAGATCTTCAGTAGTTGGTCATGAAGAATGTTTTCCTTAATGGTGATCTTGAAGAAGAAGTCTACATGGACATTCCTCTTGGCTTTGAATCATCTGCTACAGCTGGCAAACTGTGTAGTCTCCGAAAATCACTCTATGAGTTGAAACAGTCCCCTCGTGCCTGGTTTGGCAGATTTCAAAAGGCTATGCAAAAGTTCGGCTTCAAACAAAGTAATGTTGATCATACCTTGTTTATCAAACACAAAATTGGCAAGGTCACGACACTTATTGTTTATGTGGATGATATAGTGATCGATCACTGGAGATGATGAGGAAGAAATCTCTCTTCTAAAGACTTGACTGGGAACCGAGTTCGAAACTACAGACTTAGGACATCTCAAGTACTTCTTGGGAATTGAAATAGCCAAATCAAGTAAAAAGATCTTCATCTCCCAAAGAAAGTGCGTTCTAGATCTTCTTGGAGAAATTGGGATGCTTGGTCATAAACCTGTTGATTCTCCCATTGAAGTTGACCACCAACTTAGCAGCACCGGTGTTGATTCTATGGATAAAGAGCGATATCAACGTCTCGTTGGAAGACTTATATATTTGTCTCACACTAGGTCAGATATTGCCTATGCTGTGGGAGTTGTTAGTCGTTTCTTACATGATTCCAAAGTAAAGATATCCACGGGGCCCGGTTTGTCCTATTCAGATATTCACGACCAAGAGGTACTGGATTCTCTTTCGGATAGGCCCTGAAAGGAGAAGGAAGGCTGGAATGCCAACATACGTCTATTATTGAATTCACCTGACCCGCCTATACAGAGTTCTTCGATACTTAAAGTCAGCTTCTGGAAAGGGTATTCTATTCTCAAACAATGGAAGTCTGAAGTTAGAATCCTTTACTAATGTTGATTGGGTTGGATCCATTGATGACCGCCACTCCACCTTTGGCTACCGCACATTCCTTGGAGAAAACCTAGTCACCTAGAGAAGTAAAAAGCAGTCCATAGTTTCCAGATCTAGTGCCGAGGCTGAATACAGGGCTATGGCTCAAGGAGTATGTGAACTTGTTTGGCTGAAAATGCTTCTCACTGATCTAAAAATTGCTTCTCCTGAGGGACGTATAAGGCTCTACTGCGACACAAAGCTGCAATCAGTATAGCCCATAACCTGGTTCAACATGACAGGACCAAACATGTTGAAATTGATTGACATTTTATCGGGGAGAAAATCGAATATGGTCTGATATGCCTCCTTTTGGCAGATGCCTTTACTAAGGGCTTGTCCATGAAGACCTTCCATCCTATTGTTTCCATGTTGGGCATGCGTGACATCCATGCACCAACTTGAGGGGGAGTGTTGAAGGATGGATTTGGGTTTAACCCGGTTCGGTTCGGTTCTCTTTAGTTCCATTGTGGAAGTTTGTAATGTAACTAGGTACACTAAAGTGTCTTGATTCATTATACACATGTTGCACATGTTAATTGTGCTGAGTAAATCTTCCATATTTGTAATAATCCTAGATTTTAAATAAAGTGGTGGCCTCTATCATCTTGACAAGCCAAAAATCTTCTCTCTCTCTCTTAACTGAGTTGGTACAAGGGTATGCTGGTTTTGATGGGTTGAGCTCAAAGTCTATTTTTTAATGCCCTAGGTAGGCAGATAATTCTCTTTGTCATTGTAACAGGTAGAATGTGTAAATTCAGGTTCATTCCCCTGTTTATTAATCAAAAAGGCCTTTTCCCTATACTATCTGTTAAAGTCACCACGTTGGGGGTAAATGACCCATATGTACCATGGGGGTACATTTGTGTCATGTACACTTTACCCGTTCTAGTTCCTAAACTTTCTATTTCTCTTAGGTCTCTATTTTAGCTAAGTTTCTATTTCTGTGTAATTTCGTTTAGGAAGGTTTCTCTTCCATGTGATGTAATCATTCTCTTTAAATAATACAATTGAGAGGGGGAGAGATAACCAAGGAAGTCTGCGATTTCTCTTTGCAGTCTCTCCCATCGTCTCTTTCTTCTTCTTTTCCTTCTTTATCTCTGGTTTATTAATTGGTTTATTGTTACATGGTATCAGAGCAGTAAATAAACCAGAGATCGATCCTCCTTCATGTGGTTCTGAGAGTCTCTTCAGAGACAGGAATCAATATTGTCTGCAGCAATCCCTGTGCTACCTACCTGCTGCTAATGTCCTTGTTCTTCACAGTACACATATGAACTAGGGATGCTTCTTGTCTACCATTGCTGCTTATGAAGATTTCAAGCTACTGAAGTCAAAATTATGAAGATTATGTCTGCAGTTTCTAAATCTGGAAATTTTCTTCCAGAATATTGAAGTTCAAGCTTTTTTTTTTTCCTCCCAATTGATGAGGTTTATCTTTCTTGAGCTGTTTCCTACTACCTAGAGGTCCCTTCGATCCAAATATGGGGCCCAACTTGTGGCTTGATTTCCTGGAAATTGGTTTCTCCTTTTTTTTGGCGGATGCTCTGTTTTTATATCAAGTTCCAGACCTTTTTTTTGGTTTATATCTCTTGGTTCTCCAACACAATCAGGCTCATATTTGGGGGTTTATCTCCCCTACTGCAGTACCTCCTTCGGTTCTTATTTCAGGTCATTCTGACCTCCAATTCTACATTCCTAAGATTACACCCTGCCGACAGAAGCTAATACATGTGTTTGATATTTTTTGTTGTCTTTCCTGCTGTCCAAGCTTACATTCATGCCAAGGGTAAGATCAAGTACCCTACTGATGACCCTCCTATCATTGATACTAAAGATTCTACTACTGCTACTGCTCATGATGATTGGATGCGTGAGAATTCTACTATTAAAATCTGGTTATGTAACAGTATTGAACCTGCCATTGCTGCTAATGTGATGTTTCACACACTTTCTAAAGGTGTTTGGGAAGATCTTCGTGAAAGATATTCCCAAGAGAAAAATATTTCCCGCACCTATGAACTTTATGAGAAACTGTTCCACTTCTCCCGGGGTGATAAATCTCTAAATGACTACTTCAGTACATATAAAGGATACCTTGAAGAGGTCCAGGTATATCAGCCTCTCACTACTAATCTGGAGCAATTGAAGCAACAACGGGCTGAGTTTCATGTTGCCAAGTTTTTGGCTGGTCTTCACCCTGATGATCAAGCTGTCAAGAGTCAGCTTCTTACTGGAGAAAAGGTGCCCTCTCTCAACGAGGTCTTCTCTCGCTTGCATCGTTTAGTTACTATACCTTCCACGATCACTTCTTCTTCCTGCTAAGGACAGTTTTACATTCATTGCTACTTGCGGTCGAGGTTCTAGTAGAGGCCGTGGTTAGTACTGTGGTCGTGGTCGTGGTTCTACTGGTCGTGGTACAGATGGACAGCTCTTTGACAAATCCTCTCGCCAGTGTACTTATTGTGGGAAGCCTAATCATACCGTTGACACTTGTTGGGCAAAACATGGTTGACCAGAGTGGCCTATAGCCTCAGTGGAAAGGGAAATACATCTTAATTGTTGGAATAAAAACAATTGAAAAATTTATCAAAAAAAAAGAGGAAGGTTCACCAACCATCCTAGGGTTCACAAACCCCTCCTAGGGTTTTAGTCTTAGTTAGTAAGTTTGCATATTACGTATTAAATGCGTATCTAAATGTTTAATTCAAAAAAATATATTATGCCGTATATATCCGTATATTTGCTAAAAAACACGTTTTTTGAGTGTTGCCGTTTTATACCGGTATAAATACGTATTAATCGCGTATAATATGTTAAAAAAAAAAACCTAAAGGTAAAATGAGAAAACATGCAAAACCCCATCAGTTCGCAAAAAGGGTAAAAAGCTCTGGTCTTCTCTTCAGTCTTGGAACCCTAGCCGTCTGCTGCGGTGCTGCTCGATCACCTGCTTCGTCTCTGTTTCCGTTCAACGGCGGCCGGCGAGACTTCATATAAAGTTCAATACCCCCTAGCCCCTGCTCCCTTCCTATTCTCCTTCTCCCTTCAAGGTTAATTGCAGCGGGGGAGTGGCGGACAAGCTCTGTTCCTCTTCCATTCTTTGCCCCTTTCTCCTCCTCTCGCTCCTGTAAGTTATACTATCTGCTGTGAATGTAAATAGCATTATTGAATGTTAAGCCCTTTGTGAATTATGTTTTGGTCTCATGTGACGATGTCTTTCTGCCGGTTCTTATTGCTTTACTCTTCAACCCCCCTCCTTTTTCTCTTGGTTCCATTGTTGTGTTAGTCAATATTACATCTTTTGTATTCTTCAATTCGAAACCCAGATGTGAATTAATGAAAGAACCCAAGTTCTGATCATCATTTCACACTCAATAAGTTCTTCAATCTTAAAATAGCTTTCCGTTTTGGAAGTATTTGAAGCTTAAGTAATGGGAATAGGTGGTGGTGGCTTGAGTGTTTTGACTAATTTTTAATCAATTATACTCAAATCAAGCACCATTGCTTTAGAGATTTGGAAATGGCAATTGCAGATTTTAAGATTTATATAGAACAAATAACCCTGCTAAGCTATGCTACAGGACAAAGATTCTAAAAGAACCACCCACTTTAACCTAGAATAAAGGTGTACTTGCATTGGTTGGATTTACTTTTTTTTTTAAAGTACATTGAATGTTAATCAGAAGATTTAAGCTTAGCTCTCTGATTAAGGCTGTAAGTAGTGGAAGTAACACAAGTTGAGAACAGAGAATGATAGAAAATTCTGGTTCCCCAATGCTTCAATTATCTTGGAGCTACGATGATCGTTTCTGATTTTGGTTAAAGATTCTAAAACCACACACTAAAATCATTGTGTATATGCTATTGTTTTGTTTATTAGGTGGTGAATATCTGTTACATAATGAATATATGTCCGTATTTTTGCTTATGGAGTGGCCGTATTAAATACGTATTAAATGTGTATTGTATTATTGCCATATGCGTTTTATTATGCCATAGGATCGCAGGACCGCCACATCATTCTGAAGAAGAGGATGATGTACCAATCGGGCGTGGGATCTGCAAAGACGATGACTCAGGAGTAGACAATCGCTTCGAAAAGAAATTTTTGTTTCCGGAATTCCCCTAATTCAAGATTCGAATGCGGAAGAAGCCACCGCCAATTGTTGTGAGATGAAGATGAGAAGGCAATGTAGGATTTGGTGGCCAAAGCAGCTTTCATCTTCTGACCCAGATCCCGCCATCTTGTTCGGGTGGTTCGTCCATTCTTCTCGCTCTTCTCTCGACATTGTTGTAGCCGTTGCTGCTTCCCCAGATGAGATTTCAGTATCTTTCCCTCAATCGGGTCTTCAGGTACAAAACCCATATTCAAATTTATCTGCTTATGTTATTCTTTCCATTGTTTTGATGTGTGGAATGAGTTCAATTCCATGTTTCTCCAATGCTTTTTGTTATGGCTTTAGTAAAGTATCAGCTTGACATCTTCATGAGTCCGAGATAGTTAACCTGGTTTAGCAAAGGGTAAAACTTAGGGACGTTAATTCAACTATGGGTGCTTTTGCTCTTCACATTGGAAAAGAATCTGAAGAAATTGGATACGAATGCCCACACTTAATGGCGAAAATAATATATGTCAAGCTATAATAATTGCTGAAATGTAGTTAGTTCAAATATTTAATGCAATTTTATTTTGTTGGTAAAGTCTCTATGTAGAAAAAGGGCGTACCCAGTGCACGAGGCTCCCGCCACTGCGGGGTTTGGGGAGGGTCATAATGTACGCAGCCTTACGCCTGCTTAGATGTAGTAGATATCATAGTTGAAGACTCAAAAGAAGGAACATGATGTCCTTAATTGTGGTTAATTAATGTGATGAATATAATAAATTTTCTATATTTACTCGTGTTCAATGGCCCAATCCTGGTAGCTTTCAGATACTAGTTGTTAGAAGTATTTTCTTTGCTAGAAGAATTGTTAGTTATTTCCTTATTGGTCAATAGTATTTCCAGGATAATATTCCGGGTTTTGTGATTGTTTGCGATGTCATCAGTTCTCCTCTGCATGCATTTGCTTCATTCATATTGTAAGAGTAGACGTCGACATATCTACAAGCGTGATCCCAAGTCTGTGACACATTCGTAACTTCACTATTTTACGTTTATCCTTTTTTACTTCGAGAACTCTTTTTGTGTTTTATTTGACTTCTCAGAAAATTTTCTTTGCCCAAAATCTTATCTTATTCTGATTGATTGTTTGCCTACATATATCAATGCCTTGAACTGAAGAAGCTCATTAACACCAATCTGTATTGAAAGAAACAACTAATATTTGTAAGGAAGCTAGATAGCTTTCTTAGGACCCATGAAACTTAACCTATCTTATTCAAAATACACTCAAACTGAGATTGCAATAATCTAGTACATACAACCATACTAAAATTGAGCATTTTGATAAATCTAATGCTAAGAATTTTTTAGAACATACTTAGCATCAGCAGCTGTAGTGAGTTCTGTACTAGTCTAGTACCTCACTCTGGATTCTGTGTGGTCGAGTATCTCTTTCTTGGTTCTAATCCATAACTCTTATTTAGAATGTGGAAGTACATTTCACTGTGATATAAAAACCAGAGGCATCAAGGCTTAGGTCCAATTCCTTCATAAAAAGTTCAAATCAGAGGTATATAGTATTATCTCAATTACTTGCTGTGAGTCACTCAGCTGCCTTCCTATCTATTTATGGCCATAACTTCTGTCAAATATTGTTGACAGATGTCTTTGCTGAGTAGTTGTTTCTAATAATTAAGAAAAAAAAGCCATAATGTTTTCAGTTTAGTTTAGTCCAAAGTTTTCCTCCAACCTAAATATTAGGGCTTTTGCAAGCCTACCTATAAGGAGTTAAGGACAACATTTTTGGGCTTGATGGTGGCTCTTCTACTCCCTACTTTGGACAAGTAGGTGGGGGGGGATAATGATTAAATCTAGAATAGAAGGCATAGATCCTTGTTTATTTTCAACAACTTAATTTATTAGATCGAAAACAACAACTCAGCCTTATTCCAATTAAATGGGGTCGGCTAGATGGAACCATGCAATGACCAAAAATTAATAATAGAAGAAAGAAAAGAACATAACAGCAATAACGATACAACTCAGCACTATTCTAACCAAATGGGATCAGCTACATGGATCTTTGCCCTCCAAACAGCTCTATTGAAGGTCATATTTGAAACAAGACCTAAGCTATACATGTCTTTTCTCACCACTTCTTCCAGGGTAATTTAGGCCTGCCTCTAGCTCTTTTAATACTTTCAATCTGAATCAAGTCACTCCATTGAACTGTAGCATCCGAAGGCCTCCATTGAACATGACCATGCCACCTCAGACAACTCTCTCGAAGCTTTTCTTGAATTGGGGCAACTTCCAAATCAGCTCTAATATGATAATTCCTTTTTTTATCCTTCCTATTTTGGCCATATATCCATCTCAACATCCTCATCTCCACAACACTTAGCTTATCTATATGGTGCTTCTTAACTGCCCATCATTCTGCACCATTCATCATAGCCAATCATAAGACAGTCCTATAAAATTTTATTTTTAGCTTTAAAGGAATACGCTAATCACATAGCGTTCCAGACACATCTCTTCACTTCATCCATCCTACTTTAATCATCTGGGCAACATCATCCTCTATATCACCTTCTTTATGTACGATTGGGCCCAAATATTTGAAATAGTCACGTTGTGGGATCTCCTTCTCAACAATATTCACTACCTCATTAACCGTTCTAGTGTGGCTAAAGTTACACACTATATACTCCGTCTTTGTCCTACTTATCTTAAGGCCTTTTGATTCCAAGTTAGATCTCCATAACTCCAACTTGGCGTTAATCCTTACCTCTGTCTCATCCACCATAACAATATCATTAGCAAAAAACATACACGAAGGAACTTCATCTTGTATGTCTTTAGTTAAATCATCCATGATAAGCGCAATCAAAGACGGTCTTATGGCTGACCCTTGTTGTAACCCAACTGTAATTGGGATAATGCTAAGTTGTTGTTGTAATTTATTAGATAGAAAAAAGCCAAACCATTGACATAGGGATACAAACATATAAATGAAAAGGTACAAAATAGAGGCACTATTACATTATTGAATGGCCCTAGTATTTAGCTGCCTGTTTGGTTATTTCCTATGTTTAGTCATTTGCAAGAGTGTTGCAGGCAGTGTTTAATATTTCGCAATATATCGGTATCTGGGGTCTACCGAGATATCCGAAATATCGCGAAATATGCCTAAATATTGCATTTTTTCTACAATATTTTGGGGGTCCATCTTGGGGGGGTATTTGGCCATATCTAGGCCTGAAACTTCATGGGCACCGTTATTTAAGCTAAATAAACACATTTAAACCATAAAATTGCAAAAACATTAATGGAAATTGGTGTTTTGGGCTTGCATTCTTGATTGACATACGGTCGCCGACCCTAATGTATAAACCTTGGTTAAATACACATTGTTTAGGCAGTTAAAGTCTTAAAGACATAAAAGAAATGTAAACAAACTAATTTAAACTCATAAGACATAATTCATAATCATATTTTCATAAACTCCATAATACATTAATAGTCAATAACTCAAAAGTCAAAACTCAATAGCTCAAATGCTTAAAGCCTTAAAGGCAATACAGAAAGTGTCAAAGTCACAACTTCACAAGTTCACAAATTACAACTTATAAGTTACAAGTGCTAATAATAGTTGTTGTGCCTCCCTGGATCAATCCCACTCATACCCCGCTGGAGTCGACGTCCATTGTTCTCTGTTTGAAGGACATATGTGGACCACGGTATAGAATCGGAGAAGAAACGAGTGTAGTCATCCACAAGTGTCATGTAAATGGAGTCATCAACATACTGTAGGTATCCAATCCTAGGATATAAATTAGGGTTATCAATCAATCCAGTCCGTGAAGAAGATGATCCACTGTGATATGATGTCGGCGCCGGCGCAAGAGGCATTGGCATTGGCTGCATGTATGGCTGGTGAGGTTGGTAGCTAGTCCCGCTATGGTATGCAAAGATGTCATCTACAAAAGATGATCCAGTATGTCCCTGGGACTGGGACTGGTAGTCATAGTCCCCTACCCCAGTAAACTGCCTATATGATGATGATCTATATCCACCGTAAGGTTGTGATGCACCATAATCCGATGCCAATGGAGTGGTATGTGCGTCAAAAGATGGGGCACGCCATTGTCCAGTCGGTCCTCTCTCCCTATCACCCATATTCAAACCACCAACAGAGCTGGATAGGTCATCAATGTACATGTGATCAGGTTGCAACTGTGTTTGTCGACCCCTACGCTTCCTGCTGTATGGTTGTAGGGGGGCGTCCTGAGGGTGGGGGTGCGGGGGCACGTGCTCCGTGGTCCGTATCTTGTGTGGCATGATCAAACTGTGTCTCTCCAGTGAATCGGAGTGGCTCTACAGGTGCCGTATCCAGGCCTACTACATAACGCTCTTGCATGCCGTCAAATTCTTCACCAGCATTACCACCAGCAGCATCACCACCACCACCACCACTACCACCATCACCATCACCACCACCAGCATCACCATCACCACCATCATCATCATTTGAGGACTTAGACCAGTCTTCATCATCAGCAACATTGTCACCAGTAGGCTGGAATGGTATGGGTGAGGCTTCCCGTGCATGTATCTGACCCTCGTCAGGCATATACTCATCCACATCAGCACCAATCTTAGAAGCTATCATGGGGTCGGGCCTACCTCCCTCCTCATCCAACACTGGCTCACCTCTATCCCTCACCCAATCCACAATAGGGTCCTCATCGTCTGAGTCAACTTGAAAGATGTCAGCGAGATCAATAGTGCCCCTCTGTCCCTCATGTCCCATGCGTATGTGTTGCAGTTTCAGCCTCAAGTTGTAGTGCACATACACCATGTCAGATAAACGTTGAGACCCCAATATGTTGCGCCTCTTGGAGTGGATGAGTGCAAAGGTACTCCAGTTCCTCTCACAACCAGATGCAGAACATGTTTGGGCAAGGACTTTAATTGCTATTCTTCTTAAGTTCTCAGCCAATTCCCCATACAACACCCACCATTCAGCTGCATTACAAGTTTACAACCAAAAAGACGTGTCAAATGTTGTTTCAACTTTCAAATTTCAATACATATGTAATTTAAAACTTAAAAGAATTACCAGCATCATCACGTGCTCTGCCTTGTATCGCAGCCTCAGTTCTAAAACTTTCCAATGCATCCCTAAATACCTTGATCTACACCCATGTGGAAAATTATTAAGTACTTTTTCACTACTTGTTTGAAAGCATCAATAAGTTGAGTTTCCAAATGAATTGTAAGACTCACCTCATTGTTGCAAATTGCTTGTAGTGCACCATCTGGCTCCAATTTCTTCACTACTTGTTTCACAGCATCAATAAGTTGAGTTTCCAACCTAAGCCTATTGTTATATTGATACTTAGGGTTCAAGTAGTATGCTGAAATATGACATATAGAATAGAGATATTGTCAAATGCATAGGTAATTAGTAAATAATAATACTATGAATTAGTAAACATAAAACAAATTTACTCACCAGCCTTATGCAGTGGATGCATAAGTTGATTCTCCCAGCGAGCATTGATGATATCTAAGAAGTGTTTGCTACTGCGAGGAGCCATAGTAGACACTATCTTTCATCAAGTCTATTGCAGCATAAAGGACTGGCATGGTTGGGCCCTTCAGAGCGGAGTCAGCAACATGTAGAACTTTAACTACTGGCTCCAAAACTTTCACCACTTTGCTTAGTTTGGTCCAGAAGTCCTCAGATGACATCGTTGTTTGTGCTTCCCTCCCACTTGCAGTCTTCAAACCCTTCCATCCAAACCACTCCTCAGAAGCAAACATACTTCTCAGCCCAGCCTTCTTTTTCTCAATACTTTTGAGGGCAATATAGTTGGTGGCAAATCTTGTGATGCCAGGCCTAACCAAGTCACCCCCACATTTTTCCCTCAATAGATTGAATGCATAGGAGTGGTTGTATACAAAGTTGGTGACTTGTCTTGCACTTTCAATCATAGTCTTTACCAACTTTAACTTTCCCATATCCTTTAGCATTAAGTCAATGCAATGGGCTGCACAAGGAGTCCAGAAGAGCCGGTACTTACTATTATTCATCATCTTCTCACCGGCTAGCTTGAAGTTGCTTTCATTGTCCGTTACAATCTGGGCAATATTCTCAATACCCACATCTTTTTCCACTACTTCCTTTAACAATCTGTAAATATATTTTCCATCCTTTATCTCTTTGGATGCATCCACAGATTTGAGGAACACTATCCTCTCATCACAATAAACCATGAAATTGATGATGGACTTTCTTGTAGGCCCAGTCCATCCATCTGTCATTATAGTCACCCCATATGTCTCCCACATACTCCTCATCTCACTAATGTACTCATCAATCTCACTCTTTTGTTGACGTAGATAAACATTCATTACCTCATATGGGGTGGGGCCCTTAAATCCTGGGCCAGCCCGCAATGGTATCTATCATGGTATCATAATGGGGGCCTTGTGCGTGTTTCTTGGGATGGTATAGTATAGCATCCACTTAGCTATTGATTCTTTAACCAATCCCTTCATCCCCTTCGATGCTCCTTTGATTCTGGGTTGACTGCTTCCTTTCTTCTTATGCAATTTAGGATCAGATACTGATGGTGGTACTGGTACTGGTAGAAGTATTGGGGCTGCCCTTACACTTTGTGATCTTCTAAAAGGATTAAAAGATCTAGAACCTCTAGAACTGCCAGCTCCTCTACTACCCCCTACTCTTTGTCTTTGCTGATCATCTTGAAAACTTACTCTACTCCTTGAAACAGTCCGCCTAAAATCCCTAGCCTCCTCTGCTGTTTGTATGTCATCAGGTACTGCAATGTCCTCATTATCAGAGGAGGAGAAGGAGTCATCATCATCATCATCATGGCATCGTCTTCCTCCTCCCATCGAACTCCTCACTGTATCTTCAAGTTGTTCTCTTATCCTTTGCTTGTCAGCCTTCCTCTTCTTCTTTCCCCTCAAACTATCACCAATCTCCCTAGCTACTTCAGTAGGGATCATATGACAACCTACGACATCTTTAGATCCTCCAGTCAGATGTTGTTTAAGTCTACTGGACCCACCTCCCATAAATTACATGTTACAATAGTTACATATAGATTTTCTCTTATCCCCATCAATGGGAATGCCATGTAACCATGCAATGTCATCCCTATGTTGGCTGGTTGGTCTCTCTTGTTCCCTCTATTCGCTTCGTTGAGTTCGTTCCCTCTGCCCTCTTTGTAGACTACTTTCCCCCACCTTTTGCTTGCCTTCGCACGTTGTCTATCACGATCCGCCATAATGATATTTGTTTACTGCAATGTAAGTAACACAAATAATTAAAAAACTTAATGTAGATGCACTTCAATTGACACTGTTAGATTACTAATACACTTGTATAGTTATTTAATATTTTTCCCCTAACCCTTATATTTTTCACATAATTAAAAACAATTTTTTATATATAATGTTAATATAAGTATTGACCTAACACAACAAAACCGAAAATTAGTAAACATAATATACATGTAATGCATTTCAAAACATATAGAAATAACTTTCATATTTTTTCATTATTTTTTAAACTTAAAACTCATATTTTTCCTTATTTATTTTTGTTTTTTTTTTTTAATTTTTATATATTTTTCTTAATTTTCGAAAATTAAAATAATTATTTAAGAGCAGAAAAATAAATTCGACACCGTGAAGCCGTAGATCGGCCATTGGTGTCTAACATATATTTAATTCATTACCATCTAAGTCATATTACCCCTAATTATTTCCTATTTTAGTTGTAGGAAAATGAATTTTTAAAACCAGAAAAAAAAAAAGAAAATACATATGGAAAAAAAATTTCGACACCGTGAGGCTGTAGATCGGCCTCCGGTGTCTAACATATATTAATATCATCAACATCCAACAACATTTGTACAAAGTATTTAAAAAAAAAATAGTTTTAGAGAAATAGAATTTACCTTAAATAGTGAAAATAGGCTTGGATGATGAGCTTAGATGACCCTCCGACGTCTTCCCGGCGACAAGGAGCTTCAACAATGTGGGAAGGGAGGAAGAAGAGCAAAAAATGAGGAAGAAGAGAGAAAAACAGAGTTTCAGCAGCTCTCGGTCGAAATATCGACCAAGAGCTGTGAAATATGGTATAAAATGGCCCCTCACGTGACATTGTTTGTTACTTTCTCAATATCTCGCGATATATCGTGAGTCCACGATATTTCGTCGATATCTCATGAGATATCGTCGAAATATTGTATTTTTTTTTATTTCGGATTGGTATCGTATCTCGGACAGCTCGAGATATACGAAAGTTGGCGAAATGTCGCCGAAATTTCGTGAGATTTTGAACTATGGTTGCAGGACCTTGGTTGCCTCTGAAAGAGATCTTCAAAGTGGTTGCAAGTTGCAGCCCCCTTTCTTATCAGATCAATTCAATGCAAAGTCTCCCTCGTTGGAGATGTAATCCATTTTAGTACATATTGATTGTTAATATATGTTGATAAAAATGGTGAGCCACAGAGAACAAATGAACTCTAGCAGTTTTAACAATGAAGGTTTAGCTGGATTATTGTCACTAAAAGTTCAGATCAATTTCATGTGCAGTTTGCACATGGACCTGGTTTGTGAAACAAAGTTTCTATTCCATTGTTTATTTGATTGATTGATGAAAATCTCTTGGGGTTAAGCAAAAGGATAGTAATAAGTCTACATAATGGAATGGCTAAATGAGATTTTCTTACCTGACCCCAAGGAGTTTGTTGAAGGATTTGGGATTGACCAGGTGCGGTTCGGTTCGGTTCGATTCGATTCTCTCTAGTTCCCTTGTTGAAGTGTGTAATGTAACTAGGTACACTAGAGTGTCTAGATTCATTATGCACATGTTAATTGTGCCGAGTAAATCTTCCATATTTGTAATAATTCTAGATTATAAAGAAAGTGGTAGCCTCTGTCATCTTGACAAGCCAAAATCTCCTCTCTCTCAACTTGGTATCAGAGTGCATTCTCCTTGGGGGTTTTTTTAGATTCTGCCATCCCCACTACCACAGCCGTCGCTGCCGCTACCACCTCCGAGGCTTTAACCTTTTGGTTCAGCATGGTTGATTGAACATGTGTTAATGCATGTCGCACCATGCTAACCATGCTGACCACTAACCTCCACTATGCTACCTACTGCTGCTGCCCTACCATGTGCCATCGTTGTCACCCACGTGGCCTTTTTGCCCTCCTTTAGGGTGCCTTTTTTGCGCCGATCACATTGGCCTCCCACTGCCGCTGTCTGTCGGCCCTCATTAGGCCACTGCCGGTGACCCTACCTGCTTGTGCCAGGCCTTCCAGCCCCTGTCGATGCGACTCCAGCCCTTGTCAGTGGCCCTTCCAGCTGGTACCAAGCCTTCAAGCCCCGACGGTGCCTCTCCAAGCCCCTGCCGGTGGCCCTGCCTGCTTGCGCCTGGCCTTCCAGCCCCTGCCGATGCCTCCTTGGCCCCTGCCTGCTTCTACCGGCTCTATATTTGGCTTTCCAGCTGCTGTGGCTTCTCTTTGATGTTTCTTTGAGATGGTTCTGCCCTCTATGTGATTCTTTAGCTCTCCCAATCTTGTGAGTAGCAGCTTCTTTCCAAACTCTAGTGCATTTGTTCGGTTTTTAATGGAGGGTTCTAGCACATCCGTTGGTACTGGAAGTGGCGACTTGAGTCGCCCTATTACTTCTCACTATCATCACTCTCTCCAACCTGGACCCACTAAGTTGAATGGATCAAATTACCTTGCATGGTCTTATGCCTGCCTCCTTACCATTTGTGGTAATCATTTTTGGGATATATTACTGGTGACACACCTATGCCCACTGAAACTCCAGCTATGGATAACTGGTTAACTAATGATGCCCTGATCATGTCATTCTTGTTGAAGTCCATGGAGCTCTCCATTAGTTCCATTTTTTTCCTCCTTAATTCAGCCAAGGAGTTATGGGATGTTGTGGAGCACACTTATGGTTAAGCCAACAACAATGCCCAAATCTATAAAATTTGTCGTTAGGCTAAAAAAACTAGACAAAAGGACCTTTATGTATTTGCCTATTACTCTGCCCTTACGACATTTTAGCGACAATTGGATTTCTATCATCCTGTTACCATGGCAAGCACCATTGATGCAACCATTTTTGCAAAGGAATGTGAAATGGAACGAGTGTATGCTTTCCTCATTGGACTTAATCCTGAGTATGATCAGACACGCATTCAGGTTTTGAACAGGAGCACATTCCCCACACTGCTTGAAGCCTATAATATGATTCAGCATGAGGATCATCGCCGTTCTGCCATGATGCCTCATACTACCCCTCCTCAGTTTGCTCTTCTTACTACACCATAGACCTCTTTACCTATGGACGGTGCTGGTTCGGTCAGCAAGGTTGGTGTTCCTTGTGATCCTGTAAAATGTGACAATTGTGGCCGCTCATGTCACACTAGGGAGACTTTCTAGAATTACATGGCCGTCCCAAAGAAGACAAGAAAGGAGGCAAATCTGGTTCTACTCGTCCTTAGGCTTACTTAACTGAGACTACAGAGGTCATTGCTGGTACTCCAACTATGTCTGCAGAACAACTTGTGACTCAGCTCCAATGTATGGTGACTTAGGTTGGTTCTGCCTCTTCTACCATGACTTCCTCTACCTCACTGGCTTCTCATTTAGCCCAGTCAGGTATTTTTCTTGCGTTCTCTCATACTGATTCTTCGTGGCTAATTGGTGTTGGAGCCTCGGATCATATGACCAGCTCCTTGGACTTGTTTGCTTCTTATAACCCTTGTTTGGGCAAGGACAAGGTCCGAGTTGCTGATGGTTTTCTTTCTGCTATTTCTGGTAAAAGGTCTATCTTATGCTCGCTCACTATTTCTTTATCTTCTATCTTGCACGTTCCCAATCTCTGTGCCAACTTGTTCCATTTATCGTTTTACCACTGATCTTGATTGTTATGTTCACTTCTTTTTTTCTCACTGTGTTGTTCAGGACCTAGCAACGGGGGCAATGATTGGATATGGTAGAATACGGGATGATCTTTATTACTTGGATCTAGGTCTTACTGCTGCTCCCCCTCCAGTTTCAGCTCATATTACTTGAGTAGATAATGCTCTCCGACAACTCCATCATTGGCATTGTCGTCTTGGTCAGCCTCTCTTTTATATTTTGCGTCATTTGTTTCCTTCTTTAGTCAAACAATGTAATTTGAACTATTTTAATTGTGATATCTGTAAACTTGCTAAGCACACCCGGTCCTCGTATTTTTCTAATAATAATTGAAGTTTGATTTCTTTTTCTGTCATTCACTCTGACTTGTTTAGTCCTTCTCGTACAGTTGCTGGGGTGGCTTTAGATGGTTTATCACTTTTATTGACAACTGTACCCGACTAACTTGGGTATATCTTCTTTGGTCCAAATCCGAAGCTTTCTCCTGTTTCCAGTCCTTTCATAGAATGATCCAAACCCAGTTCAATGCCCAGGTTAAGGTTGTCCACAACGACAATGGAACAAAATACATTAACGGTTCATTTCTTTAGTATCTTGATACACGTGGAATCTTCTCTCAGACCTCATGTGTCCACAGCCTTGAGCAAAATGGTATCCTAGAACAAAAGAATTACCATCTTCTGGAGGTCACTGGGTCTCTGATGTTTACCACTCAGGTTCCTAAGTACTATTGGGGGGATGTTGTGCTAATTGTTGCTTTTCTTATCAATCGAATTCCTTTCGCTGCCCTCGATTTTAAGGCATCAGTCAGCCAGCTTCTTGATCCTACTATTGCTTCTCATCTTCATATCCGTATATTTGGGTGTGTCTGCTTTACTCACAAATCTTTCTTGGATATTTTACTTCCCAGAAAGGTCATAAGTGTTATCATCCCCCCCTCGCAACCTGTTTATTATGATGGATGTGACTTTTCATGAGGATGAACCTTATTACTAGTCTTCTCTTTAAGGGGAGACTCTAGAAGAAGAGAATCCTTCATCTCCTTTTGTCATTGATACTGTTCGTCTTCAGGGGGAACATGTGGATGAAATTGATGCCGCCACTAAACAAAAGGATCTCATCACCTATTCTCGGCAAAACAAAAAGACTATCCCAAACATACCATGTTCATCTACGCCCCCTGGGCAGGTTCTACCGATCCAAGCAATAGGTAATGAATCTCCTGCTGATCTTGATGATCGCCCTATTGCTCTTAGAAAAGGATTAAGGGCTTGCTCCAAACACCCTATTTCTAACTTTATCTCTTAGTCCTTGTTCCTGTCCTATCGCGCCTTTGTTTCTTCTCTGTCTTCTGTGTCTTTTCCAATTTCCATAGGGTTAGAAGGAAGCTATTATAGACCCAAAATGGAAGAATGCCATGGTAGAGGAAATGCAGGCCTTGAAGAAAAATGATACTTGGGAGCTTTTACCTTGTTCTAACAGAAAGAAGACAGTTAGATGCAAGTGGGTATTCACAATAAAGTAGAATGCAGATGGAACCACTGCTCGCTATAAGACCAGATTGGTTGCCAAGGGATTCACTCAGGCATATGGCATCGATTATCAAAAAACATTTTCCCCAGTGGAAAAAATGAACTCTAATCGAGCCTTGTTGTAAACATAGGATGAGATCTTCAGTAGTTGGTCGTGAAGAATGTTTTCCTTAATGGTGATCTTGAAGAAGAAGTCTACATGGACATTCCTCTTGGCTTTGAATCATCTGCTACAGCTGGCAAACTGTGTAGTCTCCGGAAATCACTCTATGAGTTGAAACAGTCCCCTCGTGCCTGGTTTGGCAAATTTCAAAAGGCTATGCAAAAGTTCGGCTTCAAACAAAGTAATGTTGATCATACCTTGTTTATCAAACACAAAATTGGCAAGGTCACGACACTTATTGTTTATGTGGATGATATAGTGATCACTGGAGATGATGAGGAAGAAATCTCTGTTCTAAAGACTTGACTGGGAACCGAGTTCGAAACTACAGATCTAGGACATCTCAAGTACTTCTTGGGAATTGAAATAGCCAAATCAAGTAAAAAGATCTTCATCTCCCAAAGAAAGTGCGTTCTAGATCTTCTTGGAGAAATTGGGATGCTTGGTCGTAAACCTGTTGATTCTCCCATTGAAGTTAACCACCAACTTAGAAGCACCGGTGTAGATTCTGTGGATAAAGAGTGATATCAATGTCTCGTTGGAAGACTTATATATTTGTCTCACAGTAGGTCAGATATTGCCCTGAAAGGAGGAGGGCTGGAATGCCAACATACGTCTATTATTGAATTCACCTGACCCGCCTATACAGAGTTCTTCGGTACTTAAAGTCAGCTTTTGGAAAGGGTATTCTATTCTCAAACAATGGAAGTCTGAAGTTAGAATGCTTTACTAATACTGATTGGGCTGGATCCATTGATGACCGCCACTCCACCTTTGGCTACCGCACATTCCTTGGAGGAAAACTAGTCACCTGGAGAAGTAAAAAGCAGTCCATAGTTTCCAGATCTAGTGCCGAGGCTGAATACAGGGCTATGGCTCAAGGAGTATGTGAACTTATTTGGCTGAAAATGCTTCTCACTGATCTAAAAATTGCTCCTGAGGGACGTATAAGGCTCTACTGCGACAATAAAGCTGCAATCAGTATAGCCCATAACCTGGTTCAACATGATAGGACCAAACATGTTGAAATTGATCGACATTTTATCGAGGAGAAAATCGAATATGGTTTGATATGCCTCCTTTTGGCAGATGCCTTTACTAAGGGCTTGTCCATGAAGACCTTCCATCCTATTGTTTCCATGTTGGGCATGCGTGACATCCATGCACCAACTTGAGGGGGAGTGTTGAAGGATGGATTTGGGATTAACCCGGTTCGGTTCGGTTCTCTTTAGTTCCATTGTGGAAGTTTGTAATGTAACTAGGTACACTAAAGTGTCTAGATTCATTATGCACATGTTGCACATGTTAATTGTGCTGAGTAAATCTTCCATATTTGTAATAATCCTAGATTTTAAATAAAGTGGTGGCCTCTATCATCTTGACAAGCCAAAAATCTTCTCTCTCTCTCAACTGAGTTGGTACAAGGGTATGCTGGTTTTGATGGGTTGAGCTCAAAGTCTATGTTTTAATGCCCTAGGTAGGCAAAGAATTCTCTTTGTCATTGTAACAGGTAGAATGTGTAAATTCAGGTTCATTCCCCTGTTTATTATACAAAAAGGCCTTTTCCGTATACTATCTGTTAAAGTCACCACGTTGGGGGTAGATGACCCATATGTACCGTGGGGGTACATATGTGTCATGTACACTTTACCCCGTCTATTTCCTAAACTTTCTATTTCTCTTAGGTCTCTATTTTAGCTAAGTTTCTATTTCTGTGTAATTTGGTTTAGGAAGGTTTCTCTTCCATGTGATGTAATCATTCTCTTTAAATAATACAATTGAGAGGGGGAGAGACAACCAAGGAAGTCTGCGATTTCTCTTTGGAGTCTCTCCCATCGTCTCTTTCTTCTTCTTTTCCTTCTTTATCTCTGGTTTATTAATTGCTCTATTGTTACATGGTATCAGAGCAGTAAATAAACCAGAGATCGATCCTCCTTTCATGTGGTTTTGAGAGTCTCTTCCGAGACAGGAATCAATATTGCCTGCAGCAATCTCTGTGCTGCCTACCTGCTGCTAATGTCCTAGTTCTTCACAGTACACATATGAACTAGGGATTCTTCTTGTCTACCATTGCTGCTTATGAAGATTTCAAGCTACTGAAGTCAGAATTATGAAGATTATGTCTGTAGCTTCTGAATTTGGGAGTTTTCTTCCAGAATATTGAAGTTCAAGCTGTTTTTTTTTCCTCCCAATTGATGAGGTTTATCTTCCTGGAGCTGTTTCCTACTACCTAGACTCTAGAGGTCCCTTCGATCCAAATCTGGGGCCCAACTTGTGGCTTGATTTCCTAGAAATTGGTTTCTCCTTTCTTTTGGCGGATGCTCTGTTTTTATATCAAGTTCCAGACCTATTTTTTGGTTTATATCTCTTGGTTCTCCGACACAATCAGGCTCATATTTTGGGGTTTATCTCCCCTACTACAGTACCTCCTTCGGTTCTTATTTTAGGTCATTCTGACCTCCAATTCTACATTCCTAAGATTACACCCTGCTGGCAGAAGCTAATACATGTGTTTGATATTTTTTGTTGTCTTTCCTGCTGTCCAAGCTTACATTCATGCCAAGGGTAAGATCAAGTACCTTACTGATGACCCTCCTATCATTGATACTAAAGATTCTACTACTGCTACTGCTCATGATGATACTATTAAAATCTGGTTATGTAACAGTATTGAACCTGCCATTGCTGCTAATGTGATGTTTCACACACTTTCTAAAGGTGTTTGGGAAGATCTTCTTGAAAGCTATTCTCGAGAGAAAAATATTTCCCGCACCTATGAACTTTATGAGAAACTATTCCACTTCTGTCGGGGTGATAAATCTTTAAATGACTACTTCAGTACATATAAAGGATACCTTGAAGAGGTCCAGGTATATCAGCCTCTCACTACTAATCTGGAGCAATTGAAGCAACAACGGGCTGAGTTTCATGTTGCCAAGTTTTTGGCTGGTCTTCACCCTGATGATCAAGCTGTCAAGAGTTAGCTTCTTACTGGAGAAAAGGTGCCCTCTCTCAGCGAGGTCTTCTCTCGCTTGCATCGTTTAGTTACTGTACCTTCCACGATCACTTCTTTTGCTCCTGCTAAGGACAATTCTACATTCACCGCTACCCGCGGTCGAGGTTCTAGTAGAGGCCGTGGTTAGTACCGTGGTCGTGGTCGTGGTTCTACTGGTTGTGGTACAGATGGACAGCTCTTTGGCAAATCCTCTCGCTAGTGCACTTATTGTGGGAAGCCTAATCATACCGTTGACACTTGTTGGGCAAAACATGGTCGACCAGAGTGGGCTAACGAGTTAGTCAATATTGCTACCATCGACATTCCTGCTGATCACATCATTAGTAGAGACTCTACCCTTGCATCTACATCAGGAGTTTCCTCCACTGGGTTTGTTTCACGTGATGACTATAACAAAATTCTCAAGCGTCTCTAATAGCTTGAATCTACATCTTCTTCCACTTCTACAGCTACCTTAGCCCACACAGGTAAATCCGCTTTTATTTCTTCAACTTCCACCCCATGGATTATTGACTTTGGTGCTTCCTGCCATATGACTGGGAAGTCTGACCTATTTTCTTCCATTTCTAAACTTAATACTTCCTCCCCTGTTGGTCTTGCTGATGGATCTTCTACTAAAGTTACAGGCCATGGGGTGGTCTCTCCCACCTCCTCCATGAACCTTTCTCCTATTCTTTTTGTTCCTAAAATGCCTCTAAGTCTTTTATCTTTTTGTCAACTTACCAAGTCCCTTAACTGTTCCATTACTTTCTTTCATTCTTTTTGTGTTTTTCAGGATCTTCAGACCAAGAGGATGATTGGCGGAGGGCTTGAACAGTCCAGACTATACCATTTGGATGGCGCTGGTCCTTCTACTGCTGCTGCTGCCTTTGCTAGTGTATCTCTTCTTCAGTGGCATTTTCGTCTTGGACATCCCCCCTCATCCAAGCTTCAGTTGATGGTTCCAAGTTGTTGTTCTCTATCCCATATTGAGTGTGAAGCATGTGAATTCGGGAAGCATCATCGCTCTTCGTTTCCTGCTCGTAGTGTTCCTCGTAGCTCGTCTTTATTTTCGTTGGTCCATTCTAACATTTGGGGTCCTTATCGTGTAAGAAATAGTAGGATTTTCTTATTTTGTTAGTTTTGTTGATGACCATTCTCGGTTAACTTTGGTCTATTTGTTAAAGGATCGGTCACAATTTCTTTCAATGTTTTACAATTTTTATAATGAAATAAAAACCCAGTTTGATGCTTCTATTAAAGTTTTTCGTTCTAATAATGCCCTTGAGTTTACTCAACGCGACATCTCTGACTTTTGTTTTTCCAAAGGCATGATTCATCGAACGAGTTGTTCGTATACTCCCCAACAAAATGAGGTTGCCGAAAGGAAAAATAGACATCTGTTAGAAGTTGCCAGGTCCATTATGCTTCACATGCACATTCCAATTTTTTTTTGGTGTGATGTTGTCCTTGGTACATGTTTTCTTATTAATCGTATGCCCTCGTCGGTTTTGGACAATCAGGTCCCTTTATTTGTTTTACATCCAAACACACCCTTATTTAGTCTTCCGCCTCGTATTTTTGGTTGTGTTTGCTTTGTTCATAATTTACATCCTGGGGTTGACAAACTATCTCCTCGTGCCACTAAATGGATTTTTCTTGGTTATTCTCAGACTCAAAAGGGGTATAGGTGTTATGACCCTATTTCTGATCGGCAGTTTGTAAGTGCTGATGTTACCTTTTTTGAAAGTACTGCGTATTATTCTTCCTCTACATTGCCTCTAACTTTTCCTACAGATCCTACCCCTGCCCCACCTCTTCCAGTTCCTACTCCTATTACATCTGCCCCTCCACTGCAAGTGTACCAGCGCAGGCACCACCAGCAGCTTCCAACTACTGTGCCATCCTCTACTGCTGTTCCTCTTCAGCCTACTACAGATCTGGCTCCTTGTTCTGCAGATCCTCCTGACTTACCAATCGCTCAACGGAAAGGTATACGTTCTTGTACTCAGAAACCTGCCCCTGCTTATCCTATTGCTCATTTTGTTTTCGTTTCTCATCTCCCTTCCCACTACCGTTCCTTTACCTCTTCCTTATCCGCTGATGTTGTTCCTAAGTCCCATCTTGAGGCCTTATCTCATTCTGGGTGGAAGGTAGCTATGGATACGGAGATGGATGCTTTGTTATCACGTGCAACATGGACTCTGGTGGATTTACCTCCCGGTAAGGATGTTGTGTGTTGTCGTTGGGCTTACATCACTAAATATAACCCAGATGGTTCGGTTGAGCGCCTAAAGGTGCGGTTGGTTGCTAAGGGCTACACTCAAACATATGTGTGGACTATTTTTAGACTTTTTAACCTGTTGCCTGGTTGAATTCTGTTCGTGTTTTCATTTCTTTGGCAGTCAATCTTGACTGGCCGCTCTACCAGCTGGACGTTAAGAATGCTTTTTTATATGGTGATCTTCAGGAAGAGGTTTATATTGAGCAACCTCCGGGGTATGTTGCTCAAGGGGAGCTTTCGAGTAAGGCTTGCAAACTTCATAAGGCTATCTATGGGCTGAAACAGTCCCCACGTGCTTGGTTCGATAAGTTCAGCTTTGTTGTTACTTGTTATGGTTTCTCACAATGCTATTCAGACCTCTCTGTATTTGTTCGCTAACAAGACTTCAAAGTTGTGGTTCTTGTTGTTTATGTGGATGACATCATTATATCCGGTAATGATGGTACTGTTATTAGTGAGGTGAAACCCTGTCTTCATCAGCATTTTCAAATGAAGGATTTGGGCTTTCTTCGGTAGTTTCTTGGTATTGAGGTTCTTCGAAGTAAGAAAGGGAATCAACCTATCTATAAGGAAGTATGTTCTTGATCTCGTCTGATACAGGTCTGCTACTACTAGCAGCCAAACTAGTTGATACTCCTATGGATCCGCATAACAAATTTGGCTCTACTGATAGTGATGACTTTGAGGACTAACATTGGTATAGGCAATTAGTGAGAAAGCTTATTTATCTCACTGTCACTAGGCCGGATATTTCTTTTGCTGTTGGTGTGGTTGGCCAATTTATGCACTCTCCTAAGAAAATTCATTGGGAGGCAATGTGTCATATCTTACGGTATTTGAAGGGAGCTCCAGGCAAGGGGCACATCTATCGTCCCCATCAGAATGTTGAGATTTTAGGCTTCTCTGATGCTGATTGGGCAGGTGCAGATGGTGACAGACGTTCCACTACAAGATATTTTACCTTTGTGGGAGGAAACCTAGTAACTTGGCGTAGCAAGAAACAAACTACAGTTGCTAGATCCAATGCAGAAGCAGAGTATCGGGCCATGGCACAAACTGCAGCTGAACTAATGTGGCTGAAATCTTTTCTTCATGAGTTAGGATTTCCAATCACTCAACCCATGCAGATATTCTGTGATAATCAAGCGGCTATCTACATTGCAAGTAATCTCGTCTTCCATGAGCAAACTAAACATATTGAAGTTGACTGTCACTTTGTCAGAGATGCTGTTCTGAAGAAGTTGATTGTCACTCCCTTTGTTCCTTCCACTGGTCAGCTTGGCGATGTCTTTACCAAGCCTTTGTTTGGCCCTACTTTCCGCAATGGCTGTTTCAAGTTGGGCATGGGTGATTTATATGCTCCAGCTTGAGGGGGAGTGTTAAAGTCACCATGTTAGGGGTACATGACCTATATGTACTGTGTCATGTACACTTTACCCCTTCTATTTCCTAAACCTTTTATTTCTCTAAACTTTCTATTTTTCTTAGGTTTCTATTTCTGTGTAATTTGGTTTAGGAAGGTTTCTCTTTCATGTGATGTATTCTTTCTTTTTAAATAATACAATTGAGACGGGGAGAGACAACCAAGGAAGTCTGCGACTTCTCTTTGCAGTCTCTCCCATCGTCTCCTTCTCTTCTTCTTCTTCTTCTTCTTCTTTTCCTTCCTTATCTTTGGTTTATTAATTGCTTTATTGTTACACTATCAATAAGTTCTTTGATTGTCAGCGAAAGAAAAATTCCCCTGCAACACCCTGATATGGTCTGTAGTGTTAACTGTTTTTCTGTTCTCAACTTCTCATCAATTTGCACAAAATCCAGAAGATGAGATCCGAATATCTTCCTTCTTAATGATTAATACCAAGCACAGTTTATATTTTCCTTCTGAAGAACTACTGTCTGAACTTGTTAGAGTGTTTACAATCCACTGCCTTCCCCCCCTCCCAAAAAAAAAAATAAAAAAATGTAAGCATGTAACCATAGATAACGAACTAAATATCCACCAAGCCATTGCTCCCCCTCTCTTGCCACCCTAAGTTCATGGAATAAGGAAGGTATGGTCAGAGAGCTGTCAGAGTCTTACTATCCTGGAATCTCTTTATAATGAGTTCCATTATAATTTCAAATCTGATTTCGTCACTTTGTTAACCTATCTTTCATTGCCTTAAAAAATTTGTTTATTTCCTTCTTTTGTGAACTTCAACTTCTGAATATGAGTACTGGTATCTTGGTCTGTGTGCTCCTACTATTGGAAGGGATTTTAATTTTTAAGAATTACTTGCAATTGCTAACTTTCTTTGCACGATTACTTTTCTGAAATAGGGGATTCTCCATCGGATAAATGCAAAAATGCCTCTATTTCTACAGGACAAATCAACATTTACTATTTTAGGGCACTCTACTGCCAATTGTTGCTTAAATGGGCCGCTGCGAAGTTTTCAAATAGATGCAGAGGATAACACAAAGCCCACCGATTACGGAAAAGTATATACAATGGAGAATCAAGATTTATGCGGAGAAAAGTTTGGAAACTGGCACTGTGAATGCCACAAGTTTGATGGCATCTTAGAAAACTGTAGGCAGAATTCTGTTAGGCATGGTAATTGGATTCAGTTATCTTTAGACTCTCATGGATTGTATTGTAAAAATATCCGCTGGATTCCTAAGTTGCATCACATACACTGGACTGGGGAAATAGTGTCTACCGCTGATCTTCACGTATGTAAGTCAGAGTTGCCCTTCTTCTCCTTTTATATTTTCTTTGTTTATTCTGTTTAAACTATTCTCTTTTGTTTTAATTGATCCAGGTAATAATTTATGACCCACCCACATTTGGCACACATCATTTCTCTCTGACTTCTGGTGGTTCACTGGAGGAAGTGAAATTGCCCCTTGAGAGACCTGAATGGGTCAGCGAACTAAATCAAAAGCAGCCACTCCCTGACTTGGTAAGACTATTATATAGACACAACTCTGTTCGTAAAGTCCATTTCATCTATTGTTTCTGATTCTTTTGATCTTTCTTCAACTATTTGCTTATTTATATAGTTTAAAAAATCTCTCAAGTACAGGACACAGTTGTCTCAGCAATTAATAGTGCATATGCTACAAAAATATTATTTGAGAGATGCATGGGACACAAAATTTCACCCTACTGGTACTTTATTACATTCTTTGTTCTGTTTTCTTATTTTTATCTATTCTTGCTTCTGACCTTTATGTATTAATACTCTTTCCTTTGTTTGTTCAGGCTGGTTTCTATTGTGTGTCACATTGGAGCCATGTTTGTAGCTTCTTTCTGCACTGTATTTTATATAGTTCTTCAGTTCTCTGATGGCCTTCTGAGTTATGGATCAGATTCATTGGGTTACAAGATCTTAACAAGGGTATTCAGTCATACATGTAAGAATGTCCATATCCGCAGTTGTCAGCTTCTGTATTGGTCAACCTTCGGTCACGCTGGTGGTTTCAGGTAATGTCACAACTTTTATCAGAATATAGTTTCATAATGATCCACTTGAACTGGAACCATGACTTGCATGCAACAGGGCCAGCCCTTACCATGGTATATTTCCCATTGTTAATGGGATTTCCTGGGCCAATATTTGACTCAGTTGTCAAATGTTCGTGACCAATTTATGTCTCTGATAGCAGATGATTGAAATACTTTATGGACGGCTAGAGGATTTATATTTCAAGTGATTATAATCATCTGACTGGGTTGAATTAGGCCTAGGAGATGCATGCATTAAATGGTACATCATGACTGATCCTTCTTCCTGTGTGGCGTAGGTGGGATAGTCTGGGTCTAAGCACATATTACTCTGTCTTTAATTTTGTGAAGGGATCACTTTATGACTTACCTCATGCTTCGAATTTTATCTTATTTGTAGGTCTCTAGCAAGTGTGGAATATGCAGAGAGAGCTTCTATACATAAACACTCAATGTGGTCAAGTATAGCTGTTGATATTCTTTTGGGAAATTTGGCTGGCTTTATGTTGTTAGTCCATGCTGAGGCTACGTGCATATGGATTTCAAACTTTGCGTGTGACATCATGAACAATTCGCTGCGTTCAGGTTGTGTGTGGTTGATGGGTGTCCCTGCAGGTTTCAAACTGAATATGGAGCTAGCAGGTGTTCTTGGCATGACCTCACTTAATACAATTCAAATTTGGTCTACCCTATGGTTCTTTTTGGGTTTCCTCTTGAGCTATTTCATCAGAGGACTTGCTATATCTGGAATCATTTTGGGGGCCACTATACCTGCTGCGCTGGTTATAGATGCAATTGTGTTTGTAACATTACATATTTTAACTCTTCATTGGCTGATCTCTCTTCTATATTCGAAACAAATTCAGGCTTTGGCAGCTCTGTGGCGTCTTTTCAGGTAGAACTCGTTCCTCCTTTTGGGGCCAATTGTTGAAATCAGAAGTTGCCAAGTGATAATTATGTGAAATCCTGTTCCATTGCTGATAAGAAAATTTAGCACTTTCATTCAAACTAGTATGTTCTGATCCTGAAAATAAGTATTAAATGCACGTTACACCGTCCAATGCAAAACATGGTGGGTAATCATGTGGACACAATTCATCCATAAGCATCATGGTTTTTGTTTCAGACCCTTAATTACACCTTAATGTCTGCTTTAGAAACTATGGTTGTGTAACCCCAAAAGCGTCAATATACTCTAGATAGAGTTGATGAGGCAATGACATCTTTTCTTTCCCTTTCGTTTTTGTATTTTATTCTCATAGAGAATAAAAAAGGTTGTGGATATGCCATGCTTGATGCACCTGTGGCACAGGAGCATCATCTGCTTCATGTGTGCCACAAGTGTGAAGTGGAATTATACTTTCTAGGTATCACTGGAAGTAAATCCATTGGCAATGACTACATTAGAAGCCTCATTGATTGGCTGAAGCAAAGAATTGAAGCATATTGAAATTAAGGGCGATAAGTATAGGATCATTTGTATGTTAGTGGTAGTATTGTAGTATTCTGTCTGCATACAATTTGAAAAGGTCCAGCAATTTTGGTCAGCAGTGCAACAACAACCATAACCTTATCCCAACTAAATGGGGTCGGGCTACATGGATCCGATAGAGGTTAAAACAATAGTAGGAAAAAAGAGAAGTAAAAAGCAATAACAATGAGTAAAAGGAGGTAAAAAGGAAAAAAAAAAGTAAAGGAAGAAGTCAAAGCAGTAGTCAAAACAGCATCCCAGAGACATCCTCCTACAAGGGTGGGTCGGCTACACGGGTCCTTGTCCTCCAAACAACTCTATCTGAGGTCATAGTAGGATTGAGCCCTACCAGACGCATATCCTTTCTTACCACTTCTCCAATAGTCATTTTAGACCTGCCCTACCTCTTTTGGTCAGTAGTGATGTTGTTTAATTAAGCTTTGGATCAGAAGTCTTCTTTGCGGATGCTTATTCCTTGCTGAACTCTCATCGTTTGGAAGTTGATGGCATGTTGGTTATGGCTTTAATGATCATTAGTGTAGTATCATCTTTAGGTTAATAGTTGTATTATCATATTTTTTCTTGTCACATTATATTTCAGAAATTGTTCTCACATATCACTTGTGTTCTGAGACTTCTGTGAGTTGGATTCCATAGGACTGGAAATTGCAAGTCCGCAGCTAAAATTTCAAGGGATTTGAAGCACTCTGTGAAAACCCAGATTGAATGCAAGAGGAGTTAGAATTTAGAAATGGATTGATTCTAGTAAGAGAACAAGGATTTACAGATAGAAGAATAAGAAGAAGAAGAGAAGAAGAGAAGAAGAGAAGAAGAGAAGAAGAGAGAGAGAGAAGAAAGATTGAGACAGAATCGATTGTGAGGGAGAGACTTCTCCATGCACCTATTTTCTTCATTAACACATTCTTGAAATTACACATGCCTCCCTAGGGAGGTAAAAGGAAAAAAGAACAAAAGACAAAATTACAACTTAACATGACTAATAACAAGATAGTGACAAAAGTACCCTTTACAGCATAAATTCTAATACTCCCCTCAAGCTGGAGAGTATATATCATGCATTCCCAGCTTGCATAAGAGGGTATTGAACATGGTAGGAATGAGGCCCTTGGTAAAGATATCCGCCACTTGATCACATGTCTTCACAAAGGGAGTACAAATGTAACCTGACTTCAACTTTTCTTTGATGAAGTGCTTATCAACCTCAATATGGTTCGTTCAGTCATGTTGCACGGGATTGTGAGTAATACTTATAGTAGCCTTGTTATCACAATAAAGCCTCATAGGTCCCTCGGAGTCAAATCCCAAATCTTGAAGCAATCGCCTCAGCCATATAAGTTCACACACTCCATGAGTCATAACTCTAAATTTTGCTTCAGCGTTGGTTCTAACTACAACTATTGTTTTTTACTCCTCCATTTAACCAAATTACTACCCACAAAGGTACAGTACCCAGATGTAGATCGTCTATCAGAAACTGAACTAGCCCAATTAGCATCAGTGTAGCCCTCTATCCTCAAATGATTATGCCTGACATATAGAAGGCTTTTGCCAAACAATGCCCACTCTTGGGAGCGTGTATGAACTGGCTTACCACTCCAACTGCACAAGTGATGTCTGGTCGAGTCAGAGAGAGATAGGTCAACTTCCCAACTAATCTCTGGTACTTAACTGCATCCATAAGAGGAGAAAATAATTATCTTCTTTTGGCTCTCTGAATTCATCGAAGGCCACACTCATCACCAAGCTTGTGATTTGGATCAATTGGGGAGTTTGTTGGTTTACACCCCAACATTCCTGTTTCTTTCAATAGATCCAAGACAAACTTTCTCTGGCAGATTTTGATTTCTTTCTTTGATCTTGATACTTCAATACCCAAGAAGTACTTCAATAGTCCAAGATCTTTAATGTCAAATTGTTGGACTAGGTAAGATTTCAATTTACTTATCTCGGCATTGTCATTCTCAGTTACTACAATGTCATCAACATAAACAATGAGGGCTGTGACCGTACCATTTCCTCACCGGATAAACAAAGTATGGTTAGCTTGACTCTAGGAGTACCCATTCATTGGAATGGCTTGCCTAAATCTCTGAAACCAGGCCTTAGGAGATTGCTTGAGGCCATAAAGTGCCTTATTTTGGAGACGCACTTTCCTTTCTGCCGAGGGAAATTTAAAACCATGTGGAGGCTGCATATACACCTCTTCTAAGTCACCATGGAGAAAGGCATTCTTCACATCTAGTTGGTACAACGACCAATCTCTATCGGCTGCCACTGACAGGAGAACTCTGATTGAGTTATGCTTGGCCACAAGAGCAAACGTCTCTTGGTAGTCAATGCCAGGTACTTGACTATACCCTTTGGTCACCAACCGGGCCTTATATCTTTCCACAATACCATCTGATCGGTACTTAATGATATAGACCCACCTGCATTCAACTGGAACTCTCCCCTTGGGAAGATTTACAAATGCCCAAGTACCACTCTTCTCAGAGCCATCATTTCCTCAGATATTGCCTCCTTCCACTTTGGGTCAGACATATCCTTTGTGATACTTTTGGGACTGGAAGAAGAAGCAAGAGCAGTAGAAAAGGCAATACCTGTAGGAGAAATAACATCATAAGAAACAGACTTGGCTATAAGATTAGTACAAGCTCTTTTCCCTTTTTGAATAGCAATGGAGAGATCTAACTCAGAGGAAGGAAGGAAAGTGTTACCTGACTGAGGGTGAGGCTCAGGAAGTGGATCCCAAGAGGGCTCTTGGCAGGTCTTCTTTCCCTTTCCCTTCAAGCATTCACCTTTTTTATACACAACCAACTCTTTTGCTTTGTTAGCATTAACATCTGAATAAGTATCAACGTCAACAACATCCACTTCTTTGTATTTTCCAATGTCAAGTAGAAATGGGGAGGTGTAGGTAGGCAAAGGAGACAGAAAATGAATGACATCAACAGCCTGTTCACTTCCATTGCTCTTCCCTTGAAGAGGGTGCTAATGGGAAGAAAAGAAAGGAATAGACTCAAAGAAGGTGACATCTTTGGAGAGAAGCCACCTTCGGGAGGAAGGGTGGTAGCATTAATACCCTTTAGAAGAAGCTGAATAGCCAAGGAAAAGATATTTGAGTGCTTGGGGGTTATGCTTTGTTTGACTTGATTTATTGACATGAACATAGCAGACACACCCAAACACTTTGGGGGGAAGGGAAAAAAAACAGAAGCATGAGGTGAAAGTGTTTCCAAGGGGGATTTGGAGCGAAGGAGTTGAGTTGGCATCCGATTGATTAGGAAGGCAGCAACAAGAAGAACATTAGACCAAAAGGTCTTAGGGACACACATACTAAAGAGTAGACTCCTAGTGACTTCCAATAAATGATGGTTTTTTTCTCTCAACCACCCCATTTTGTTGAGGGTGTCAATATAAGCAACTTGATGAATGATTCCATATTTTCATTGTCAGTAAAAACCTATTGGAGCCCCCCATACATGTACTCACCCCCCTTATCAAAACGAACTATTGAATGCGAGTACTAAATTGAGTACATAGTTCGTTTCATCAAAAAAGTCCAAGTGGACCAGGGGTAGTCATCAGCAAAAGAAACGAAGTAGCGATATTCAGACAAAGAAGTGGTGGGAGTAGGTTCCCAAACATCAGAATGAACAATATTGAAAGGAAAAGTGGATCTATTACCATGATAAGGATAAGATGATCGACATTGTTTAGCAAAAATACATGATTCACACTGAAAATCATGAGAAGAAGAAAAAGAAGTAAACAAATGTGGTAATTGTTTTCTCATAACAGCAAAAGATGGATAACCCAAACGTTAATGCCAAAGCATCACATAATCCATAGTACTACGGTCACTCCGACCACAAACATATGACTGAGCAGCAGGTAAAACGGGTGTCCGAGGCTCAAGTAGGTAGAGTCCTTTCTCCTCACGTCCACTGCCAATAACCCTCTTCGTCACCAAATCCTGAAAAAGATAATAGGAAGGAAAGAGTGTGACACAACAATTTAAGGATTTGGTTAGATGACTAACAGATAATAAGTTAGTGGCAATATCAGGGTCATGAAGGGGAAATCAAGAGAAATAGAGGAAGTAACTCTAACATTACCCTTGCCAGAAATAGAAAAAACGGAACCATCAACAACTCTATCCTTATCCCTGCCAGAGCAAATAGAGTAGGAATAATAACACTGAGACATACTAGTCATGTAATTAGTGGCACCAGAGTCAATGACCCAAAAAGGGGGCTGTGGAGGGTGTGGAAGTAGAGGCTTGCAATGCTGAGGCTGAAGAATCTGACTCTGCAGAAGTGGTAGAAGAGTAGCCTAGTCAAGAGTCAAGACATATCTTGCGTAGTGCTGCAATATCCTCTCTAGAAAGGGAATCAGGACCAGTCTGTAGTCTAGATGACCAGTCTCATCTGTCATTGTGTGGGCTCTAGCACCCCCTCTCCTACCACCACAGACACCAGTAGATCCACCACACATACTAGGGGGTTGGCCATGGAGAACCCAACATCTTTCCTTAGTATGCCCCAACTTTCCACGATGATCACATTTAAATTTTTCTTGGTGATTTTCACGAGTTGGCCCTTGGCCTCCATAGTTGTCAAGGCATCGCCTAAGCGCCGCTTAGGTGTCCAGGTAGATTTCTAGGTGCCTAGGTGGCTGCCGCCTTATTGTAGGACGCCTTGAATTGGTTTAATTGGTATCGAACCAGGTTTTGGCACTTATTTATACCAAATATCATTTAAGTAAATGTTTGTATGTTCATAAATAAGCAAATACCCCCTATTTGAATCCAATAAAAATAGTTAAATAATAAAATTCCAAAAGGATAAAAAGTCAATCCCCCCAGTTCAAGAACAAAAATTGGATTTTTGGCGGTATGTGGAATTTTCAACTTTCTTGGGGTTTTTCTCAAATCTAAAAATTCCATAAATCTTAATATGATAAAACATTACTAAAAACCAAAAGTGCAGTAAAATATTCATTTGGTTTGACATCTAAAAATTATTTTTATTCAGAGCGATTTTGACAACATTTGCGCATACCAAATAAGGTTTGACCGGAACATAACTCCTTCAATATAAATCAGATTTAAGCAATCTTGGATTTGTTGGAAAGTTGGTTTTGTGCTCTACCTAATACAAAAAGTGTCATGTAGAAATAAAATCATTTGATCAATCAAATTTCTTAGAGAACAAGAACATTTTCTCTAAATCGAGAGCAGGTTAAATTTTTATTTTTGGTAAATAAAAAAATTATATAAGCAAAGCCCGGAGGGCCTGGGAAAAAAGGGGGGGGGATATACAAAGGGGAGAGAGGGGGGAGGGGAAAGAAAAGTCCCCAAACCCAACTAAGGGTTGTGAGGGGCCTCTAAAAGAGTAGTATCTAAACCCCAGAAGCCAACAATGTACCTGTTCCTTGGGGAGTCTAAGAGCCTCTTGTGTGTAATAAACTGGATTTTAGCGGAGACATCTGCAGAGATGGCTTTCCAAATCAGGTCAAAAGATCTAGATTTGGAGTTCCACCTCCTGAAGTTCCTCTCCATCAAGATGTGATAAAGGGCAGCACCAAACACAAGTTTGCCTATTATAGATAGAGCTTTTGGAGAAAGTCATGACCATCCAGAGCTACTCTCTGGCGAAGGGGAGGGGGGTTCTCCTGCGAGGCCAGATGGAAGAGAGAGATTTTTTCCAGATGGGAGAGGTGAAGGGGCAGTCAAAGAAAAGGTGGTCAATGTCTTCGGAGCCATTCCAACAAAAGATGCAGGAAGGGGAGACATGGATTCTTCGGTGCAGGAGGAAAGCTTAGGTGGGGAGACAAAGGTTAAGGGCTCTCTAGGCAAAGAAGCTATGGCGAGGGATGTGACCTTTAAACCAGACCGGCTTGTGCCAAATAGCGGTCAGAGCGTGGGGCCGAACTAGGTTCCAGGCAGATCTGAAGGTAAAAAGGCCGTTCGTTGAAGGGAGCCAAATGACCTTGTCTGCGAGAGGCCGGGGGGGGGGGGGTGGGGGGAGGGAGTGCCAGATCTGGGAGAGGATGGGGGTGACCAAGAGCCACGAGAGATAATGGAAGAGAGAGGGGCAGACTTTGGGATGCCAGAAGAGTAGATAGATCGTGCCCCAAAAGAATTGTAAAGGACTCCTAAGGGGTGCCAGGGGTCAAGCCAAAGGGAGATGGAGGAGCCGTCAGCGATAGAAGAAGCGATAGCGGTGAGGGCTAATGGGCGGAGGGCAAGGATCTTACGCCAAATCCAGGAGCAGTCCGAGGGGGTACGGCGGATCTGAGAAGATGGGAGTAGACCCATTTAACCCAAATGGAGTCCTGTTTGGAAGTGACCTTCCAAATGAGCTTCAAGATACCCGCAGTATTGGAATCTCGGATACGTCGGATACCAAGTCCTCCTTCAGATTTGGGAAGGCAGATGGTTTTCCAGCTAATGGGGTGGAGGAATTTGGAGGTTTCTTTCCCTTTCCAAAGGAACGCACAGAAAAGGGTTTCCATGGCCTTGATGATGGCTTTTGGGAGGCCGAAGATGCCAGACCAGTAGATGTAGGAGGATTGGAGGACCGATCTGATGCATTCGAGCCTTCTCGCATAGGAAAGAAGCTTGCCCTTCCAGAGCTGCAGCCGCTTATGAATGATGTCTAGCATGGGAGTGCAATGGTGGGAAGAGAGCCTAGCGGGGATGAGGGGGAGTCCAAGATATTTTACAGGAAGAGTGCCAAGGGAAAAACCTGTGAGGCGAAGGAGGGTGTCTCGGTCAGAATCAGAGACACCGGAGAGAAAGAGCTTAGATTTGAGAAGGTTGATGCGGAGGCCAGAGAGCCTCTCGAAAGATGGAGGGAGGACATGATAGCCGAGATGGAGGAGGGAGAGGCTTTGGAGAAGATCATGAGGTCATTAGCAAAGGCAAGGTGGGTGAGTTTGAGCTGCTTGCATTTGGGGATAGGGGAGATGAGGTGGATGTCCGATTTGGCTTGAATATTCCTGGGGAGGACTTCCAAGGCCAGGGAGAAGAGGAAGGGTGAGAGGGGGCAGCCTTGGCGAATGCCAACTTTGGAGTTGAAGAAGCCAGCAGGGGAGCCATTCACGATGACAGAATAGGAGGGGGAGGAGATGCATGCAAAAATCCAGTGAATGAAAGCGGGAGGGAAACCCATTTGAGATAACACCTCACAGATGAAGTCCCACCTGAGTGAGTCAAAAGCTTTGTGAAGGTCAATCTTCATAAGGGCAGCAGGTGAGTGGGATTTTCTGTCAAATCCACGCACAATTTCAGAGCAGAGAATGATGTTATCTGCAATGCTTCTGCCTGAGATAAAGGCCGATTGATTGGGACTGACCAGGGAAGGGATGACAAGCTGGATTCTGTTAGCAAGAATTTTTGCAATGAACTTGTAGAGGAGGTTGCAAAGAGAGAGAGGTCTGAAGTCAGACAAAGAGGAGGCTCCATCTTTTTTAGGGATGAGGCAAAGGAATGTCTGATTGACCTGGGCAAGATAGTTAAGGGTGAAGAAGAAGCTGCGAACGGCTTTAATAAGGTCCTCTTTGAGAGCAGGTTAATTACTTATTGATAACGTCATATTTTCTAAGAACAGTATTAACCAAGTGTAAGACTAGGTATACTTGAAAATGACCAATTCCAATAGCATATAAACCAAATGTGTATTTTGATTGTTTCACACATATAACTGATATATTAAAAAAATAATATTGGAACGTGATTTAGGCCGCCCAGGCGCTTAGGGAGGACCTCGAACACCTTGGATCGCCTAGCACCTTGACAACTATGTTGGCCTGTCCCCCCACCTGGTCAATCTCGGTGAGAACTAGAAGTGAGATTAAATCTCTCTAGTGAGGGTGTAGTAGCCATGGATCCTCTTCTAGTCTCCTCACTTTGTAAGTAGGTATACACTTCGGATGGAAGAGGTGATCACCCTAAGATTTGCAGTCGGATTGGCTCGTATTCTGGGTTAAGTCCACCAAGTAGCATAAGGACTCGTTCCTTTTCAAGTGTCCGATACACCTTTGCCTCATCCTCAGGGTTGGTCAAATGAAGGTCCCTATAGTGATCATATTCCTCCCAATGACCAATGACAGTGTTATAGTAGTAAAAAATGCTTCGGTCACCTTGTTTCATAGTGATGACCTTTGGGAGGATTTGGTAAACCTTTGCTGAGTCACCCAGTCGATCAAAAGTCCTGGAGACACTGTTCCAAATTTCCCTTGCAGCTAGTCTCCTTTCTCATAAATCTTCTACCTATCTCAGGTTTCATGGAGAAAATCAACCAGGTCATAACAGTGGAGTTCTTAGTCTCCCATTTATGATATCCTGGATCAGTCAATGCAGGTGCCGTGATAGAGCCAGTAATGTACCCCAGTTTCCCCTACTTCGTAAAGACAGTTTCATAGAGAGACCAATCCAAATAGTTGGTATTGTCCAACTTCACAATAGCAATTTGGGTATTGGGGTTATCAAAAGAGGTCAAATTGGGGTGAATACCATCCAAACCACCAACAGAAGCTTCCAAAGGTTCACTAACCTCAGATCCAGTCCCAGATATGGTGGACATGGTATTCAAACACTCAACAAATCAATATAGTGCCTTGCATAAATGGGGAGTATACTCTACCCTAATAAAGGAATCACACCAGCAGACAACAGTGCCACCGGCAAGTAAACAGAGAATAGTTTCTTGGTTTCTTGCTAATGGCCAAAGAAAATACTTCATATGCACTTTAACTTCAATCCACAACAACCAACTACATTCAAATAGGTGAAACTTTCAACCAATAGTGGCCTTTCCACTTAATGCATCCAATAAAACTCAAACAAGAAGAGGAAAACAGAGCCTGGCGGTACCTGTGGAGCATCAAAGAGTGGAGCTATGATCCTTAACCAGCTCCTTTCACTATCCGAGTATTTGAGGGTCTTAAAGGGTACCCCTAGGCGATCCAAATGCACCTGGTCTCATCTCAAATGGTAGAGAGATGAGAGAGAAATGAAAGAAATGGTGACTGATTGGCGGTAAACCTTCTAGGGCTTCAATCACCTTCAATCCACTTCAGCAGCTCCTAGACTCCCTCCGTTGTGTGTTGGTTTGAAGAATATAACTCCAATGAATATATTATGTGTAATATTTCACATAGTATGGCCTCTATTGGAACCCTCTACTTTTCTAGGGTTCCAAAGAGAAGTGAAGACAACAATCGAGCTTGGTCGACTCTCAAACCAGCTCTGATACCAAGTTAGAATTTAGAAATGGATCGATTCTAGTAAGGAAACAAGGATTTACAGCTAGAAGAAGAAGAAGAGAAGAAGAGAAGAAGAGAAGAGAAAGAAGAAGAGAGATTGAGAGAGAATCGATTGTGAGGGAGAGACTTCTCCACTCACCTATTTTCTTCATTGAGACATTCTTTAAATTACACATGCCTCCCAGGGAGGTAAAAGGAAAAAAAGAACAAAAGACAAAATTACAACTTAACATCATGGTACAAAATCTCGCGATATTTCGTCGAAATATCGCCATATTTCGTATATCTCGAGTGGTTCGAGACGAGATAGCATACCGAAATGGAAAAATACCATATTTCGTCGATATCTCGTGATATATCGATGATATATCGTGGACTCACGAGATATCGACGAAATATCAAAATCTAACTTAAAGTGTCACGTGAGCAGGCCCATATGTCAACATATTTCGTAGGTTTCGGTCGATATTTCGACCGAGACCTGCTATAGCTTAGAAATTCCACCATTTTGCCTCTTCTACTCTTCCAATCTCTAATCCAAGACTCCAAGCATTGTTCAAGCACTTTGTTGACAGATTGTCGCCGGAAAACACATCGGAGGCTCATCTAAGCACATCCTACAAGCCTTTTTTCACTATTTAAGGTAAATCCTTTTCCTTTAAAATCAATTTTTTGAAAATACTATGTATTAGAGTTGTTGGATGGTGATGAAATTTATATATGTTAGACACCGGAGGCCGATCTACAACCTCACGGTGTCGAAATTTTTTTTACATTTGTATTTTATATTTTATATTTTCTGGTTTTAAAAATTGATTTTCCTACAACTAAAATAGGAAAAAATTAGGTGTAATATAACTTAGATGGGGATCAATTAAATATATGTTAGACACCAATGGCCGATCTACGGCTTCACGGTGCCGAACTTATTTTTCTGCCCATAAATAATTATTTTAATTTGTTTGTTTAAATTTCTTTTATGTCTTTAGTTGCCTAATCAATGTGTATTTAACTATTTATACTTTAGGGTCGGCGACTGTATACTGTCAATCAAGGGTGCAAGCCCAAAACACCACTTTGAGTTCATTTTTATGCAATATGAAGGTTTAAATGTGTTTATTTAGCTTAAATAAGGGCGTCCATGAAGTATCAGTCCTAGATATGGCCAAAAACCTACCGAGATGGACTCCTGAAATATTGCAGAAAAAATGCAATATTTCGACGAAATTTCGCCATATTTCGGATATCTCGATAGGCCCGAGATACTGATATATCGCGAGATATTGAACCATGCTTAACATGACTAATAACAAGACAGTGACAAAAGTACCCTTTACAACATAAAGTCTAACAAGAGGACACTCCTCCACTATTTGCTTTTTGTTATATTCATTACTTATAATGCAGTATTCTTTCTTCTTTACGCAAAAGACCCTGCTTCATATTTTTTTTCTGTTTTAACCCTTCCTTATATTAATTTCCAGAATTGTCTTCTTCCTTTAGAGTTAATATCTGATTTGTCCCTTATTCTTTTACCTTACTCTTAGAGGCTTGGACTGTTCCAGAAATTACCCCTATGGTATTTATAGGGCCCATAGAGACCCCAAAGCTGGGTGATGCAGATTTATCACCAAATTGGGCTTCTTTTATTAGGAATAAGTCTAGGGTTGGGTTATATACATGTTGGGCCTTTGATCCCATGGGTTTTCTTTGTAATAGGCCACTTTAATGGGCCTCAAATATGGATACATAAGTTGCATAAGGGATTAGCCCTATACTTAGTTTATTTTCATGTTTTTAATGTTTTAAATTGAACCGGTCCAAAGCTGGTATGAATCAGTGATTCAATTTAGATGATTTTATTAGTTTTTCTTTTAATTGTTTAGTTGGGCTGGATTAGGACTCTATTTTGAGTCTATTTCAGTTTCCTAGTCTATTTAAGTTACCTAATAGGTTAGGGATAGGGTTAGGCCTTTCCTTTTTAGTTTAGGAATCTAATTTTGAGTCTTTTATATAAGGTTGTAAGGGGGCCTAGCATTGAACACGAATTTGATTAATGAAAAAGTTTTTGTTTGCTGCCATAGCTGCTGCTCTGCTCTGTTGAGTGTTGCCTTGTGAGTAAAGGTGAAGGGACTGGTGGATCTCCAGTTGACTCCTTGCATCTGGTAGTACCGGGAGGATCTATTATAAGGGATTGGTGGACCTCCAATCAACTCCTTGCATCTTGTAGATTGGGAGGACCTGCTTCTAGTCTTCAAGTTGCTGCCATTAAAGACTTGCAACTCCAAGTAAGTTTTTAGTGTTATCCATCATTCCCCTTCGTCTCCTAATTCTCTAAACCCATCCCCATCGATCCCTATTGCCAATACTCAATCAGTACTACCTTCCTCATCCACCATTAAGACCATAGATCCATTAGAACCTTAAAACCTGCAACTATTCTTCTTCCCTTTTAGAATGTCACATGCAAGATGATTTTCGTGAGAATTCTGCCAGCCAAATCTAACCGTTAGAATCATCTCAAATTTTGACATAATGTTCTTGAACCTAATTCATGAGCTCAATTTCAGTTTGGTGCAATTTTGAGATACGGATCTGTTCCTGCTGTGAATTTCCAATTCTGCCCTTATTGTTATATTGTTCTTCTAAGATCATAATTAATATAGCTATTCTGCTGATCTGTTATTGCTGATTCTTATAAACTAAATTTATATTCGATTATTGAACATAACCCTAATTTCTGAACTCTGAATTTCCTGGTTAAATTACTGTATTGCCCTTTTCCTAGTTGTACTAGGATTCCCTCATATTAGCTGATCTAACCATTGGATCAATTTCAGCTTTTCAGCAATTGTTCCAGTCCCTATTTGGTTAACTCATATGGAATTTGGGATCATTCTAACCATCTGATTTCCTGTTATCAAGATTTTCTTTAATCTGAACTATCCTTTGATGAAAAGATCCTGGTTTGGTTCCTAGTTTGATTATTCAAATCTAGGACTACATTACTGGGTTTTATGATCCTAGGTTGCATCAGAGGTCGGGTAGTTTAGGGCAGTAGTGGTGTGGTTTAGTTCAGTTTTGGACAGGAGGTCTTCTTTATTGGGTTAGAAACTTCCTCTTCTCTGAGCTTTTATTATTGGCAAGTTGGTGTCAAGTGGTGTGTGGCTGTTTTAGCAGTCATTTACTTCTTCCACGTACCACTGGAGATTCTTTCAACTTGTCTGAACAGCTTGCCTTGTGTCGTTCTATCTAACTCTCCTTGACAGTGTCATGGGGAAACAGAAGTGTGCTGTTCAGTAAAAAATGGTCAAAGAACTAAAGAAGGAAAAAGAATTAAGTACTTGAAAGGACTTGGAAGGAGAGGAGGGTAGGGCTGAATCTAGAGAAAGGGCACAAAAAGAAGAGGAAAGATTAAAGTTGTCTTGTAGAATGGACGGGTTCCCAGACCTTCCATCATGCACAACCTGGGATGGAGAGGGAGATAAACATGCTTTCTGGAGTTGTTTTTGAATATGGACTCATTTAATACTCCGGTATCATTTTGTAGACTATTAAGGGAATCTAAAATCTAAATGGTACTCTGCGTAAGTTCTAGCAAAAAAGGGTTTTTGGTTTTAGTGAAAAAAGTAATCAGTAAATGAGGAAAATGAAAAACATATCGATTCCAGCGAAGTGAATGAAATGTCTATGTGACCTATTATTTTTATTGATATCCACTTCTGGAGCCTCATGATGCTCCCATCACACTTAAAAGGTCATATGTTCTCTTTCCTTTTTGAAGACAATAGTTAGAACCATAAATACTTTTTGTGATCTTTGAGGGCCAAAGAGAGTAGCCTTCCTGTTATGGAAGAGATAAAATAAGGTGGAGATTGTTTTTCATATGAAGAATGTATGTATCATGTGACTTCCTTTTCTCTTCTATCGAAGACTGCTATTTTATTGGCCTTCAGAATCACTTTCCTGAAGAATAATTAAGGAAATTATTATCAATCAAATTTGTCAAACTGGGAATTATTTCGTCATTTAATTTCATGGGTCTTGCTCTGTGTAACCACGGTTGGTTACACTGAGACTGTCACCACTCACCAGTCACCATAGGGAGTTTGCCTTTATTCACACCTGTTAGGAGGGGCAGTAATGGTATTAACGACCAAAATTTAAAATTCCCTTGCCTTACAACACAGTCAGATCACATAATAGCCTGTGTCTTACTTGTTCCACGTCATATAGTGAGGGGTTAAAAAAGATGGTACAAATTCTTTTTAACCTTGTCTGGTTACAAGGGGAATTCTAATATCATTATATCAACAACCATTCTTTGCCACCCTTCTAAAAAAGCATTTTCCCCCCAGGAAACTAGAATACTTACTGTACTTGGCACATGGTATGTACAAGACAAGACATGTTCTCTTCCAGATAGGGTTTGTACCTCTTTATAGGTGGAACTCAAACAGAAAATTCTTCTTTACAGAGTTACTTGCCCCTTTTAGTGGAAAATTTTCTATTGAGACAGTCAAAAGTAAGAAAGATCCACACCAACATATTTGTTGAAAATACTGCTGAAGTTTTACGTGATACAATACATTACTTTTCAACAAAGTGGAGCATTCTTTGTACCTGCCACCATTTTTAATGTTCGAAAGCGGCAAGCTTGAGGATATGAATTAGCTTTCCACAGGTGGTTAGAGGTGGCAATTCCAGATTTGTGCTCCAACCAACCCTCTTTCTGGGTTTGGATTGCAATCCCATCCTGGTTTGAATTGGAGCCTGGTTAAGGTTGAGAAATTTTCAACTCGACCCACAGTGGAGCATCATGCTACAACAATCCCCTTGTTAATTCTTTCTATTAATGAAGGATATACCTTCCTGATTTAACAAGGTTAGGATCCAATTTAATTTTGGGTTGGACTTGGGCGAGACACTTCATAACCATACCAAGATCTGATCCGACCTGACCATATCTCTTTGGCACCTTGATGCAGCTCCAAGTAGGAAGAAGAAGAAGAAGAAGCCCTGAACTTAGGGCTTGATTAGGGAGCCATAGATTAGGATTATTATTTTCCATACTTGGTTTATTTTCCTGTTTTTAGATTGAACCGGTTTAGAATTGGTTGCATCCCATTGGTTCAATTGGTCGCATCCAATTGGTTCAATTGGTCTAATTTAAGTGAAGTGTTCCTATTGGTTAATAGGTCCTTAAGTCCTATTGGCTAGTATGGACTCTTCTTTTAAATTAGTTGTTTTAAGTTAGATTCTTTTAACTTAAGTTAGTAGGGTTAAATAGGTCTTTTATTATTTTAAGTCATTAGTTTTAGTTTTAATTCTTTCCCTTCCACGATTTTGTGAAGGAGAAGTCATTAAATTGTATTAGGATTTGGCATAAGCCATATTATAAATATATTAAATCGTGGAGGCTCCCCCACATTGAAATTTGAATAAAAAAAGTCTGTTTTGCTGCTGTCGGCTGTTGCTGCTGCTGTTCCTGCTCCTTTGTGAGTGTGTCCTTGTGGATTTCAAGGTGGATAGGGTGGGTGGACTCCTGCGACTCCTTGCATCGAGAAGATCGGGAGGTTCCTTCAATTATCAAGCTGCTGCCAGTGGATTCCTGCTGTAAGTTTGAAGCTTAAATTCTGTTTTTCCATTCATCCTCCCTCCCAATCATTCCCCTTTTTTTATTTTATTTGAATCCCATCAAAACCATAAGTCTCCATTAATTCCCATCGACTTCCATAAACCCTAGTGTTCTAAACTCTGTCCAGCCATATCCTATCATCCAAATCCCCTCAAACTTCAGACACAGCATCACTACATTAACCCCTCCACTCGACCTAGCCTACTGCTCCATCTTCAATAGCTAAACCCTAATTCCCCTTCATCTCCACTAAAACCCTAAATAGTCAAAACCTGTTCAGACCTAATTAGCCATCCAATTCAGCCCAAATTACTATCGAGTCTCCCCCTTACTGTTTAGAGCACTCGATCCCAAGCCCAGCCCCTAAACACCACTTTAAGCCCTAAATTCCATTGTTTTCCTAAAACCTAAAACCCGAAACCCTAACCCTAGAGTTTCAGAATTTTAATTTCTGTTTAAACCTATTTAAAACCTATACCATTAGCTTCCTTTAGACCTGCCCATCATTAACATATATCACATTCACTCATTCCCCGTATCTAACCCTAATTTTGAGTCAAATCAGCCTACTTTGCGCCAATCGGCTGGTCAATTTCAGAACCATTGTACACCTGGCCTCTAGTAGGACTGCCTCCTATTTAGAGCTACATTACACCTCTATGGCTCTATGAGTAGGGTTGTACTTTTGTATCATTTCAGATGAGAGAAAAGCTTAGTTAATGCTACATAGTATTACGTAACTTAGTCCTGTAGTTTTTCTGTTGTTTCAAAGTACTCACATGTTTACTTGGCTGCTGGCAGAGGTCGAAAATGGAATCCACTACGGCACAGATTAGATAGTTATGACTACACTGTGGAGCAACACATTGTTGGATCGCTTCTATTTACGCCCCTCTTACTTCTACTGCCAACAACTTCCGTGTTTTACATTTTCTTCTCCATCATGAATACAGTGATCTGTTTCACCTGCATTTTGATTGAGATTGCTATATCAATCCTCCATGCCACGCCTTATGCCAAAATTTTCCTCTGGATGGTAAGACCAAGAAGATTTCCCTCTGGAGTATGGTTTAAAATTATATCTGGCAAAGAGCTTGGTTGTCGCGAGAATCTTAATGAATGTAGCTCAACATCCGGGAAGTCACAGCAAAGAACAACAGACCAAGAGGACAACAAAAGATCCAGAGTTATGATTTCGTTGCTCCACAGCAACATCTTAAATTTAGGTAAGAGGCTTACACAATTGGATTGTTTTTACTTTAATTATGGGAGTATGGGGAATTCGTAGGTCAGTTTTATCTGAAAATGTTTAATTTTAGATACTTGAGAACTTTCAGGTTTCTTTTGTCACCGAGTCCAAATCAGTCTCTTCTTTCCTTGCCTGAAATTTTTTAACTGGAAATATTATTGAATTCTGAGGATCATTTCATGTCCTTTGAATGATTCAATAAATGTGACCCTGACACATGAAACAATTTAACTTGGCTTAGCATATGCCACTCACTATTGTTGTATATGCATCATTTGGGGTTTGGTGGCTGGTAGATTGGACCACCAAAAATTACGATTTCTTTTGGACTTTTCTTGATCTTTGACTGGTATATCGTAATTGTCATACATGCAATTGTTTTTTGTATTATGCTTGGTTTGGATTTTAATAGATTTTGCTGACCCAGAGAACTTATTTCAGGACAAATCATCTTACCTCACTATAGAGATGTATTCCGTGGGATATCCGTCTCCTCTGCTGCTTCAACAGCCCATGGACTTCTGATTGGAAAAAGGTGTCTTTCTTTCCAATGGTGTGTCTTTGGACTATTCATTTTCTTACCCATGTTTAATGTGATTCTAATATTTAATGTTGTCACTTGCAGAATTCCGTCGGTTTTGGGAACTGGTCTTCCTTCTACAATGCCCTGGATGTTTCTTGACTATAGGGAGTATTGGCGGTTATGTCACGACTATGTAATTTCATGCATAACAGATGATAACTCTGTTGAAGTCACCTGATAAATCAGAACATATCACAATTTGTAGTTCTGTAGTCCTTTTCTGCTCCTCCTCCGTTGTTTATGCTCTTTTGTTTTGTCATTCATTTGTATTAATAGTAAATGCTGGTAGTATCCCTAGCCAACAGTTAGAGGTGGATGAAGTAACAGTGCATTTCTGTGTTGCAATTGGAATGCACTGCAATTTTGACATTTTTCTAGCCATTGGAGAGGAAGGAATCATTGCTTGAATCTGCTTCTCTCTCTCTGCCTTTATTTTTTTGAAACTAACACACAACATAATATTTGAAGTTTCCCTCACTAATCTTGGTTGGTTTATGTCAAAACTGGATTTGTAAGAGGAAACTAAAGGCAAAAAAAGTGTTACAGATCATTGGACAAAATATTATTTTTGCTGAGTTTTTGACTTCCTTGACTTTCGAGATACACCAGGGCAATGCATCGGCACTCTTCTTGGGGTAGAACAATGGTTCATTTTAATTTTGTAACAACATAATTGCAATTTCTGACAATTCATAATAATTTTGTCTTCCTTGGGGGAATAATTTTGGTCTATCATACAGAGGAAAACCAACAGAAATTGAGAATAAATTGGATTTATTTGGCTGAAGTGGCCAATATTCCAGATTATTGTGCCTTTTTATCTTTTAAATGGCAACATAGGTCTATAGAAAGGATTCACAACAGTATGTGTAACGTTTTTCTTAATTCATGTTACTGTTACATATGAGCATTGTGTTCAAATTCCACAAAGGATTATGCAACTTTAGGCTATGTTTGGTATGCATTCCCATTTTCAGAATGCGTGTTCTGATTCTCAGAATGGAGAACGCATTCCTTACATAGAACGGGAATGTTGTTTTACTGTCTTGAATATTTTTTTTGATTTCAGAAAATAGGAATTGCATTTTATTTAATTAGCCAACTCATATGGCAACTCGACGCTAATCGACCTTGCCCATTGGATGCATTTTGGGCTCCTTATGATCTCCTGCAAACTCCTTTCGCTCTCGATTCTTGAGTCAGGACTCAGGGGAGAGATAGATTGACTCAGAGAGAGAAAGAGAGAGAGTGAGTGAGAATGTTCACTGTTCTCTCCATCTTTAGCTTTACTTGTTCATGGATGGAGCGAAAGAAGACAAGACCGGAGCTTTGAGATCGATATGATACATACATTCTTTACATATCTTGTTAAGAAAACAACACCTAGAATGGCGATTTGCAGAAGAAAAACGAAAAATAGAAAAAGAGCACACAATGCACAACACAGAGATTTACGTGGTTCACCTCCAAGATGGAAGCTACGTCCACGGCCGAGCAGTAGAACAGGTTTCACTATTGTCTCTGGAAATGTTACAAACCCTCATAACCCTATCTCAAAGAAATAAGAACAATATATAAGAAAATCCTAACCCAGAAAGTACACAAATGCCCCCAGCCCAAAAAATGCCAAAAAACTTGAGCTGGACCAAAACATAACACTTGGCTCAAAAGTACTCATTTCTAAGATCTCGATGAGCCCAACACAACTCCAAATTTGGAGCCCCCACCATTTTTTGGCATTCCGAGGTCGTTTAGAGGCCAAAACGGCCCTCCGAAGGTCTCAACCGCACTTTTTGGACCAAATTAGGCTTCACCAACAACATATCTCTCTAAAGAATTAAGATTTCAGAGTCTGTTTCATTGATCAAAGGGGATAATGAAGCAGGAGAGGTCAGACAGAGATCCAACGTCACTGCAGACCAGATCTCTCTTATTTTCTGGGTGTCACCCCGATTGGGAATGAAGTTGTTATTGATCGAAGATGAACAAATGGAGGTGTTTAGTAGCTTTATCTTCTTGACTGTAGATTATTATACATACAAACTTTTATAGAATTTGTAAGACTTTTGTATATCTGGGACTCTAGCTCTGGAACGGAGCAGAGAATTACAGATCGAAAGAAAACCAATAACATTTGAAATCAAAAGAAAGGAAAATTATCAGTTTTCCCTGATTTCTTTTCTGGGTTCTGCGGATATTTCTTCTTGGATATATCACCATTACAGTAGAGTTACTCTTTATTGGAGAGAAAAGATGGTTCCTTTTTCCCATTTCACTTCGGATTGATGTTCAAAATTATTTCCTACAACTTTGTTACAATTTTAGTAAATCAGAAGGTTAAAATAGTCAAATTATGCACCTTATGGACTTCACCGATTCTCAAGCTTGAATGTTTGAGATTTCATACCTATTCAAAATCCTAGATATTAGAATCTTTTGATGTAGATTATAAGAATAGGAAAGATTGAAGAGGGGAAAACATACCGGTCTTGGTGTTCTTCCTTCTTCCGGCTTCAGAGCATGGAAATGGGTCCAAATATGGCCGATTGCCTAGAGAAGTTCCCTGTTCTTGCGTCTTCCTCCTTCAGCCCAGCGAAAATGTTGGAAGAGAGAATGGTGTGCCCAGCGAAAACGATGTAGTATTTGTATTTGGCTAAATTTGGGATTTTACCCTTAAGGGTATTATGGTAAGTTCATCCTTTTATAAGGGTAATTTTGCCATTATAAAAGAGTTAACAACGACTTAACTGCACAGACCTAACGGAGTGGACTAAGCTGAAATAAAACCATAACATAAGGGGTGTCTGTGATATTTTTTCAAAGTTTGGGATGTCCGTGTTATATTGTATACTTACCCCCCCCCAAAAAAAAAAAAAAAAAGGAAAAAAGATTGTGCATTCATGCTAACGCATTTCATCAAACACGATTCTTGCAACCAACAGACAAAGCAATTCCATTGACCAAGAAGGGAGCTGGTGGAAGCACAAAGGGTGTAGGCGTCGAGCCATGGGGAGAGGCATGAGGATCGGTTTTCTCCTCTCACCATCTCTGTTGTTGCAGGGTATATGAGCTTCTTCAACTTTGCCCCCTCAACAAGTTAATTGTTTTCTTCCATAACAATATAATGGATTTTATTGCCGCTGAAATCTGAACGGATGATTTGTCATTGGGAGACCTGCACACCTTAATTTAGGGAATGAGCACAAGAGAGGGACAGAGTGGGATTCCATGGAGGAATCTCCAATGCTTAAGTTAGAATTTAAGCAACATGATAAGAGTTTGGGATTTTAAGAAAGCAGTAGTGAATGAAATAGTTCCAGATGTTGTCTAGAGAGTTTACTTTGAACTTCACCTTCCTATTTATAGGAGAAGTGGTGGATTAATCTGACTTCTTAGCATGGTGATGGAGCGTTTAGACCTCTCCACATGGAGGTTGAGTGTTTAGCCTCGCAACATTAATGGAGAGTGCTTTGACCTTTTTGCATGAAGATGGAGTGTTCAGATCTCTCGGAGTTAGAGTGTTTAGACTTCTTTACAAGGACTTGGAGTGTTTCGACTTCTTAGGTACATTGCAACATTGACCCAGTGAATCTCTATAACAGTAATCGAGTACCTTGTTCTAACCTTACCACGTGTTGATTTGCCATAAGTGGGTTGATTTTAGGTATATTAGATGTCCCTACTCCTTTGGATCTAAATGGGTTCGAGGGAGTAACAAAGCTTTCATGTGGCTAGGTCGGCTCGGCCATCGAAGATCTTACCTTGATTGGGTTAGCTTAGCTGTAGGTCGTATCTCTCCAGAACAGGCTGATCGGCCCCAAGTAATTTCACGTTGGCTTGAGCAGCTCGTTTGTTGGTTGCTTCACCTTGACTAGAAGGTCGGGGTTATGATATGAGGTCCCACCTTGAGCTAAGTATCTCGGTCTTAGTGTCGAGATACGACTTGAGATTTCGGCTGTTACCTTTGTATGTTCACGTTGTCTGTCTTCTGATTTGGGGCGATCCAAATTCATCAGCTTAGGGTTTGCCATCTTTGACAAGATGTCTCTCCAACTATAGACATGCTTTTTCAAAATTGCATTTGAGCGGGCTATTTAGGTGAGCTTTTAAGTGGACTTTAAAATTAACCACTGATTGAAAGGCCACATCAACTGCCCGTCTTGGGAAATGGAGAACCGCCTTGGGGCACGACGGGTCGCGAGATCTTGGGCGTCCACTTTCGTAGATTTCGGCTGTTGATGCTTTCATATAAAGGGTATCTCTTTAGTCCTTCATTTTCATGTCTTCGCGAGTTGTAGACATCTCTATTGTTAGAAGTCACCTCTCAATCGCTTTTGCTACTTTCCTCCGATCAAGGCAGCTCGAGTCTTCAAGTCTTCTCTTCAACCTTTTCTTTCACCAGTAAGTTCTTGCGTCTTTTCTCTACTTTTCCACAATGACTTCCTCTAGCAAGTTTGATTCCCCTTCTAACCAGAGGGCCGATGAATTTAGGGTTTGCTCCTCTGCTCGGGGCCTTAGTATCCTTGGTTCTTCTTCTTCTAGGTCCTTTAACGGGGGCCTCAATATCTTGGGCCTCCTTCTTCTAGGGTTCCCCCTCCTTCCCTCCTTGGAAATGGCATTTTGCCGACGATTCAGGTCACCGCTATGGCTAGACTTATGCCTGCTCCTAGATGAGAAGCCCAAAGGAGGTTGAGTCTTTGGGTAATGACGACCTAGTCACTATAAGATTAAAGTACAGCATTGTCGGCCATGTTGTCCTCAGATTGCCTTCTATTGACGAGAGAGCTTACTCCAATGAGCTTGATGAGGTGTATCTCTATGAGGGCACTCTCCAAGCAGGATTTAGATTTCTTGTTCCTCTATTCGTGGCCGAGGTCTTGTGCCATTCTGGCATTGTGCTTGCTCAGCTTCTGCCCAATTCTTGGCAACTCGTGCTAGGCTTCATCATTTTCTTGATCGCATTGGGTAGTCGCCCCTCCATCGACATCTTCACCCACTGCTACATCCTCAAGGCCCAGAGTGACTGGTACTACTTTAGTCGTCTGTCTGGAGTGAATTAGCTTGTTAAAGGGATCCCATCCTCCATCCATGCTTGGAAAAGAAAGTTCTTTCTGCCAAGGCTGTGGAGCAACTTCTCTTCAGTACCATTTGGTTAGAGCTAGGTATCAAGTTGGGCAATATTATGCCTTTTCTTAGGAATGAAGACCAAAAATCCTTCAAGTTAATGATGTAGGAAGGCAATCCAATTGCCACGGGGTTGCTAAATGATGAGGCTACTTTGCGAGCCTAGGGCTTTAGCCTTGGGGAACCTCGGTAGTTCCTAGAAATGGTTCTTTATTTCCATCTTCTCATGCTAGTGGTCGATTCCAGAGCGTACTTGAATGTGCTGGGAAGAAGAAGAAGAAGAAGAAGTAGAACATTGACTCTTCAGCCGACCAGGAGAAGATTGATCCTTCGGCTGAGTTGAAGAAGACAGATCCCTCGTCTACGGCCAAGCGGCACAAAAGGAGGATCCTCACTCTTGGCCAGGTCTAGGAGGAGCGGAAAAAGAAAGCCGTTGAGAAGCTGGTATCAAGGAGGAGAATTGTCGCCACTTCCGAGAGTGACCTGGAGGTGCGGAAGAAGAGAGCCGCCACCTCTACCAACGACGAATTGGGGCTGCGAAAGAAAATCCGAGCAGATGCTCCCAAGTCGACTACTGGCATCATGCCAGTTGCGCCGCCTTCAAGCCAAGTACTCTCCAAGACCTCACCATTGCCGAAGGCTCTAAAATCAATGCTGCTACTCTTCCCGACTATATCCCTCCAGGTCGAGTTAAGGCGATCTCCACTAGAGTTGATGCTGTTGTTTCTTCCAAGGGCCTCCTAGTTCGGATCGAGAAGATTTCTTCAAAGGCTGACGCCCCAATAAACAGTACTTGTGTCTAGACTGAAGCCCCAGGTGACATTGCGCCATCAAAGGACAATCGAGCTCAGACTAAGGACACTCTCAGGCTGATATATCTACTCTCCCTAAGCGTGTCCCAACTCAGGTTGATGAGACGCCTGGTAGCGAGGCTAGTTTAATAATGTAATGGTAAATAATTAGATCCGAAGAGTCTTTTTGGCTTTCATGATTCATTCCATTGACCATAGAATTTTTTTGATTCGTCATTCATGAACCATTAACCATTCTATAGATACAATGATAGAATAGAGAAAATGATATTCTATATTTCTATGTAATGATAGTATTTTAAAATAAATAAAAAATAAATTTAATAATTCTAATTTAATATTAGTAATAAAATATTAGAATAATAATAGAATTTTAAATAGAATATAAATTTAAATGTAAGAAAATGAAAAATAAAATAAAATAAAAATAAAATTATGTGAAATTATTATTATTATTTATTTATTTAATAATAATTAAATATATTTAAATAAAAATTAAGTGGGTCTTTTCCAAATGCCCCCTCAACTTGTCCATTTGTACTAATGCACCCTAAAACTTTATTATTTCCAAATGCACCCCTACTTTCCAAACATTATAACACTTTAGCCCAGTCTATTAGTCTGGGACGTTAGACGTTAGTTTTAGGTAGGGGGTCAATGGGTCACTTCAGTCCGGTTTCAGTTCGGGCTTTCGTTTCGGTGTGACTTTTATAGAAATCGAAACCGAACCATTAAAAAATGTTCGGTTTCGGTGCGGTTTGGTTTCTTGTTGGTTTCGGTGTATGATAACGGGTGATATCGGTTTGGATTCGGTTCGGTACCGGTTTTATATAACTAATTAACTAGTAAGGTCCGGTTAGTATTATTATATTCCAAATGCAACAACTAGGTATAGAGATTCCCAATTCATATCTAACTAGTAAATGAATTTAAACACAAGTTCTTACAGGGGTTGGTTCAATATTAAACCATAAACAAATATAGGAAACTAGTGCAACGAATGCTCTATAGTAATTATTATAGAAGCAAGTTTCCTGGCATTAAAGTATTAAACCATGATTGCATATAGGATGAGAGAATATCCATAAAATTTATTTGATCTCAACAGGTCTAAATGCTTTTAAAACTGATATAGATAGGTACATAAATCCATAAAATTTATTTGATCTCAGCATTTTATCAGGTTGGGTCGGTTCGGTTTGGGTTCGGGTCACCGGTGCACCGTCGGGCTAGCCCAAACCGAACCGAAACTGAGATTGCTCTCTAGATCCACAAACCGAACCCGAACCAATAAGAGATCGGTCTGGTGTGGTCCGGGCTCGTTCGGCCGGTTTTATCGGTTCGGGTTGGATATTGACACCCCTAGTTTTAGGGAATCTAATGACCAAAATACCCTTATGATAAAAACCCACCAAAATTAAAGAGTGAAGTGACCAAATTGACCTCATCTTCCGCAAATCATTTAGGGTTTGAAACTGAAAATCGAATAAAGTTCCATATAAGCCCCTGCTATGAGTTCCATAGCAAGATTCAGAACTGATGTTTTTTCCCTTGCCACCAAATCTCACTTGCAGAAATTTCTTTGCTTTAAATCTTAGCCCTTGGATCTGCTACTGGTTTGGATTTGAAAGAGGAAGGAATCTCCGACCAGTTCCTGAATTCCCATGTGATTTAGTCTTGATTGCGAGACTGGATCGACTATGGAACTCTATTGTGGTTGTTGGTTTGGTTATGTTGGTCAAAGATTGAAACAGGCACTGCCTGATAACCTTCCCAGAATCAATTTCTGGTGTTTTTTTATTCTGAGAAACACAAAAACACCTAAAAAATGCTTGATAAACACTGTTCTATAGAAATTGTTCTCTGGTGGATAAATCATAATTTCTATTCCCCAGAAGACTTTTTACAAAACATGTCCAACATGTTCTGCATTGCTCAGCACATTTGGACCAAAAGTGTGCCCGATAAAATCGATTACCCAAACCCCCCAAAACCTAAACACTCTTTCAATCTCACAAACTCTCACAAAAAGACCTTCTTCACGGCGGAGCTCCCTGGTCTCACTCTCTCGCTCTGTCGCTCTCTGGGGGCTCTCCTACAGACGATCTGAAGGGATTTCGGCGGCAACCTGCAACTCTCAAGGTAACTCATCTATCTCTTGCTATCTCTCACTCTCTGTCACAACTACGCTTTCTCTCGGTCACTCTCTCTGTGTCAATCTGCAACTTCTCTCTTGCTCATCTCTCTCTGGCTCACTCACTCTCTCTCTCTTCTCAACTCGCTCTCTCTCACTCACTCTCTCTCTCCCTCTCTGTCGCTCTCTCTGTTCTAAACCCACAGTACAAGGAGAAAACCATTTTGAATCCCTAAAACGAAGAAAGAGAATCCATGTAAGAAAGAGTAACCCACCCAAGATCTCAAGATCTCAGTAGAGCTACATGGCTGGGCCTCTTCCTCTTCCTCTTCCTCTGCCTCCCCTGTTCAAGATCTCAGGGCTTTTTTTTTCTTCTCAATGTCTTTTCTTTTTCATATTTTAATTGAAGAAACTTATGAGATCTGTAGTGTTTTATGATAAAGATTTGCTAATTTGTGATTTCTTATATTAGAAAACTTTTTAGTGTTGTGTTTTTTCATTATTCCTCCATATCGGATTTGTTTGGTTGGATTTGAACAGTTGTATTGCTTATGAATGATTAATATCTGGTTTGATAGACTCTACTCTTGGATCTTGGTTTTTTTTTTTTTCTTCCTTATCCCTGTTTGGTTTTCGGAGTTAGTTGATTCTCTGTAAGCCTTCTCAACTGTTTCTTGTGATTAATAGATATATTTTTTTTAATTTAAATATGATTTCTCTCTCTGTAATCTATTCAGGCTAATTTAATTGTAGTTTTAAGCTTTGTTTTCAATTCTGCCAATACTAGAAACTTGAACAGAAAAAGATCTGCATCTCCTCTTAGTGCCATTTAAGTAGGTCATCTCTATCATTCTACTTGTATTAACTCAGATCCCTATCCCTATGCATTCACATCAAGCTTCACTCCACAGATCTAACTGGAAAAAATTGGAGATAACCCCAATAAGTAGTTTTTTTTTTGTGGTAAACAATAAGTAGAGTTTCATATCATTGTACTGATTGGCAAATCCTATTCGAGATGGTTATTTTGATTTTTTTTCTCCCTTCTTTTCTTGCATATCATTACTCACAATTAGTCAACATAAAAGTATAATGCATTAGTTCATGATCATAGTTTTTTAATTATAATTTTGTTATTGTTCCAAACATTTAATTGGTATGTTTGGAGCTCAAATGTGGCTTCGTAGGAATCATTCATTACATTTTTGTACAGAACTTTTTAACTCAATGTAGATAATTGGGCAAGAAACCCACAATTAAGTGCATTATTATAACTGAATGCATTGAGGGATATTTTTCTAAGTTCTAATATTTATATCTTGTCTCCTCAACCATCCATATCCTAAATTGACTCGTATCCGGTGCTCTCTATCTCTCTCTCTCTCTCTCTCTCTTCTCATCATCATCTTGTTGATGATAAGGAAGAAATCTGCGGACCTTGTTCATGTCTTGTTATGTACTGTGCATCTCGTCTTTGCCACCCCCCCCCAACAAAAAAAAAAGGATTTGATGTGGGTTTGATTCTTTTAGAATATAGGGTTGATACGAGAGTGGCTTGCGTTGATACCCCCAAATTTTGCCATGTGGCAATTCTGAATGGGGTCCAAATTTATGGATAGGTAGACCCCAAATTCTCTGTGCTCACAAGTAAAATTGCAACCTAAATAGAGTTTGTCAAATGATAGAATAGAGTTAAAGGGGCATGGAGATAATCTGTTATCATTTCCTTGATAACTTTTATTCAGGGTTCTCAGATATGAAACAACATTGCTGGTGAGAGATGACCTTCAGATCATGTGCAAGCGTTTTAGGTGAGGTTCATGTATCCACATTGTTTGCATCCACGGATTCCTTCTTTCAATGGTTTTAGGATTCTTCTATCTTGCTTCTATCACGTTTCTTATTCTTTTGTAAGTGAGTTGATTCTGCCATCAAGGTAATGGAACCTGAACCTTCCTAACCATCTTTAATCTGTTGTGGTTAATTCATTGACAACTTGATGGGTCTTCAGCTCAAATTGGTAGAGCACTTGGAACATGAGCTCATGTTCCAAGAGGATGGTGGTTCGAGTCCATCAAGGCCCTCTTTATTCAACTGTTCATAGTATAGTTAGTTATGCTACTAATCCACTCAAGAACCCAATTTGAATGGCATCTTTGAAATTTGACATCTTTTTATACTTACTTTGGTTATGTTAACGAGATATTTTAATTTTATGCTAAGGTTGGTAAGAGAAAAGGATTTTACAAGTCTTTTTTTGGTATAATTGATAAAGAAATGGCATTATCGTAATTAATATTAAACAGGGAAGATATTTTTTAATTGCAATGTTTATTATTTAAAGTTCATTATTCAAGATAAATATTGTTAAAATTGGTCACATTTCCATAACAGAAACATATTTTATCAAGCACCAATGGTGTTCAATTGTCTTCTGGAAACATTTCCAGAATAGATTTACCAAGTGGGTAAAAAACGGTTTCTCAACAAAGAAAATGAAAAAAAGTGTGCTGGGAAACAAAAAAATGTTTTAGTGTTTCCCAGCACATTTCCAGAACAGAAACACCAGGTAAGGTTATCAAGTGGTGCCTCAATTTTTGTTGTCTTTAAAAGCCTCATCTATTTCTTTCTTTCCATCATTACCACTCCCTTTATTCTCAATTCTACTTCAGAGAAAAGGTTTGTGGTTCCATAAATGTATCTCAACAGTTTTATCTTCAGAGAGTTATTTAGGGTTTTAGGATTCAGAATCAGATGATGCTAGGGTTTATCTTGCGCTAAAGTTGTCGGCTACTAGGGTCTAGGTGGTGCTTGAATGCATTGAAGGTCTGGCATTCATAGTGATTAAAAAGATTTAAAGAATGGCCTAGCAGGGTGGTTGTGTGGAAGGTTTGGTGCAGGTTTAGGTGCTATTGATGGTGACTTGAAGGATTAAAAGAGCTTTTAACAGGATGGTCGATTGGAACTTGGAAGGTTATGTGCAGATTTGTGTAGGCATTCAAGGAGTCAACTTTCTTAACCATGACTCCACATGGTCAAAGAGGATTTAGATGTTGAAGCTGGGTAGCTGGTTGGAATTTTTTTTATTTTTGGTTTCAAGGAATTTTATTCGATTTTCAGTTTTAAACCCTAAACGATTTGGGGAAGATGAGGGCAATTTGGTTACTTCACTCTTTAATTTTGGTGGGTTTTTATTGTAAGGGCATTTTGGTCATTAGAATCCCTGCAACTAATGTCTAACGTCCCAGACTAACAGATTGGACTAAAGTGTTACAATGTTTGGAAAGTAGGGGTGCATTTGAAAATAGTAAAGTTTCAGAGGTGCATTTGTACAAATGGACAATTTGAGGGGGCATTTAGAAAAAAACCCAAATTAAGTATTTCTATTTATTAGTATTTTTATTTAAAATAAAATAAATTCAGGTTGAATGCCTACATCCATGGTTTAGTCAAATTAACTCCTCCTATCGTAATGAATTATTATATAGAAGATTATGCAAGAAGTTACAACATTCTTTTCGTTTCTTCTCTCAACATATTTTTTATTTGATTAAGATCCCATGTACTTCATTTACAATCTTCTTTCCTTTCCTCCCCATATCTAATTAGTATGATTTTCCAATTAATCTATCTTGAGTAAGATTCACCAAAATTTCTGTTTTGCCGTTTCTCTTCCGACCCGTGAGGAATATTTTGGGTAGGGTATCAAATGCTGGCCCGCACCAATATGCACTATTGGTTAAAACCTGACACGAGACCAATTGATTAGTAAACGGGATGATGTTGGGCTTAGCCCGATTATGTACTAGTGGTTATATCCCAATGACCACTTGACTGAAACCCTTACCTGACTGTTTATGGACTATTTATAGTCTGACTAACAAATTAGCCCATTTAAAGCCTGATCACTGCCTGTTTATGGCTTGATTAGAAATTTAACTAGTTTAAATTCCGATCATAGCTTAATTACCATGAACTCCATTATGGATCGGCAACCAACAAACCTAATAGAAAGATGTCCATGTCTTGACCTACATGTTAGAACTAAAAGGGTTTTCATCAAAACCCTATGCCAAAACTATGTATGAATCTCTAGAACACAGTGGAATAAATAAATGAAAAATATAAGAGATGTGTACCTTGCACCTACATATCTTGATAAAGAACGATTGTGAATCCACGACCAAACTTGGACAGTCTCGATGAGAATCTTCTACAATCTCCAAATCTCCTGTAGAGCTCTCTTTCTTGTGGAGAAAAGAGAAAATAGAAAAGTGACTCTAGGGACTCTTATCAAAAGTATTTATAATACTCCCAAACTCTAACCCATTTTTACAATAGACCGGTTAAGACCGTCTCTAGAATAAGAAGTAGCAAGCCACGTCAACCCATGTATTTAGATTCCCATCAATGACTGACCTAATAATTAATCAAGCCCACATATCGACTTTGGAAAATATCCAACATTCTCCCACTTGGACTAGGTTAATTATAAAGTCATCATTTTCAGATGTGGCAATGGAATATCAATACAAATATGTTGCCACTAAACTTTGATCCAATCAGCAAGTATACCAATGCCGAACAACAACAGAAAATATGTTTCAATATGCAATATATAACTTTCTATCAGTAAAAAACAAAGGTTTAATAACATAAACCATCTTGAGATAAATTTTATACAAGGAATGTCAAACATATCTATGATCACATAAATATCATCATCATTCTTTGTGAGTTCTTGAACTTGCCTTGAGTATTGTCATACTCATAGATTGTCTTGAATATCGTCATATTCACAGGTAATCGAACAATTTGACTCGTTTCCAATCGAACATCCTTAGGCTAGAACTAGCCTTCAACACATCAAACAACATATCAAACAACACATGCATGCATAAGACATCCACAAATAACTGAAATTTAACCAAACATCATGATTAAACAAAAGAATATATATTCTCTAAGTTCTTCCACTAAACAAGCATATCAAACAAAGTAATATAAGACTCCCACTGATCAAGTAGAACAAACAAATCAACTAAAGTCTAAAAATAAAGATTCATATAAACAAATATAATGGATATATACCTCAAAAACAATATGATCATATCAAATCAATTTAGTAGCAAATGTAAACAAATCATTCAAACTACTACCAAACACAAACAATGATCATCACCATATTGCATTCTTGTCCTTTCAATTCAAATGCACACGTCATTTTCGCACTACAAAAACCGTAAGACAACAGTGATTTTCAAAAAAATTTCCTCTATATATCTTTGGGTAATAAGAAAAACCCCTAGACCATGCATCTCAAACACTTTGATAATACTATCTTTGGATGAACACACCTGTCTTTTCGTAAAAAGATCAATAGTCTTCGAAAATCCCATCACCTTTAGACTATTGGAACCCCTAGACTACTATCTTTTCGAGTCTGTGTACATGTCAACTCGTCAATTTTAGTAATATAGCCTTTGAGCATATGTTACTATTCCCCCGCTATAATACAACCACAAAAGGATTGAATGTACCACTTTGGTGGATTTGATTCTACCCTCTCATAATTTTTCAACTTGATTTGCAGCAATATATGTGGAAGGAAATACATTAAACACCCATAATGTGTTATGACATGCACGTTTATCGTCAAAAGTAGCAGTGGATAACCCAAAACAGTCCAAAATATGTTCAGAGTAGCATAATCGTCACTAATAGGTCCTTGTAGGTATCAAATGTGCTGAAACAATGTACCACTCTGTAGATCTTAAAAAAATGAAGACAACAAGACAAGCCGCTGCTCAAACCGAGCCTCCACGTAGCCTCACGCACCACCTAAAGATGGCTCATAAAACCACTCACGATCTGATCTTATCACAGTCAATAATTATTTATTTATTTAAATAGAAAAATTAATTGTTTAAACAATTCACCACTGTTAAAAGTAAACTACAACTAGTCATGATTGCTTTTTAAACCTTGAGTCATTAGGACTCTATAATATATAGTTTTTTAATAATAAGGCTGCATAATATTTTTCATAAACAGTATCGTTACATTGCACCTTCCTTATTTTAATACAAGTCAAAACAATTATGTGGCATTCAATTTAGTAATAGTATCATGATTTCACACATCAAATACGAAAACGATTATTTCCATCATGACCTTTTCCAAAACAAAACATTTTTTTAATTAAATACAATGAGAATCAGAAGGGAATATTCTCTCTCCATCATCCCCAAAATCGTAAAACAGTACAAAACCCATCTTTAGGGTTTCTACAACTTAACATTCTTATAGTGGCAGCCAAATTAAGTAGTCGATGACTCTTAAAAACGCTGGCGAAGCTGGAGCAAAGTCTAGAGATGAGAACTTAAACAACAATTGACTATAAGACTTAATGGCATTGAAGATTGAATAAAAATTACATGAAGCGGCTGATGATTTTTAGCAAAACAACACTGCAACATTGGATGGTGAACTAGGCCACCGCCGGCCAATCCACCACCCAAAATACTGCCCTCAGCCCACGGCGACTGCCAACCAGCCATAATTTGACTGAAAAAACTCTGTTCAGCTTGACTGAAAAAACCCCAAAATTGACTCTGTTTGTTTTTTTTTTTTTAAACCTTACTGGCAAGTGGATCTCACTCGCTGCTTCGGCTGACGCGTGGTGGCGCGTCCGACCGTCGGCAGTTACTATCCACCTATCGAATGGATCGTCTCTCCGAGCTCTATAGTTCCATATAAAAAGTTTTAAATTTTGACGGTCCAAAATTCCGATAGAGATCCAAATCCGAATCGCACCCTACCCATTTTCAAAATTCTCCAACAAAATTCGATTCAAATCAATTTTAAATATATTTTATGATCTATTAACACTGATTCTAGGTCCATACAGTCTGTTTTGATACCAATTGTTAGAACTAAAAGGGTTTTCATCAAAACCCTATGCCAAAACAGTGTATGAATCTCTCAAACACAACGGAATAAATAAACGAAAAGATATAAGAGATGTGTACCTTGCACCTACGTATCTTGACGAAGAACAGTTACGAATCCATGACCAAACTTGGACAGCCGCGATGAGAATCTTCTACAACCTCCAAATCTCCCGTAGAGCTCTCTTTCTTATGGAGAAAAGAGAAAAGAGAAAAGTAACTCCTAGGACTCTTATCAAAAGTATTTATAATACTCCTAAACCCTATTCCACTTCCACAATGGGCCGGTCTAGACCATCTCAAGAATAACAAGTAGCTAGTCACGTCAACTCATGTATTTAGATTCTCATCAATGACTGACCCAATAATTAATCAAGCCCACATATCGACTTTGGAAAATATCTAACACTACAAGGCTCGATTACCTAACCGGTTCGTAACTGTGTGGGGCCTTAGATTGGTGGTGACCATTTAGGCCTGATTAAAGCCGACATGGCTAACCGATTGAGACCTAATTTTGGGGTTGAGTGATTCAACTTGGGCTATTGCATTGTTTCAGTTTTTTTTTTCTTTTAAATTATTTTTTATTATAAATTAAGGGAAACAATTCCCACACACAGTGTGGTTATCCCGCCACACTCTCTTTCCTTCCGACATTCTCTCCACTCCCTGACATGTTGCCATTCCTGTTGACAAACTGTGTTGCACCCCTCGGATTTTTATCCTCTCAAGTGCAGTGCAATGCCTAGTGCACCTACGTAGCACATCAGATGGTGCATCACACAAGGAGAGTGATGAATTTTTATGCTCTCCAGTGTTGTGCACCACCCGATGTGCCATGTAGGTGCACTGGGCAATGCACCGCACTTGAGATGATTTGCCCCCATTGATTGGGCGTGAGGTTCCATCCCATGCAGCCGGTGTGCAATCTCTTGCCCATTAACTGAAAATAGAAATTATTAAGTAAATGAGCAAGAGCATATGGGAATGGTTCCAATTTAATTAAACAGTTTATATATATATATTTTAAATTTTACATCTAACCAAACTACTCTACTAAATAAATTTCACTTCACTTCCTCTGTAGCCAAAGAACAAAAAAAGTAGGGAAAAACTTCCCTTCACTTCTCTTGCAACCAAACGGGGGTAGAATCATTGTGGAACAGTGGGACAGATAGTGCCCTTACTAATACTATGGGCTTAATTATTTTATCTCCTAAAAACTCGAATACATTTAGAATTGGATATTGAAGTTACAACATCTTTCAGTGTGAACTCAGGTGTGAATTTTCTACCAAAAAAAACAAAACTCAGGTATGAATTTTCAAAGTTCTCCAACTAATACTTTCGAGTGTGCATGTTTATATTCTCCAAAGAACCACCAGCATTGTGCTCCAAAAATTCAGTGTGAACTCTAAAGGATTAAAATCACCTGGCCCAGTTTTATTTTTTCCCCTTGTCCACAGTAGTCTGATTCAAACATAGTTGTCACATAGTCTAGATGACCAAAGGCGTTGGAAGGGGCCTGGACGCAAGGCGACACGACGACACTAACAAGATGACCAAACACCTGGATGCCAAGACGCATTGGTGGCTATGGTTGAACGGTTCAGACCGAACTCAAAATATATATGTCATTCTAGAATTTAGCTGTATCTCCAGGGAGCCCAGCACGCCCAGGGTGCTGCCAGCCATTGAGCTGTGCCGCACACATCCCTAGGCATGCGTCGAGATGTGTACGGTACAGCTCAACCGCTAGATGCCCCCTGGCAGCACCCTGGAGACGATCCTGATCTGTCATTCTATGAGAATATTTCGACCTAATATATGGAAGAGAACTGATGCAACTTGAGAATGTGAGAGTTATCACCAGAGATATTTGGGAATTTTGTACTTCCATCTAATGAGGGCCAAGGTCTAGTTCTTGTATCATATTTGAATTCCTCAAGTCATTTCCATGTTCACTCATAATCTGTATGGTAGAGCCAAAGCGGAACCCACCATTCCTACAGGTTTGCTTGTGAGTAGTGACTGATGAGAGTGCTCCCAGCCAGTTGATAGGTTAAATATAGACACAGAATCCTTAAAGGTTATTATTAACCTGCCCCAGATAAATGCCTAAATATTATTAAGCATACAATCTCAACCAAAAGGGATATCTTTAGGCCAGAACACCAACCAAAATAATCATAATTTAACCATCCAACCTACAATATTAAGTTGGGCAGAAACCAACAACTCAGCCTTGTACCAACTAAATGGGGTCGGCTACATGGATTCTTACCCTCCAAGCAGCTCTGTTTGAGGTCAATTAAGTTGGACAGAAAATATACACAAAATGAAAAATGTGCAGGTTAGATGGTTGTGTCCATTCAGATCATATTAATCATGACCAAGGATAATCTTTTTGGTGGATTTTAAACACTGACAGCATTGTTAATTCTACCCATCCCTATTAAGGGGAAAAATCCGCTACCAAACATGCCTGGCTTCCTGGCTCATCTCTCCATTATATTTACTGCCTATGCCCAGTATCAAATTATTATGTGCACATAATCAAAAGAGAAAGAAAAACCATTTCAAGCATAGGTCTCGCTGCATTGTTTCCAAATTTGCACTGGCTTGAAGTTACATGGCGCTCAAGTTGTGAATGAAATCTTATTGCAATGTAATAATGAAAAATAAGTACAAGGATTTCCATACCAGAATGATGTATTAAAGAGGTAACGCTGCAGATGCATATTCAAAATGAACTACACGACAGGTAGAGTATCAGCAAGGGACAATCATTGCTTCTTCTCTTCTGCTTTTCTTGGCTGGAAAAGGAGGGAGATTAACATAAGAACATGAAAAGCTATAACAGCCAATCTGGGGAACATGCACTTTCTTTGGATGGAAAAGAGGAATATTAACATAAGAATATGGAAAGCAATAACAGACATTTTGGGGAACATGCAGAGCAGGACATATGATTCCACTATATGTCAATTATCTAAAAGAAAACACAAAAGAATAATATTTGAGGGAAGTGAAACTCAGTTGAACAGTCCAGCCTTGTTGTCAAGCTTGTCGTGCCACGTAGAAGGAGGATGTGGTAATTTTGACCTTTAGGTAGCTAGTACATGTCTTGGATTAGCCACGTGCCAAATTTCTGTCTAAGTCAATCAAGATCGAGGAGGAAAGAGAGAAGAAGGATCAGAAATATCCCAGCTATTAAGCCTCCATTGAGCCCAGCCAACCCATTGAGTATCGAACCAGTCCTTGGGTTGGTCTTATTCCAGCCATGGGCCTAATTTCCAGCCCATTAAGTTGACAATTAATGAGTTCTTGCGTGGGGACAGCTAGCTTCTACCTTCTAATTTTATTCAGTTGCTATTTTATTTTTTGCTATTTGTCTTTTATGTAATAGATAATAGTAGGTAGTATAGTGGGCTCTCGGTGCAATGATTAAGTTGAACTATTGCAACCTGTTGGTTGCGGGTTTAAAAATTGGAAACGGTCTCTCTTGCGAAACAGGGGGTTAAGGAGGCATACATTTGCCTTTCCCAGACCCTGCAGTAGTGGGAGCCTCATCATTGGGACACTCTTTTTTTTATAATAGTAGGTAGTGTCTTACCATAGGAGTTTCTATATTGAGTTGTTATTAGACACTACTAAGGATCTTAAGTATCTTTTCTTTTATTTAAGATTTCCTACTGTACAAGGTTCCAACTATGCACTGGACTCCTTTTTATTACTTTTCATTTTCTGTTTTGAATGCTACACACACCTATTTAATTGTAAGGGCCTTGAGCCTATACCCACGATTTATTGATGAATGAAAAGCTTGGTTGTTTAGCCATGAATGCTGTAAGATGCAAAGTGAGGGTGAGAAGCCGACAATTCCCCAATAGTAGTAGGGAATAGCTCTCCCTGTTTGAGTGGGCTTGCTTCTCGGCTGTCAAAATCACTTTCAACCCGCCCTAGTAAGTAAGAATGAAACCCGCCTATATGTTGACTGGTTAGGTTAGTGAGAGATTGCCCAAGTCCATAGGTGAGACTGTGAGAGGCCTTGGTCGTATCCCCCCTTCTTCTTCCCCTTTTCCTTTTCTATCCTTCTTCTCCCTTTTACCTATTTTGTTAATCTGCAACTAGGATTTCACAATGAGGTTTTGACCCATCAAGTTTCCTTTAGTATTGTTGCTGTTTGATCAATAGAAGGCAGTTCCATTGGTATTGAGAACTCAATCCAACCCTGCGGCACTGCTGTGTTGTTATTCTGCTGCAGTAATCTTCAAGTTCCTCCAACTCAAGTTCTGGCCATCAACTTCAGCTCAAAATTTGGGAATGTAATACCCTTACGATCCTTTCCTTCAATAGTGGTTTCAGCCAAATCCCTTGGCTGGTTTGACTTGTGGATGTAAGTTTCTTTCACTTCCTAGTTTCTATTTTCTTCCTTGGACTCTTGTGCTTCATCGAGCCATCAGGTGTGGCTGATTTTCTGAAGTCTTATAGAATATCACCGCTTATTCCTTCAATAGGAACTTTGGCCCCATCAGAGGTTCCATCAGCCGCTACTGCTAGGTTGTTGTTCTTAACCTTTAGTTGCCAATTTTGGGTTTGAGTTTGTAACCACTGATCCGTCCATCAGATGACTCAGATATTTTGAGGGTTGTTCATTGTAATTGAGACCTACTGTAGCTATCAATTTGAGGGGCTTCTACCCTAGGGTTTGACAGTTCTACCTAGTTACAAAATTTGACACTAAGCTGCCATGCACTGTAGGCCTGCCGTGGTTGTCAATCCAACCATTCATTGTTTGGGGGTATATTACTGTTGTCGAACCCCTTCTGTTGACCTAATTTTAGGTCTGATCCGACCACTATTACGGTCCTATACTGCTGTACATCAGTACCTATTAGTCCTACTTGTGGATTGGGTGTTTGTTTACTATTTAGTGAACCTTGCTCTATCAAATACCCTCCTGTACATTGGCATGCTTATGGTACTCCGACCACTATTTTGCACTTTTTCATTGTCCTGATTTCAAACCTCTATTTTTTCACTTGGCAAATTCTTTTTGGAATGAAATTTTACATGTAAACAAGGGACCTTAAGGTCTACCTGTCCACAAAATCTGAGTCCCATTGAATCTGCCAATTGACACAGATTTGGGCTGCCTTGATAAGCTGATCAAGACAGGTCTGTTCTGAAAAGTTGTGCTTCAAGGGAAATGAAATTCTCCATGTCCTTAGCTGTACACTTGGCACACATGCAAAAAAAATGATCCTAACATTAGGTTTGATCCACGAGATTTGCTAATTCAGATAAAAAACCAACCAATAAATAGATGGGATAGATGGTTATGAATATGACCTAGAAAGCCCTCAGTGGATCCAGAATCCCATGCATCCACAGCTTGTCTGGACAGGAAAGCAAAAGGGACTATCTCGTCTTTATCCTTGAAATAGTAGTTCTAAGATGGAGCCCATAATTGGCACATACATTTTTTTTTTTTGGGGGGGGGGGTTGTGGGGAAGGGGGGTGTGTGGTTGTTGTGAATACTGACGGGTTGCAAACAGGTAACAAATAGAAATAGACATATTAGAATGCAACAAACCATCCAACACCTGATAAGATCTGAACAGACAGTGTACAGCAGTTTCACCTAATAATTGAAAATAATTATCACGATAAAAGTCACATAGAACTCAACATGGCCTACATTAGTCACTCCTATTAGACTTAAAACGAGTGAAAGATCTTATAGGATATTTAACGGTCTCTATGTGTTCTTAATGCGGGACAGAAATTGAGAAGAAGATTGAAGGAGGTAGAAGAAGAAACTAGAGGGGGAGAGGAGAAATCACACAGAAGAAAGGGGAAGGAGCCGTGAGAAGAGGAAGAAAGAGGGGGGGGGGGGTGTGTTCACACGCACAAACTCATTTTGTTTTCAATTCATTCTTGCATTCATTAATTCAAATCTCTCCTGTATTACATGCGTATAAAGAAGAAAACTTCCTTACAAGAAAATAGAAACCCAACTAAAAATGGAAAACTACATATCCTAGGAAATATATCAAATCTAAAATTACCCAAAAGTGATAATACATGATCCACTCAATCTCCTAAAATAAGATAAAATAAAATAAAAGATATTATCTTGCTAAATAAAATAAATTCCTAAAATACTACTAAATAAAAAAGACCCAAATCTGGTACAGTTCATCTTGGTTTGGGTTCACAAATAGGTTTTGTCAAACCTTGCCCTTGACTGACTGGAATCTTAACTGAAGGACAGGAACCCCAGACATGGCATCCAAGCACACTGTGGAGTATCACTCCAGTGACTGAATTTGATGAAGAAACCTTGTGCATGTCTTCCTACATACCTGTCAGAAGATGGACAACTGATCCCTGCAGTTGCATGGCCCACAGCATAATGTACTGCTTGGACTCCAGGTATTCTCTCTCCCCTCCATAAATGTGGGACCCACCCTAGAAATGTGTGTAAAAGACCCTAAATGACACATGGGTATAAGGCCTTAACCCTGGGTCAAACCCCCGTGCAAGCCCACAGAGTTTCAGCCTTGCTGAATTCTCTGGGCGATGCATTTGGCGATGCAGACATCACCCAGAGACATCGCCCAGAGTGCAAAATTGCATTATTTTAAGGATTTAATCTGTGGGGACCACCCATATGGGAAATGGGCACCCTCCATAGGATGAGGGGAGTCTGAGGGACCGCCTCATACCCTTGGAACACTGTGGACCCCACCTGAGTACCCAGAATGGCTGAGAATGCAGTTAAAAATGCATTTTGAAAACAGGCCTTAGTAGCCAAACAGGCCCTAGTTATGGGCTGGGCTATATATACTAGTGCCTTGGGTTCATTTTAGACCCTTGGCTACTATTCAAATCATGGGGGAAGGGAGAAGAAAGAACAGAGAGAAAAGAGAGGAAGAAGAAAAAGAAAAGAGAAGAAGGAAGGAAGGAGGGAGCAGCCTTGCACCCCAGGGCCCTGATTTCATGGCATCTCAGACCTGTGCAGGTATAAACAACCCTGCTCTACCTGCTGCCTTGATGATTTACTATTTTCCTCTTTGAATCTCTGTGTTTTGGTGGATTTCTGATCACTGGGAGCCCAGAACAGTTGGGGACTGCCATGTACTATCTCAGATCTGCCATGCAAGCATGAAGCATGGAAGATCTAAGTGTTTTATGAGGATTTATACATCTGTTTTTGCCTCTGGAACCGAAACCAGAGCTATGCTTGGCTGCACTGCTGTGTTACATTGAAAACTGGCTGATTGGAGTCTTGATTGCATGCCCTGACTGCATGGGACCTAGCCCTAGGTGGTAGCAGACTTGGATCATTGTAATATACCTGGAATCAGCTTTGCATGACGTGAAAACAATGATTTGTAGCTGATGACACCCAGTGTTACTATTCACCGGGCTGTCTGGGCAGCCTCTGGCAGCCAAGTGGTGGGCCCAATCGAAAATCCACAAGGACCAATGCAAAGGGTACCCCTGGGGGTCCAAAATGACCTAACATGCATTGGGAGAAGGTCCATGCACTGCCCATGGTTCAAAACCTTGGAATCTCAACCTGATTCTGATTTTGCAATCTCTGGGTGATGTAGACATCACCCAGAGACATCGCCCAGTGTGGGAAATTTTGCTGTTTTGATGATATGACCTGGGGATCCTCACCCTAGGGCCATTATACAGTGTAGGGAGGTGGAAAATGACCAGAATGCCCCTCCCCACATCTGTCCATGTGTATGAGTTTTTTGGGAACCCAAGTGGGCCCCACAGGACTTGGAAACCCTGCTTATGTTGGTCCTACAGCACTGTCAAGCTGAGGACAGCACTGTAAGACTAATGTGACCTAGGAACATGTACCTATATAACAAATGACCATTCTGCCCCTAGGCCACCAACTCTAGATGATGCATCGGGAGATAGGCCTAAGGCCCAGTGCAAGGCCCGGAGAATTCCAAGTGATGATCAATTGTACACCGGGTCAACCCAGTAAGCTTAAATCAACCCTAGTACTTCCAAAAATAGTTTGGAATATTAAATGACAAATTTCTGATTTATATCTAGGATTTGATCCCGTGCTCGAGGCCTACAACCAGACTGCAGCCGGAATTGAATTTGCAACTGAGTCCTTAGAACCAGACCCAGGTGAGTGAAATATTATCGTGTATGTGTGTGTAACTGTATTATTATGCTGGCAATTAAATTCTTAAATTATAAATGCTGTGTTATTTAAATTTTGTTCAATTACTCAAAATTATTACACACTGTTTGTCTGTTGATCAACACTGTGATTTTTACATGATGATTGTTAATGTTAGACTAGATGCCGTAGTCGGCTTAGAAATGAGGCCGGTGGTAGCCCGTAGTATGGGATACGGTTGACACCGCCCGACTCATACGATGCCATATAGACATGGGGTTAGAATTTCATCACCTGTGCTACGCACCCTTGCCAACAGGGGTTAAGGTGTTGGATAACTGTGAGGACTACCGTAAAACCCTAGAGGCGTTTACGCCGGGAAGCCTCAGCACAGCTAGGATGCCCAATGGCAAATTTACCGGGAAGCCTCGGGCTATAAGCTTGGGAAGCACCGAAAGGTGAATTTTTGGCTATATGCCACATATAAAGATTATGCACTGGTTTGGTGGAATTATATTGAGTCTGTTACCTCACAGGACTTAATCTAGAGGGCCGGTCGGGCTGACCTGGGTAGGGAGATGCTGGAGCCGGCTGGTCCTCTCTGACAACTCAATGGGTGTATCACGGGAAAAGATAACCAAGCCCACACCGGGGATACATGTATTGGGGATTGTAGTAGCACTAACCTGACTTAGTTGAATTGTTAGGTGACTAATAAATAATCTGGACTTGCATATCATGTAGGATCATGTGGATTGTGGTTGCATGTGCATGCATGATGATATATTTTGCTCATGAGCTCGGTGGGGCTCACACTCTGTTATACATGTTTTTCTTCTAGATGATTCTGCAGGTGGATGCCGCTGCGCCATGGAGGCTCATTACGAGGAGGAGAGCCCTAATTGTTATGATGATATTGGTGTGGACCCCAACGGAGGTCGTGCCGATGATGCGTGCATTCTCGATGGTCATTGATGAAGACCAGTGAGGAGTGTGCTTGATGCTTTTTGTCTTGGGGACTCCTTTTTGTTTTTGTTAGGAGTTTATCTCCGTCCTGCTTATGATGCAGTTTTAGTTTTCTTTTCTTTTCGGGGTTGAGTTATCTCACCCTGTATATATATATATATATATATATATATATATATATATATATATATGTATGTATGTATGTATTTCCTTTTAGCTTTTGTCAGCTTTATCTTTCAGTTGTGGGTTGTGCTGGGAGGGAATGTATCAGAACTCACTTATGTATATGTAAATATCATCATCATTCCCGTGTCGCTACACTTTCTTTCTTGTTGTAATTGTAGATTCTCTGCAACACTCTGATCTTACTTGTGGTAATGTGATGAATGTGGAACCGTGAATGTATTAACAGCTTCTAGATCTGTGGGATTTGGCGGATTGCCGTTATGCAATTCGGGTCACCTACCTAATCCTCCCAGGGGTGGTTTGGGGTGTGGCAGAGCTTGGTATCAGAGCGAGAGGTTCTTCTTACATTCACGGGATGCAGAATAGGAATAATAAGCTACCAACATTAAAACATGTAATCAAGTAAAAGCTACAGGGGAGGTAGAAGTAATTAAAAGACAAAGATGCAATAATTCCATTAATTTAAAGGTAACTGTGGCCGAGCCACTACAAACTGTTTGACTAAAGGTACTACCTTCAAGTTTACATCAGTAGAAAACAAAAAGAAACATATATATACATCACACCTATACATCACACCCAAAGGAAACTACATAAACTATAAAAAAAAAATGAGATAAGTCAGATAAGTCAGGCTGCACATGTAGAAGCTGTCAAGAGTACTACTTAGAAGGTGGCAAGTCGCTCGGTGGAGGCTGTGACTGGCGAGAGTCAACACAGTAGAATTTGTCCCAAAAGTCCAGACGCTGCTCTACAGATACCACTCTGCTCTCCAAAGATGAGAAGCCCTGATCCATCCTAGTCGCCATGTCAATAAGCTGAGTACTGAGACCCTGAAACTGTGACATCATCCGTGCCCACTCAGATGGCTCTGGCACATGCGAGCTAGTGGCCCCTGTCGCCTCATAAGCGGGCGAATCTGTGAACTATGTGCCAATCCCCTCAAAGTCACCATGCTCCTTATCGTGGATGTCTCCCTCCTCACCATGCTCCTCCCCCTGCTCATCATCACCTTGCATCTCTCCCAGCTCCTCATCTCCCTGCTGCTCATCTCCTGGCATCTCCATCTGCTCCTCCTCCTGTGGATCACCCACTGGCACCTTCATCTTCAGAATTGAGGTTTGGTTGATGGGCCTAGACCTATCTGTCTCTACGTACTCACCTTCCAAAGGAACCTCGAAGTGCCGGAAGACCAAAGTAAGGAACTTCCCATATGGAAGGTTCCCATCAGAAGGGTTCTGTGTGTGATATAGCATGGCCTAAAGCAGTAAATATGGGAGGTTTATCACCGGACCTCCTCTGCCCGCTCCCAGTAAGCAGTAAGTAATATAAGCCATCATCATAGAAATGCTACCCCTGTTTCCACCCTTAGGGTAGATGTTGTAGGTCACACACCTACTGATAATGCGAGCACTAGGCTTGTAGGAAGCCTCAGATTTGGGTGTGCTCTCAGACCTAGTCAAAACTTTGAAGACCCTCCTCCTAGTCTCCAAAGAGAACATCTCAGAAATGTCAACCCTGGGCTTGTAATAGCACCTCTCCCCAGTGTTGGGCAGCCCCAAGATCCCTGCTAGTGAGGCAGTGGTCAACCTAATGTCCACTCCCTTCACTCTACTCTCTAGTCCAAACTCTTGTGGCCCAGATGGCACCAAGTTGCAGTAAAAATATCGAACCAAGTTGGGATAACATGGTTCTGTAGGTGATAGCATAGAGGCCCAACCCAGGGTGTTGACCCTAGTGAACAAACTGTACTAATGGAAGCCATCCACCTGTACTACCCGACCATTGACAATCTTTAGGGACCTAAACTTGTCCCAATCCTTTAAGTGCTCGTACCTAGAGAGAAGAAACCAGTCAAACTCAGGCTCCTCCGATGATGAATCATCTCTAGGTGAAGAAGGTGGCACCGTAGAAGTAGATGAGTGTTCGCTCTCGGATCGTAGCCTCTTGCATGCTACGGATTTCCGTGCCGGTCGGTGACTAGTATACATTAGGCTACAAAAAGAGAAGAAAAGGAGTGGTTTTGTTACACGGGTGCGCACGTTAAGCTCTGGTAGCGCAGGCTAGGGTTTTGGCGTTTTGAGAAGAGACTGGCCATGGAGGCTCCTCCATCTCGGGAGGAGCACCCCCCGATCCCTCTCCTTGTGGGGTCCCAGCGGGTGGCCCTGCGCCTTCTTTTGCTACAGTGGTCTCTCGTTCTTTAACCCCTGCTACAAGGCCTCGTGCAGTGATCTCAGTGAAGAAGCCTTCATCATTTTATGGTGGACCTGCGGAGTTCTTCTCCAAAGAAGAAATCGAGTTGTCGGAGCAAGCCTTTGCGAATTCGCTAATTGCTAAATGCAGCCATGGGAGACCCTCCCTGCATGCAATCAAGACTTTCCTGCAGAAATCCCTCTTTGTGAGAGGCGAGGTGATCGTCTTGACGCTAGACCTGCGACACGTCCTTCTGCGCTTCACGACGCCGGTGGAGTTCGTCAAAGTCTGGCTGAATGAACAGGTTTATATTCAGGGATACCTGCTACGTTTTCTTAAATGGTCCTCGGATTTCGTCTCGGGGTGGGAATCCCCCCTCGTCCCGGTGTGGGTCTCGCTGCCAGGGCTGCCGGTGAACTTTTATCAAGGAAATTTTCTGATTTCGATTGCCGGAGCGATAGGCAAGTTCCTAAAGGTGGATGGTGCCACTGCTGCAGCTACTCATACTGTCGAAGCCAGGTTCTGTGTGGAGGTTGACCTCCAGCGTGATTTACCGGCAAAGATATGGATAGGATGTGGAGCAGAGGGCTTTTACTAGAAGGTTGTATACGAAAGGCTCCCAGTGTATTGTACTTGTTGTTCGAAGCTGGGCCATGCAAAGGAGAGTTGTAGGAAGTCGAGGCTCTCAAGCGCACCCAATCGTGAAGGGGACACTGTGCAGCCAAGCATTATCGCCGACAGAGATGGTAATGGGGTTTACATACCTACTGGGGAAGGGGCTTCGCGAGGAATGGCGGGGAGGGTGCCTCCATCGATTCAGCGACAGGAGCCTAATCGCGGCGGGGGGGGGGGTCGTTGGACTTTTGCAGGGCTCAAGGTGGGGGGTATTGCTGTGGATAAGCCTGCTGGAGGCGTTGGGGAAGGTGTTAAAGGAGTGGAGCAACAAGTTCTTGCTACAGCTCCTGGCTGCAACTATCAAAGGTTGACTGAGGGGGTAAGAGATGAAGGTGTTATCCTGCCGGTGACGGAGAGGGGTTCGGAGACCTTGGTGTTAGAAGAGGGAGAGTTGCCACAGGTGGACGCTGTACTCGACGGAGGAGAGGAGAACGTGGACTGTGACGCAACGCTGGTGTCGCAGACCCAAGAGGGGCTGGAAGTGTGTTCTGAAATTGTAGCAGGGGACTTTCGACCCAGCTGCACTCGCCTGGATAGTTCACATTCAATGAGGGAGGGCGCGGCACCCTTCTTCAGGCAGAATGACCAATCAAGGCGTACAAGGGATGATTCACATGTAGCGGAGATGGCTGTACCCACCTTGGGCCGTGAGCCTCTCTTGGAGAGCATTCGACGATTTAACGCCACTCTCGCGAGAAGAGTCATGCGTACTGTTGAGAGGCTGGGGGAGGAGGAAAGGGCGCCAGTGCCTGCGGGGGTGCGACCAGGTAGACGGGGCAGGCAGGCTGCGGCTCGCGCTTCCTTGCTTAGTGCAGAAAAATTCTACAAGAGGAAGAAGCTCAAAAAGGCCAGACGGGGTCTGCCGGCCAGAGAGGGGCCTAGCCAGTGCATTACGAGATCTATGGGATCGGTAAAGACTTCACAAGCGGTTCCTAGATGAATTGTTTATTTTGGAATGCAAGGGGGATAGGTAACAAGCCTACGTCAAGGCGTTTGAAAGCCATTGTGAGTTAGCACAAGATTGACATTGTTGCGATTGCAGAGCCTAAGGCACAGGCCACAGAGGGTAGGAGGATTATGCGAAGGGTTGGGTTGGATTCGCTGCATATCCAGGAAAGATTGTGGATTTTTTGGAGGGACTCAATGCAGGTGTCGATTGTGGAGGAACATCACCAATTCGTCACCCTGGGGTGTGTGGATTCAGAGGTGGGGACATTTTTTATTACCTTTGTGCATGGCCTATACTCGGCCTTGGAGAGGAGGGTGATGTGGGAGAAGCTGGAGGCTTTTTCCAGAACAGTAGACTGCCCGTGGGCGGTGGGGGGAGATTTCAATGTTGTGGCTGCTCTAGTGGAAAAGGCGGGGGGCAGGCCGGCTTGCTCTCATTCGTTAGAGGAGTTTGGGAATTTTGTGAATGGGGCTGGTCTTTTAGATGCTGGGTACACGGGCAGTATTTTCACCTGGTCTAATCACCAGGAAGGTGCTAGACGAGTGCTGGCCAGGTTGGACCGCTTCTTGGTTAATGCGGAGTGGGCGGGTAATTTTTCGAGGTCTGTAGTTACACACTTTAGCCGGACCTGCTCGGACCATGCTCCCATTTGGCTGTCCTTTTCTGTCAATCGCGATCGAATTTTGTCTCCATTTAAATTTCAGCAGATGTGGCTGCTGCATTCGGGGTTTATGGACTTTGTTAAGGCACAGTAAGGTAAGCCAGTTGTGGGTTCGCCTCTCTATGTTTTATTCCTCAAGCTTAAAGCTCTTCCTGGTGCGCTACGTCTATGGAACAAGGAGGTTTTTGGTAACATCCATCAGCGGGTGAAGGAAGCAGAGGACACTGTCAGCAGGGCAGAAGCGGAGGCAGACCGTTGTAATAGTAGGGAATCCAGGGAGGCGTTAGTGGAGGCCAAGGATGTCCTACAAGGAGTTATCCTTCAGGAGGAAATTTTTTGGAGACAGAAGTCAAGGGCAACGTGGTTGAAGGAGGGGGATCGGAACACGAAATTCTTCCAAGCCACTGTGAAAGTCAGTCGCAGGATGGCAAGCATTAACAAAATTAAAGGTGCAGATGGTGAGTGGATCTCTGATAATGCTGCAATTCAGGCTGAGGCAGTGCAACATTTTTCAGGGATTTTTGCATCTTAGGGCTGTGTGGTGGGTGAGGAGCTGTTGTCTTTAATTCCCAAAATTATTTCTGAAGCTGACAATTCCGCCCTCATAGCCGTCCCAACTTTGGAGGAAGTGAGGAAGGCTGTGTTTGACCTATCAAAAGACAGTGCCCCGGGTCCAGACGGCTTCTCAGGGATCTTTTTCACAGCCTGCTGGGAGCTGGTGGGCCATGATGTTTGGGCGGCAGTGCAAGATTTTTTCACAGGAGGGGCTCTCCCAAGAAGCTTTATGTCCGCCAATCTGGTACTCATCCCCAAAAAGGACAACCCCGAGGTAATGGCAGATTTCTGGCCTATTAGTTTGTGTAATTTCGCTTATAAGATCCTTGCAAAGATTATTACTTTGAGATTGGCAAGACTGCTGCCTTCCTTAGTGGCGGAGGAACAAGGTGCTTTTGTGCAGGGTAGGTGCATCCATGACAATATTGCCATTGCCCAGGAGATGGTGCAAGACTTAAACTGGAAGACTAGGGGTGGAAATGTTATTCTCAAGCTGGATATGGCTAAGGCCTATGACCGACTAGAATGGGAGTTCCTCTGGCAGGTCCAGGGCAGGTTTGGTTTTGGGGAGGCGTGGATTTCTTTGATCAGGAAGACGGTGGAGAACTGCTGGTTCTCTATGGTGTTAGGGGGCAGGCAGTCTGGTTTCTTTAAATCCACTAGGGGAGTGCAATAGGGGGACCCACTATCACCGGCTCTGTTTATTTTGGTTGAGGAAGTGCTTAGCAGGGGTTTAAAAAGGCTTTTCGCAGAAGGGCATGCAACTTACTACAGACTCCCGAGGGGATGCCCAGGTGTATCACATTGCCTATTTGCAGACGACACCATTATTTTTGCCAGAGGCTTGAAGAACTCCCTCAAGTAAATCATGGGTTTTATTACCAGGTATGAAGGTTTTTCAGGGCAGCTTGTCAACAGGAAGAAAAGCTGCTACGTGCTAGGGGATAAAGCAGCGATGGCTACAGCAGGCATGGTGGGGGCGGTCACAGGCTTCCCCAGGAAGGCACTCCCTATCACCTACCTTGGAGCTCCTCTACATTCGGGTAGGATGAAGGTTAGTTTCTTTGATGGGCTAATTGGGAAGATTAGCAGTAAGGTGGCAGGATGGAAAGGAAGGCTACTATCTTCTGGTGGTCGGGTGACGCTCTTGAGACATGTTCTCTCCTCCATGCCGATCCATGTCCTGGCCACACTAGATCCGCCAAAGGCTGTCCTTCGCAGACTGTACAGGATTTTTGCTGACTTCCTTTGGGGCAGCTCTGAATGGGGCAACCGCAGGCATTGGGTGAGCTGGCAGAAAATTTGTAGGCCTCTGGAGGAAGGGGGGCTAGGCATTCAGCTTCTTGAGGATGTGGGACTCTCCCTCAGACTGAAAGGGCTTTGGAAAGTTTTATCAGGGCACTCTCTGTGGGGTGACTTTTTCAGAGCCAAATACTTCAAAAATATGCATGTGTCACTGGCGGGCCCTATTGGGACTGGTTCTAAATCTTGGCGCAAGACTTTGGGGTTCAAGGGGTTCATGATGGAGAGATCAAGGTGGCTGCTTGGGGCTGGCAATATCTCATACTGGCTAGATAATTGGGTGGGAGTTGGCCCATTGATTGACTTTGTGGACAATGGGCTTTTGGTGAATCTGAATTTGTGTGTCAAGGATGCGGTCGATGAGTTCGGGAATTGGAGAGAGTATTTGTTAGACCTTATCGATTCCGAGGAAGTAAGGTACAACATCACTCATGGGAACTTTGTGCTTTCAAACAGAGATGATGTTTTGGTCTGGACTCCGGCGAGTGATGGTCGATTCTCTGCTAGATCGGCTTGGAACGAGGTTCGGCACACGGCGCCTGGTATGGCCTTTGCGAAATGGATTTGGAACCAAACGGTGCCCCTGAAGATAGCCTTTTTCTCGTGGCAGCTATTAATGGGCAAGATCCCCACGATTCTCTGATGGCTCTAGGCATCCCCTAGGCCTCTAGGTGCAATTGTTGTGGACAGCCACAGAGGGAAACAATAAATCACTGTTTGGGCTCTGGCAGAACGGCTTCTAGGGTCTGGGAATATTTTTCATAGCTTCTTGACACACCCTTTCTACCCTCTCAGGATGTCAGAAGCCGGATGGTGCTCTGGCCGGAGTCAGGGAGTAGCAAAAACCTTAGCGAATATATCATCGGAATCATGCCTAGTTTGATTGTTTGGGAGCTCTAGAAGGAGAGGAACAACAGAAGGCATGGGGAGAGGTGCCGCAGTGCTTATACCATCATTAAGCACATCAAAGGTTGGGTTTGTGAAATGCAGATGCCCACCAAGATTGGCAGGTCGAAGTCTAGGAGGAATACCTTGATCCTACAATGCTTTGGAATGAAGGCCCCAGCTACAAAGCTGAAACAGCCGCTTCCTATCTATTGGTGTCCCCCGTTTCATTCAGTCAAGCTTAATGTAGATGGAGCCACAAAGGGGAACCCCGGACTTGGTGGTGGGGGAGGGGTGATCAGGAATATGAACGGAGAGGTGCTGACAGCCTTTGCAAATTTCTATGGGGAATGTACTAACTCCATAGCTGAACTCAGGGCTCTCAGGGATGGGTTGCATCTTTGCAAGGAGCTTGGCCTTGCGGAGGTGATAGTAAACTCAGATTTGGCAACCACGGTCAATATGGTCAATCTACAGAAATTAACTTATGGAAGGGATGGTACTGGTTCCGAGAGGTCTTGGGACTTGTTTCTTTAATGCAGGCTACTGTATCTTTTGCATTTCGGGAAAGCAACAGAGCAGCAGATTGGTTAGCTAACCACGCTTGTGATACGGGATTGTCTTTCACCTTCCACCAGGGCAGCCTGCCAGGGGGAGACTTTTCTGGTATTATTAGAGAAGACAAGGTAGGAATGCCGGTCTTCAGGGTCTAGCAGGAATTGCTTGTAAGGGAAACTTCCTTAAGAGAGTCTTTGAGCGATTTTGTGACTGGGTGTGGAGTAAGGCTGCATGTCCCCCCCTTGATATAAATAAAATTCTAAGGGCTTACCCGGGTCCCAGGTAATATTCGGGCCAAAAAAAGAAAAGACTTAATGTAGTGAAAATGACCAAAGAATCTTACTTAGGCTTGCGTGGATTCGCGGAAGACCCGAAGAAATGCAAGGATTTGGTGTGGAAAAGGTCACACAAGCCCTCAAAGGTTTGCCCTAGGAGTTTAGAAGAGTTTAGGAAAAAATTAGAATGAAATGGGCCCCTCTCGGACTAATATAACTGAGCCCCGATTCTCTGGGCGATAGCACTAGGCGATGCATCTAACGCCCAGAGACATCGCCCAGAGATTAAAATGTTGCTGTTTTTGTGTAACTCCTCATGGAAACTTTGGTATTGCCCAAAATAACCCCAATAAACATGAAAATATAAATTTTTATAAAATAATCATAACTTGTATAAGAAAAAAAAAGTAATTAATTATTTTAATTAAATGAATAAATTCAAACACCACCTAAATAGCCTATTTAGGAGAATATAATCACTATTTGGGGGTTCTAGTATAAAACACATAGGAATTTGTAATTTTTCTCTTGTGTTTAAATACTTAATGATAGATAAATATATATATACGCCTATAAGAAATAGTGTGTGTAAATATTCATTATTATGTGCCTAATACTGTGTATGTATGAACCAAGTGGTGTGATGCTATGCAAATCCAAACATAGATATGTAGGTATGTTGTAATACGTATTTACGACGTGTAGTGAGTGTAGGTCTTACCATACCCACAGCCTAGGCTAACCAAGACTAAGGTTCTATAGGTTGTCCAGTCAAGTTGAAACTCTAGATGCTAAGATGCCTTGAGCCAACCCATCGTACCTTTATTGATTGTAGTCGCTTAGATTCCTGTAGACATGTACTTAATTCTTTTAATTAAGTATAACCTGATGCTTAGAAACTTTTTCATGACAGGACCTACTACCTCATCCAAACCTGGAGACCCCGGCAACATGCGGTACATTAAACAACTGAGGAGGAGACTGATCAAGATACGTGAGATACGAGCTCGTGCCAAGAACCAATTAGTAGTCTACTTAGCTCTTGCGGACACTAGCGAACCCGAGTATTGAGCCATTTACTTATCCTTAGTGCATGAAGTTAGAGGTGATATAGCCTACCTGTATGTGCAGAACATTGTGACTAGTTGGCAGTTACAGAGACTTGCCTGTTAGGTTCAGGTAATATCTAAAAGCTTTTGGTTAAAATTTTAAAAATCTATCATATAGTGTCATGCATAGTTACCATCGCATAAAATACTTAAATAATAACAACATAAATGAGAGAAACACTTCAAAAAAAGAAGAAAAATATACATATAAGCAATAACAGATAATAATCCACCTTGCTGGTATGACAACAGAATCACTGGAACTGTGGAATAGGTGTGTACATGTTATAACTAGGAATTATTTTGTTGACCTCAAAGGAAGTGTTGGATTATTGAGTGTGTTGCTCTTTTCAGAAAAGCAACCATGGTCAACACAAGAAGTTCACGAGGTGGTCATAAGGGAAAATGCCCTCGTGTTATACCGGAGGTTGAATTGCCAAATGGAACTGAGGCTCAAAATTCTAAAGCATCGGCTACTTCGTCAGAGGCACTAGCGGCTGCACAAGTCACTGCTGCGGCACCTCAGCCGAATGTGGCAGCTGGCGATGTAACTGTGTTCATGACCACTATGATGCAAACCATGCAGCAACAACAAGAATTGCTAGGTCAGATGTCCACGTAATTTGCAACCATGATGCATGAGCGTGCAACACCACCCCCACCACCTAACCGGCCCGTACTTTTCCCAGCACCTGTGCCTCAACACTTAGCGGAAAACTCCACCACCAACGTGATGAAGAGATTCAAGAAACCCCAACCACCCGAGTTTTCTAAGTTAACTTCCGAGGCAATGCAGCTAGAACGGTGGATTAACGCCCTAGAGAAGGCATTTGAAGTGCTCGAGTGCACGGATGCACAAAAGCTAATATGTGCGGGTTATCAGCTATAGAATGAGGCTAAAGCTTGGTGGAAGGCTACTAAGCCCAATCTGGAAGCCACTCATCCAAATCCTACGTGGAACCAGTTTAAAGAAGTCTTCTTCAAGAACTACTTCCCGGAGAGTTTCAGGGACAGGAAAGAAGCTGAGTTCACCGCACTGGTACAAGGGACCAAGTCAGTGTTGGATTACCAATAGCGGTTTGAAGACTTGTTCCATTTCGCTCCAGAGCACCTAAGAGGGGAAGTTAGTAAGGCGAAGAAGTTTGAGAAAGGACTTAAACCCGAAATTGGGTCAGTACTGTCGATTATGGATATTCAGGATTATGCTCAGATGGTCGATAACGCGAAGACCATGGAAGACAGATTCAAAGAGAAAAAAAAAGAGAAGGTTACGACGTCGCCTGGGTTGAACAAAAGGCCAAATAATATTCAAACTTTTGGATGGCCAAACAAAGTTTATCGAGGAACAAGTTCAAGCCCTAATCCGACTCCGTACCGTAGGCTGAACGTGGGTCAGAATCTTTTTTGCCCTATTATCAATCAACCTGCTCAACCGGCTACAAGTCAAGCGACAACAGTAGCTTCGCCAGCCCGACTAGCTACAAGTCAAGTGAGGCAAGCCTCAACACCTGCTGTTCCACCTTATAAGTGCTACGTGTGCAACAAGGAAGGGCACATGGCTAAAGAGTGCAGATCAAGTGGGTACAACAACAACCAGCCAAACCAGTCCTACGCTAGACCTTTTCAGCCATGGGATAATAGAACGCAAGGGAAGGTGTTCGCAATGACAACTGAGGAAGCTGAGGCGAATCCCGATGTATTGACAGGTAAGTCTACTATACACTACTGTTGTAGGAAACAACTGGTTATTTGTGCGACCTAAATTATATACAAACCCTAGGTACCCTGAGTGTCTCAACCATACCTGCACGAGTGTTATTCGACTCGAGCGCATCCCACTCTTTTGTTTCTATCACTTTTGCGAGTAGGATGGAGAATCAACCGAGAGACATCGGGCACGAATTAGTAGTTAGCACACCGACGGGTAGTGTCGTGAACTTAGAAGAAGTCTATGACCCATGTCAGGTGGAAATTTGTGGAAAGAATTTAACCGCACGGCTAATAAAGCTTGCCATGAAGGATTTTGACATAATATTAGGCATGGATTGGTTGTCTACCTATGGAGCGAACGTCATGTGTGCGGAGAAGAAGATAGTATTCAAGTTGGAAGATGGGTCAGTTTTCACTTACCAAAGTGAGCCAGTGACGAAACCCAAAAGAATAACTTTATCCGTTCTCTAGGCTCAGAAGTTGCTAGACGAAGGATGTCAAGGCTTTCTGGCTACAGTAATAGATACTGAGGCAAGGGTGAAGCCTTTAGAGGAACTTGACGTCGTCAGGGAATTTCCTGATGTCTTTCTAGAAGATCTGACTCAACTACCGCCTGACCGCAACATAGAGTTTGCGATTGACCTAATTCCTGGTGCAGCACCGGTGTCTAAGGCACCCTTGGGAGCACCCGTGTTGTTCGTTAAGAAGAAGGATGGTAGTATGCGGTTGTGTATCGACTACCGCGAGCTGAATAAGCTGACCATCAAGAATCGATACCCGTTGCCGCGCATTGATGACCTATTTGACCAGCTGCAAGGAGCAAGAGTTTTCTCCAAGATTGATCTTAGGTCTGGATACCATCAATTGAAGATCAAGAGTGGTGATATTCACAAAACGGCGTTCCGAACTCAATACGGACATTATGAATTCCTGATTTTGTCGTTCGGGTTAACCAACGCCCTGGCAGCGTTCATGGACATGATGAACAGAGTATTCCATGATGTGTTGGACAAGTTCGTTATTGTGTTTATTGACGACATTCTGGTGTACTCCAAGAGTGAAGAAGAACATGCTCGGCACCTCACATTAGCACTGCAGCGGTTGCGGGAACACCAGCTTTATGCCAAATTTAGCAAATGTGAATTTTGGCTTCACCAAATTAGATTCCTAGGACATATCGTCACCAAGGATGGCATTAAAGTAGACCCGGATAAAGTAAAGGCGGTTCTCGAGTGGGAGACACCGAAGAGTGCCATTGAGATCCAAAGTTTCTTGGGATTGGCTGGTTATTACCGCCGATTTATTGAAAATTTCTCGTGAATTTTGGCACCCATGACAAAACTTACAAAGAAGGGCGCCAAGTTTGAGTGAAATGAAGCATGCGAGAAAAGTTTTCAGGAGTTAAGGAACCGATTGGTAGCAGCTCCAGTTTTAACCATTCCGGACGGAACTGAAGGAATGGTGGTAATATACTGCCGCATCCAGGATCGGATTGGGTGGCGTTCTGATGCAGAGAGGTAAAGTGGTCGCATATACCTCACGACAACTGAAGGAACACGAGAAGAACTACCACACTCATGACTTAGAGTTGGCAATAGTGGTTTTCGCGTTAAAAATATGGCGACACTACCTATATGGTGAAAAGAGCAAAACCTTCAGCGATCACAAGAGTCTGAAGTATTTCTTCACCCAAAAGGAGCTGAATATGAGACAGAGGCGGTGGTTAGAATTGGTGAAGGATTATGATTGTGAAATCCAGTACCACTCCGGAAAGGCCAACATTGTAGCAGATGCATTAAGCAGAAAATCTCAGACTGCGTCTCTAGCTTCCTTGGTCGTGAGCGAGCAATTGATAGGAAGAAGCTCGAAAGTTTGATCTAGAACTCGTGATCAAAGGAACAGCTATACAATTAGCAGCCATGGATCTACAGCTGTCGATACGAGAAGAGGTAATTGCGAAGCAACCATTGGACCCTGAGTTGGCCAAGATTATTTGGGAAGTACAAAGAGTAAATAAGGACCCAGATTTTTCATTGACCCATGATGGTGCATTGAAGTTTCGAGATAGATTGTGCACGCCTGATGATTATGATGTCCAAGACCAAATCCTTAAGGAGGCGCACAACTCACCCTATGCGATTCACCCCGGAAGTACGAAGATGTACAAGGACTTGAAGAAGTATTACTGGGGGATTGGAATGAAAGAGACCATAGCAATATACGTGTCCAAGTGCCTCACCTGTCAACAAATTAAGGCAGAGAGACACCGACCGTATGGATTGTTGCAGCAACTCCCTATACCGGAATGGAAGTGCGAAAGGATTACAATGGATTTCGTGACAAATCTACCCAACACCAGAAAGGGCATGAATGCGATTTGGGTGATTATAGACGGACTGACAAAGGCAGCTCACTTCATACCAATCAAGATAAGTTATTCAATGGAAAAGCTTGCCCAACTATATATAGAAAATATAGTCCGCTTACATGGCGTGCCTGTTAGTATTGTGTCTGACAGAGATCCTCGATTTACCTCAAGGTTTTAGAGGAGTTTACAAAAGGCATTGGGATCTCAACTGAATCTTAGTACAGCTTTCCATTCGTAGACGGACGGACAATCAGAAAGAACTATCCAGACTCTGGAGGACATGCTCAGAGCCTGTGTCTTAGAAATGAGTGATAGTTGAGATGCCCACATACCTCTGGTGGAATTTGCATACAACAATAGTCACCACTCCACCATTGGCATGGCACCATTCGAAGCTCTTTATGGCCGAAAGTGTCGAACCTTGTTATATTGGGACGAGGTCGGTGAACGAAGATATCTCGGGCCAGAAATGATACAAGTAACATGTGACAAGGTAGATGTCATAAGAGAGACAATCAAGGTGGCCCAATCAAGACAGAAAAGTTATGCAGATAATTGAAGGAAAGACATAGAATTTGAAGTCGGGGAAAAGGTGTTCCTCCGAGTATCTCCAACCAAGGGATTGCTACAGTTCAACAGGAAGGGTAAACTGAGTCCACGATTTATTGATCCATATGAAATTCTAAACAAAGTGGAACCCGTAGCATACCGACTGGCATAACCACCATCTTTGTTGGGCGTCCACGATGTTTTCCATGTGTCAATGCTAAGGAAGTACATCAACAACCCGACACATGTACTCTCAACTGAACCTGAACAGTTGGATGTGGACATGACTTACGAAGAACATCCTACGGAGATACTGGACAGAAAGGAGCATAATCTTCGTAACCGCACAGTCGCCTTTGTAAAGGCTCGATGGGGAAACAATCCCATAGAAGAAGCTTCGTGGGAGCGAGAAGAAGAGATGAAAGAGAAGTATCCCCAACTCTTCGAACTACAAGGTAAGCAAATTTCAAGGATGAAATTTTTGTAAGGTGGGGAGAAATGTCAAACCCTATCCCTAATTGACTGGAATCTTGACTGAAGGACAGGCTTCCAAGCATAATGTACTGCTTGGACTCCAAGTATTCTCTCTCCCCTCCGTAAATGTGGGACCCACCCCTGAAAATGTGTGTAAAAGACCCTAAATGACATATGGGTACAAGGCCTTAACCCTGGGTCAAACCTCTGTGCAAGTCTACAGAGTTTCAGCCTTGCTGAATTCTCTGGGCGATGCAGACATCACCCAGAGACATCGCCCAGAGTGCAAAACTGCATTATTTTAAGGATTTAATCTGTGGGGACCACCCATATTGGAAATGGGCACCCTCCATAGGATGAGGGGAGTCTGAGGGACCACCTCATACCCTTGGAACACTGTGGACCCCACCTGAGTACCCAAAATGGCTGAGAATGCAGTTAAAAATGCATTTTGAAAACAGGCCTTAGCAACCAAACAGGCCCTAGTTATGGGCTGGACTATATATACCAGTGCCTTGGGTTCATTTTAGACCCTTGGCTACTGTTCAAATCGTGGGGGAAGGGAGAAGAAAGAAAAGAGAGAAAAGAGAGGAAGAAGAAGAAGAAAAGAGAAGAAGGAGGGAAGGAGGGAGCAGCCTTGCGCCCCAGGGCCCTGATTTCGTGGCATCTCAGACCTGTGCAGGTATAAACAACCCTGCTCTACCTGCTGCCTTGATGATTTACTATTTTCCTCTTTGAATCTCTGTGTTTTGATGGATTTCTGATCACTGGCAGCCCAGAACAGCTGGGGACTGCCATGTACTATCTCAGATCTGCCATGCAAGCATGAAGCATGGAAGATCTGAGTGTTTTATGAGGATTTATACATCTGTTTTTGCCTTTGGAACCGAAACCAGAGCTGTGCTTGGCTACACTGTTGTGTTACACTGAAAACTGGCTGATTGGAGTTCTGATTGCATGCCCTAGCTGCATGGGACCTAGCCCTAGGTGGTAGCAGACTTGGATCATTGTAATAAACCTGAAATCAGCTTTCCATGCAGTAAAACAATGATTTGTAGCCGATGACACCCTGTGTTACTATTTACTGGGCTGTCTGGCAGCCTTTGGCAACCAAGTGGTGGGTCCAATTGAAAATCCACAAGGACCAGTGCAAAGGGTACTCCTGGGGGTCCAAAATGACCTAACATGCATTGGGAGAAGGTCCATGCACTGCCCATGGTTCAAAACCTTGGAATCTCAGCCTGATTCTGGTTTTGCAATCTCTGGGCGATGTCTCTGGGTGATGTACCCTATGCATGTCTTCCTACATACCTGTCAGAAGATGGACAACTGATCCCTGCAGTTGAATGGCCCACAGCATAATGTACTGCTTGGACTCCAGGTATTCTCTCTCCCCTCCATAAATGTGGGACCCACCCCTGGAAATGTGTGTAAAAGACCCTAGATGACATATGGGTACAAGGCCTTAACCCTGGGTCAAACCCCTGTGCAAGCCCACAGAGTTTCAGCCTTGCTGAATTCTCTGGGTGATGCAGACATCACCCAGAGACATCGCCCAGAGTGCAAAACTGCATTATTTTAAGGATTTAATCTATGGGGACCACCCATATTGGAAATGGGCACCTCCATAGGATGAGGGGAGTCTGAGGGACCACCTCATACCCTTGAAACACTGTGGACCCCACCTGAGTGCCCAAAATGGCTGAAAATGCAGTTAAAAATGCATTTTGAAAACAGGCCTTAGCATCCAAACAAGCCCTACTTATGGGCTGGGCTATATATACCAGTGCCTTGGGTTCATTTTAGACCCTTAGCTACTGTTCAAATCGTGGGGGAAGGGAGAAGAAAGAAAAGAGAGAAAAGAGAGGAAGAAGGAGAAGGAAGGAGGGAGCAGCCTTGCACCCCAGGGCCCTGATTTCGTGGCATCTCAGACCTGTGCAGGTATAAACAACCCTGCTCTACCTGCTGCCTTGATGATTTACTATTTTCCTCTTTGAATCTCTATGTTTTGATGGATTTCTGATCACTAGCAGCCCAGAACAGTTGGGGACTGCCATGTACTATCTCAGATCTGCCATGCAAGCATGAAGCATGGAAGATCTGAGTGTTTTATGAGGATTTATACATCTGTTTTTGCCTTTGGAACCAAAACCAGAGCTGTGCTTGGCTGCACTGCTATGTTACACTGAAAACTGGCTGATTGGAGTCCTGACTACATGCCCTGGCTGCATGGAACCTAGCCCTAGGTGGTAGCAGACTTGGATCATTGTAATAAATCTGAAATCAGCTTTGCATGCAATGAAAACAATGATTTGTAGCTGATGACACCCTGTGTTACTATTCACTAGGCTATCTGGGCAGCCTCTGGCAGCCAAGTGGTGGGCCAGTTGAGAATCCACAAAGACCAGTGCAAAGGGTACCCCTGGGGGTCCAAAATGGCCTAACATGCATTGGGAGAAGGTCCATGCATTGCCCATGGTTCAAAACCTTGGAATCTCAGCCTGATTCCAATTTTGAAATCTCTGGGCGATGCACTGGGTGATGATGCAGACATCACCCAAAGACATCGCCCAGTGTGGGAAATTTTGCTGTTTTGATGATCTGACATGGGGATCCTCACCCTAGGGCCATGATACAGTGTAGGGAGGTGGAAAATGACTAGAATGCCCCTCCCCACATCTGTCCATGTGTATGAGTGCTTTTGGGAACCCATGTGGGCCCCGCAAGACTTGGAAAGCCTGCCTATGTTGGTTCTGCAGCACTGTCAAGCTGAGGACAGCACTGTAAGACTAATGTGATCTAGGAACATGTACCTATGTCACAAATGACCATTCTGCCCCTAGGCCACCAACTCTGGATGATGCACCGGGACATAGGCCTAAGGGCTAAGGCCCAATGCAAGGCCTGGAGAATTCCAAGTGATGATCAATTGTACACCGGGTCAACCCAGTATGCTTAGATCAACCCTAGGACTTCCAAAAATAGTTTGGAATATTAAATGATAAATTTCTGATTTATATCTAGGATTTGATCCCGCGCTCGAGGCCTACAGCCAGACCGCAGCCGGAACTGAATTTGCAACTGAGTCCTTAGAACCAGACCCAGGTGAGTGAAATATTATCGTGTATGTGTGTGTAACTGTATTATTATGCCGGCAATTAAATTCTTAAATTATAAATGTTGTGTTATTTAAATTTTGTTCAATTACTCAAAATTATTACACACTGTTTGTCTGTTAATCAACACTGTGATTTTTACATGATGATTGTGAATGTTAGACTAGATGCCGTAGTCGGCTTAGAAATGAGGCCGGTGGTAGCCCGTAATATGGGATACGGTTGACACTGCCCGACTCATACGATATCATATAGACATAGGGTTAGAGTTTCATCACCCGTGCTACGCACCCTTGCCAACAGGGGTTAAGGTGTTGGATAACTGTGAGGACTACCGTAAAACCCTAGAGGCGTTTAAGCCGAGAAGCCTCAGCACAGCTGGGATGCCTCAGGGCAAATTTACCGGGAAGCCTCGGACTACAAGCTTGGGAAGCACCGAAAGGTGAATTTTTTGCTATATGCCACATATAAAGATTATGCACCGGTTTGGTGGAATTATATTGAGTCGATTACCTCACAGGAGTTAATTCAGAGGGCCGGTCAGGCTGACCTGGGTAGGGAGATGCTGGAGCTGGCTGGTCCTCTCCAACAACTCAATGGGTGTATCGCAGGAAAAGGTAACCAAGCCCACACCAGGGATACATGTATTGGGGATTGTAGTAGCACTAACCTGACTTAGTTGTTTTGTTAGGTGGCTAATAAATAATCTGGACTTGCATATTATGTAGGATCATGTGGATTGTGGTTGCATGTGCATGCATGATGATATATTTTGCTCACGAGCTCGGTGGGGCTCACACTCTGTTATACATGTTTTTCTTCTAGATGATTCTGCAAGTGGATGCCGCTGTGGCATGGAGGCTCATTACGAGGAGGAGAGCCCTAATTGTTATGATGATATTGGTGTGGCCCTCGATAGTGGTCGTGCCGATGATGTGTGCATTCTCAGTGGTCATTAATGAAGACCAGTGAGGAGTGCGCTTGATGCTTTTTGTCTTGGGGACTCCTTTTTGTTTTTGTTAGGAGTTTATCCCCGTCCTACTCATGGTGCAGTTTTAGTTTTCTTTTCTTTTTGGGGTTGAGTTATCTCACCCTTTATATATATATATATATATATATGTATTTCCTTTTACCATTTGTCAGCTTTATCTTTCAGTTGTGGGTTGTACAAGGAGGGAATGTATCAGAAGTCACTTATGTATATGTAAATATCATCATCATTCCCGTATCACTACGCTTTTTTTCTTGTTGTAATTGTAGATTCTCTGCAACACTCTGATCTTACTTGTGGTAATGTGATGAATGTGGAACCATGAATGTATTAACAGCTTCTAGATCCGTGGGGTTTGGCGGATTGCCGTTATGCAATTCGAGTCACCTACCTAATCCCCCAGGGGGTGGTTTGGGGTGTGACAGGTTTGGGTCAATCCATCGAAATTGTCCTGCATCAGTTCTGATATGGCGAAACCATGCAAAAGAAATGTCCGATCCTAGGAGATGTATCTAGAGCCAAAAACAAATGGGTGATATGTAACTAATTCACCTAAATGCTTCATATATCCTACAGATTAAGGGTCAATTACTGAGCTAACTGAATAGATTCCTGCTCCTACTTCCAATGACCAATAGGATGCTCTCCATTTCCAAAATATCATCAGAAATCTTCTCATTCCCTTCTGAAAGTCCAGTTTGTTCAAATTTGTACTTGTTTAGAAAATAACCGCTGAAATAAAGATAGCTTGAACAGAAGCAATCTATCAGGACATGGCTAGTGTCCTGTTTGGCTAAGAACTTGGATCCATGATGCCTTGCAGCTGTGTGATTAGGGAGTATGAATGCCAAACACATATATTAAGTCATCAGACCATGTGACCCTGGAAAACTGCTCGAAATGCACTTATCAGTACACTTTATACAGTTATACTACAATAGTACAATAGAATGAAATTATTGTATGCACTTCCTTCGCAAACTTGCATTACAGAAAGAAAGCTTAACAATTAGCAAATTATAGAACAGTTGATATATGGTGCAAGGGAAATTTGATGTTCTCCAAATGACAATGTTGACAAGAAGGAATCTAGTAGGATGCTGGTCATGTTCAAAACGAAATTTGGTGAAGATACCCCCAATTTAAACTCAAGACTCAACTTATCAGCATCGTTATACTAGAAAAGGTGGAATTCATGCAGCTGGTACCACTTTCCATCACTTTAAACCAGTGGACAAAACGAGACAGGGCAGTGTTTGAAGAATAAAACTCAGGTCTTTGTTGGGTTTGCTGGGTTTTATCTAAACCAGTTGAAGGTTTGGTTCAATGGTCTAAATGGACTAATAGGGAAGGTAGAGAATTTGTTGGTATTGGGTAATGTTGGGTCCAAGATCATGTGTGCAAATGCTATATGAGTTGGCAAGCACTTTCCTTACTGGGGCAACCAAAGGCTCACTTGGAAAAGTGTGTAGTGGGTTTTCTTTACCATGAGAAGAAGAGAGTGAGTGGAGGTTTGCAAGGTTGAGTCTTCCAAGAGTTTGAATTAAACAGGGGAATCTGAGAGTTTGTGGAAAAAGAGAAGTTTCAGATTATATAGAACTCTTACTGTCAATTTATAAGAAATACAAGTGAGTTTCTTACATACTAAGTTAGCAATATAAAAAAGCCCTCCAAGAAGCAGATTCATGAGTTCTTCTATGCTGCCAGACTGTTAAAGAGAAACCTGTCAGAAGGAAGAACTACAACAGCATGTCACGGTCCGCCCAAGTTCTCTTCCCAAGTCCCTTGCTAGAGTTGTGGAAAGGCTGACTTAGTGCTAGCGTGAGTGCTAAGTGCCGGTGTGGTTGCTTAGAGAGGTCTAAGTCCGTGACAAGCAGCTCACTCTCTGGAATGTATTTAATTGCTGAAATCTTTTTGAGTTCATTAATGGAGGTTTGAAGTTGAGAAGAAGCACTACTACTGTTACTGCCGCTACTCAGTTATTCATTGATGAATTAAAAAAATGAAGAGAAAAGGAGAAAGAGAGAGGGCCATGAATCCAAGAGCTTGTAAGAGGTTGTTGCTATGGTGTTTTGGAGAAGAGAAGCAATATCAGATTGGTCATATATTGCTGCTACTGTGAATATGCTGCTGCTATTGGGCTAAGGATTTGAATCGATATTTTGCTGTCTATCTTGTTTAAAAGGAGATAATATATCAGGCTATTTCTCAACAAATCTGTTAGGCTACGTTTGGTAATGGTCTCAAGAACGTTCTTTGGCGATTTTTCTTTTTTTGAGAACAAAAAAAAAGGAAAATCATATTTGGCATTTCGGTCCGTTCTTTTGGTCTTTAAGAACGGACTGGATGAAAAAATGGTGAAAAAAACGTTCTTTACAGACCGTCTCAGACATGGTCTGACGTTCTTTAGACCAACTTAAAATCAAGTGAAGAACGTCAAAACTTGGAAAAAACCCATGGTTACCAGCTTCTCTGTCGTGGATTCGTGGGGGAGAGGAGAAGGCCTGCAAATTGAGGAAGCTCTAGGAACCCTTTGGTGAGTTCGTCTCTCTGAAAATCTCTCTCTCTCTCTCTCGCTTTCTATTTATTTCGAAGACGAGGGCAGCTCTCTGCAACTCTCTCTCTCTCTCTCTGTTTATTTCGAAGACCTAATCTCGATTTTATAGGGTTCTTGATGAAATTGTTTAGGGCTTTTGAATTTTTTTTACTTCCTCTTCACATTTCTTCCTATCTATCTTCATGGTGATTGCTGACTGTGTAAGCCCAAGTCGTTGTGTTGCTTGGAAGGACCAGAAGGTGGGATTGGCATTGATCTCGGCAAGAACCCAAAGAAGTAGCCTGAAATTTGAGACCTGGGCTTACTGTGAGGCTGGCAAAACCAGGATAAACCTGATTGTGAGTCTCCATAAATGTGATCGAAAGGGTTATCTTGGAAATCTTGAACATTCCGTTATCCAAAGGTCTGATGTCCCTTTCTCTTCTAAAATCGACTTCATACCCTCCTTCCTTTTGGTGGCTTGAATATCTCATATATTTGTTGATTATTAGTATATAAATTTATGTTGCACTTGTCCTCCTTCAAACTTCTTGCATTCAGCTGGAAAGCATATTCAAGCTTAATCAACTGCAATATTGGATGTGGAGAGATTTTATGGACAATAACCCATTTTCCAGTCTAGTGGAGCTTGTGTGATGCATCTGATTTAGAAAACCCAACTGTGACCTTAATTTGGCCTTTCAAATCTGCCAATAGTGTGAATGAGGCCCTATGTGCAATGAAATCTGAAAGACTATCCTTTGGTCAGTATGCTAGTGAAGAAGGAGGATTAATGAACCCTGGTTAAGTTGGTTAATGGATTTTGGGCTTTTAGTTTCAATGGGTTGTGGTTATAATGAGCTGAGAAAAATTAGAAATCCAATAATGGAGTTTAGTCCTCACGATTTGAGTGTTATTTCTGTTTATTATTTCTATTATTGTGTCAAAGGAGCCAAGTCAGCATAGTTATATGAGTTAAGCCTACATATGGGCCTGGATGATTGGATATTAAGTGACGTTTTTAGTTTTATGAAACTGATGACGTTTAATTGGTTTATTGCAGAAGGCATACCTTAGGTTGCAGTTAGATTGAATATTAGCTTTAATTAGTTTTTCTTTCCAATTGCTGCTGTTAAATTACCTGCCACTTTGAATACATGTGGAGCACATAAGGTTCAAAAATTTTCAGTCGCTTGATCTGCTTCAGTTTGCTCTTGAATAATTTTGCTATTCAGTTAGTTATTCATTATTTCTCTTAGTTCCTGATCAGTTCCTAATAGTTTTATTGAACCTATAGCTGCAATATATTGTGGATTTTTTTTTGGGTGGAAAAACCTCATTGTAGCAATCTATTTTTAGTCTTTTCAATTCTGTCATAGTTTTCCATAAATAAAAGTCTTCTTTATTGAATTCCCATCTCAACTAATTGGGGTTATCAGCACTTAAGTTAGTGTCCTTTCAAATTTCTTGATCCAATAGAAGCCAGTTTTGTAATAAAGATATATAAAACTCTACTACCATTGCCATATGATGTGTTAGGATCTTTAGCACTTGTGCTTGAAGTGAGGCTGGTTTGGATAGAATCTGATAGGACACACGTAATTTCTCCTTATAAAACCTATTGCATTCAGCACATCCTTGTTAATCTCGTTTTCCGGGTAATCACTTAAATCTTCAGAATTGTGACTTGGTTATGAAAAATACATTTAGTCTCTCATGTGTGGTAATAAATGACTGGATGCAGGTCGATAAGGGTTTTGTTGCTCAAGTGGCTGATGTTGTAGGTGGCAGAACAGCTCCTTTGAACAATGAGCAAAGAGAGGAAGCGGAAAAAACTGTTGTTGGTGAATTTAGTCATGTGAAGCACGTAAGAGGTGTACTTTCTATGGGGAGGTAAAGTCTATTAGAAATTTGTTCTCAAATTGTTAGATGGTGACAGATTGCACCTTCTTATCCAGTTTTATGTTTCTCTATGCATCTTGCAGTGTTTTAATGCTTTAGGATGATTCTCTGTGACATCATGTAAATTTTTTCTGCTTGCTTATTCAATAGTAACATTTAATTGAGAGTTTGCTAGGCTCAGTATTTCAATCATTAAGCAGGTTTAATTGTCAGTTCAAACCATGGCTGCCAGGTTACCAGGACTCATCTATATAGTACTATGCTCCATCTGTATTGACACAGGACACTAATTTTGATATTTGGTGGAGTTGAACAAATTACACTCACCCTGTTTCGTTTCACTTGGAAAACTTTACCTGCTGCAAATTTTCCAGGGAAAGAGTACTTGAAAACAGTAGACTAATGTAAATTTTTACATGGACACCATCTGGCAGGTGAAACAGGCAGTGACAAAGTGAATTTTATAGAAAATTTTCAATTTTCAGGGGATTTGAGGAAAAAAACTGAGCCTAAGTAGAAGATTGGCTAAGACATTGCTATTCAGGCTCCATTTCCTATCAATTTAGATGTTCATGTGTTGTACACAAAAACCAAGTGAAGTGGAAACACAGTAATTGAAGCGATATGGCTTCAGCTAGATCACTGCCCACACATCCTAATCAGCCCAATCTGATCCCTATACTTACAAACTTGATTCGGGGTCTACCACAATAATACACATTACATGGTTCAGATGACGCAGTTGTATTTGGTCCAAGGATATTATCACTGTTGCCATCACTTCTGGACTACATCTTCAAAACATCATGAATGTCAAGGTTTGTGGCAAGGTCTCATGGTTACTTGTAAATTCCAAGTTCTATTTGATGGGTCTTTAGCTCAAATTGGTAGAGCATTTGGAACATGGGCATGTTCCAAGGGGATGATGGTTCAAATCCACCAAGGCCCTTTTTATTCAACTGTTCATAACATAATCAGTTATGGCACTAATCCACACAAAAACCCAATTTTAATGGCATCTTTGAAATTTGACATATTTTTATAATTACTTTGGTTATGTTAATGAGATATTTTAATTTTATGCTAAGGTTTTTTTTTTTGGATGAATCTTTTATGCTAAGGTTGGCAAGAGGGAAAAGGATTTTACAAGTATTTTTTGGTATAATTTAGAAGGAAATGGCATTATTGTAATTAATATCAAATTTGGAAGAACATGTTTTACCAAAGGACATTTTGTTCTATTATTGTTCCGAAAACGTTCTTGAGACCGTTACCAAACGGCCATATTCATACACAGAATGCTGTTCCAGACCAGAAATGCCAGAGAACGTTTCTGGTCAAGAACGGGTGTTCTTTACGAAGACAATTACCAAACGAAGCCTAAGGCTATGTTTGGTAAATGTCCAAACAGCGTTCAGAACGTGAATTTTTGTTTGGCTTGACGGTTCGTTTTTCTGTTCTTTTAGAACGAACCGGAGGAATATTTGATGTAAAGAACAAGAACGACAAATTTACGAAGATGTCGAGCAAAACCTGTGAGCACTTTGGGGTTTGAGAAAGTTATCACTTGCGAAGAGGAGGGGAAGAGAAGGGGAAGCGAAGGATTCAGCCGGAAGAGTTCATGACCTGCAATCCCTTCTAGGTATGTTGCGAAGCCCTCTCTCTCCCTCTCTCTCTCTCGCTTCCTCTCTCACTCTCTATCTCGCTATCTCTCTGTCTCTCTCTGTCTCGCTCTCTCGCCATCTCTCACTCTCGCTTCGCCTCTCACTCTCTATCTCTCTGTCCTTCTCTCTCTGTTTCGCTCTGTCTCTGTCTCTGTCTCTCTCTCTCTCTCTCTCTCTCTCTCGCAGTCTCTGCAACTCTCTCGCTCTCTGATTTTTGCGAGATGTAGGCAGCGTTTTGGGTCTTTGATCTGACCTATTTGTTCTTTCTTCTCTCATTTTGTCTCAGAAATTGGTAAGAATCAGCCTGTTGTAAGCCCTCTGGTGTTAGATTGAAGAAATCAGAAACAGAAAGGTATGGATTTTAGGGTTCTTGATGAAGTTTTTTAGGGCTTTTGAAATCTGTAACTTTGTTTCACTATAATATGTGTAGTAGTCTGTGAGAGAATTTGATAAATGTTTAGATATTAATTTAAAAAAAGAAGAAAAAGGTCTCCAACCAGAGTCTCCTGTGGTCCTATCAGAGTACTGAGTACTGTGAAGCTCAAATTCTAATCATCCAGTTGGTGTGCAACTACTGGAAAATTTTCCCAAACTCCCCCCCCCCCCCAACGAACCTCTCTCGCTCTCGCTGGACTGTTTATGCTCGATTGGAGACGCAAGGAACCAGGTAACTCATTCTTTCTCTCTGTTCTATCGCTAACTGTGTAGGCAAATCGACCTCTTTCTTCTTTGGTACCGGCAAATTGATCTCTTGTCTGAGAATTTCCAACCCCAACCTCTATAATCCCCAAATTGGTTTCTTTTGTTTTTTGGTTCCTCATCCAAATTAACCTGGGAGGAGTTGATATTGGATGTAAGCACCACATGTTCTTGCTCTTACCTTTGATACATGCATATACTCTATTGATCTGTTAGTGACAGCAGGAGATTCTTTTGGCTGGGTTGATGGCTTTGTTGGGCTGTTAGGCTTTTCTGAGTTTCTTTTGGCATGGTATTATATATATATTTTTTCTTTTCTACAATAATATCTTCTTGGGATATCGAAATCTATTGAGTTACATTAGACTGCTAGCTAGCTGTGTTGGTCTATTGGGTGCTTGTGTTATAAAGCGAGGGGTCTCCATGTGGGGGACTTTGGAGAGTTTATTTTGAGATGAGAATTGCAAGTATAAATTCTGGGGGTGCCCACCATAAAAATATAAACAAGAGTTTATTTTGAGATGCGAGTCATGTAATTTATCCAGAAGAAGGGCACCATTCCCTTGTATGATCTGAAATAGTTTAATATATAAACTGTGGGGGTGCCCACCAGATAAATATGAACTGATAGGAGGATTCAATTGAATTCCTTTTTGTGCAGAGAGATAGGATCATGATATAGAGTGATAAAGGGTTGTTTGGGATTTCAGTTTTCAAATTTTAATGATGGGAGGATTTGTCAGTGTTGTAAGAATAGAAAGAGAAGTAAAGGAGAAGGCAGAAATAGGTTAATGCAGAATGTTTCCCCTTCTTTTTTATTTCTCTTATCTTACATGATATCTTTTGTTTGATTCAATAAATTAAGTTATATTATATGATATAGTCTTTGCATTCGTATGTGGGCTGTTAGGCTTTTCTGAGTTTCTTCAATGCCATTAAAATAGAGAGTCCAGACTCTAGATTAAGAATACCATGTTATTCTATATTTTTGTTTCTACACTAAGATCCTATTGGGATATCTGAACTTTAATTGATCAAGAAAACATAGATAAATGTTTAGATATTCGAACCACCATCCCCTTTAACTTTGTTTCACTAGATGAATCTGGATTAATTTGATGTGGTTTTGCTGACCTGATGTATGTACTGGATATTTATCAATAACATAAGGCATATTTTTCATTGTTAGACATACTTTGGCACTTTATACCGTTTGTCCACACTAACTGCTATTTATTCACAAAGCTCTACTTTTTTTTTTTTTTTTGGGTGAATCACAAAGCTCTACTTGATGGGTCTTTAGCTCAAATTGGTAGAGCACTTGGAACATGCTCATGGGGATGGTGGTTCGAATCCACCAAGGCCCTTTTTATTCAACTGTTCATACCATCTTAATGGCACTATGACACTAATTCACATAAAAACCCAATTTTAATGGCACCTTTAAAATTTGATATATTTTTATAATTACTTTGGTTATGTTAATGAGATATTTTATTTTTATGTTAAGGTTGGTAAGATAAAAGGATTTTACAAGTATTTTTTGGTATAATTTATAAGGAAATTGCATTGTTGTAATTAATATCAAATAGCGAAGAACAGGTTTTACCAAACACCATTTTCGTTTTGAACGGCGTTCTTGAGACCGTTACCAAACGGTCATTTTCGGTCTCAGAATGCCGTTCCAGACCAGAAATGTTAAAGAACGTTAAAAAACGTTTCTAGTCTAGAACGGGCGTTTCTTTGTTGAGACATTTACCAAACGTAGCCTATGTACTCTCTACAGCTGTTCTTCTTGTTGATGCAAAGAGAAAGTAGGAAAAAAACAGTTTTTTCCAAGCCCAACAGTCTTATCCTAAACTTCGTCCTGATATTGGCTTTAAATTGTCGGAGTACTCATTCAATTTAAATAAATTTCTAGATATTGAAAGATCACAGTACAGAGTATAACAGTACATATGCATGCACTCTGTACACGTTGTAAGATTAAAGTTGGATAACAGATAACTATGGTTTGAAGGGGGGGGGGGGTTGGGGAGAGGAAATCATCAAACCTAGGTAATATTCTTTCAGATCCGCAGGGAAGACAATTTGGCAGTTTAAACACGGCTCGAATTTGGAGTTAAAGTAGTAGTCGTTAAAATCCCAGAATCTATGTTTTGTACATCAGAAATATTTCTCATAGAATGGAGAATTCAACACTTAATAACAAAGTTATAGACCATCACATAGAGTGCCCATCAATTGTCAGACGAAATGCCCACCAAAGAAACAGCGCCATAAACAGTATTAAAAGAAGCCAGGCACTAAATTACTGGAAAGAGAAGCACAAAAGAGAAGTAAATTACAGAGTAAACACGTCTATATACATACCTTGGTACCAGGTGCGCGTTGGTGGATCTCCTCTTCAGGGATAATGACAGGCCATTGCTCACCCGCGTCCCGGAACATTTGTTCGGTTTCAAGGTGCTGACCCTTCTCCAGAATCATAGTCCTGATGTTCCGGGCTGAGGTGGAAGTAGCATCGATCATCTCTTCGACGCCATTCACGAAGGTCACGGTGATCTGAGAGGGTGATCGTCCGTTCGTCGCTTCACCAGAAGCTGACACGCTGGGTTCGACTCCTTTGCCTTCCGTGCGTTGCATTGTGCCAGGAACTCCATGCACGCTGCAGTTCGTGGGTCCAGTGCATTGAACTCGATCTTCACATTCGACAGAAACTTCAACATCTCCGCTCTCGCTCAGGAAGAACAAAAACACTGAAGTGGAAGACTTTTGGTTTATAAATCAACATCTTCCTCTCTCTCACAGTCAGAATCGGGCTCATAATATAACCATTCGATGAGCATCTTATATCTGGCTTAACAATTCTAACTGTAGGTTCAATCTGTACTATAGAGTTGCCTTCCATTTTCATTGCAAATAGTTATACTTGAAAATATATATATATATTTTTTTTTTTGGTAAACAAGTCTTTATTAAGAAAAAGACATGCAAAGCTCACGGTAGCGAAGAATGACACATCTCACGCAGCCATGGAGTGGAAATGGGCCAGTCAGTTGCGTATGTTAACCACAAAGCCCTCCTAGCCAAGGAGTCAGCCACGCTGTTAATCTCCCATGGAATATAAGTGAACCTACAAGATACAAAGAAGGAAGAAAGATGGATACTGTCTTCAATGATCACACGAATCAGCATTGGTGAAGTCCCACCACCATCCTGGATATGTGTAATCAGATTTCTATTATCTGATTCAACCATAACTTGTGCAAATCCAGTCTTGATCATCTCCAATATCGCCATACGAATAGCATGAGCCTCACCAACCATAACATCCTAAAAAGTAATTGGATCGGATACAGCTATCAAAGGCATTCCCCTGTGATCTCTACAAATGAAACCAATCCCAAATCTGCATAAATCCAAAGACAGACTGGCATCACAGTTGCACTTGATAAAATCCGCAGATAGTGCTATCCATCGTTGTGTTAAGACTAAAGTTGTTGGAGAAGTAGTAGCAGCAATAGATTGAACATCCATAAACTCCTGAAATGCCTTTACAGCCGCTGAAATTACTTCACTCGGATGCCAAAGTCTACGCCCAAAGACCAGATCATTGTGTGATAACCACAAAAACCAACAAACAAAGCTGCATAAGGTTATCAACAATCGAGCTTCCTTCTTTCCCTGGTTAGAGAATGACTTCCAACCATAAATCCAATATGATATGGATGGATTTCCATTCATTAAAGAGATAGAACCAAGTGGACAACCAAACCAAACAACTTTAGCATATGCATTGCCCAAGAGAATATGTGAAGTCATTTCACATTCACCACAACGACCACACAACGGATCAACATTGATATTACGCCGATTAAGAGCATCTCCTGTTGCTAAGCCACTTGCACAAGCCCGCCATAGAAACCGCTGAATCTTGGGCATAGTACTACAATTCCAAATGATTTTCCAAACATTAGTAGGAATTGTACTCCAATCATGTAACCTTGAGGCAAACGCCGCTGAAAAAATATAAGAGACACTTTTTCAAAAGCATTTGATACTTCTCTTCATCGCTGAGTCCAAGAAACAACCCACCCAAACAAATCATCTTCCAATGGACCCCAACTCCAGTTTTGATTCTTAGGGCTTAAGGTTTGGCATCTCTAATCCTCCCCTCCTGTTGTCAGATATGCATTTTTTGTTTCTCTGCAAAAAAAAATTTTGTTTAACTTCTGTGTTGTCATTTTGATGGTTTAAGATGTCACACTAAGAGATTGGCTTATCCGAGTGATGGTTTAAGATATCATTTGATATTTATTTCCCTTCCTTTACCTATACCAGATTATTGTTGATTATGGATGAACTAGGTACTATTGACCCTAGGGAGGCTTAGGACTCCCCTTTCTAACCTTAGGAGCCATGTGATCTCAAGGATGGAAGGGTGGAAGTGAAAATCCTTCAAAATCTCAGACAGTAACTCGACGGAGGCACGAACGGATCCAGCGTCGTGGTTCCATCCATGGATCTGTCCAATATAAACTGTTGTCTGACTCGAACGGAATCAGGAACGGATTCATCCAGTGGTTCTATCTGTGGTTCTATTCCCTCTCGGGAATGTCTCAGGGTTCGGATGGATGCACGAACGGATTCATGGTGAGGTTCCTTCCGTGAATCCGTCCCTCCTGTTTTCACCATATGCCTGGACGGAGCCTGGAACGGACTCACCTTGTTGCTTCGATCCCCGAGTCCGTCCATGCTGCCTTGTGTGAAACCTAACTTTAACTTTGGGACTCAGCATAGGGCCCACCTACACACCTCTAACACTATTCTCACACATCCCTAGGTTACTTAACCAGTACGGGAGAGCATGTACTGAGGCAAACCATACTAAACACCTCAAGCGACGATCGAACAACCGGTGAGTGGGTTTTGGGTGATGTTTGGGCTTGCTTAATATGAAATATGCATTTGTTATGATACCTGTATTATCAATGAGCATACTGCATTCTTGCATATATTATCTTGGTTATGATTTGATACTACGTGGTTGTGTTTATTACTTCATTATTGAACCGGGTTACGGTGCCGGATGTGCTAGTGCTGGAACCCCAGAAATGCTTATGAAATTCATTGACTATCATCCTGCCCTGTATGTGCCGTGCCATGTCGTGCTGGTACCCATATGCTAGATGGAATGGGACGTTGATGCACCCGGAATACCTCTCAGGACGATAGGACTTGCATGTAGTATATTTACGGCTAGGATTCATTTTCCTATGCTACGACCCTTACCAATAGGGGTTTAGGTGTTGGATGATGAGGGCTCCTTGTTGCCTGTGGGGGAGAGAGGTCAGGTCAAGGATGACCACTAATCATCGGGGTCTGGCACTGGGGGGTTTTGGTGGGTTCGACCGGCGTAGGTCCCCTGGTGACGGTTGAGATTTCATTGTGGCGACAACATAAGTGACCCACAGTGTCTCCCGAGTCAGCATAGTAGCATATATCTGGACTTAGACTGTGTGCTAGGTGGAAAATCTATCAACATTTACATTCATCATGGACTATGTGTGATTGTGCATTCCCCATCCCCTCAGTGGCTCAGTGGAGCTAACCCCGTGTGTACACCTTCTTTTAGATTTTGATGCAGATGGTGGTTATCTGACTGGTCTCGAGGCCCAGCCTGGTGATTATGATGGTATCAGCACGGAGGAGCCCGATGCTGTGTCGGAGGAACACGGTGATGGATGCCCCTGTGACGATTGTGCCTACGGGTTGTGTTGATTCTTGGGATTATCCCCTCTTTTGATTCTTTTGGGGCTTTGAGCCCATTATAAACACTTATTTGTATTACTTTATATTTCTTTTGAGTAGTTACGCCATGGTCAGTCGGTAAACAGTACTAAACATTATTTGTATCACTTAGCCAGCTGAACATATTGTAACTGCTATTTAAACCCATCCGCTTGTAATTAATCTATTTTGGAATGGAATTTCCCTTTATCTCCGCATTTGTAATTACTATGCTTTACATTGATTATTGACTGTGGATTGGGACACTATGTCAATGGTCTTGGTAGCGAAAATGGATGACGCATGTCATCCTAGTCACCCCTTTGACTATACTTTATTCTTACTCGAAAATGGGGACGTGACAACTAGTATCCATTCTGAAGATACAAGGCATCAACCTCTAGAAAATATCAAAGGTTGCTGAACAGATGTAGCAAGTGTAGAGATATAGGCCGTAAAAATATGATGGGAAAATGATTTATTCCATACTAAACATGACCATGAAACCTTGAAGGAAGTATCTTTTTCTACATTGGAAATAAGAGTTTTTTTATCATCAATGTTTATGTTTAAATCCCCCCTCCTTAAGATGCATGTTTAGAATTTCTAATGAAGCACTAGCATTCATATTAAATTTGCTCTTCACACTTCACAATCAATAACCAACATATATTTTACAAAGAGTAGAAGTCCTACTCTAACCTATCCTTGCTTACAATACAAACCATTACATGTTAACACAAAATTAAAATATAGAGAGGTGGTCTGTGCACATAAATTTATAAGTACATACAGATAATTATTTTGAATAATTAACAGTAAAATCAAACTTTAGACGGATGAATAATTTTGAAGCAATTAGGATGCTACTTATGCCCGCCCTACATGAGCAAACTTCTCAAAATACACATGGTCAAACAGAAAATCATATTACAGAAACCAAATTTAAACTAGTTGCAAGAGCAAATTCCTACCTAATCACAATACACCTTAATGAGTTCATGACTAATAATGTATAGTTACAAAATTACCTTTATAAATACTATTTAATTTTATTCCCTGAGATTTTCAGATGTTGGTAAGAACATCCTAACTGCATACTTGCCCGACGGGTGGGGTAGTTGAAACCCAATATAAAGGTGTACCCAGTGCACGAGGAATCTGCCATTACAGGTCTGGGGAGAGTACTATTATACACAGTGATGTAGATTCATCATCAAAATAAGCTTATTTTATTAAGAACTAGGGCTGGGTTATATATGTGTTGGGCCTTTGATCCCATAGGTTTTCTATGTAATAGACCACTTTTATGGGCCTAAAATATGGGTAATTAGGTTGCATATGGGATTCCTTAGTTTTATTTTTATGTAATTAGTAGTCATGTGATCACTTAAGTGATCATGTGACTTGGTTAAGTGGTCATGTGATTTTTTAAGTTGGGCTGGATTAGGACTTTATAAGTCCAACAATGTTTTGAGTCTGTTTCCTATGTTATTTCACTTTTCTAGTCAGTTTAGATTGCCTAATAGATTAAGGATTAAGTTAGGCCTTTTCTCTTTAGTGTGAAAATCTACTTTTCAATCTTTTATATAAGGTTGTAAAGGGGGCAAATATTGAACATGAATTTTGATATTAATGAAAAGCATTTTCCTACTCTTCTTCTTCATTGAAGATTTTTGTCTTGTGTTTGATCAAGGTTGGTGGGATCAATGATTGATCCGATTGACACCTTGCGGTGGCAAGTCCGGGTGGTTCATTGGTGGAATTGGTATTTGATCCAAATGATACCTTGCAATGTGAAGCCCGGGTGGTTCTTTTAAAGCTCTCCTTCAAGTTCAAGTTCAAGTTCAAGAACTGATTTTTATTCAAGTTCTACTTTCTAATTTCAGTCAAAGATTCAATTTTTATTCATGTTCCTCCATCAACAAACTACTACCAATAATTTCTGCCATTACAAGTAAGTTGGAAGCATGCCCATCCCCATCCTTCTTCTTCTAATCCTCTAAACCATCAAAACCTATTTTTAACCTAACAGATTCATTTGTTCATAACAGATCCTGGTTTACTAACTTCTAGTTGGTCTCCTACCAATCTAGGACTACATTATGTAAACGGATCAAATACGGATCAGATGTGATCAGATCTAGATATTCCCTAATCGGATATAGATGCAAATCGAATTCGGATTTTTGACTATCTGTTTAAATCCCTTACTTGTGTAACCTGGACCTTCCTCCCTCGTAAACGAATACGGATGCAAATCGAAATTGGATTGTCGAATATCTGTTTACATACCTAGTCTTGTTCTGTCCTGGAGTATTAACTTCTTTTAGAACAAAATGAAAAGAGGTATAATTGAAGGAGGAGTTCAACAAGGGCTGAATGAGAACTTTGAACATTTTGCAGTTTTGGTACCTCAGAATCTAAAGATGGATAATTTGGCAGAACTCCTTTTAGGTAAGGAAAATATGTTGATGACACTGCAATGGATCACAAGTCTGACTTGGAGTTCTAACAAAAAGAACTAAAAGACAAGGGTCATAGATATTAAATATCATACACCAATCAAATGGTACTCTATCACATAAAAATAAGCAAACAATTAATAAACAATACTCACTCTCAACTGATGCAAATCGAATGCATGAGAGTTCATCCTTCAATTCCCCATCTATAAAAGCAGTAGCATGCCATTCACAGTAAAAAGATTTCTTTAGAAGTGATTTCAAAGAAGCTTGAACCTCAGACCTGAAAGCCTTACATAAGTCACATATTACATATAACACTTCACCACCATGTTGCAATTTATTCTCTCATAAAACTTAAATCTAAATAGAAATACCATTATGTAGATAAGATGAGTGTAACGGAGATGAGGATGTTGAGGAGGGTGTGTGGCAAGAACAAGAGAAATAGAGTAAGGAATGATTGTATTAGAAACAAATTGGGAGTTGTACCAATCCAGGACAAGCTTCATGAGAGCCGCTTGAGGTGGTATGGTCATGTCCAACGGAGACCTATGGATGCACTGGTAAGGAAGAGTGACCAGATTTAGTTTGACGAACCTAAAAGAGGTAGGGTCAGGCCTAAGATGACTATTGGAGAAGTGGTAAGAAAGGATATGCATGTGGTAGGGCTCGATCCTAGTATGACCGTAGATAGAATTGATTGGAGGACTAGGACCTGTGTCGCTGATCCCTTGTAGGGGAATGTTCCTAGGATGCTGTTTTAACATTTCTCTTTTACTTATTTTCTATTCTTCTTTGTTTTACTTCTTGTAATTTTTTTTACTTCTCTTATTTCTTTTATTGCCATAGCCTCTTTGGATCTATGTAGCCGACCCCATTTAGTTGGGATAAGGTTATGGTTGTTGTTGTAATTGCTACTAACCCATTTAACCATTTAAACTGGTAGTCAGAATGTTTGAACTGCCAACAACCAGGCCTGAAGAACTTGCTAGCTGTTGTGTTTTCAAAACCAATTAATGTTTGAAACATTCGATTTGTCAATAGGAAGAGAATAATTATCGAGTTCTTTTTCACCAAAAAGATGCACAGTGTGCAGAGACTCTTTTTCTCTGGAAAGATGCATTGAATGCAGGGAAAGAGAAGAAAATAGAATAACCAACTAATATTCACTCACAGGTACCTTCAGAAGTAGAAATTGATAAAGTTGTCTAAGTATTTGAAAGAAATTGACCTTGGTCGACAAATCTGTAGATCTAAACAGAAAAATATCTGTCTTAGCTGCATTGACCAATAATAGTAACTTAATAGCCTCATAATTTTCTTGCCTAAGAATTAATAAACCAGTAAAGCCAAATCATCCATGATAGAAAATGTAGGTTTTAAATTCTTTAGCAGAAGTGTTGTCTTGCATTCAAATATTGAATCACATGAATTTTCCATATGAAAGTTTGATTTGTCACTTTTCCAAACCCTTCACAAAGATAAGAAAAAAATAATTTGTGATGCATTCTTAAAGATAAGAATTCACTCATGTCTAATGCATAATCATTGATAGAGGTAGATTCAACAATTGAATTCCTCAATTCTTTGAAATCAACTTACAATGTTGGGGCACATAAAATCACCCGCTTTTAAGTACCTCGGTCCCCAGTGACGGGGTTTCCTCAGCCTTATAGGCGATAGACTATCGGTCTGATATTATGGGGGTATCATTTTGATACATTATCATGGGGTAAGGGTCATACTTCATAAAAATATTAAAATCAAATGAGGAGTCACCACCTAGGGTTAGGGCTTAGGACCCAATGGGTGTAGCCCGTTTCCGTTATGAATGGAAATGGGCTACATGATTCCATATGGTCTGGTCAGAGATTCGGGTAAGGGGTCAGGTTACAGGCATGGGAAGGTGTTAGGCACCCATCTTGCCCGGCAGAAATCGATCTTTCTGTTATAGATGCTGAAAGGGCGAATATTCTCTCTTCATAACGTATGACTACATAATGTACATTCTATTTATACTATATACATTAAAACGGGAAAACACAAAAGACGTCATTATAACGAAAAAAATGCAATGATTATACCTTCACACAAGTATTCCTCGGATCTTGGCGATCCCCTAGCTCAGGGGGAGACGGATGGATGGATCAACACCGGTTCTTTGAACAGGGTAACGGCTCTCTGGATGTGTCTTTCGTTATCTATAAATGGACAGAATAACGGCTAATAAAAAGGAAGTTTCGTTATCTGTAAGAGGACAGAATAATGGCTATAAAAAGGAACTTTCATTATCCGTATACAGACAGAATAACGACTTGGCTAGAATGGGATCGCTCTTCGCTCAAGTAGATTATCTATGGATCTACCCATAACTCAGAACATCGCTCAAAAGTCACTCACAAAGGCTTGAAAGAGGGAAAAAATTGGACTGGAAGGGTCTCCCTAGGCTTGAAATCCATAAAATGAGGGGAGGGGAACCCTCCTATTTATAGGGGGTGTCCCACACCCACGGCCCAGGATAGGTCATCCACGGCTCCGTGAATGACGTCATCCACGGCGCCGTGAATGACGTCATCCACGTCATCCTACTGACATCGTAGCTCTCCGCGATGGCGTGGTTCCGTACCCTACTACCGTAGGAGGCCTCCACAGGGCCGTGCGGCGCTGTCCACAGTGCCGTGGACAGTGTGGTCCCCTCCTTTCCACTTTTTTTGAGCCTAAATGGGCTTTTTTGGTGTTTAGAGTGTGTCTGGGCCCATGGGCCCTGTCTTTTTTGGTCCTAGGAAAGGGAAAGGGGTGCAACGTCCATCGTCCATGTCCCGTCGTCATCATCGCCAGGGGTGGTGGCAAAATTTCAGTGTCTACAGTTTGCCCCTCTTTGGCTGAGGCCTGTGCCAACAGCCAAAGGGTAAAGACAAAAGACTAACTGATTTTGTCACCAAGAGCATGTACTGCTGACGCTTTGCTCAAGGGCGGCAGAGTTGTGAAAAATCACGTGATGAATTCCTTCGATAAACTTAAAAAAAAAAAAGGAATCAAACAAGCGGTTAATTGTAAATAAATCCCTTGATAAACCACAAAGGAAAATTCATGCGATTAATCACGTGAAATCTTCCGATAATCCTTGGAAAAGACATCAAATTTGTGGGCATCCGCCCAGAAGCTGGTGGTGCCAGAAATCAGGGCCCTAAAATACCGACTCAGGCATTTTTAATACGCAAATCAGGGCGAAACTCTAAAATACCGTCTTAGGTTTTTTTTTTTTTTTTTTTTTTTAGGCACGTAATTCGGGGCAAAACCCTAAAATGCTAGCTCAGCATTTTTAGGCACATAGATCGGGGCAAAACCCTAAAATGTTGGCTCAGCATTTTTAGGCACTTAGATCAGGGCAAAACCCTAAAAGGCTTGCAGGTCGTAGGTCGGGGCGAAACTCTAAAATGCTGGCTCAGGGCAAAACCTTAAAATGCTGGCTCAACATTTTTAGGCACGTTGGTGAAATTCTAAAATACTGGCTCAGCATTTTAGGCACCCAGGTCTGGGCGAAACCCTAAAATGCTGGCTCAGCATTTTTAGGCACATTAGGTTGGGGCAAAACTTTAAAATGCTGGCTCAGCATTTTTAGGTGCATAGGTCAGGGCGAAACTCTAAAATGCTGGCTCAGCATTCTTAGGTCGGGGGCGAAACCCTAAAATGCTGGCTCAGCATTGTTGGTGAAACTCTAAAATGCTGGCTCAGCATTTTTAGGCACGGATATCAGGGAAAAACCCTAAAATACCGGCTCAAGCATTCTTAGGGTTATTTTTTGCCTTTTCTTTGATTATTTATATATTTTTTCTCTTTCTAAATCTAATCATTTCTTCCCCCCCTTATGTTTTTGCAGGGTAAGACCCTTCTAATGCTGAAGAAGTATTGCGGCACAGAGAAGGTGCTCGCATGGTATAGACATCATTCTGTCGATGATGGCAAGTGGAAAGCCACTCTTTGGTCAATCCAAGACAATGGTATGATGTACTTATAGCCGATCTAGCTGATCTGTGGAATGACACACCCCAGTCGTTCTAAGGGAAAGATTTGGTTTCAATGAGGGACGAGTCTCATCTGAAAGGCTTACTAAGCCATTCATGAGTTTTGACAATGGTTGGATGACAAAATTACACGCAAGTGTAGAAGTGATCAAGAGATCACGGCGATCAGACCATACATGAGTCCGGTAGTGGTCGGATAAAATGATGATTGGATGATAAATTGTTCATGGGTTTAGATAAAAAAGGATCAATTTGTACACGAGTATAGTGGGGATTAATCAATCTGTATGTGAGTTCAGTAGAGATTAAAAGATTTAGAGGATTGATCAGTACAATGGAGATTAAAAAATTCATGGTGTGATCAAACTATACATGAGCATAGTGAGGATCAGAAAGTTCAATGATTAACTTGTACATGAGTACAAAGAGGATCAGATGACGAATCAATCTGTACATGAGTACAACAGAGATTGAAGATTCATGGGATGATTGAACTACACATGAGTATAGCAAGGATTAGAAATGTCAATGATTAACTTGTACAAGAGTGCAAGGAAGATCAGATAATGGATCAATCTTGTACACGAGTACAATGAGGATCAAATGATGGGTCAATCTATACACGAGTACAATGGAGACCGAAAGATTCATGGGATGATCGAACTACACGCGAGTATAGTGGGGATCAGAAAGTTTAAGGATTAACTTGTACACGAGTACAAGGAGGATCATATAATGGATCAATCTTGTACGCGAGTACAATGAGGATCAAATGATAGGCCAATCAGAGACCGAAAGACTCATGGGATGATCGAACTACACGCGAGTATAGTGAGGATAAAAAAATTCAATGATTAACTTGTATGCGAGTACAAAGAGGATCAGGATGATGGGTCAATCTGTACACGAGTACAATAAAGACCGAAGATTCATGGGGTGATCAAACTTCACACGAGTATGGTGAGGATCAGAAGAGTCAGTGATTAACTTGTACATGAGTACAAGGAGAATTAGATGATAGGCCAATCGGAGACCGTGATCAAACTACACACGAGTATAGTGAGGATCAGAAGATCTGCAAAGTCGTCAAACTATACACGAGCATAGTGGGATCAAAAGAATTAATGACTGATCAAGCTGTACACGAGTGTAAGTAAGATCAAAATTGCACGAGAGTGCAGGATTCATTAAAAGATATGGTTGAATCATACCTAAATCTGGTATGACCGGAAGATCAAATCAATAGTGATCTAAAAATCCAAATGCACATGAATGCAGAAGTGATTAAGGACTTGGTCAAACTATATATGGGGCCAAATGATTGGAGATCGAGTTGTTCATGAATTCAACAGTGATCAGATAGTCCAATTGCACGTGAGTGCAAGAATGATTGAAGGTTTGGTCAAACCGTACGAGGGTCTGATGGAACTAAATGATCAAAGACCAGACTATATATGAGTTCTGCCATAATCAGATGAGTAGGTTGCACGCGAGTACACGGAATTAAGAATTCAGATCGTATATGATCAAGGAATTGGTCAGGAAAATGCAATCCTATGCATGTGTAGCCATGATGAAAATGGAAAAACAATCCAACATGCATACCATTAGATGCCAGGTAGTGCATGGGTACTATAATGACGAAAATGAGATAGTACATGAGTGCTGTCATAATCAGAGTACTGGAATGCTTAAAGGAAAATGCAATCCTATGCACATGGATCCATGATGACAATGGAAAAGAAGCCTACCATTAAAACTCAGGTAGTTCGCGAGCATTATGATCCAATATGCAACAAAATAATCTTATGCAAATAATTTTTTATATTTTTATATATTTTTTATATTATTTTTTTTTACTTTTTTTTGGCACACAAAGAGCATTACTTTATTTTTATATATTTTTTATATTATTTTTTTTGGCATACAAATGCAAATTATGTTGTGTAAAAAGGAAAACACAATCCCATGCAAGTAATCAATTCTATGCAAATGTTTATGACACAAATACAGGCAATGAAAAGCAATCACATACAACCATAGATACTTACCAATATTCTCCATTTTTGTGTTGCATAACACTTGTCCTTCACAAAAGCTTAGTGAACAATTATATGTTACAACATCACCAAAAACCCTTGGTAGAGAAATCTGGGATTTACTCAAACAAATTTATTTTCTTTTTTAAAAAACTTTATTTGTTAGAGAAATTTATTTTGAAAACCTATGGTTATTCACATTCTGACTCAGTAATGCATAAATCCATAGAGGCATATTATTCACATCCCGTTACACACGTAGGCTCGACAAACATCGATTGGCCAACATCGAATGGGTGTGGTGAATTTTTGATAAAGTGAGTCAAAAGGGTAAATTGAGGGAATGTGTATGAACAAGATGGGTGGATAGGTCACTCTTCCCTTCCTTTATGGAGAGTCATGGCATTTTGTCCCAGACAGTATCATCCTTCTCCGCTTATACAGTCATTTCGCCTTTTAGGCTGAGACTCTTCAATGACTAGGAGTCGATCCTCATGGACAACATGCTCTTGCCTGGTGGATTGCCCCAAGGAAACAAATCTTTTTCCTCATGCTCCTTTATCCTTCTTATCTTGGATAGTGATTGCCCCAACGACAAGTTAATTCTTCTGGTCATCTTACTGGTTAAGAGGGTGAGTACAAAACTGTTGGCATTTAATCCTCTAATCATCTCTTCATAAGCCATAAGACTTTGTGATCTTGGCAGACGTGCTTCTTTTTCTTTATACCATCGAATCGCATCAAAGAGAGAGGGATACCAATAGGAAAGGGGAAAAGTAAAAATATGATAGATATGATGCAAGTGAGCAAAAATGAAAAGTTGTACATGAACGAATGAAAAACTGTATATGTGGGAGGACCAAACTTGATTATTACTTCATCAAGTTGCCTACGTACCCCAAATAGGGATCAGGTCGAACGTAGTTCAGTACAAAAATGTTTTAATGTTGAAGTCTTGATAATTAAGTTCTATCATAGCTAGGTGAGCTCGAAGCTGTGGACGAGTGTCTTATCATCATTTAGCCCGGGAGGGCTTTACTAGGTTGTAAAGGCTCGAATGTGCCCCTAAGGTCCAACCATGACTTGGTACTTCTGCTCCCAAAATTCTATTAAGAGTCTGGTAACTGAACTAGTTGGGGAACCCTTATTTTCAGTAGTGTAGTCGAGAAGTTTGGCAATCCCTCTCGTGTTTCAACTGAAGACTTTGGTAATTCAACCTTGATAATTTTGACAATATTGTCTCTAAAGGAAAAGTGGCTATTTTTGCCCCCATGGTCTAAGTGCTCCCAATTATTTGCAATGTCTTGAGCCAATGTATCCTCTCTTCTCTTTTTTTTTCTTTTTTTCGAACTCTTATTTTTTTTGCTCTCTCCTTTTTTTTTTTCACCCTTGTTTCGTTTTTTTTTTTTTTTTTTTTTTTTTTGAACTCTTATTTCTTTTTGCTCTCATTTTTTTTTTTGAACTCTTGTTTCTTTTTACTCTCATTTGTTTTGAGATTGGCCCAATTTTGGTTGTGGAGATGGAGCTATTTTTTTTTTTTTTTAAATCCTTCGGAAACGTATTGCCCTTGTGACATCTTACTTCACCGAGGAGATTTCTTTCGGTTAGACCCTAGAAGCTAAGGGGACATTTTGATGAGCAAGAGGATACATGGATAATGAGGTGTAGGTGGGCCATAGTGAGTTTTTTAAAGGAAAAGGCTAAGGCACAACTGGGGGACTAGTAGATTTTGTTGTCTCAGGGTTTATTTGGGATGACTAGTGGCCAGAGGGCACCTCCCTTAATAGGCTTTATGAGATGAAATCTTCATCTAGGCTTCTGGCTCGTTGGAAGGGGATCAGATGTATGGAAAGCTCCAGATCTTTGACCATCAAGACTTTTAACATTGGAAAAATGGGTAGTAGATTTTTTTTTTTTTACCAACAGTCATGAAATCATCACAAACTGCTATTTGGATGAATTGAAAAAAGAAAGAGTTTGGATAGATGGAAAAGATACATATTCATTGATAATTGTGGAAAACACAGTGGATGAAATTACAAAAAGAAACTTAATTGAATGAAAACCTAAAGACCTAAGGGATACAGTCTCGATGATGTTTTTAGTGCGATCCCATCTACTCAAGAGTAATGTACTGCTGCTTCTTTGTCATCGGACCATGTAGTCTATACCATCAAAAAGTGCCCTTCTAACCAGAGCTGGGTTTAGGGAGTGGACGAACAAAGGTCTACAAAGAAGAAGCAACGAACAACCTGGTGCAACTAGCAGTCAGGTTAAGATGGGATACTGAAGTTGGTGCGATTCTATGGTGGGCTCTCCCAGCCTCCCAAGAGAGGTTGGACGGAGCTCCCACCTACGGGTGGAACCTGGTGTAACTTGCAGTCAGGTGTTTAGTTTCTGCCATACCAGTGATGTTGCGGGTCCTCTCCATGTAGTGGGTAAAGGTAGTCATGCTTCAACTGAGGTAGCAAATACCCTATCTCCTCAAGTGGTTTCTCCGATGGGTGTGAACTCAGAAGCTGGTCTAGATGAAACTCCTCCTTCATCCCTGGGTGCTGGTGTGCAAACTCGCGCATGGTTATCCTTCTTCAAGGCCTCTCCTTCAGCTCTTCAAGGACTCTCTCTTCAGTTTTCTCAGCCTACCTTGTTCGAAGGAAATCCTGTCATTCATTGCCCAGCTAACGTGGTGAACGAGGAGCTACACCTTTGGAAGAATACATGTGTGGGTTACTTTGTGGGTCGTAGGCCTACATTTGAGTATATTAAATCCTTTCTCCCTAGGCTCTGGAATCTCTCTGGTCAGGTTGCAATTAAACTGATCGACAATGGCATCTTGGTATTCCAATTTAACAATGAAGAAGATAAATTCAAGGTCTTGGAGGAGGGGCCTTGGACCCTTTTGAGCAGGCCGCTCATAGTCAGGCCATGGGATCATACTGTACCTCTGAAGAAGATGGAGCTATCTTCTGTTCCTATTTGGGTTAGGCTGCCAGCTCTCCCCTTCCATCGTTGGACTTCTTCAGCGTTGAGCTTGATCGGCAGTGCCATCGGTATCCCTAAGTACTCGGATAGATTCACGTTATCAAAGGAAAGGTTATCATTTTCTCGTATCTGCATCGAGATCCAAGCCACGGCGGAGCTTCCCAAATCTATCATTGTTTCCCCTGAAGGTGCTCCAAGTTTTGAGCAGGTCATTGAGTATGAGTGGTTGCCACCGAGGTGTGTCTCTTGCTGCTCATTTGGTCACTCAACATTCCAGTGTTCTAAATCTGCTCCCACTTGTCGTCGTAACCCCGCCTCAGGCCACCAGAGAGTAGGCATTCTTCCTACCTCCCTCCTTATCAACGTCCCTTTTGTAGTGAAGGGGATTCTCCCGCAGCCGGTGCCGGATCTAAGAGTTGGAGTGAGAAGCTCAGAAGAGTTGACCGTTGAGGGCCTGCAAAGCTCTACTGCTCCCTCTAGCAACCTGGTTGATGTTGGGCCCAATATTTCGCTCTCTCTCGCTACTTCGCCTGCTGATGCAGATAACACTCTGTAGTCTTGCTATTCCAGGCACTTGGATGGTTTGCCAACTCTGAGAGATGCATTAGGGGCTGCAATCCAAATTGGCACGACTAACCCTTTTTCTCCCTTAAGTTCAAATGGGTTGGAGGTGGATAGTGATGTGTCGGTTGGAGAGGAGGCTCTTCACGTGGCTATATCTCATAATATAGAAGCAAATGACAATGGAGTTGAGGTGGGCCTTCCCTCCTCTGGTGGGCCTGTTTTGGGTCCTCTCCTCTACATGCAATGGGGGGATTGAGCTAGTCGTGGACCTGGGTTCTCGTGGGCTTGATATTGAAGTTCATTTGGAAGATAGGAGTATTGTGGGAACTGAAGCCCAAGACCCACCTTCCCCAAAAAAAATGAAGAAAAAGAAGAAGAAGAAGAAGTCGTCAAATAGAAAGAAAATCGGGTCGGGTGTGTGTCGAAGAAGCTCGAGGGTACGTAAGCCTCCTCCTCCGAGATGGGATCCAGGAGCTTCTAAGGTAGAAGTAGTAAATGACTCATCTCGGCTGCAAAATTCCTTGATCCTTGATTCTGTTTCGACAATTGTAAAAGATATGGATGCTACCAGTCCAGCTTGGAATATCATTGGGAATGATGGTGATATTGGATCTGAAGGTGTTGGATCTCGTGGAGCTCCTATAGGGAACCTGTGGAGAGATCCAAGAGCAAATGGTAGTGGTTTCGACATTATTGATATCCCGAGTCCTTTCGTTGCCTCAAGCAACCACCGCGGGAGATGGGTAGTTGCTCCCATTCCTCCCTATAACCCTAACGGGAATAAGATTAACTTTATAATCTCGTAATTTTTGTTTGGGGTTGATTGTGTCCTTTAGTTCTTCTTTGGGTTGTGTCCTTTCAGCTTGCTTTGGCTGTAGGTTGTGGAGTTTTTCTCCTTGTATTTTCTTTTCTTTTTCTCCTCTCCCTTTTCTTTCTCCTCTTTTTGGGGGGAAAGTTTCTCTCTTCTTTTATATAATTTCTTATTCATCCAAAAAAAAAAAAAAAAACCAGAGCTGGGTGTTGGAACTATTTTAAATTAGTCAACAAGACTAATGCTTGTCAAGTTAATGACCATAGTTTAACGCCTTCGGGCGATAGCTCAATCTTCCCAGCATCCAACAAATCCTAGATGGCGTGTCAGAGGTAGAAGCATTGATCAGTGGGATGACCCGCCTGGTTATGATAATGGCAATACAGGTTTGGCTTGTACCATTTCGGTGGAGGATCACTGATTGAACATGGAGGGATGGTGCCTAAAAGCCCTGCTTCTCTTAGCTCTGTGTACAACACGACCATGGTTGCCCCTAGTTTAATTTGCCATTGTCTTTTTCCCTGAGTTTGTTGGAGCGACAGGTCTTGTTGTGCCATGAGGGGAACCGATGTCGGAACTTGCGCTATTTTCCGCCTTGGAGATGCATCCTAATAGATCATAACCCGTTTGGGTGTGTCAGAGGATTCAGAGAATTTTCTTAAAGAAGACTCTAAGGCCACTTCTTTTGGGCCAGCTAAGTTAGGTAGATTCCTCCTAATGTCCTTTGCTAATGCATTTGTCATTAGGACTACATCATGTATGTCATGAAGGAGTTTCCTCACGGGGTTTAATCCTGATATCAGCAAAGGTTGCTGATGTTTTGACCAGTGAGACTGTTGAGGTATGCCCGACATACTCAGAATGACCTGTCGAAGGACACTTCGAGTAGCAAAAGCCTCTCCATATATTTATTTAAGCTCTTGAAGGATGTCGTCATTCTCTTGGTTGAGGAGAGTAACTTCATGAGACAACTTTAGGCACTCTTCATCCCTCGTCCGTAAGATTTGATGCACAATTTGTTCCTGGAGATTGAAGGGCAAAAGGTTTACCTGAGATTGCAATTCTGCCAAGATTTTTTCTTCCTTGGATTTTTCACCATCTTCAGGCTCACTTGGCTCTCCCACACTGGCAACAATCATATTGATCGATGGAAAAAGGGAAGGTTCCTTGACGTCTCGGGTGACTGTCATTGATAGAGACATTTGTCCTGTCGTGACCTCTTTTGAAGGAATTGACAAAGTCCGGATCAAAGAGGTGGGATCAAACCCTTTTAAATCTTCTTCGAGAACATTGATTGTTTGATCGTTAGGATGTTGCTCCGCCCTCATCTTGAACCTTCCTGCTTCCAGCAGGTCCTAGATAGCATGCCCGAGTGCAATGCATTCATCAGTAGGATGCCCCTTCTGGGTGTGATATTCACAGTACTGATCTGGGTCATACCAAGATGGTGGGGGATCCCTGACTGGTCGCGGAGGAACCGTGCCCAAAAGTCTCAGTTTCTTCAATTCAGCATATGTAAGAGACCTAGCCATACCCAAATCGATGAACTGACGTTGACTTGAATTTGTCATATTCTCCTTTGAGTTTTGACTATGATTTTGCATTGTGTGGCTATATTGGCCATGTGCATTTCTAACCAACTTGTCTTCAATATGTTTTCCTATGGCCATTAGCTCTTCAAAAGTCTTGAGGTGTTGGTAGTAAAGGCAATTGTGACATTCTCCGTACAGATTTTCCAAGATCATCTCCACCTGTTCTGCTTCTGTCGGGTGATTCTATCATCTTTACAGCCTTCTCTCTAAACCTTATAATGAAATTGTAGAACCCTTCAGTAGGGCCTTGCCTTATTGTCTCCAACTCTCTCCGTATGACATCCACTTCAGTGTTGTATGAGTATTGCTTTGTGAAGGCTTTCACCATCGTTGACCAAGTCTGAGTCTGTGCCTGATCCAACTGTGTCAACCATCGCAAAGCAGGTCCAACAAGTGAGTAGAGAAAAGTCTACCCCATTTGATTTTCTGTGAGGTCCCAAGATTTAGCCACCATAGCAAAGATTTTGGGATGAGCTTTAGAACCACCTGAACCATCAAATTTATCCAATTTCCATTTGAAGTCTTCGGGTATCCTTCCTTCAGGGAAGAACACCAAGTCATCTTCAGGCTCCTCGCGAATCATGTTCTTGACAGCAATTTCAAGCTTTTTAACTTTCTCCCTCATCATACGCTCCCTTTCAGTCTCGGGATACTCCTGAGGTGTGTTGATTATGACATCTTCTTCTTCCATCACAATCCTGGTGGGTACCCTAGGCACTGTTGGGACTACTTTGTGAGTCATAGGCTGAGCATGCTCCGGCTCCCTGAAAGTAGGTATTGTGCCTCCTTGGGACATGTCTTATACTGTTTGCAAGATTTGCACCATAAGTTGCTTCATCTCTACCATCTCAGCTTGTAATTGGTTCATTTTCCGACCCAACTGTACTTCGGGTGGATCACTGCCTAACGAATCCATGGTGATTTTGTTCGAAAAAAGCCTGACTGAACTCTGCCTCACGATGTTGAGTGGAGAAAGGGAACTTTTGAATGCCTCTGGATTGGATCGGACCAATTCAGGTTAGCCTATTGTCATAACGGGCTCACGCGGGTAATAGGAAGTCTTTTGATGTGAATTGTGCTTTACATAAGTTAGAGAGAATTATTTCAGGTCACAAGGAATTTACTTGAGTATGCAAATTTTTTATTTATTTTTTGTATTTTATTTTATTTTGGCTGAAGTAATCGAAGTTGTCATCAGAATTTCTAATATTATAGAAACTCCCTCAGACCATACTTCAAATGTCATCGTCGCCCAAACATTTCTTAAAAGGAAAAATAAACAAACAAAGAAGAAAGCCTAGTTTCAAGTTCCTGATGACGATATCTTGAATCAATACGAGGTGCCCCATTTTCGAGTGACACGTAGGATTCCATCATATGGGAGTGGACTCCCATCTTTCTTCGAGGGACTATTGTGGGACTATGGAATTCCCTACTTTGGGCGGTATCTCATATTGAGGCCAGATTAATCATCAGGTGACCTTAAACTCAGGCCTTCTCTAAGCTAATAAGGGTTAGTTTGTGTTGTATCCTAATCATGTATGATCTATTTTCCTACATGATGCATACAATGGGTAGGCTAATAGGACAGAAAAGGTCACCCTTGACAGAACTGATATACCTGTCGCTTGCGTGAGTTATGGGTACGTGGTTCTTTTAATATACCTGGAGAGTAGGTCACACACTCTCAGAGTAACCGTGCTAGTGCCTTTTTTGAGTGGCTAAAGCACCCCACAACACACTAGTGATTACCCTCGCTGGTGATCCTAAACTCGTATAGTAAATATCAAAGGCTGTGGCTTCACCGTGAATTACCCATGACTACTCAAGGGGTCCAACGGCTAACCATGGGGTAAATGTGTTCCCATGTTGTGTGTGTGTGCATGAAAGTGGTACAGGAAGCGGTTATCATCCGATCACAGAGTACTTAGTATGACGTACCTCACCTCCTCGAGGATAAAGGTATGATAGGGAGTACCCTCGTCGTTTGATTTCACTTCGAGCACTATGCATGATGTAGTTAGTACAAAGAAAAATTAGCCACACAAGTTTTCACACAAAATTGGAGAGACTATTCTTGCATTTATTGGTAGCATCTATTTTAGAAAGCTTGACCTCAAGTGGGTGTTCACCCACTAATCCCCAGTGGAATCACCACTGTAAGTACCTCGGTCCCCGGTGATGGGGTTTCCTCAGCCTTATAGGCGACAGACTATCGGTTTGGTATTATGGGAGTATCATTTTGATACATTATCATGGGGTAAGGGTCATATTTCATAAAAATATTAAAATAAAATGAGGAGTTGCCACCTAGGGTTAGGGCCTAGGACCCAATGGGTGTAGCCCTATCCGTTATGAACGGAAACGAGCTACATAATTCCATATGGTCTGGTAAGAGATTCGGGTAAGGGGCCAGGTTACAAGCATGGGAAGGTGTTAGGCACCCATCTTGCCCAGCAGAAATCGGTCTTTCTGTTATAGATGCTAAAAGGGCGAATATTCTCTCTTCATAACGTATGACTACATAATGTACATTTTATTTACACTATATACATGAAATGGGAAAACATAAAAGACTCCATTGTAACGACAAAAATGCAATGATTATACCTTCACACGAGCATTCCTCGGATCTTGGCGATCCCCTGGCTCAGGGGGAGACGGATGGATGGATCAACACCGGTTCTTTGAATAGGGTAATGGCTCTCTGGATGTGCCTTTCATTATTTGTATGTGGATAAAATAACGGCTAATAAAAAGGAAGTTTCGTTATTTGTAAGCGGACAGAATAACGGCTATAAAAAGGAACTTTCGTTATCCATATACAGACGGAATAACGACTTGACTGGAATGGGATCGCTCTTCGCTCGACTGAGTAATCGATGGATCTACCCACAACTCAGAACACCACTCAAAACTCACTCACAAAGGCCTGAAAGAGGGCAAAAATAGGATTGGGAGGGTCTCCCAAGGCTTGAAATCCCTGAAATGAGGGGAGGGGGACCCTCCTATTTATAGGGGGTGTCCTACACCCACGGCCCCGGATAGGTCGTCCACGGCGCCGTGGATGACATCATCCTGCTGACGTCGTAGCTCTCTGCGGCGGCGTGGTTCCGTATCCTACTGCTGTAGGAGGCTTCCTCAGGGTCATGGGGCACTGTCCACGGCGCCGTGGACAGTATGGTCCCCTTCTTTCCCCTTTTTTTGAGTCTAAATGGGATTTTTTTGGTGTTCAGAGTGTGTTTGGGCCCATGGGCCCTGTCTTTTTTAGTCCTGGGAAAGGGAAAGGGGTGCAAGGGGTGCAACGTCCATCGTCCAAGTCCCGTCGTCATCATCGCCAGGGGTGGTGGCAAAATTTCAGTGTCTACACCGCTGGTTGGCTCAAAAACTACAGTCTTAAGGAAGGTAAATCAGCCCTTAAGCATCATAGAGATAACGATGAAACTATCCATTATAAGCGTTTAACCGCTCTACTATGTAAGTAACACGGCTCTTCTTGCAAAGCCAAGTTCCCCATTAATGCTGAATGTATCTTAGCTGAAGTGAGTTAATTCATAGCAAATTCTAAATAAAGTTGCTTCTTGCATTGAATTTTGCTTCAAATCAGTACCAAAATATGTCAAGTAGAGACTGACATCTAAAAAATGAAAAAAATTATTTATGAATACTTTGGAAAAATTATGAATCATAGCAATATGGAAAAATGTATCCTGAGTAATGGGAAGGTGAGAAATCAATTTTGCTTATGTTAAATAATGACAATTGAAATTTAAATATTAGATAACTTGTTTTGCCAGCTTGGTGTTAAATTTAATCATATGAAACGGGTTATAATAAACTGGAAGGCTGCAAGGGTTCCCTGATCATTTTTGGCCATGTTGTTTCCTTTAGGCCCGAGGAGGATAAAACTTCCAATATCTTATGGTTCATGATAATACGATCCTTCCAATAGGCATGATCAACTTTGAGGAAGACAATAATTTTCAATTCTTACTTCTCAACAATTAGTTAATTGACACTCCTAGCCATATAATGGTTCTGAAGATCATAACACAAACATAATTAATCCCTTATTTGAACAATAACCAAAAAAAAAAAGAAATTTCTCCAGTTACAAAACATATATCAAGATAAGAACAGAATGGCTTCACAGATAACATATAATTATAAGGCCCCCTTTCAGACCTTGGATTTCCAATATTAATAGGAATGTGGAGGAAATCCTCTATCTTATCCTGGGCTCTTCTACTCTTCATAGCCATGTGGTGCTCCTTCTCCCTCTATTAGGCCTGCCCCTAGCTCTTTTAGTACCTTCAATCTGAATGAAGTCACTCCTCTGAACTGGAGCATCCGACAGACTCGGTCAAACATGGGCATACCACCTCAAGTGACTTTCTTGTAGCTTATTTTGAATCAGGGGTACTCCCAAACCCGCTTTGATATGGTCATTCCTTATTTTATCCTTCTTGGTTTTGCTGTTCATCCATCTCAACATCCTCATCTCCATTACACTTAGCTTATCTATATGACGCTTCTTAACATCCCAACACTACGCCCCATACATCATAATCGGTCTTATGATTGTCGTGTAATCTTTTATGGTAAGCTTTAAAGGAATCCGTTGATCACATAACACTCTGGATGCACCTCTCCACTTCAGCCATCTTACTTTAATCATCTGAGATACATCATCTTCTATATCACCAACCTTACTGATGATTGATCCAAGATACCTAAAAATGCCACTTTGCGGAATCTCCATCTCATCAAGTTTCACCCCTTCGTACTTCGTCCCAGAGTCGCTAAATTTATATATCATATACTCCGTCTTTGCTCTACTTATCTTAAACCTTTTGATTGCAAGGTTGATCTCCATAATTCTAGTTTGATATTAATTCTAATTTTGGTCTCATCTACCAAAAACAATGTCATCAGTGAAAAGCATGCACCAAGGAACCTCATCTTCAATGCCTCTAGTTAGCTCATCCATGATAAGTGCAAACAGATAAGGGCTTAATGCTGATCCTTGTGCTATGGAGGAGAAATGTTTCAATTTAAAAAAAAAATAAAGATTGGACTGCTAGTAACCCAATTAAACCAAGAACCCCCCAAAGCCAGACTTTTCCTCTTGATTTCCTTATGTATACATGTAAAACCAAAATCAGATCAGACCAAACTCGATAGTAATTTGATCACAAACTGATAGCAATAAATCGATAAAAACCTGGAACAAAATCAAAACCAACCAAAACTGAAACTTCCTTAACGTTTAGTTTGGATTGGCTTAGTAACAAATGAAAATGGGCTCAGCCTAATAGAAACCGCACCAAACCGACCAATTGACACCCTAAGTAAAACGATATCGTATATTAGAAGGGCAATACCATCATTTCATGTGAGGAGGCAAGAAAAATACATTTGTGTAGAGACTCCAGAGAACCTTTTTCCAATAAATATATAGGAAAAGGTTTTCTAAACCGCCAACTGCCTCTCTCTAGTCTCTTCATGAAATGACCTCTTAGCCCCATGGTTTTAATCCTTCTTAGGAAATGTCAGCGCATATACCTGAAGAGAATAGGTTTTCCAATAATCAAAATGAGAAGAAGACTTAGTTATATACACAAGATAACAGTTGGACTAAAGAAATCAAGATTCTAACCAACTAAGAGTACACGTGATAATACAAGAGTTTGTTATAGGTAGCTATAACACGTGTCAGTCTATGGAGGTTTTTCCTTATCAATAACTTTTTGATTTTTTCGATGTTAAGTACCAAAAAAGACCGAGCATCATTTAAAATGACGAAGCTATCCTCTGGTAGCAATGGCTGGATTTATTTAAATTGTTTCATTCTACCCTCTTCGTTCTACTTTTTCTCTAAAATCCATTTGTTCTTATTCTTTCTTTTTTTCCAAGTTTGTTTCAAGATACGGTTTCATCACTGGTGGTTGTTATGGAGGTTTTAGGGTTTATGGCTATCTTTAGATCCAAAACATTTTGGTAAATCAACTCTTAATCTTGTTCTATGTGTTCTTTGTGTGTGTTTTGTCAAGGATTTGAATTGTTTTGATAATTTTTCTCCTTTGTTTTACGACCTTTTTTAAGAAATGAAGTCTGGCTTACAATTCTCTCATATTTGGCTCTTCTTTCTTTTGGATCTGATAAGCTGTGTTCATCTAACTTCTGCATCTGCATTTTGCAGCAGTTCGATGAGGCTTCTTGGAAGCCTCTTCCTGTTCATCATTTGGTCGACACGAGGAGCAGAAACGCTTGCGGTGACAAGTGACCAAAGATCTTTGGATGCAATTTTGCAAGGTTACGCTTATAGAAGTTTCGTTTGGCCACGAACTGGCATCTGGTAGTCTGAGAAAGAGGGGCCTCCAAAGCTACTTTGAGTTCAAGATTCCTACACGAATTGAAGTGCGACCTTACATAAAGAGGTTGGTTCTGGTTTACCAGAACCTAGGAAACTGGTCGAATATCTACTATCCACTACCTGGATACAATTATTTGTTTCTTGTTTTAGGTTTGGTGAGCTATGATGATTCCAACTTATCTACAACTGATCTTTTAGAAGTAGACATAAGGGCGTTTGCAGGTGACCCGATATTGATCCGGTGGTTTGGTTAATCAATCAATTCCAACTGAGTTATCTCCCAAATGTGTAGTGTTTAATCTTTTTGGAGAGACCATTTTAGTAATGTTTCATCTGGAAATGTCTGTTGAGCAGTAGAACAAGGTTATTTCAGCCTGGTCGTGGAGTCTTCTGCATCATCTCCAGAGCCTATGATGTGCTATCGCCACCTCCATCTTCAAAGGGAGATGAGAATAATATCAGTTGGTGGAAGATTCTAGGCTTTGTCGGTGCTCTGTCTCTTGGTTTGGCATTAATACTGATACTGTGGTGGATTCGGAAAAACAAGAGGCAGAGGTTTTTTGGAGATGTGGAGGTGACAAAATTTACGGAAGATGAAATACCTGTCACCACAAGAGAGGGCGGACGTACTACAGAGGTATGGAATTTCCTGAGGAGATGGATGAAGTGGTAAGGGGTTACATGGCAAGGGAGATCCAAATAGAACTCAACCCCACAACTAGATCTGGGAAGCCAAGCTGAGGAGATGTGGCTAAGGTTTCTAGGTTTTTGCCATTTTCTCCTCGAGGAAAAGGTTTGTACAGATATCACATGGATCTCCTGAGTCTTGAGTCTCTTGGCTTCACCCCGACATTTCTTTCCATCTCTGTTCTCCCCCATGTAGCAAATTTGCTTCTGACGGAGAAAATAATAAAAGCTTGGTTGGATATAATGGTCTCTCTCTCTCTCTCTCACACACACACACACACACATCTTTTCTTTCTTTCTTTCTTTCTTTTTTTCTTGGGAAAATTACGCGCACACCTTCTATACTTTGCCTTAAGTACAAATCAACCCAAGGTTTTAAAAAATGAACGAATACACCCCCTATACTTTCAAAACCATACTAAACTAATTGTCCATTAGGCATCCCACGTTAAGTGATGATGTGGCATTGAGAGTGGATATAAAAATACATTTTTGCCCTTTAAAACTTAACCCATTACCAAACCAGAGCATCGTCTTCCCCAAAACACTATTTTGTGAAAAGTTACGAAATAGAAGAAGAGAAGAGGTGAAACTAGGGTTCTTTGTCTTCTCCAAAACATAAAATCCAAAAAGAGAAGAGGCGATTTAGGGTTCATTGTTCCCAACCCTATTCACCATCTTCATCGTTCCCAACCATGTTCATCATCTGATTCATCCCTGTCTGTGTCTTCATCGTTCTCAACCCTATTCATCTTCCTTCTCTCTTCTTCGTGTAAGTAATAGGAGAACCAATAGACATTCGCAGCTAGGAGAACTAGTGGACCTACTTTGGCAAGCCAGTGTACACTCCTATGGAATTGCGGACTCTCGTGAATGTAACTCCGTTAACAAATTAATACTGATTCCACCCAAATTGTTGATTGTATTGAACAGTTGAAATTGATTTGAATTCCACCCAAATTGATTTTAAGAAAAGAAAACCAACATAAACATGTATTTGGAGATTAATGGCTATGCTCGCATGTCCTGATTAATGGTTTTCTTATTATTCTGCACTTTAATTCTTGACAAATCTCTGGAAACCATTAACAATTGACACAATGTACTTGATAATTTGCATATGATCACTGGTATAATCCGGTGGAAAGTGTACTATAGTATTATGAATTTAGGCTTGATTTTGAATAATATCTTTTAGTTTCAACTGTTTCTGTTATAGCTGAAGTCCTAAGTTTTACCAGTTGTTCATATACCACAAAGATCTAGCAATTAGAAATTAGTGACTAAAATATTAATGTGCTTTTAATTAGCTGCCCTCTAAGAGTTAGTTGCTAGGATGAGATGTATACCACAGTTTACAGAAAGCTATTGTTGTGGGGTTGCAGTAATTGTAAAAGATGGCAAAGAAACTGCAATCGAAGATGCAATCTCTAAGTGAAATTGGGGATTAGCAGCTTCAACAACTTTGGAAACTATTTCATAAGCCATTAATGTTTTACATTATGATCTCAAAAGAAATCAAAACAAAGTTGATCTCAAAAGACACATCATTTTATGTGCAAGTTTGGAAATTTTATGGTATAAGTTCAGAGGCATCTAAAGCATGGTTGTAATCCAAATTGAAAGGGATAGCTAAGGAGGCTAGAGAGCTTTTGCTAGTAAGCTATATTAAAATTCAGAATGGTTAGATAAGCCATGTTTTGCTGCTAAAAAATAGGAACTTGCATGATTCAGAAGTAAATTGAAGTTACAAAGGAGAAGTCAAAACACAATCAATAATCCAGCTACTAGACAAAGGGATGTTTTCCTAATATTGGGAAAGAGCTTCATAAGAAATCAGAAGCACATTAAATCACACAGATCTAGCACACAATTGACTAAGGATTTCATCTTCTAAGGACTGCAAAGAGGCTATTGAACTTTTCTCTCTCCCTCTCTCTCTCTCATAATATCTATTTCTATATCTATATATCTATCTATCTATATATATATATATATATATATATATATATATATATATATATATTTATTTATTTATAAATATATAAATAATCTTGTTGTAACCTTGCAGCACATCAACACATCGCACATAAAATGATAATGCAAGTCAATTTAATTTATACATTTTAAATTGAGTGAGTTTGCTAGACACTTATCCAATGGTAACTACAATCCTCTCATACATATCTAGAGCTACTAATAGCATCAAATAGCTCTTTCAAAAGACTAGGTTCAATAACTAGCATCAACTGCAATGCTTCCTGCGTACAAGTTGGATGAACTGATTTTAACCAAAGGGCATTTATCTCCAAGGGCTGGTGGAGGTGATACCATACCTGATTAGACAAAGGGATTATATCCAATGATAGGTGTAAGTGAAATAATATCTAAGATGAAGCAGTTGAAGGAAGAGGTTCTAAATATGAAAACTTTGTTGGTTGTTGTAATAACATTGTTTGTTGTACTCTTTGTTATTATTGTTGTAAAAAAATGATAAAAGAACCTATAGATCTATGTTTATATTTTGACAATTATTACTAATGAAATGATCTATGAATGTTTTGAAGCATTGAGTACAAGAGTATACTTCGTATTAACAACATTCCACATTCAAACATAATTCATACTGATAACCTGCATAAAACAGAAACATCCGCCTGATTCAGAAGTTACATAAAACCTAAAAATCCACCTAACATCACATCATGCTCATCAAACTGTTATAATGTATGACATACAAACTCAATCAGGGTTCATATGTTACAACATAAATCCAAAGAAACCGAAGTTGTTATATTAGACATCCCAACTTCAAATATTACATCCAAACAAAGGCATCATCATTTCTTCTGAGCATTTCTCCTTGCCTACATCTTTGCTGTCCTTGCAGCCTTTCTTGCTAGTTGCTTTGATTGTACGCATTCAACATCACTAACTGGGCTCTGGAAGCAGTCTGTGATTGGGTAGTCCTCTGAGAAGAGTTGATATCAGCTTTACTGCCTCGTACACTCTACTTTGTCTACACAAACAATTAAGAACCATTACTAACATTCCCTAATATTAAAACTCATTATAGATAATTTAGAATATAATACCTTCATACTGGTTGAAGATGATGTCCTCTGAGAAGGGTTGATATAAGCTTGACTGTCTCATACACTTTGTGTCCTCTACACAAACAATGTAAGAAAGATCAATATCCTAAATAATGAACTCATCATAGAAAGTTTAGGATATAATACCTTCGTACCAGACTGTGCCCTTGAGGATTATCCTATTTGTGTAATAACTAGATTCCTTTGACAAGTCCTCCTATTATGATCTTCTCCCTTGCACTTGTCACATCTAATAGTAGAGGATCTCTTCATGTACTCTGTATGATTTGGTTCACCAGGTTCTCTTCTCCTGTTTTTCCCAGGTCTACCTTATAACTTCTTAAGTGGTGGAGGTTGCAACAAATCCTTTTGGTCCAAATCTTCATAATCTGGAAGTTGTAGTACATGCTGTATTATAGTTTCATATGTCAGCTGGTATTATTTCTCTTTGGTATAGTAAGGGTCACAGAGATCTTTCAGTTTGTCTCTAGTGTATATAATACACATTACTACATGCTTACAAGGAATTTCACTCGGTTCCCAAACCTTAAAATCACATTTGCTGTCTGCTAAGTTAACCACTAATCTGTCATCCATATCCTCAACTTCAAACTTATCAACTGTTGCTTGAATGGTTGTACAACCTCTAGCATCTCTCTGTACCTTATCTAACCTCTTTGTGATCCTAGGTGTGATCATCCCCTCAAGGTTGGTACTCCTTACATACCTCTTATATAAGCTGCTCATTAGCTTGATTCTTATCCAGTGAATCAATGACACAATGGGTTTACTCCTACAAGGTCTTATCCAGCTATTGAATGACTTAGACATATTGTTAGTGATATGCGTATTTTTAGATCTGATATCAAAGGCATGTTTAGACTATGTGCTTGGGGGATTCCTCATTAACCAATCATGTGCTTCATTGTTGATCTTCTTTATAACATTCATTGCCTTCCTAAATGCTCTTGCAATAGTAATCCTCAAGGTAACCCAAAACTCCAATTTTAACTCATCTTCAGGATGTTTACTCTTAAATTTGTTGTAGAGATGTCTACAACAATGTCTGTGATTACCATAAGGAAATAGCTCTGTGATAGCATCTGAAAGACCCTGCACAATCATATACATTTATATATTACTTTACATATAATAACAATCCCCAAAATGGTAATTTTTTTTAAACAAATTAGAATGCTAAGTAAAAGAAAATACATTTTGTTTGTCTGACATGAAGGTACTTGGCAAAGTATTTGCTTCTGTGCCTAGAGCATCATATCAACAGTCCAGAAAAAATTTCTAACAATCTTTGCTTTCAATCTCTACTATAATGAAGGAAACAGGAAACAATCCATTATTTTCATCAATGGATAATGTAGACAGAAGTACCCCACCAAACATACCTTTCAAATGACATCCATCCAATCCTAGAAAGGGCCTACAGCCTTTTAGAAACCCAACCTTACAAGCATTCAAACATATGTATACTCTCTTAAAGGTTATTGGTTCTTGCAAAGTAGTCCTTGTTTGATATTGCATCTTGAATGAAATACTAGGATTTGATGCTAAGAGTAACTCACCATATTTAATGTCACGCCCCAAACCACCCCCTAAGAGGATTAGACAGGGGACCCAGAATGTATGATGACACTCTGCCAAATTCCCAGGATCCGGAAGCAGTTAATATCACTCACAAACACACACACACCCATAACACTGGATAATAGAATACAAAGTGAAGCAGAACTAAACTTGACATTAAACATTAAAATCAATATTAACATCATTGTTCTGTTCTCAACCATTACTTGTTAGGTAGTCTATACATCTCTAACCAATAGCTTTACACGTATACAAAAGAGGGCAAGAAACAAAAGCCCAAGTAAGCTATACAAAAGAAGGGACATTAGTAGAACCTATCTACCCAAAAGAATCCCTAAGGTTAGATTAAGTATGCTGCCCCATCCCTCAAGGATCATCCTCAAGGGTCACCCTGATCACCCGCACTAGAGGGATAACCTCCGTCGGGGTCAAAATCAACATCGCTCTCTTACTCATGATGATTCTCCCAGCCATCGAGATATCCACCTGTAGTATCATCTAAAAGAGAATACACAAGAGTGTGAGCTCCACCGAGCCCGTGAATGAAATATAGCCATGCATGCACATGCAAGTATAACCATGAGACTGCATGCATGATGTTTTTTGTTATTATTAAGTCACCTAACAATCAAACTAAGGTAGGTATAGTGCTACTACAATCCGCAATACATGTATCCCTGGTGCGGGCCTTTAACCCCTTCCCGCAATACACCCATTGAGTTGTCGGAGAAAACCAGTCGGCTCCAACATCCTCTCCATGGTTAGCCCGACCAGTCCTCTATGATTAGTCTGTTATACCATCTTTCTTGAAGACGGGTACCCAACCGAAAAATACCTGTGGTATTAGTTCTTTCACAGACATCCAACACCTTAACCCCTGTTGGTAAGGGTTCGTAGCACGGGTGATGATACCCTAACCATATGCATTCTATATGACATAGTACGAGTCGGGTGGTACCCCGCATCCCATTTTACGGGTCACCACCAGTCTCGTTTCCAAGTCGGCTACGACATCTAAACTAACAGATTATAAGTAAGCAGGGTTGGTCTATGATATAGTGTTGGTTCCTGACCCCCTTTGGGTCCATTGGTGAACCCAGGGCATGAATATCAACAAGGGTGGATGGGGTAGGGCTTTCAGATGATTTTCATGTCCCCCATACTGTTCTAGGGCTGTGGGTGAGGATCCAAAAGGCTACGATCAAGTCTGACCACAAACAGCAACACTGTGCATTTTACTAGGCGTTTGTATTAACGCCCAATGCATCACCCAGTCCCTGTTTAACATGGGATTTCTGAGTCTAAAACAGAATTTGCTTGTTGGTTTCACCCCAAATTCAATTTGGAATGACCCCAGAGGGTAGTACCTCTTATATTGAGGCTATTGTAATGGGCTTACATGATCCTAACAAAGATTAGCTAATGGGTTGATGGATTGGGTTCATGCATCAAAGGATCAAGCCAGTATGGCTATAATCAGACTTATAGGTATCATTAATTCATATGAACAACATGAATTCAGGTTATAGTCACCTATTACAGTAGCAAATCTAAGCTATAAAACAATAACCATAACATGTCTGGCAAGAATCCATGTCTCTATGCTATCATTTATGTGATACATACATGATCTAGCATGAGACTACTCTATACACATGGCTGGAATAGGAAATCTATGCACCTACAACTTGTAACAGTATAAAAGGGAAGGAAAACATGTGCAAGAAGGCTTGCATGCAATAATCCATGGCTCAACTATGCACTCTACATGGTTCTACACAAGGAAACATGGTAGTATATGGGTATATGGTTGAGTCTTTGGAATTCCCATACATAGAATAGAATCTGGGAAGCATGAGGGGGGGGGGTAGGATAGGTTCTATGGGGGTTAGCTTCAAGCTTAGAGAATTCGGCCAAGACTCCTAGGCTTCACTCTCTTCTTGTCTTCTTCCTCTCCTTCCTTCTGCCTCTCTTTCCTTTTTCTCTTTTCCTCACCAACGTTTTGAACAGTAGGAGATGAAATCTAAAAATGGGCCATCTATTTTTAGGCCTTGGGTAACTAGGGCCTGTTTGGCCAAGGCTGCCCCCCAATGAAAATGCATTTTTCACTTGCTTCACTCTATTTAACTCTATGTAGATGGGGCCCACATGGTTCTAAGGCTGGGGGATGGCTCCTATATGTCCTAGGGGATGTTTTGAAGGAGTTCAATAGCAAAGCACATGGTTCCCACAAGTCTGGAATGAAAAATACAGGTTCCAGCAACTCTGGGACTTGCACTGGGCATTTGGGTGCATCGCCCAGAGAATGCAGCTTTTGCTGATTTTGCCTTAGCTCAACACAAGGGCTGGGACTTTCACATGGGTACTTTCCCCCACACATTTACCAAGGTAAATCAGGTATGAATGTGGGCATGGCCCCCAAGAATTTATTACGGAGTGATTACCTGGTGTGGTAGTTGTACATCTGATGATGCACAGGGTAGTTGCATGGTGATGGTACCCATCTTCTTACTGGTAGGTAGGATGCCATTAGTGGGGGCTCCTCACTGATCATAATCACTAGAAGGATACACCACAAGGTGCTTGAGTGAGTGACCTCAGGCTTTGATCCTGCAAGCAAGGTTCCAGTCAGATTGGGGTAGGTTTAACATTCTCCCCTCTTAACAGAAATTTCATCCTCGAAATTGGCATGCCTTGTTGTCCAAAGAGTTGAGGATATTTTTTGCGCATTTCTTCCTCCCGCTCCCAAGATGCTTCTTCGGGTGGGTGGTTTCCCCATCTAACTTTAAAAAATGCAACCGTGCTGTTATGGAGGTTATGTTCCTTTCTATCCAATATCTCTGACGGCTACTCCTCATAAGTTATGTCAGCATCAAGCTGCTCCAGTTCTGACGAGAGTACATATGTTGGGTTGTTGATGTATTTCTTTAACTTCGACACATGGAATATATCATGGACGCCCTCCAAAGATGGTGGTAGGGTCAATCGGTATGATACTTGTCCAATCCTCTTCAAAATTTTATATGGTCCAATGTACCTTGGGCTTAGTTTCCCCTTCTTGTTGAACCACAACAGGCCTTTTGCTGGAGAAACCTGGAGGAATACCTTTTTGCCAACCCTAAACTCGATGTCCTTCCTTCGGTTATCGACGTAGCTCTTTTGTTTGGACTGAGCAGCTCTGATCTTTTCTCTGATCGCGTCCACCTTCTCGCAAGCTGCTTGTATCATCTCGGGCCTAGATACTTCCGTTCTTTGAGTTTGTCCCAATATAATGGCATGCGGTACCTTCTGCCATATAGGGCCTCGTACGGTGCCATGCCAATGGTGGAGTGGTAACCATTATTGTAAGCAAATTCTACCAGGGGAATATGGGCATCCCAACTGTCCTTCATCTCTAACACACAGGCTCTGAGCATATCTTCCAAAGTCTAGATGGTTCTTTTGGATTGTCCATCTGTGTGGGGATGAAAAGCGATGCTAAGATTTAGCTGAGATCCCAGGGCCTGTTACAGACTCTTCCAAAATCTTAATGTGAATCGGGGATCTCTATCGGATACAATGGTCATGGGCACACCATGCAGTCGGACCACATTTTCAATGTAGAGCTGGACAAGCTTTTCCATGGAGTAAGTTATCTTGATGGAAATAAAGTGAGCTACTTTTGTCAACCCAGCTACTATTACCCAGATTGCATTCATTCCCTTCTTTGTATTTGGCAAACCAGTCACGAAATCCATGGTAATCTTTTCCCATTTCCATTCTGGAATTGGGAGTGGTTGCAACAACCTATAGGGTCTATGCCTCTTCGCCTTTATCTGCTGGCAAGTGAGGCATTTTGATACGTATAGTGCTATGATTTGCTTCATCTCGATCGACCAATAGTATCTTTTCAGGTCCTTATACATTTTGGTGCTGCCAGGGTGTATTGAGTAAGTTGAATTGTGCACTTCCCTAAGGATTTGATTTTGCACATCATAATCGGCTGGCACGCATAACCTGTCTCTGAACTTCAGTGCTCCATCGTTGGAGATCGAGAAGTCTGGATCTCTGTGAGTTCCTTGTCTAATTTCCCAGATAATCCTTGCCAGCTCGGGGTCTTAGGCTGTTTTTCAATAATTTCCTCCCTGATCGATGGTTGCATGTCCATTGCTGCCAGCAGAGCGGCCGTTCCTTCGATTACAAGTTCCAGGTTGAACTTCCTAGCTTCTTCTATTAGCTGCTCGCTAATGGCCAGTGATGCAAGGGACCCGGTTTGGGACTTCCTGCTAAGCGCGTCAGCAACAACATTGGACTTGCCTAGGTGGTATTGGATATCGCAATTGTAATCCTTTACCAATTCTAACCACCTCCTCTGTCTCATGTTTAGCTTCTTTTGGGTGAAGAAATACTTCAGGCTCTTATGATCACTGGAGATTTCGCTCCTTTCTCCATATAGATAGTGCCGCCAGATTTTTAAGGCAAATAACACCGCGGCTAACTCTAGGTCATGGGTAAGGTAGTTCTTCTCGTGTTCCTTCAGCTATCTGGAGGCGTAGGCGACCACTTTCCCTTTTTGCATTAATATGGCACCCAGCCCTACTTGGGACGCGTCTGCGTATACTACCATGCCACCGATACCATCTGAAATAGTTAATATCAGTGCTGACAGCAACCGATCTCTCAATTCTTGGAGGCTCTTCTCGCACACATCGGTCCATTCGAACTTTTCCCCCTTCTTCATTAGCTTTGTCATCGGTGCCGATATGCGAGAGAAGTCTTTGATGAATCGCCGGTAACACCCGGCCAGTCCCAGAAAACTGTAGATTTCTGTGGCATTCTTTAGGGTCTCCCATTTGAGAACCGCCCTTACCTTATCTGGGTCCACTTTAATGCCTGCCTCGGTGACGATATGTCCCGGGAACCCAATATGGTGGAGGCAAAATTCACACTTTCAAAATTTGGCAAACATTTGTTCTCTCAACCGCTGCAACACGAATCTTAGGTGTCAGGCATGCTCTTCTTCACTTTTGGAGTAGACTAGAATGTCGTCGATAAATACGATGACACACTTGTCTAATACATCATGAAATACTCTGTTCATCAAGTCCATAAACGTTTTTGAAGCGTTGGTTAATCCGAACGACTACACTAGGAATTCATAATGCTCGTATTGGGTTCTGAACGCCGTCTTGTGAATGTTGCTACTCTTGAGCCTCAACTAATGATATCCAAACCTCAGATCGATCTTGGAGAATACCTTCGTGCCTTGTAATTGGTCAAACATGTCGTCAGTGTGTGACAATGGGTATTGGTGCTTGATGGTGAGCTTATTTAGTTCTCGATAGTCAACGCATAGACGCATGCTTCCATCCTTCTTCTGCACAAATAGTACTGGCGCTCCCCAAGGAGATACACTCGGCCGGATAAATCCTTTCTTTAACAAGTCTTATAGCTGAACCTGCAGCTCCTTTAACTCCATGGGTGGCATCCTGTATGGTGCCTTGGACGCAGGTACTGCTCTAGGAACTAGGTCGATCACGGACTTCGTCTCTCGATCAACGGCAGCTGAGTCAAGTCATCCAGAAAAACATCGGGAAACTCCCTAATGACATCAAGTTCTTCCAATGGTCTAATCTTCACCTCGGTATCTACTATCATGGACAAATAGCCCTGGCATCCTACCTCCAACAACTTTTGTGCCTAGAGGGCGGACAGGGATATCTGTTTGGGTTTCTTCGCCCGCTTACTCTGGTAGGTGAATTCTACCCCATCTATCATTTTAAACAAAATCTTCTTCTCTGTACACATGACGTTTGCCCCGTATGTAGATAGCCAATCCATGCCCAATATCACATCAAAATCCTTCATGTTAAACTTTATCAAGTGGGCTGTCAAGTTCTGCCCACAGATTCCTATTAGACAGGACTCATAGACCTCCCTCAAGCTCACAACACTTCCAGTCGGAGTGCAAACTACTAATTTATGGCCTATGTCCTTCGGCTGAATGTTCATTTTATCCGCAAACATGGTTGAAACGAAAGAGTGGGATGCACTAGAATCTAATAACACTCATGCAGGAGCGGATGATATGATTAATGTACCTACGGTTTAAATGAAAGATAATGATGCAATCAATTTTCTAACATTTGGTCCACTAACTGGCGGGGTTGCGGGTAAGTACCTGTCAATACTTTCGTGTTTGCCTCCGCTTCTTCATTGGTTAGCGCGAACACTTTCCCTTATGTTTTATTATCCTGGGGCTAGAAAGGTCAGGCGGCAGACTAAAATGGCGGGTAGGGATTGTATCTCCGACTGGCATATTGTCTTGCTATGTGCCCGAACTTGTTGCACACGAAGCATTTGTTGGATGGAGCGGGTGAAGGGGAGACTTGGCTCATTGCTGGTCGGGGTGGTGGGGCAGCTGTTGTTGCTTGACTTTGAGTGGGTTGGATGTATTGAGTAGTTCGATTAAAAGCAGGGCAGAAAGATTGAGAATTTTGGCCCACTTCTGGCCGCCGATATTGTTTCGGGCTGGGATTTAGGTCAGACCCTCTCGAAACCTTATTGGGCCAATTATAGTTCTGGAAGGTGCTCGACCTTTTCCCAATCCCCTGTGGCACCGTAGACTTCTCCTTCAGTCTGTCTTCCATTGTCTTGGCCTTATCAACCATCTGGGCATAGGTCTGAATGTCCACGACTGATAGGATGGAACTAACCTCAGGGTTAAGCCCCTTCTCAAACTTCTTTGTCTTACTAACCTCTGCCTTTAAATGTTCCGGTGAAAAATGAAACAGGTCCTCAAACTACTATTGATAGTCAAGCACTGACTTCAATCCTTGCACGAGGGCAGAGAACTCGGCTTCCTTCCGATCCCTAAAGCTCTCTGGAAAGTAATTCTTAAAGAAGACTCCTTTGAATTGGTCCCAAGTAGGGTTGGGATGAACCACCTCCAGATTTGGTCGTGTTGCTTTCCACCATACCTCGGCTTCTTTCTGCAGCTGGCACCCGGTGCATATCAACTTCTGGGCATCGGTACATTCCAACACATTGAACGCTTTCTTTAATGCGCTAATCCATCTCTCCGGTTGCATCACCTCTGAACTGATCTTGGAAAATGCAGGTGGCTGAAGTTTCTTGAATCTCTCCATTACTTTAGTCATAGAATTGTCCGCCGCATGTTGGGTCATAGGTGGTGGAAATTGCGAGGGCCGATTGGGTGGTGGTGGTGGTGCTGCTCGCTGCTGTATCAAGGTTGTGAACTGGGCAGTCATTTGGCCCAACAATTCCTGTTGTTGCTGCATGGTCCACATCATGGTTGTCATGATGGTATTCACTTCACCGGCGGCTATAGCCAGAGTTAGTGCAATTGCAGTAGGCTGGAGGGACTGCAGGCACCGGATTTGGGATGACTCAGGGAATCCTTGCCGAAGTAATCAACACTTCAAAGTTTTGAGCTTTGGCTCCATCCAGTAGTCCAACTTCTAGAACGAATCGAGGGCCTCTTCCACACCGACCACCCCGGTTGGATCTTGTGTTAACCATGATCGACTCGCTGAAAAGGACCTTATATATGAATAATTCTACATTTCTTAGCTAAGGAAAGTTCTAGTTTTGACCTTAAGTATACAAGCTATCATCCCCCAACTTAGTATAGTAGTAACATCATATATCAAGGGAAAATGCATCGACACAGAAGATTGTACAAGATAAGCTGAAATAAAACCTATGATAGGAAAACATTTTGGTTTATACCTATGTCTAGAAGGCAAGTTGTTCCAATCTTTTTCCCGTTAAATAAGCCTGTATGTCCAGGTATGCTAGGTCACTCCTAACCTCGCTGGCTAATGCAAGATAAATAATGTGGTCCTCAATGCTATAGGTGTCAGCATGTGCTAGGTATGCTAGGAGGTACTTTACAGCTCTGTTTTTAATCCTCCGGATTCGAGCTAGTCTCTTTCTTAGTTGTCTAATGTAACGCATGTCATTGGGGATTGCCAAGCCCGAACAAGACAACCATTCCCTGCCATGGAAAATTTAGGCATTAGTCTTCTAAGGTTGCTTTAGCCAAGGGTAGACATACTTATAGTTGCATGAACTCTGGCAACACGCACATGGAGAATCATAAGATGGGATGGTTCAGGGGTGTATGCAACCAATAATATCTCACAAAAAATTTAATACAACAGTGTAGGTTGGTGCTACGGTCCATGGGATCATGATGGTTCACCATGGGAAACCAATAAACAATATACTGTGAGTTCCCAACTCTTGGGATCTCCAAGGTTGTCCCTAGGGAACCCTAGGGTTGCCCTAGGGCACCCTAATTTGGCTTGGGCATCCTATTTTCAATTTCAGGGTTTTCCATGGTCGGCCATGGTGCCCTAATGGAACCCTATTAGGGTTTGGTATGACAAACCAATGCCCAGTCCGTCTCTTTGACGTCCCATAAAATTATTGGGATCCATGTCATAGAGAAAAGTCATCTCTATTCCATCCCATGGATCGAGGGATTCATCCCATACTCCAATGCACGGCGGAAAATAATCAATTCGGGTTACTTTCACATCCCATGAATAATCAATACAATTAAATCAATAGGAATTAACATATAATTGCTAACCTGATGAGCCTCAAGTGTTGCTCCTCCAATAGACAATGGTTCTTCCTCCAATGAGCACTCCAAGTAAATAGATCTGAACCTCCAATGGTGCAGCCAAGGTTCTTCAAGCCAATCCTAGATGCTCCTCAATTCTTCAAGCATAGATCTGGGTTTCCAAAACCCTAACTCTTAAATAATAGAGAGCAAGAAGGAGAAGAAGAGATCATAAGAGAAAGAGGAGGAGAACCAAAAATCATCCAGAAGGGGGGGCAGCCAAAAACGTGGAGCTCTCCCCCCTTTACGTTTTTGGGTGTTTTATAATGCTAGGGTTTCTGAAACCCTAGACGAGAAAAATCCCAGTGAGAGTCTGACTCTCTCTCTCCTTGTTGGCTTTCCTATTTAAACTCGAAGTGCTTCTAATTGGTGAAGAAGCAGAATCTAATAGGGAATGATATAATTAATTAATTATTTTAATTTATGGATAATTACAATTAGCACCATATCCATTAATTAAATAAATAACCAATTATTTTAGCAAATTCTAAATAACTCCCTACATAATAATATCATGTACAACCCCCCCACTAATCAACACCATCATTATGGAATCTAGGGCATGTACACTTGAATTGTCAAACCCCATTCCACAATACATGTCCATACAAGAGTGTTTGTGTATCTGATCAGGTCCCATAAAACTCGATAAAACACTTTAATCAAATAACTATATATAATCTATTATTTTAAGTAAAATAGGTTTTACAAAAACCATTTCCAAAATGAAACTGGATCCAGATTCCGATCTGACCATACACAGACAACCTCAATCAAAGTGTTCCCCAATCGGGTAGTTGTGACCATGTTGATTAACTCCTTCACTCACAAAGTGTTTGCGCATTCCCAGAACACCAGCTTTGACTCACTTGAGTCTCAGTTATTGATGAACCAAAGAATACGATCACACTTTGCAGTGACAGGGTTCCCTCAGGTACAGGGTCTCAGTGACACATATCTATCTCTTCCTAAATCTGGCAATAATACATGAGGGAATCGACAAAATAGATTCTTCGCCAATACACACATCGACCATGTGAGTACTCGCATTCGTACCCTAACATCACATGTCTAGGCATACCCAATGCGACGACCATATGATAAGGGTACCTAGCCCAGACTTTAGTCGTGACTACCATTTTAAGTGATACTTACGGACACAAAATGCTCAAAAAGTTTATATCGCATGTGATAATATTAAACTAAAATGTATAAGGGTTCAATACAAAGTAAAATTGGATTGAACCGAACCGAACCGGGTTTGATGGACACATAAATCCAACAATCTCCCACTTGTACATTAAAGCCAATTTCCCATATATTTTAAACCCATGCCCTCCATGTGCTTTTCAAACACTCCAAGAGATAAACCCTTTGTCATGGCATCTGACACATTTTCAGTTGTGTCCACTTTGGAGACACTTATGTCACCCTGCTGGATAATCTCTCTAATGAGGTGATACTTCTGCTACACGTGCTTGTTCCTTTGATGAGCCCTAGGCTCCTTAGCTTGTGCAATGATCCCTCTGTTGTCACATAATAGGAGAATAGGGCCCTTGAAAAGGTTAGGGACAACCTCCAAATCTGATAGGAATTTCCTCAGCCAAATACCTTCTTTTGCTGCATCACAAGCTACAAGGTATTCTGCTTCGGTAGTGGAATCGACTGTAGATTTCTGTTTTGCACTCCGCTACACAATGACACCTCCACCCATTAGATACACCATCCCATACGTGGATTTTCTGTCATCCTTGCCAATTTGGAAATCTGAGTCTGTGTAACCCAGAACTGACAACTGATCAGATCCAAATACCAAGAAATGGTCCTTAGTCTTTCTCAGGTACTTGAGGATATTCTTGACAGCACCCCAATGCTCTCGTCCAGGGCTAGACAAGTAATGACTTACGATACCTATTGCATAGCAAATGTCCAGCCTCGTACATAACATACCGTATATAAGACTCCCTACTGCAGAGGCATAGGGAATCCTCTTCATCTCTTCAATGTCCATCTGAGACTGGGGACATTGAGATCTGGAAAGACTGATTCCATGTCGAAAAGGGACACTTCCCCGTTTAGAGTTCTCCATGCTAAATTTGGCCAGGACTTTGTCTATATAGGTAGCCTATGATAAGCCTAGCATCCTTTTATGGCGATCTCTTGCGAGTTTGATCCTAAGAATATAGCTAGCTTCACCAAGGTCTTTCATCGAGAAAGTTATGGATAACCACTGTTTCAATGATGAAAGAAACCTACATCGTTACCCATCAGCAATATGTCATCTGCATATAAAATAAGAAAACATACTGCACTCCCACTGATCTTCTTGTAAACCCATGGTTCATCCATGTTTTGATCAAAACCAAAAGATTTGGTTGACTGATCAAACCTGATGTTCTAGCTTCTGGAAGCCTGCTTCAGTCCATAGATGGACCTTTGCAATTTGCATACCTTTCTTTCTTCCTCCAAGGAAGAGAACCCCTCTGGCTATTGCATGTAGATTTCTTTTTAAAGAAATCCATTCAGAAATGCAGTTTGCACATCCATCTGCCAGATCTCATAATCAAAGTATGCGGCGATAGCCAATAAAATCCTGATGGACTTCATCATCGCCACTGGTGAAAAGTTTCCTCATAGTCTATACCCTCTTTCTGAGTATAGCCTTTGTCACCAGTCTCGCTTTGAATCTTTTAACCTTTTCATCTGTGCCCTTTTTCCTCTTGAAGATCCATTTACATCCAATAGGCTAAATGCCAAGTGGTGGATTGACCAGAGTCCAAACCTTGTTGGAATGCATCGAATCGATTTCAGAGCGCATTGCCTCCAGCCACCTAGTGGCATCAACATCCTTAAGAGCCTCAGAGTATGTTATCGGATCATCATCCCATTCAACCGACACCATGTGGAACTCTTCCATTGTTTGCTCTTCTTTGGTGAAAAAAGTAAACCTGGTGGGTGGTCTAATAGTCCTCCCACTACGTCGAGGTTCTTGAGGTGTTGGTATTTCAGCGAGTATGTCAATTGGTCTCACTTCTGGAAGTAAAGTTTCTGAGTTATCCAATAACTCTTTAATGACTTTAGGTTTGGACCTCTTGGTCAACATTTCTTCCTCTAGAAATGTGACGTGTATACTTACAATGACCTTTTGGTCAACCGGGTCATAGAAGTAGTAACCTATCGTGCCTTTAGGATAGCCTAAAAAAAAGCATCTTGAAGTCCTTGATTCCAACTTGTCTGTCTGTTGCTTTCACACATGTGCTATGCAACCCCATACCCTAAGGTGTTGAATGCTAGGCTTACGCCCTTTCCATAACTCAAAGGGTGTCTTAGCTATAGACTTAGATGGAACCCTATTCAAGAAATAAATTATCATTTTTAAAGCATACCCCTAGAAAGAGAGAGGTAGCTCACTATAAGTAAGCATCATCTAGCCATATCCAATAGAGTTCGATTGCATCATTCGGATACACCATTTTGTTGTGGTGTTCCTGGATTAGTTAGTTGACTAACTATCCCTTGCGATATGATATGTTCATTAAATTCATCGAATAGATACTCCCCTCCACGATCTGATTGTAAGGACTTGATTTGTTTATCGAGCTGTCTTTCGACCTTGGCTTGGAGCTCTTTGAATTTATCAAAGGCTTCTGATTTTCTACGCATCAAGTATATGTAACCATATCTAGAGTAATCATTGGTGAAAGTTATGAAATACTCAAATGCATATCTTACTTGTATATTTATGGGCCCACATACATCAGTATGCATTAACTTTAACAGATCTGTGGCTCTAAGACCTTTATTGCCAAAGGGTTTCTTGGTCATTTTGCCCTAAAGGCATGACTCACAGGTAGGGAATGGTTCCACCCTCAGACACTCTAAGGTTCCATCTCTTACCAATCCATTGATTTGATCCAAATTAATGTGACCTAATCTTAGATGTCATAGATATGTTGAGTTACCTAGAGTTGCTTTCCGTTTCAAATCAACATTTGAAACAATATTTGTTCTAATAGGACAATCTAAGAGATACAATCCACTTTATATGTATCCAAATTCCACAAAAGAATTATTAAAATGAATAATTAACTTAGAATTACAGGAAAAACTATACCCGTCCAAAACGAGTTTTGAAACTGAAATAATTTTTCTCTTAAAAGAGGGTACATAGTAACAATCCTTTAAAACTAAATTAACAGAACTAAAATTCAAAATAAAAGTTCCTACAACCATCGTCATGGCTTCAGCTCCAGTGCCCATCCGAAGACGCACCTCATTTCTTTCCAGATTCCTTGTGTCCTTGAATCCCTGCAAATCATTGCAAATGTGAACAGTGGAACCACTATCCACCAACCAAGAATTGGTCGGTTCAAAGGACACATTAGACTCATAAAGAATGTAAACATCACATGTACCTTCTTTAGCAGCCTCAGTATCATCTGCCTTTTTATCTTTCACAGTAGCCAGGAATGCACGACAGTTCCTTTTCTAGTGACCCTCCTTCTTGCAATAGAAGCACTTGCCTTTAGCTTTCTTATTGCCAGACTTCCCACCCTTGGGTTTCAGGGCCTTAGCCTTATTTCCCTTTTTCTTCTTCTTCCCATTTGAAGAAGGCTTCACATTAGTAGCATGGACCTCAGCCTTATCCTTTTTCAAGGTGGCCTCTGCTTCAACCAGTGCATTAGCAAGCTCGGTGAGCTCCAGTTCTTTATCTGATATCTTGTAGGACATCTTAAAGGATGCATAGGTGGAGGTGAGTGATGGATTCCAGTTTCTTGAATAGATTAATTATTTTCATAACATGGTCCATCACTGGAGTCCCCTGAGACATCTTGTAGTTATGGATCTGACTCACTACATTGAAGTGTGCATGTGTCAGCTACCTATTGAACAATTCAGCAAGCTTATCCATTTTACCGCCTGAAGTACGTATATCTTTGACTGAGTCCAGCACTGACTTCTCCAATGATCCTAGGATATAAAATGATGCCTTGGAGTCCCTCTTAAGGAAATCCTGTATCTTCTCATATGCCTCAAAATCATCTGGGTAGGGTTGAGGAGGAACTTGTTTATCAATAACTATGTAAAGTCCTTCTGCAATCAGAAGCAATTTAATGCTCCGGTACCAATCGACATAATTTTTACTAGTTAGTTTGTATTCACTAATGAGTGTTAACAGGTTGGAATTAACGGCAACCATTGAATAACAATCTACACATGTACAAGTAAAACCACACGCATATTAATAACCATTGATAAAGATTGAACATACACATCAATGGTCTTTCATGATTTAGGTCTCCCTCATGACCAAAAAAATGATTTGGATACCTACAACCCTTGCATGCATAACTTATCCTATCGGGAGTCATTATATACACCGTGGTAGTGTGGACTAATCTGTCCACCTATGGGCTTCCAATATTTTCGGTCACCTGGGTGTCATGCCCAAATCTTGTTGACTGACATACACCCTAGTCATGCATATACCTATTGCATTAGTTAGAATCATGGAATCATGAAAGATGGTCTACTATCGCAGTGCCCTCTCACTATCCATATCCTAACGTATCTAGATAGAAGTAAATATAGATAACCATGTGATAACGAACCTGACAATGTCTTGTCGGCAGATGCGATGTCATATCATACAACCTCTACATTTACCTTCAATATGAGGCCATGGACATGTCTACTAACTTAGACTAGTCCATATCATACATGCATTATGATTAAAGAGGGATTAAGCAACTCTCACATACATATCATGGATGGAATCAAATAACATAATTGATCAACATTAATTAAAAGTGATTATGGGATGGCAACATTTTTATCAGAAGTAATTAAAGAACCCTCCCAATAAAAATAAAACTAATAACTTTCTTTTAATTATGGGTGCATCAATCATGCCTTGGATGTACCAAATGTCACGCTTCGATCATCTCCTCCTCTCGATCATGTCTTCAAAGTAGGTGACTTGCATCTCCATAAGCTTTGAGCGCCACATGTGGATCATCATTAACATGCCCTGGGAGTCCTAACTCCACTAAATTTATAATGGAAACCTAAGAAAAATATTCTATACACTTTCCTTTCCATAATAAAGAAACCCCGCATTGAGAAACCAACCCACCAATTTGGGCTGTCCATGGGGTGGAGTACATTTGTTTATAAAAAAGAAAGGGGGGGGGGGGAGAGAAAGAGGGAGAAGCATCACATCCACCCATAATCTCAATGCATCACATACATCAAATTACCGTCCATTTTATTAGAAAGCCAATCCCATAATCACATCATAATATAACATCATGCATGGGCATCATTAAAGTAAGCAAGCATACACTGTATTTCTTCAATTATTGAACCACCACATCACATGTGATAACATGTATCCAAGCCCATTGCCAATTAAAATCTCATTTTAATTCCAAGTGGGTGGAAAGAAGAATCTCTTCACCCATCTTCTTCCTCCAAAAACAAAACAAATAAAATAAAAATATTATGTTTTGTAAAACCCTTTTTTAATTATTAAAACTAGGAGGGAAATACTGCAGAAAAATTCTTCTCAAAAGCACACAGGCACAAGCCGCGGGCAACACCCACGGGTTGCTCGCAGCCCACACTGGGTAGGCCGCACACACTTGTTGTGCTGCCTGTGGCTTGCTGCTGGCGGCGGCTCCGTACACCAGGCGCACAGGCCGTGCACGCTCAACTTGTGTGCTGGCTGCTGTCCGCGTGCCTTGCTGGCTGCGGGCAGGTGGCATGGGCAGGGGCATTAGCGTGCGGGGATGGTTGGCAGGATGCGCTACATCCCCACATCCATCATTAAAAAAAAAATTTAAAATAAATAAAAATTTTCCTTCCCTTTTTCATGGATACAATTTTTCAATAATTGAAAAAACAAAATCAATAAAATTCATGGTCAATATAACCAATCACATGGGCAAGTTGCTATAATCTAACAACCTTGTAACTACCCATGTGCATATGGGGAGGTTGTTACAACAACCATATAACCACCCATGTGCATTTTCAACAAATTCAATAAAGAATCTAACAACTTGCATCCCATACATGATAATTACATTAAAACATTAATTGTATGATATCCATGGGTGAGAAAGGTGGCTCTGATACCACACTGTAGGTTGGTGCTACGGTCCATGGGATCATGATGGTTCACCATGGAAAACAAATAAATAATATACTGTGAGTTCCCAACTCTTGGGATCTCCAGGGTTGTCCCTAGGGAACCTTAGGGTTGCCCTAGGGCATTCTAATATGGCTTGGGCATCCTATTTTCAATTTTAGGATTTTCCATGGTCGCCCATGGTGCCCTAATGGAACCCTTTTAGGGTTTGGTATGACAAACCAATGCCCAGTTCATCTCTTTAACGTCCCATAAAATTATTGGGATCCATGTCATAGAGAAAAGTCATCTCTATTCCATCCAATGGATAGAGGGATCCATCCCATACCTGAATACACAGCGGAAAATAATCGGTTCGGGTTACTTTCACATCTCATGAATAATCAATACAATTAAATCAACAGGAATTAACATAGAATTACTGACCTGATGAGCCTAAAGTGTTGCTCCTCTAATAGACAATGGTTCTTCCTCCAATGAGCACTCCAAGTAAACAGATCTGAAACCCAAATAATAGAGAGCAAGAAGAAAGGGAAGAAGAGATCACAAGAGAAAGAGAAGGAGATCAAAAAATCATCCAAAGGGGGGGCAGCCAAAAACGTGGAGCTCTCCCCCCTTCTGCATTTTTGGGTGTTTTATAATGCTAGGGTTTCTAAAACCCTAGATGGGAAAAATCCCAATGAGAGTCTGACTCTCTCTCTCCTTGTTGGCTTTCCTATTTAAACTCCAAGTGTTTCTAATTGGTGAAGAAGCAGAATCTAATAGGGAATGATATAATTAATTAATTATTTTAATTTATGGATAATTACAATTAGCATCATATCCATTAATTAAATAAATAACGAATTATTTTAGCAAATTCCAAATAACTCCCTAAATTATTATGTACAACCCCCCACTAATCAACATCATCATTATGGAATCTAGGGTATGTACACTTGTACTGCCAAACCCCTTTCCATAGTACATGTCCATACAAGAGTGTCTGTGTATCTGATCGGGTCCCGCAAAACTCGATAAAACACTTTAATCAAATAACTATATATAATCTATTATTTTATGTAAAACAGGTTTTGCAAAAACCATTTCCAAAACGACACTGGATCCAGATTCTGATCCGACCATACATAGTCAACCTCAATCTCAGTGTTCCCCAATCAGGCAGTGGTGACCATGTTGAGTAACTCCTCCACTCACAAAGTGTTTGCGCATTCCTAGAACATCGGCTTCGACTCACTTGAGTCTCAGTCATTGATGAACTAAAGAATGTGGTCACACTTTGTAGTGACAGGGTTCCCTCAGGTACAGGGTCTCAGTGACACATGTCTATCCCTTCCTACATCTGGCAGTAATACATGAGGGAATCGACAAAATAGATTCTTCATCAATACACACATCGATCATATGAGTACTCGTATTTGTACTCTGACATCACATGTCTAGGCATGCTCAATGCGACGACCATATGATAAGGGTGCCCAGGCCAAACCCTAGTCGTGACTACCATTTTAAGTAATACTTACGGACACATAATGCTCAAAAAGTTTATATCACATGTGATAATATTAAACCAAAATGTATAAAGGTTCAATACAAAGTAAAATCGGATTGAACCGGGTTTGATGGACACATACATCCAATAAACTATCAAACCTGCCCTTGACTGACTGGGATTTTGGATTGAGGACAGGAACTTGGGACCAGTCACCCAAGCACCCTATGGAGCATCACTCCAGTGGTTGAATTCAGTGGAGAATCCCCGAGGATGTCTTCCTATATGCCTGTTAGAAGATGGGTTGCAGACCTATGTAACTACACTACTCATAGCCTGATGTACAGCTTAAACTCCAGGTACTCTGTCTCCTACCCAAATATATGATGCCCACACTCGTTCAGGTGTGTATCAGACCTTGGAAGAGGTGTTGGTGCAATGCCCAAGCCATAGGCCAAGCACCTGTGCAAGCCCAAGGCCAAAACAGCAATGCTATATTCTCTGGGCGATGCATTGGGCGATTGCCTAAATGCCCAGAGAATCGCCCAGAGTGGCTAAAATTGTTCATTTCGACTCAGACACCAGGGGACCACCCATATAGACCATGAACACCCTCTAAGGGTAGATGGGAATTTTAGGAACCATTACCCACCCCTAGAACCATGTGGACCCCACTAGTGCAGCTAGAATGCCCCAGAATGCACTTAAAAATGCATTCTTAAGGAACAGGACCTAAGGCCAAACAGGCCTTAGTCAGCCTAGCACTATAAATAGGGAGGGGCCTCCTTTCATTTTCGTTTTCCTTTGCCGCTGTAGCTGAAATAGAAAGAGAGAAAGAGAAGGAGAAGGAAGGAGAAGAGAAGGAATAAGAAGAGAAGGAAAGGAAAGAGAGGAGAAGAAGGTGTGATCTAGATTACCTCTTGCATTGAACCAGGTAATAAACTCAACCATTGTATGCTTCGGTTCCCTATGTTTGATCTCAGATCTCTGCTCTGATGGTAGCATCTCTGACTTGTAATGCTCAGAAGACCATGGAAATAGCTAGGGAAGCCTGGAATCTTGCATACATGATCATTGCATGCAAGATCTGACCACTAAATGATGAGCTATGCTGCTGTTTCTATAGCTGAGACTGAAGCCAGTCTCTGTGCTTGACTGCACTACATATTTGCACCCAGAACAGGTAGTCTAGGCATGGATCTTTGCATGCAATGTGATACTTGCATACCTTAGCATAGGATCAATGATTTATCATGAAAATACACGTAGAATGAGCCCTGCATGCAGCCAAAGCTGGATACATGAGCTTGAGCTCAGCCTGGACAGCAGTTCTCTGTGCTGTCAGAGCACCCCCAGCTTCCAAATGGGAAAACCAAACCCAAATCCAATTAGACCAATGAAATCTACCTTAATTATGGTCTATGATCATTCCATTAGCATCCCTGCTCGAGATCATGGCAGCCTTTGTTGCAAAATCCATGAGAATGAGCTCAAACCCGTGTTAAACAGGCTTTGGGCGATGCACTGGGCGATTGCCCAATCGCCCAGTGAAACGCCCAGAGATATCATTTGGGCTCAGATTGTGTTCTGCCTTTTTGGACCTTCACCAAAGGACCTAGGACAGTGTGATGGGTGGTAAATGACCAAAATACCCCTCTCTACTTGGCCATGCTATCATCCGTACCCTAGATGCTCAAGTGGGCCCCATAAGTCCAAGTAACCATACCCAGGATTGGTTTCAGCTGGTCTGTTGACCTTGACATTGGTTTGAGTGGTTGTTTGGGCCATGCATAGGCAGGCTATGCTATAAATATCAAGTCTAGTAAATCCCACATCTCTGGTTGATGCACCGGGAGATAGACCCGAAAGCGCAGTGCAAGACCTAGAGAACCCAAGTAACACCAGTGTAAATACAAAGTTAGTCCAGTTAAGCCTAGACCAACTTTTGGACATTAATGTAACTTTAAACATTAATTGACACACTTTTATGATCCAATAAATTAGGTTTTGATTCTGTGCTCAAGGTGCACAGTCAGATACCAACCGGGACCGAACCGACACCTGAACCAGTAGGACCAGAACAAGGTGAGTGAAGTTACACCGTGTGTGTAAATGCAACATGGCTAACAAGTTAAGGAAATTACAATGATACTACTTACTTTGTTTATTTATTTCAAATACTGTAAATTCTTTTGAGTAAGGAATGCTTAACTGGTGAATACTGTGAATGGACAATGAATGCTGTATGCGAATTGATAGACTAGATGCCGTAGTTGGCTTGGAAATGAGGCCTGTGGTAGCCCATAGAATGGGATGCGGTTGACACCACCCGACTCATATTATGCCATATAGATGCATTGGGCTAGAGTATCATCACCTATGCTACACACCCTTGCCAACAGGGGTTAAGGTGTTGGATGCCTGTGAGAGTGACCATATGAAAGAGAAAAAGAAAAAGAAAAGAAAAAAAATGAAAAGAGAAAAGAAAATAGAAATGTTATGCACCAAAAAGGTGGTTATGGGGCTATAAGCCAGAAAACAAAATGATATGTGAAAAGAGGATGGATGCCTCACAGGTTAACCCCAGAGGGCTGGTCGGGCTGACCTTTGTGACTGATGTGGGAGCTGATCGGTCCTCTCCGATAACTCAATGGGTGTATCGCAGGAAGGGGTTAAAAACTCGCACCAGGGATACATGTATTGGGGATTGTAGTAGCACTAACCCGCCTTAGTTGTGATGTTAGGTGGCTAATAAATAACATGAGCTGCACTTCATCACAGGCTCGGTGGAGCTCACACACTGTGGTATATGTTTTTGTTAGATGATCCTGCAGGTCGATATCATAGTGGTGGGGAGGCTTATCTCCCGAAGGCGGGCTATGGTTGTTATGACGATATTGGTATGGACCCAGACGGAGGTCATACCGCTGGTTTGAGTATTTTTTGTGATAGTTGAGGAAGGCCCGTGAGGGGTGCAGCTGACTCTGTTTGACTATGGGACTCCTTTTTGTTTTTGTTGGTTCCCTCTTTTGTACAGCTTTGTTTTTGGGGCTTGGGTTGCTTTTCCCTATTTATATTCTTTTAGAGAGCTGTGTCGAATAGAGTTGGGACTGCAGAAGTTTTGAGAGAGAGAGAGTGAACTAGAACAATGCTAATGTATATATTTGTCTTCTTTGTTTTCTTTCGAGTTCAATGTAAATATAGCTTTCCGCAGCACTCTGTGTTTTACATCTTGTAGTAATATGGATGTGTGTGTCTGTGAATGGACTGACAGCTTCTAGATCCTAGGGTTTTGGCGGATTGCTACAGTGCAATTCGGGTCACCTACCTAATCCTCCCAAGGGGTGGTTTGGGGTGTGATAGAGCTTGGTATCAGAGTGAGAAGCTCTTTCTACATTCACGGACCGCGGAATAGGATTAACAACTTATAAGAAGTTAAACATGTAATAATTCAATTAATAGGAGGGCAAATGTAAATAATAGACAATAAAGAAAGACAGAACACTAGCAATAAGCTTTAATAAAAGTTTAAATCATGGTGGAAGCCATTACATAGATGCTCAAATTAGAAGTACTACTTCCAGATACAACCAGTAGGGAAACAGACAAATATAAAAGAAAAAACTAAAAACAAGGGGCTGAAGTAAAAAGACCAAAATCCTAGGTGTGATACTAAAGCCGGAGGGACTACTCCTGCGGAGGATCATCGCTCTGTGGAGGCCGAGCCTATCGAGAGTCAACCGGATAGTAGGAATCCTAGAAATTAAGGCGCTGCTCAACAAAACCTACTCTCCCCTCCAGGGAAGTGAAACCCTGGTCCATTTGTGTCGATATCTGGGCAAGCTGAGTGTGAAGACCTTAGAACTGTGCCATCATGTCTGACCAACTATAGGACTCAGGCACCGGAGGTGTCACCTGTGAACTAGAAGCTCCTGTCGCCTCATAGGAAGGCAAATCTCCAAACTGTGTACCAGGATCCACTGGGTCACCCTCTTGCTCACCTAATCCAGCACCCTCTGCTGCCTCATGTCCCTCCTCCACCTCCTCATCCTCAAACTCTGAGTCGCACTCTGGCTCTCCCTGCATCTTCATCTTCTGGATGGAGATTTTGCTGATAGGCTTCGACCTATCACCTCCCTCGTACCCACCAGCAAGAGGAACCCTGAAGTATAGGAACACATGGGTCATTAATCTCCCATAAGGCAGGTTCCCATTAGATGGGTTCTGGGCATGATAAAGCATCACTTGCATAAGTAAGTAAGGGAGGTTGATCATTGGACCCCCCTTGCCGGCCCTCAGTAAACAGTAGGTAATGTATGCCCGCAGCATAGAAATGTTGCCCCGGTTCCCACCCTTGGGGTTGATGTTATAGGAAATACACCTACTCAGAATCCTAGCAGTGGGCTTGTAATCCCCCTCAGATTTTGGAATTCTTTCAACCCCAGTCAAAGCTTTGAAGACCGTTGTCATACCCCAAACCACCCCCTGGGAGGATTAGGTAGGTGACCCGAATTGTGTAACGGCAATCTACCAAATCCCATGGATCTAGAAATAGTTATTACATTCATGGGTCCACATTCATCACATTACTATAGGTAAGATCAGAGTGCTGCAGATAAACTACAATTATAATAACAAAGAGGAAGCATATCGATATAGGAAATGATGATAATATATACATACATGTGATTGTTCTGGTACATTTCCCAAACTACCCACAAACCAAAAAGTAAAGTTGACAAGAAACAAAACCAAAGAAATTACATACATACATATATATACATACAGGGTGAGCTGACTCAACCCCAAAAAGAAAGTAAGAAGACTACAACAGAACCACAGGTAGAACGGGGATAAACTCTTAAACAAAACAAAAAGGAGTCCCCAAGACAAAAAGCATCAAATGCACTCCTCAACGGTCTTCATCAATGACCACCGAGAATGCACACATCATCGGCACGACCTCCATTGGGGTCCACACCAATATCATCATAATAACCAGGGCTCTCCTCCTCGTAATGAGCCTCCATGCTACAATAGCATCGATCTACAGAATCATCTAAGAAAAACATATATAACAGAGTGTGAGCCCCACTGAGCTCGTGAGCAAAACATATCATCATGCATGCACGTGTAACGGCAATCCATAAGATCCTACATGATATGCAAGTCCAGATTATTTATTAGCCACCTAGCAATACAACTAAGTCAGGTCTATTCTACTACAATCCCCAATACATGTATCCCTGGTGCGGGCTTTGTTACCCCTTCCCACGATACACCCATTGCATTGTCGGAGAGGACCAGTTAGCTCCCACATTCGTTCACCAAGGTCAGCCCGACCGACCCTCTGTGATTAACCTGTGGGACAATCCATCACATTTCTCATTTCTTTTCTTTTCTGGCTTACAGCCCGGTATATAGCTCATATTCACCATTTCGGTGCAAACACATTTCTTTTCTTTCATTTCTTTTCTTTCTCATATACACATATGGTCACCCTCACAGGCATCCAACACCTTAACCCCTGTTGGCAAGGGTGCGTAGCACGGGTGATGAAACTCTATCCCCCTGTCTATATGGCATCATTTGAGTCAGGTGGTGTCAACCGCATCCCATACTACGGGCTGCCACATGCCTCATTTCTAAGCCGACTACGGCATCTAATCTAACATTCACAATAATCAGATAACATTCATAGTGTTGATCAACAGACAATCATTGTTCAGTAATTTGAGTAATTGAACAGAATAAAATAACACAGCATTTAAGATTTAAAAATTATTTTTCGGCATACAGTTACACAAGCATGTATGATAATACTTCACTCACCTGGGTTTGGTTCTAGGAACTCGGTTGCAAATTCAGTTCCAACAGCAGTCTGGCTGTAGTCCTCGAGCACGAGATCAAATCCTAGATGTAAATCAGAAATTGTCATGTTAAGTTTCCAATCTGTCTCTGGTAGTCCTAGGGTTAACCTAAGCTCACTGGGTTGTCCCAGTGTTTAGTTGGTTCTCAGTTGGAATCCTCTGGACCTTGTACTGGGCCTTAGGTCTATGTCCCAATGCATCATCCAAAGATGGTGGTCTAGGGGTAAAATGGTCATTTTCAGTGATTGTACCTGACCCTAGGTGATATTAGGTTGACAGTGCTAACCACAGCCTGACAGTGCTGCAGAACCAAGCACAGGCAGGGTTTGCATCACCTGCGGGCCCACTTGGGTTCCCAAGCCATACCTTCATAAGGACAGATGTGGGGAGGGGCATTTAGGTCATTTTGCACCTTCCCACACTGTACCATGGCCAATGGATGAGGTTCCCTAAGCCAGGTTAGCAATTCTGCCAACTTCCATTCACTGGGCGATGTCTCTGGGCGTTGGGTGCATCGCCCAGAGTCTTCAAATCGAAAATGGGCTGACATCCCAAGGTTGCAACTCATGGGCAGTGATCAAATCATCACCCCATGCATGCTAGGGCATAAGGTGACCCCTGGGGCGATCTTCATCAAGGTCCATTTGGATTTTCCACTGGGCCCACCACTTGGCTGCCAGAGGCTGCCCAGACAGCCCAGTAAATAGTATCACAGGGTTTTCTCCAGTTGCAAATTTGGATTCTGGTCACATGCAAGGCTGGAAACAGATGTAAAATGGTGTTCTAGGGCTGCTTCCACCTAGGGCTTGGTCCCATGCAGCCAGGGCTTGCATGTAGGGTTCCAATCAGCTAGGCAACTGAGCATCTGGCAGTGCAGCTGTGCACAACCAGATTTTGGCTTCAAGAACAGCATATCAAACTTATAAAATTTACTAAAAATCATAGATCTCCCATGCTCTATGCTTGCATGGTAGATCTGGAGCCATCCATAGCATTTCCCAGCTATTCTGGGCTGCCAAAGAGAAGGAATCCATTCAAAATACAGAGATAAGATGGAGGCAGCAGGTATATCATAAGGTTTTATACCTGCACAGGTGTGAGAAGCTCGATCCCAAGCCTTGGATGAGAGGCTGCACTTCCCTTCCTTCTTCTCTTCTTTTTCCTTCTTCTTTCTTCTTCTTCTTCCTCCCTTTTCTCTCTTCTCTCTCTTCTTTCTCTCCTCACGGTTCCAATAGTGCTAAGGGCTCTAAATGAGCCCAAGGCACCCCTATTTATAGGCCAGTCCATGACTAGGGCCTATTTGGCTATTAAGTCCTATTTTCAAAATGCATTCTTTACTGCATTTACAACCACTCTAGGCTCTCTGGTGGGGTCCACAGTGAACCAAGGGTATGAGGTGGTCCCACAGACTCCCCTCTATCTATGTAGGGTGCCCATGTCCATTATGGGTGGTCCCCATAATTTAAATCCATTAAAATATGCTATTTTACTCACTGGGCGATGTCTCTGGGCCTTGTTTGCATTGCCTAGTGCCATCGCCCAGAGATGTCAGCAAGGCTGAATCTCAGTGGGGCTCGCACAAGGGTTTGACCCTTGGTCAAGGCATTGTCCCCAAATGCCATTTAGAGGTTTTTACACACTTTTTTAGGGGTAGGTCCCATAGTTATGGGGAGGAGAGAGATTACCTGGTTGCCTGGTCAGGGGTTCCTGTCCTTCAATCAAAAATTCCAACCAGTCAGGAGCAGGGTTTTACATTTCTCCCCACCTTACAAAAATTGTCCTCGAAATTTGCTTACCTTGCAATTCGAAGTGTTGAGGATATTTCTCTTTCATTTCCTCTTCTCGTTCCCATGAAGCTTCTTCCACTGGGTTGTTTCCCCAATGAACTTTTACAAAGCGACTGTGCGGTTACGGAGGTTATGCTCCTTTTTGTCCAATATCTCTGTAGGTTGCTCTTCGTAGGTCATATCCACATCCAACTATTCAGGTTCAGTTGATAGTACATGTGTCGGGTTGTTAATTTACTTTCTCAGTATTGACACATAGAAAACATCGTGGATGCTTGACAAAGATGGTGGTAGTGTTAGTCGGTATGCTACAGGTCCCACTTTATTGAGTATTTCATAAGGACCGATGATTCTTAGGCTCAACTTGCCCTTCTTGTTGAAACGTAGCAATCCTTTAGTTGGAGACACTCGAAGGAATACTTTTTCTCCGATCTCAAATCCAATGTCCTTCCTTCGATTATTCGCGTAACTTTTCTGTCTTGATCTTCTCTCTTATGACATTCACCTTGTCGCAGGTCGCTTGTATCATCTCGGGTCTGAGATATTTTCAGTCTCCAACTTCATCCCAATATAGCAAAGTTTGACATTTTTGTCCATACAGTGCTTCAAATGGTGCCATGCCTATGGTGGAGTGATAGCTATTATTGTAGGCATATTCCACTAGAGGTATGTGAGCATCCCAACTATTGTTCATTTCCAAAACACAAGCTCGGAGCATGTCCTCCAGAGTCTGGATAGTTCTTTTTGACTGTCCGTTCATCTACGGATGGAAAGCTATGCTAAGATTTAGTTGAGATCCCAATGCCTTCTGTAAACTCCTCCAAAACCTTAAGGCAAACCGAGGATCTCTGTCAGACACGATACTAACAGGCATGCTATGTAAGCGGACTATATTTTCTATGTATAATTGGGCAAGCTTCTCCATAGAATAACCTATCTTGATTGGTACGAAGTGAGCTGCCTTTGTCAGTCCGTCTACTATTACCCAAATCGCATTCATGCCCTTCCTGGTGTTGGGCAGATTTGTCACGAAATCCATAATGATCCTTTGCCACTTCCATTCAGGCATAGGAAGTGACTGCAATAATCCATACGGTCAGTGTCTCTCGGCTTTTATCTATTGATAGGTGAGGCACTTGGACACGTATATTGCTATGGTTTCCTTCATTCCCATCCACCAGTAATACTTCTTCAAATCCTTGTACATCTTTGTACTTTTGGGGTGGATTGTATAGGGTGAGTTGTGCGCCTCTTTAAGGATTCGGTCTTGGACATCATAATCATCAAGCACGCATAATTCTTTATCGAAACTTCAATGCACCATCATGGGCCAAGGAAAAATCTGGGTCCTTATGGACACCTTGTTGTACTTCCCAAATGATCTTGGCCATCTCGGGGTCCAATGGTTGCTTCATAATTATCTCCTCTCGTATCAATAGCTGTAGGTCCATGGCTACTAATTGCATAGCCATTCCTTCGATCATGAGTTCTAGATCAAACTTTCGAGCTTCTTCTATCAACTGCTCGCTTACAACTAAGGAAGCGAGAGATGCAGCCTGAGATTTTCTGCTTAATGCATCAGCTACAACGTTGGCCTTTCTAGGGTGGTACTGGATTTCACAGTCATAATCTTTTACCAGTTCTAACCACCACCTCTGTCTCATATTCAGCTCTTTTTGGGTGAAGAAATACTTTAAGCTTTTATGATCACTGAAGATTTCACTCTTTTCACCATATAGGTAATGCCGCCATATCTTTAACACGAAGACCACCACTGCCAACTCTAAGTCATGAGTGGGGTAGTTCTTTTCATATTCTTTTAATTGTCTGGAGGCATAGACGACTACTTTACCTCTCTGCATCAGGACACCACCCAATCTTGTTCTGGATGCGTCAGTATATACCACCATTCCTTCGGTTCCGTCCAGAATGGTCAGGACTGGAGTTGTCACCAATCGGTTTCTCAATTCCTGGAAACTTTTCTCGCATGCTTCATTCCATTCAAATTTGGCTCCCTTGTTTGGAAGTTTTGTCATGGGTGCCAAAATCCACGAGAAATTTTCAATGAACAGTCGGTAATCCCCGGCCAAACCTAAGAAACTTTGAATCTCAGTGGCACTCTTCGGAGTCTCCCATTCAAGTACCACTTTCACCTTTCCTGGGTCCACTTTAATGCCATCCTCAGTGACGATGTGTCCCAAGAATCCAATCTGGTGGAGCCAGAATTCACATTTACTGAACTTGGCATAAAGTTGGTGCTCTTGCAACAGCTGCAACACGAAAGTAAGGTGTCGAGCGTGTTCTTCCTCATTTTTGGAGTACACCAAAATGTCGTCAATAAATATAATGACGAACTTATCCAACACATCATGGAATACTCTGTTCATCATGTCCATGAATGCTGCCGGGGCATTGGTTAGTTTGAATGACAAAACCAGGAACTCGTAATGTCCGTATCGGGTTTGAAACTCCGTCTTGTGAATATCACCGCTCTTCATCTTCAATTGATGGTATCTCAACCTAAGATCAAGTTTGGAGAAAACTCTTGCTCCTTGTAACTAATCAAATAGGTCGTTGATACGCGGCAATGGATATCGATTCTTGATAGTCAGCTTGTTCAACTCACGGTAGTCGATACACAGCAGCATGCTACCATCCTTCTTCTTGACAAACAACACGGGTGCTCCCCAGGGTGATATGCTGGGTCGTATGAATCCCTTCTTCAGCAGGTCTTGAAGTTGAACCTGCAACTCCTTTAGTTCAATTGGCGCCATTCGATATGGTGCCTTGGATACTGGTGCTGCACCAGGAATTAGATCAATCGCGAACTCTATATCGCGATCAGGTGGTAGCTGCGTCAGATCTTCTGGAAAAGCATTAGGAAATTCTCTGATGACTTCTACTTCCTCCAAAGGTTTCATCTTTGCCTCCGTGTCTATCACAGTGGCCAAAAAGCCTTGGTATCCATCATTCAGCAACTTTCTTGCCTGGAGGGCTGATAAGGTTATTCTCCTGGGTTTCTTTCTTGGTTCACTTTGATAGGTGAAGATTGACCCATCTTTCAACTTAAACATTATCTTCTTTTCCGCACACAAGACATTTGCACCATAGGCATACAACCAATCCATGCCTAGTATTACGTCAAAATCCTTTATATCCAACTTTATCAATCGTGCGGTTAGATTCTTCCCACAAATCTCAATCTGACAAGGATCGTAGACTTCCTTCAAAGTTACGACACTACCCGTCGGTGTGCTGACTACTAGCTCGTGCCTGATGTCTCTCGGTTGATCTTTCATCCTACTTGCAAAAGTGGTAGAAATGAAAGAGTGGGTTGCGCCCTAGTCGAATAACACTCGTGCAGGTATGGTTGAGACATTCAGGGTACCTAGGGTTTGTAGGTAATTTAGGTTACATGAAGTAAGCCAGTTATTCCCTATAATTTGGTAGTGTTCAGCAAACTTACCTGTTAATACGTCGGGGTTCGCCTCAACTTCTTCATTCGTCATCGTAAACACCTTTCCTCATGTTCGATTATCCCGCGGCTGAAGAGGTCTAGCGTAGGACTGATTTGGCGAGTTGTTGCTATACCCTCGCGATCTGCAATCTCTAGCCATGTGCCCTTCCTTATTGCACACATAGCACTTATAGGGTGGAACAGCAGGTGTTGAGGCTTGGTTCACTTGACTTTGTGTTGGTCGGGCTGGCGAAGCCGTTGTTGTCGCTTGACTCGTAGTCTATTGAGCAGGTCGATTGAATGTGGGGCGAAAAGTGTTCTGACCCACGTTCGGCCTACGATACAGAGTCGGATTAGGGCTTGAACTTGTTCCTCAATAAGCTTTATTTGGCCATCCAAAAGTTTGAAAATTATTTGGCCTTTTGTTCACCCCAGGCAACGTCACAGCCTTCTCTTTCTCCTTTTCTTTAAATCTATCTTCCATTGTCTTCACCTTGTCGACCATTTGAGCATAATCCTGGATGTCCATGATTGACAATACTGATCCAATCTCAGTCTTGAGTCCTTTCTCGAACTTCTTTGCCTTAGTTACTTCCCCTTTCAGGTGCTCTGGAGCAAAATGAAACAAGTCTTCAAATCGCTGTTGGTAATCCAATACTGATTTGGTTCCTTACACCAGTGTGATGAATTTAGCTTCTTTCCTGTCCTTGAAACTCTCTGGGAAGTAGTTCTTAAAGAAAACTTCTTTAAATTGCTCCCACGTAGGATTCAGGTGAGTAGCTTCCAAGTTAGGCTTAGTAGCTTTCCACCAAGCTTTGGCTTCATTCTGCAACTGATACCCCGAACATATAAACTTATGTGCATCCCTGCACTCAAGTACTTCAAATGCCTTCTGTAGGGCACTGATCCACCATTCTGGCTGCATTGCCTCGGAAGTTATTTTGGAGAATGCAGGCGGTTGTAGTTTCTTGAATCTCTCTATAACCTTGGCGGTAGAGTTCTCCGCTAAGTAATTGAGGCATAGGTGGTGGAAATAGCACAGGCCGGTTGGGTGGTGGTGGTGGTGCCGCACGTTCATGCATCATGGTTGCAAACTATGTAGACATCTGACCAAGCAATTCTTATTGTTGTTGCATGGTCCGCATCATAGTGGTCATGAATGTGGTCACATCACTGACTGCCACATTTGGCTGAGGTGCTACAGTAGTGGCTTGTGCAATTGCTAGTGCCTCTGATGAAGTAGCTGATGCTTCAGAATTTTGAGCCTCAGTCCCATTAGGTAGTTCAACCTCCGGTATAACATGAGGTTGTTTCCCTTTACGACCACCACGAGAACTTCTTCTGGTGTTGACCATTGTGGCTTCTTTGAAAAGAGGAGCAGGTTCAATATTCCAATATCGCTCATCGAGGTCAACAATTATTTCCTAGCTAGTACAGGTACAAACCTAGTCTATAGTTCCAGTGAATTTCATGAGCCGCACCAGTAAGGTGGATTGTTAGATATGTTATCTATGTTCATTATGAGATGTTTTCTTTCATTTTTGTATTCTGTTTCTCTTTTTAAATATTTTATGTAATGGTAGGCTATGCATGACACTATATGAGAGACTTTAAATTTTTAAATAGAAGGCTTTTAATTATTTACCTAGTCTAACAGGCAAGCAATTCCAGCTTCTTCCCGGTTACAAACTCCATCGCAAGTAGGTACTATATGTCGGCTCTTACTTCTTTAGCTAAGGGCATAAAATAGTCTCGCTCTCCCGGTCCACTAATGGCAGCAAGGGCTAAATAAAAGTCCAACCGGTTCTCAGTTCGGGGTAGCACTAGTCGTATCCGTCTCAATCTCTCTCGTAGCTGTCTAATATAGATCATGATGCTAGGGTCTCCAGCCTTGGTTGAGGTAATAGGTCCTGTCATAGAAAATGGTTCTAAGCATCAGGTCATACTTAACTAAATGAATTAAGTACATGTCTACTGGAATTTAAATGACTAAGAATCAATATAAACATACTTAGGTTGGCTCAAGGTACCTTAGCGTCTAAAGTGTTTTGATTGGCTAGACAACCTATCAGATCCTATTCTTGGCTGACCTAGACTTTGGATAGGGTAAGATCTACACTCCCTACTCATAGTAAATACATATTACAACATACCTACATATCTCTGTTACACAGCACCAAACCACTCAGTTTGTACATCATAGTATCAACACATAATAACTAAATAAATTACACACAAAAACGTTCATAAGTATAAGTATATTTATTTGTCGTTGGATACTTACACTAATAAGGAAATCCATTTACATGTATTTCACTAAAAACCCCAAATAGAAGTTGCATTCCCTTAGTCTTATGAAATTGGTGTTTGTTTAACTAATTAGTTTAATTAATTGTATCTTATTATTATATATTATTTTATTATTTATTTTGTTTTTAAAACCAATTATGAAAATTTATATTTTCAGGTTTATAAAGGTCATTATAGGTGAAATCCAAGTTTCCATGTGTCAAAACTTCAAAACCAGCAAAATACATTCACTGGGTGATGTCTCTGGGTGTTGGATGCATCGCCCAGTGCCATCGCTCAGAGAATCGGGGCGCAGGTATATGAGTCCAAGAGGGGCCCATTTCAATCCTAACTTCTTCTAAACTTCCCCAAATACTTGGAGAGACTCTTTGGAGGGTAGTGTGACTATTCCCACACCAAATCCTCACATTTCGTTGAGTTCTTTGCGAATCCAAGAATGCCTAGGTAAAGATTTTTGGTTGCTTTCACTATTTTAGCTTTTTCTTTTGCTTTCCTCTTACTTTGGCTACGGTTTTGCTAAAATGTTCCTGCCCTAACTACCTCTTTTCTTCTCTTCTTGCAGCAAGATGTCCACTAGCCACTGTACGGCTAGGAAATCAGTAGCCCAGAAGAGGCTACGAGTGGAGAGTGATCATTCTTCATCATCATCATCCACAGTGCCACTAACTTCTCCGAGGGATGATTCTTCTTCAAAGGAGCCCGAGTTTGACCAGTTCCTCTTCTCTAGGTATGAGCATTTTAAGGAATGGGACAACTTTAGATCCCTAAAAATTGTAAATGGTCGGGTTGTGAGGGTGGATGACTTCCACCAATATAGTCTCTTTGCTAGGTTCAATGCCCTAGGTTGGGCTTCTATGTTGACACCTACCGAGCCTTGTTATCCCAACTTGGTTCGGTACTTTTACTGCAACTTGGTGCCATCTGGGGCACAAGAGTTTGGACTATTAAGTAGGGTGAAGGGAGGGGATATTAGGTTGACCACTGCCTCACTAGCTGGGATATTGGGGCTGCCTGATACAGGAGAGAGGTGTTACTACAAGCCTCGAGTTGAAATTTCTGAGATGTTCTCTTTGGAGACCAAGAGGTTGGTTTTCAAAGCACTGACAGGGTCACAGGACACACCTAAGTCTGAGGCTTCCTATAAGCCTATTGCTAGAGTGATCAGTAGGTATGTTACCTACAACAGCTACCCCAAGGGCGAAAATAGGGGTAGTATCTCTATGATGAGGGCGTATATCACATATTGTCTACTGGGAGCTGGCAGAGGGGCTCCGATCATAAACCTCCCGTACCTATTACTCCAGGTTATGTTGTATCATGCACAGAACCCATCTGATGGGAACCTTCCGCATGGGAAGTTCCTCACCTTGGTCTTTAGGCATTTTGAGGTTCCTTTGGCCCGTGAGTACATGGAGAAGGATAGATCCAGGCCTATTGATAAGACCTCGATACTGAAGATGAAGGTGCTGGGAGAGGATCCACCAGAGGATGAGGAGTAGATAGAGATGCAGCAGAGGGATGAGGAGCTGGAGGAGGTGCAGGGTGATGATGAGTATGATGAGGAGATGCAGGGTGACCTCCAAGGCGAGCATAGAGAGGAGTAGGGTGTTGGTGTGAAGGATGTGGGTCAGGGCGACTTCGAGGGTGTTGACACACAGTACACAGACTTACCTGCTTATGAGGCGATAGTGCTACCAGTTCTCAAGTTCCAGGGCCTTTCGAGTGGGCGCAAATGATGTCACATTTTCAGGGCCTCAGTACCCAGCTTTTTGACATGGCGACTAGGATGGATCGGGGCTTCACTTCATTTGAGAGCAGAGTAGGATCTGTTGAGTAGCACTTGGACTTCTGGGACAGATTCTATCATGTTGACTCACGCCAAGCACTGCCTCCTTCGAGCGACTTACCCCCACCGGAGTAGTTCTTCTGACCAGCTCTGGTGTCTATGCTACGTGGTTCTGACTTATCTTTTCTTTTTTTAGCTTATGTACTTTTCTTTCTTTTTTTCTTTTGTGTTAGGTTTATATGTAGTTTTTTTTTTGTCAGTTCATGTAATTATCTGAAAGTAGTACTATCAGTCAAAACTTATGTAGTGGCTCAGCCACAGTTGTCTTTTATTTAATGGAAATTATGCATCTTTTATTTAATTGCATATACCTCCCCTGTGGCTTTTAATTATTACTTGTTTTAGTGTTGATAGCTTATTAACCCTAATCTGCATCCCATGAATGTAAGAAGAGCCTCACGCTCTGATACCAAGCTCTGTCACACCCCAAACCACCCCCTGGGAGGATTAGGTAGGTGACCCGAATTGCGTAACGGCAATTTGTCAAATCCCACGGATCTAGAAGCAGTTATTACATTCATGGGTCCACATTCATCACATTACTACGGATAAGATCAGAGTGCTGTAGATAAACTACAATTATAATAACAAAGAGGAAGCATAGCGATACGAGAAATGATGATAATATATACATACATGTGATTGTTCTGATACATTTCCCAAACTACCCACAAACTTAAAAGTAAAGCTGACAAGAAACAAAACCAAAGAAATTACATACATATATATATAATACAGGGTGAGCTGTCTCAACCCCAAAAAGAAAGTAAGAAGACTACAGCAGAACCACAGGCAGAACGGGGATAAACTCCTAAACAAAACAAAAAGGAGTCCCCAAGACAAAAAGCATCAAATGCACTCCTCAACGGTCTTCATCAAAGACCACTGAGAATGCACGCATCATTGGCACGACCTCCATCGGGGTCCACACCAATATCATCATAATAACCAGGGCTGTCCTCCTTGTAATGAGCCTCCATGCCACAGCGGCATCGATCTGCAAAATCATCTAAGAAAAACACATATAAGAGTGTGAACCCCACTGAGCTCGTGAGCAAAACATATCATCATGCATGCACACACAACCACAATCCACATGATCCTACATGATATGCAAGTCCAGATTATTTATTAGCCACCTAGCAATACAACTAAGTCAGGTCTGTGCTACTACAATCCCCAATACATGTATCCCTGGTGCGGGCTTGGTTACCCCTTCCCGCGATACACCTATTGAGTTGTCGGAGAGGACCAGTTAGCTCTCGCATTCGTTCACTAAGGTCAGCCCGACCAGCCCTCTGTGATTAACCTATGGGGCAATCCATCACATTTCTCATTTCTTTTCTTTTTTTGCTTATAGCCCGATATATAGCTCATATTCACCATTCCGGTGCAAACACATTTCTTTTCTTTTCATTTCATTTCTTTTCTCATATACACATATGGTCACCCTCACAGGCATCCAACACCTTAACCCCTGTTGGTAAGGGTGCATAGCACGGGTGATGAAACTCTATCCCCATGTCTATATGGCATCGTATGAGTCAGGTGGTGTCAATCGCATCCCATACTACGGGCTACCACAGGCCTCATTTCCAAGCCGACTACGGCATCTAATCTAACATTCACAATCATCAGATAACATTCATAGTGTTGATCAACAAACAATCATTGTTCAGTAATTTGAGTAATTGAACAGAATTAAATAACACAACATTTAAGATTTAAAAATTATTTGTCGACATACAGTTACACATGCATATATGATAATACTTCACTCACCTGGGTTTGGTTCTAGGAACTCGGTTGCAAATTCAGTTCCAACAGCAGTCTGGTAGTAGACCTTGAGTGCGGGATCAATTCCTAGATGTAAATCAAAAAATGTCATGTTAAGTTTCCAATCTGTCTCTAGTAGTCCTAGGGTTAACCAAAGCTCACTGGGTTGTCCCAGTGTTCAGTTGGTTCTCACTAGGAATCCTCTGGACCTTGCACTGGGCCTTAGGTCTATGTCCCGGTGCATCATCCAGAGATGGTGGTCTAGGGGTAAAATGGTCATTCTCAGTGATTGTACCTGACCCTAGGTGATATTAGGTTTACAGTGCTGTCCACAGCCTGACAGTGCTGCAGAACCAAGCACAGGCAGGGTTTGCATCACTTGCGGGGCCCACTTGGGTTCCCAAGCCATACCTTCAAAAGGACAAATGTGGGGAGGGGCATTTAGGTCATTTTCCACCTTCCCACACTGCACCATGGCCAATGGATGAGGTTCCCTAAGCCAGGTCAGCAATTCTGCCAACTTCCAATCACTAGACGATGCATCGATGTCTCTGGGCGTTGGGTGCTTCGCCCAGTGCATCGCCTAGAGTCTTCAAATCGACAATGGGCTGAGATCCCAAGGTTGCAGCTCATGGGCAGTTATCAACTCATCACCCCATGCATGTTAGGGCATAAGGTGACCCCTGGGGCGATCTTCATCATGGTCCATTTGGATTTTCCACTGGGCCCACCACTTGGTTACCCAGACAGCCTAGTGAATAGTGTCACAGGGTTTTCTCCAGTTGCAGATTTGGATTTTGGTCACATGCAAGGCTGGAAACAGATGTAAAATGGTGTTCTAGGGCTGCTTCCACCTAGGGCTTGGTCCCATGCAGCCAGGGCTTGCATCCAGGGTTCCAATCAGCTAGGCAACTGAGCATCTGGCAGTGCAGCTGTGCACAGCCAGATTTTGGCTTCAAGAACAGCATATCAGACTTATAAAATTTACTAAAAATCACAGATCTCCCATGCTCTATGCTTGCATGGCAGATCTGGAGGCATCCATTGCATTTCCCAGCTATTCTGGGCTGCCAAAGAGCAGGAATCCATTAAAAATACAGAGAGAAGATGGAGGCAGCAGGTATATCATAAGGTTTTTTACCTGCACAGGTGTGAGAAGCTCGATCCCAAGCCTTGGATGAGAGGCTGCACTTCCCTTCCTTCTTCTCTTTCTTTTCCTTCTTCTTTCTTCTTATCCTTCCTCCCTTTTCTCTCTTCTTTCTCTCCTCACGGTTCCAATAGTGCTAAGGGCTCTAAATGAGCCCAAGCCACCCCTATTTATAGGCCAGCCCATGACTAGGGACTGTTTGGCTATTAAGTCCTATTTTCAAAATGCATTCTTTACTGCATTTACAGCCACTCTAGGCTCTCTGGTGGGGTCCACAGTGAACCAAGGGTATGAGGCGGTCCCTCAGACTCTCGTCTATCTATGGAGAGTGCCCATGTCCATTATGGGTGGTCCCCATAATTTAAATCCATTAAAATATGTTGTTTTACTCACTGGGCGATGTCTCTGGGCCTTGTCTGCATCGCCTAGTGCCATCGCCCAGAGATGTCAGCAAGGCTAAATCTCAGTGGGGCTAGCACAGGGGTTTAACCCTTGGTCAAGGCACTATCCCCACATGCCATTTAGAGGTTTTTACACACTTAGGTCCCACAGTTATTGGGAGGAGAGAGATTACCTGGTTGCCTGGTCAGGGGTTCCTATCCTTCAATAAAAAATTCCAGCCAGTCAAGAGCAGGGTTTGACAATCGTCCTCCTAGTCTCCAAAGAAAACATGTCGGAAATATCTACCCTAGGCTTATAATAGCACCTGTCACCTATATCTAGTAACCCCAAGATCTCTGCCAAGGTGGTTATGGTAAATCCCATGTCTACCCCTTTGACCCTGCTCTCCAACCCAAACCCTTGCACCCCAAAGGCCGGTACAAGGTTATAGTAGAAATATCAAACCAGGTTCGGGTAGCACGGCAGCGTAGGAGATAGCATCGGTGCCCAACCTAGGGCATTGAACTTGGCATAGAGCCAGTACTGGTGGAAGTCATCTACTTGCACCACCCTACCATTCACAATGTTCTTAGAAGAGAACTTCGCCCAATCTTGCGTATGCTCGTATTAGGAGAACCAAAATTGGTCAAACTCCGGTTCCTCGGATGAGGAATCCTCTTCGAGTGATGGAGAAGGTATTGCCGAAGGTGAGGACGGCAGTGGGTTTGACCGCAGGCACTTGCGCATCACTGCCTTCCTTGTCGTGCTGTGTTTGCCACTTGTAGACATGGCTGCAGTAAGGCAAGAAGAAGGAGAAGAGGAAATTAGGGCATAAACAGTAAAAATCTAGCAAAAGGGAAAGAAAAATCGAGACAGCAGTACAAATAGCAGTAAAAATGTAAAGAAACTTTGGGCTTGTGAAGATGCGCGGGGAACTTGATTGAATGCTTGGAATTGGTGGAGGAATAGCCTAGAAACCCTTTAGAGCACAGTCCTGGTGGTTTGGAGCTCTCAAAATGAAGTTTGGAGTGAAAATGAGGGCTCACAGACTGTTTATATCTGAGACCCGATTCTCTGGGCGACGCACTGGGTGATTGAGCTAAACGCCCAATGAAATGCCTAGAGAATGGAAAAACAGCAAGAATGAGGTTTTTACCACATGGGCTTATGCTTCCTACATTGTAATGGTAAAATTTTGTCCATTGAAGCATTTATTGGACAATGTGAATAAACTAAAAAATATATATATATATATATATATGATATAAATAATAATAATGAATACTATACACAAATGTATACAAAGTAGGATAAACAAATGAGCAAATGCAAGAAGATGAAAATTTGTTTTTTTTATTTTATTTACAGCCTACTTTGAGCATAAATATTATGCATAAAGTGATATACATAACCTTGGTTGTACAAATCTTGTGTGGATGATATGTGTGGAAATCCAAACATAGATACATAGGGTGTATGGCAGTGTGTAGATTGCAGTATTTCAAAAATTTAGACATTTTCTATGACATTATGCCTGCATATAGGTCATACCTTGCCCATAGCCTGACCGAATCAAGGTCAAACACAATAGGTTATAGGGCGAAATAAGAAATTTATTCACTGCATATGTCCCTACCTGAGTGGTGTGTTAGACCCAATAGGGCACTAAGGCATTATGTACAACCTCTAGCTGATCCATTTAACTTCTTGACTATGTTGTTTTAATTACCTATAGTATTAAGCATGATTATGAGATAAGTGACCATAGAAACCTAATACCTAGAACTTCTCCATGGTAGGATCTGACTCTGTTATTCGGGCTTGGGGACCCCAACAACATGCTCTACATTAGGCAACTGAGGAAGAGATTAGCTTCGATTCGAGAGATTCAGTCCTGGGTAGAGAAGCGACTGATTGTTTTCCTGGCACTTGCAGGAACTAGTGGTGCAGAGGATCGTGCCCTTTACCTTGCCCTAGCGGACGAGGTTAGGAGTGATACAGGATACCTATACATACAGGCTTTTATAAACGAAAAGAAATTGGAGAGACTCGCATGCTAGGCATAGGTACAGATTAAACAACTACTCATTAACATAAATCTTTAATTTGTAATCCTGCATAACATACCATGGCATAAAACACATTACATACATAAAACTCTTAGCAATGGTAATGTAGCTGGAAATATCCTTGGTAGATATCATTTCTTATTGGAATGCTAGCATTATTACACTGGAATTATGGAAATGACAACATACATGTGATAGTTGGAAATTGAAAAAAATTTCCCTGATAAGGGTATGGGAATATTGAACATAAAGCTTCTTTTAGAGTTCAATCATGGTCAATACTAGATCCAACCGAGGTGGTCATCGTGGAAGATGCCCTCCATTTGTACCAAAAGTTGAGCTACCGGATGGAGCCGAAGCTCAGAATTTTGAAGTATCAGTTACTTCGCCGAGGGTACCACGAGTCATCCCAAATGCGGTAACAATGGCTGCCCAAGCTACTGCTGCTGCACCTTAGCTAGGAATGGTAGCTAGAGAGGTAAATACCATCATGACCACCATGCTGCGGACCATGCAACAACAACAGGAGCTGCTGGCCAAATGTCTACATAGTTTGCAGCCATGATGCAATAGCAAGCAGTGCCACCACCACCACCCAACCGACCCATACAGTTTCCACCACCTATACCCCAACATACATCGGAAGGCTCTACAGCTAAGGTAATAGAGAGATTCAAGAAGCTCCAGCCGCCCCCGTTCTCCAAATTAAATTCTGAGGCAATGCAACTGGAGAGGTGGATTATCGCCTTGGAAAAGGCATTCGATGTACTAGAGAGTACGGATATGCAGAAACTGATATGTGTCGGATATCAGCTGCAAAATAAGGCGGAAGCATGGTGGAAAGCAACCAAGCCTAATTTAGAAGCAGTTCATCCTAATCCCACTTGGAAGCAATTTAAAGAAGTCTTCTTTAAGAATTATTTCCCTGAGAGCTTTAGAGATACGAAGGGAGCCAAGTTCTCTGCTCTCATGCAAGGATCCAAGACTGTGCTGGATTACCAGCAACAGTTTGAGGATTTATTCCATTTCACCCCGGAGCATATGAAGGGGGAAGCTAGTAAAACAAAGAAGTTTAAAAAAGGACTCAAACCTGAGATCAGGTCTATTCTGTCAGTCCTAGACATCAAGGTCTATGCTCAAATGGTCAACAAGGCGAAGACTATGGAGGATAGATTGAAGGAGAAAGAAAAAGCTACGGCATCACCCGGCTTGGGCAAGAGGTCAAGCAACTATCAGAATTTTGGATGACCGAACAAGGTTTTCCAAGGAACTAGTTCAAGCCCTAGCCCGACTCAATATCGTCGGCCAGATGTGGGGCAAACCCCTTTTCGCCCCACTTACAGTCGGCCTCCCAACCTACTGCAAACCAAGCAACAACTGCAGCTCCACCAGCCCAACCTGCAAAAATCAAGCCTCTTCACCGGCCATGTTATCTAATAGATGTTACATGTGCCACAAAGTAGGACACATGGCCAGGGAATGCATGCACCGTGGATACAACACATACCCGCCAATCCAGTCCCATGCTCGACCCTTTCAGCCATGGGACAATCTGACTCGAGGAAAAGTATTCGCGCTGACCAATGAAGAAGCAGAGGCAAATCTCGAGGTGATGATAGGTAAGTCCACCTAACACTACTAAATTATAGGAAATAACCTATGGATGCAAGAAAACTTAATTGCATCCTTATTTTATACAAACCCTAGGTACCCTGACTGTCTCATCCAGCCCCGCGTGGGTGTTATTCCACTCGGGTTCATCCCACTCTTTTATTTCCAATACTTTTGCGAGTAGGATGACTGTCCAACCAAGGGATATTGGGCACGATTTAGTAGTTAGCACGCCAATTGGTAGTGTCGTGAGCCTGAAGGAAGTTTACGACCCTTGTCTGGTGGAAATTTACAGGAAGAACTTAACCGCCCGTCTAATTAAGTTCGATATAAAGGACTTCAATGTGATACTAGGCATGGATTGGCTATCTGCCTATGGAGCGAATGTCATGTGTGCAAAGAAGAAGATCACATTCAAGTTGGATGACGGCTCGGTTTTCACCTACCAAAGTGAACCGATGAAAAAGTCCAAAAGAATAACCTTGTTCGCCCTTCAGGCATGAAAGTTGTTGAACGAAGGATGTCAGGGCTATTTGGCCACGGTAATAGATACCGAGGCAAAGATAAAACCTTTGGAAGAACTTGACATTGTTAGAGAATTTCCCGACGTCTTTCCAGAAGATCTGACCCAGCTACCGCCAGATCGTGAAATAAAATTTGTAACGATTTGATTTCGGGGACTGCACCGGTATCCAAGACACCATACCGAATGGCACCTACAGAATTAAAAGAATCACAGATCCAATTACAAGATTTATTGAAGAAGGGATTCATACGACCAAGTATGTCTCCTTGGGGAGCACTCGTGTTATTCGTGAAGAAGAAGGATGGTAGCATGCGATTGTGCATCGATTATCGAGAACTGAATAAACTTACAATCAAGAATCGATACCCGTTGCCACGCATCGATGACCTATTTGATCAACTGCAAGAAGCAAGAGTCTTCTCTAAGATCGATTTTAGGTCTGGATACCACCAATTGAAGATCAAGAGCAGTGACATTCACAAAACAACGTTTAGAACTAGATACAGACATTATGAATTTTTAGTACTGTCGTTCAGGTTAACCAACGACCCGACAGCGTTCATGGACATGATGAATAGGGTGTTCTACGATGTGCTAGACAAGTTTATCATTGTATTCATTGATGACATTCTGGTCTATTCCAAAAGTGAAGAGGAACATGCTCAACACCTTAAGTTCATGTTGCAGCGGTTTCGGGAACATTAGCTGTTTGCCAAATTCAACAAGTACAAATTTTGACTCCACTAGATAGGATTCTTGGGACGTATCATTACCAAGGATGGCATCAAGGTAGACCCAGACAAGGTGAAGGCGGTTCTCCAGTGGGAGACTCCAAAGAATGCCACTGAGATCCGTAGCTTCTTGGGTTTAGCTGGGTATTACCGCCGATTTATCGAGAATTTCTCGTACATCTCAGCACCCATGATAAAGCTGACAAAGAAGGGTGCAAAGTTTGAGTGGATTGATGCTTGCGAGAAAAGCTTCCAAGAGTTAAGGAATTGATTGGTGACGGCGCCAGTGCTAACCATTTCAGATGGCACCAGAGGCATGGTGGTATATACCGATGCATCCCGAACAAGATTGGGTAGTGTGTTGATGCAGAAAGGTAAGGTGGTCGCCTATGCCTCAAGGCAGTTGAAGGAACACGAAAAGAACTAACCCACTCATGACCTAGAATTGGCAATTGGAAAGAATTACCATGGATTTTGTGACCAATCTACCCAACACCAGGAAAGGGATGAATGCAATATGGGTGACTGTCGACGGACTGACGAAAGCAGCTCATTTTATCCCCATCAAGATAAACTACTCGATGAAAAAGCTCTCCCAACTATACATTGAAAATGTAGTCTGCCTGCATGGCATGCCGGTCAACATCATGTCCGATAGGGACCCCGGTTCACTTCAAGATTCTGGAAGAGTCTGCAACAGGCACTGGGATCCCAACTAAATCTCAGCACGGCTTTCCATCCTCAGATGAACAGACAGTCCGAAAGAACCATTCAGACTCTGGAGGACATGCTCAGAGCCTGTATACTAGAAATGAAAGACAGTTGGGACTCCCATATACCCTTGGTGGAATTTGCATACAACAACAGCTACCACTCCACCATTGGCATGGCACCGCACGAAGCTTTATATGGATGGAAGTGCCGCACACTATTGTATTAGGACAAAGTCAAAGAACGAAAGTATCTTGGGCCTAAAATGATACAGGAAACCTGTGAAAAGGTGGATATGATCAGAGAAAAGATTAAAACGGCCCAATCTAGACAGAAAAGTTATGCCGACAATCAGAGGAAGAATATTAAATTTGGAATCGGAGAGAAGGTATTTCTTTGAGTATCTCCAACGAAGGGATTGCTACGCTTCAATAAGAAGGGTAAACTGAGTCTAAGATATATTGGTCCATATGAAGTCCTCAACAAAGTTGGACCCGTAGCATATCGACTGGCACTACCGCCGTCCTTGCAAGGCATCCATGATATTTTCCATGTGTCAATGCTAAGGAAGTACATCAACAACCCGACACACGTACTCTCAGCTGTACCCGAATAATTGGATGCGGATATGACCTACGAAGACAACCAACAGAGATATTAGACAGAAAGGAGCATAATCTCCATAACCGCATGGTCGCATTCGTTAAGGTTTGGTGGGGAAACTGTCCCATGGAGGAAGCATCGTGGGAACACAAAGAGGAAATGCGAGAGAAATAGCCCCACTCGAACTACAATGTAAGCCAATTTTGAGGATGAAAATTTTGTAAGGTGGGGAGGAATGTCAAACCTGCCCCTGACTGACTGGGATTTTAGATGAAAGATAGGAACCTATGACCAGTCACCCAAGCACCCTATGGAGCATCACTCCAGTGGTTGAATTCAGTGGAGAATCCCCAAGGATGTCCTCCTATATGCCTGTTAGAAGATGGGTTGCAGACCCATGTAACTGCACTACTCACAGCCTGATGTACAACTTAAACTCTAGGTACTCTCTCTCCTACCCAAATATGTGGGTCCACACCTGTTCAAATGTGTATCAGACCTTGGAAGAGGTGTTGGTGCAATGCCCAAGCCATAGGCCAAGCACCTGTGCAAGCCCAAGGCCAAAACAGCAATGTTGTATTCTCTGGGTGATGCACTAGGCGATTGCCCAAAGGCCCAGAGAATCGCCCAAAGTGGCTGAAACTGTTCATTTGGACTCCAGACACCAGGGGACCATCCATACAGACCATGAACACCCTCTAGGGGTAGAGAGGAATTTTAGGAACCATTACCCACCCCTGGAACCATGTGGACCCCACCAGTGCAGCCAAAGTGGCCCAGAATGCACTTAAAATGCATTCTTAAGGAATGGGATTTAAGGCCAAACATGCCTTAGTCAGCCTAGCACTATAAATAGATGGGGCCTCCTTTCATTTTCATTTACCTCTACCGCTGTAGCTGAAATAGAAAGAGAGAATGAGAAGGAGAAGGAAGGAGAAGTGAAGGAAGAAGAAGAGAAGGAAAGGGAAGAGAGGAGAAGAAGGTGTGATCTAGATTACCTCTGGCACTGAACCAGCTTGCATACAAGCTCCAAGTAATAAACTCAACCATTTTATGCTACTGTTCCCTATGTTTGATCTCAGATCTCTGCTCTGATGGTAGCATCTCTGATGTGTAATGCTCAGAACACCATGGGAATGGATAGGGAAGCCTGTGATCTTGCATGCATGATCATTGCATGCAAGATCTGACCACTAAATAATGAGCTATGCTTCTGTTTCTATAGCTAAGACTGAAGTCAGTCTCTATGCTTGACTGCACTGCATATTTGCACCCAGAACAGGCAGTCTGGGCATGCAATGTGATCCTTGTATACCTTAGCATAGGATCAGTGATTTATCATAAAAATACACGTAGAACAAGCCCCGCATGCAGCCAAAGATGGATCCATGAGCCTAAGCTCAGCCTGAACAGCTGTTCTCTATGCTGTCAGAGCACCCCCAACTTCCAAATGGGAAAAACCAAACCAAAATCCAATTAGACCAATGAAATCTACCTCAATTATGGTCTATGATCATCCCATTAGCATCCTTGCTCGAGATCATGGCAGCCTCTACTGCAAAATCCATGAAAATGAGCTCAAACCCATGTTAAACTGGCTCTGGGCGATGCACTGGGCGATTGCCCAATCGCCTAGTGAAACGCCCAAAGATATCATTTGGGCTCAAATTGTGTTCTGCCATTTTGGACCTTCACTAGTGGACCTAGGATAGTGTGATGGGGTGGTAAATGGCAAAAATACCCCTCTCCACTTGGCCTTGCTGTCATCCATACCCTGGATGCTCAAGTGGGCCCCACAAGGCCTAGTAACCATACCCAGGATTGGTTTCAGTTGGGCTGCTGACCTTGGCATTGGTTTGAGTGGTTGTTTAGGCCATGCATAGGCAGGCTATGCTGTAAATATCAAGTCGGGTAAATCCCACTTCTCTGGTTGATGCACCGGGAGATAGACTCGAAAGCGCAGTGCAAGACCTAGAGAACTTCCAAGTAACACCAGTGTAAATACAAAGTCAGTCCAGTTAAGCCTAGACCAACTTTAGGATATTAATGTAACTTTAAACATTAATTAACACACTTTTATGATCCGATAAATTAGGTTTTGATTCCGTGCTCGAGTTGCACAGTCAGATACCAACCGGGACCGAACCGACGGCTAAACCAGTAGGACCAGAATAAGGTGAGTAAAATTACATTGTGTGTGTAAATGCGACATGGCTAACAAGTCAAGGAAATTACAATGATACTACTTACTCTGATTATTTATGTCAAATACTGTAAATTCTGTTGAATAAGGAATGCTTGACTGGTGAATATTGTGAATGGACAATGAATGCTGTATGTGAATTGCTAGACTAGATGTCATAGTCGGCTTGGAAATGAGGCCTGTGGTAGCCCGTAGAATGGGATGCGGTTGACACCACCCGATTCATACTATGCCATATAGATGCATTGGGCTAGAGTATCATCACCTGTGCTCCACACCTTTGCCAACAGGGGTTAAGATGTTAGATGCCTGTGAGAGTGACCATATGAAAGAGAAAAAGAAAAAGAAAAGAAAAGAAATGAAAAGAGAAAAGAAAATAGAAATGTTATTCACCGAAAAGGTGGTTATAGGGCTGTAAGTCAGAAAAAAAATATGATATATGAAAAGAGGATGGATGCCTCACAGGTTCATCCCAGAGGGCTGGTCGGGCTGACCTTGGTGGCTGATGCAGGAGCTGATCGATCCTCTTTGACAACTCAATGGGTGTTTCACGGGAAGGGGTTAAAAGCCCACACCAGGGATACATGTATTGGGGATTGTAGTAGCACTAACCTGCCTTAGTTTTGATATTAGGTGGCTAATAAATAAAATGAACTGCACTTCATGTAGGACTCCTATGATTGTGCTTGCGTGTGCATGCATGGTGATATTTCATTCACGGGCTTGGTGGAGCTCATACTCTATTGTATATGTTTTTGTTAGATGATTATGCAGGTGGATGTCATAGTGGCAGGGAGGCTTATCTCCCGGAGGCAGGCTATGGTTGTTATGACGATATTGGTATGGACCCGGACGGAGGTCATACCGCTGGTATGAGTATTTTCGGTGATAGCTGAGGAAGACCCGTGAGGGGTGCAGCTAACTTTGTTTGACTGTGGGACTCTTTTTGTTTTTGTTGGAGTTCCCTCTTTTGTACAACTTTGTTTTTGGGGCTCGAGTTGCCGTGCCATGTTTATATTCTTTTAGAGAGCTATGTCGAATAGAGTTGGGACTGCAGAAGTTCTGAGGGAGAGAGAGTGAACTAGAACAATGCTGATGTATATATTTGTCTTCTTTGTTTTCTTTCAAGTTTAATGTAAATATAGCTTTCCGCAGCACTCTGTGTTTTACATCTTATATTAATGTGGATGTGTGTGCCTGTGAATAGACTAACAGCTTCTGGATCCTTGGGGTTTGGCGGATTGCTACAGTGCAATTCGGGTCACCTACCTAATCCTCCCAGGGGGTGGTTTGGGGTGTGGCACAAACAGCCATGTATATACATATTTGGAAACTTAAAGACAGAGCCAACTAATACCTTTACCTTCATTCCTATATTAAGCATTGGATTAGGCTTGACCATCGGCAAATGTACTCTCAATGCGAGTGGTGTGGTACTGGAGGTAACTAATTCTCCTTTCAATGATATTGAAATCCCTAGTCATAAGGTCCATGTTATAGTGTATCTGGTCTTGTAGATACCTATGGTCACTTATCATAATCTCAAGCTTTTGGTTCAGGTCATGTATGTTGCTCTCATCATAGTGATAATCCAAAATTAGCTGTAGAAAGTATCCCATTGTGAGTTCAGTTTCTGGGCTTGTGTGTCAGCACATCACTCCCGACACCTAAAAAAATATCCAGTTAGATTAATGTATAGTTTTCCTCATTCTTACCTTTCTATGCATACATTCTCAATCACTCTTTCCTCACACAAGTTCATACATCCCAGTATATGTATATACATTCATACCCATACATACATAGGTTATTCATTATAATTTTATCATTATTATATTATTATTATTTGTTGAAATATGGACCAATATCACCATGTTCAAATAAATGCTTTGGAGTGTTCATGCTTTGCTATTATGTAAGTTGGTTCAACCCAAATCAAAGAAAACATAAAAAAAAACTGCTGTCTGCCAGTCTCTGGGCGTTCAACTGGGCGTTTGGGTGTATCACCCAGTGCTAACGCCCAGAGAATCGTGGGCTGCTATTTACTCAGTCCGAACTCCTCTTTCTCATTTCTTTCTTCTGTTTTGTGAGGTTTGGAGCTTCAAGGTTGCGCCCAGAGTGTCTTGTGAGCTACTCCCCAACATACTAAGGCATCCCTTCACAATTCCGCGCCCTCACGCAAGCCTTAGGTGAGTCTATGGTAGACATTTGCCTATTTTCAACAAAATTTCCTGATTTTCTACCCTTTTTTTCTTTGTAAAACTCTAACCTGGTTCTTGTTGTTTGAAATGTAGCTATGTCTTCAAGCCGGAGGCACAGTAGAGCAAGGAAATCGGTATCCCTCAAGCGTCCACGGTCAAATCCATCACCATCTTCGTCTTCGACCTTCCCTTCTCCTACGGCCAGTGATGGATCCTCATCCGAAGAGCATACCAACATGAGCAAGAATGGAAGAATTTTCGGGACAAGAGAATTGTAAACGAAAGAGTGGTAAAGATGGAGGACTTTCAATAGTTCAAGCTCTATGCGAGGTTCAATACCCTAGGTTGGGCATCAATGCTATCTCCCACCCTCCCATGTTACCCCAACCTTATTCGGCATTTTTATGGAAATCTCATCCCAACGGTTGGGACGTGAGGCTTTGGGCTCCAGAGTAGGGTGAAGAGGGTGGACATAGTACTTACCCCAACTATTTTGGCTAAAATCCTTCAGATCCCCAACGAAGGAAAGAAGTGTTATCACAGGCCAAGGGTGGACGCCTCGGATCAGTTTTCCATGGAAACAAGGAGTCAAGTGTTCAAGGCCCTCACTGGTTCAGAAAGGGCTCCAAAGTCTGAGGAGAGCTACAAGCCCATGACCAGGATCTTGAGTAGGTGCATCTCCTGCAACATCTATCCCAAGGGTGGTAATCGGGGTAGTATCTTGATGTTGCGAGCATATATTACCTATTTCTTACTGATGGCGGGTAAGGGAGGACTCGAAATTAACCAACCATATCTGCTTATGGAGGTTATGTTTTATCATGCTAAGAATTCAACGGATGGGGAATCTGCCCTATGGGAGGTCTCTTACCCAGGTTTTTGCACACTTTGGGGTTACCCTTACAGGAGAGTTTAAGGGGGGTGAGGGTAAGAAGCCAATCAGTAAAACTTCCATTAAGAAAATGAAAATGGCAGAGGAGCCAGAGAGCGGCACTGAGGAGGAAGAAGAAGAAGAGACAGAGGAGGAGGAGGAAGCTGGGGATGTAGGTGCCTAGGAGGATGTCAATGTAGACCCCAATGTAGAGTTTGAGGATCTCCCCACATATGGCCATACGGAGGCTTCCGCTTCATAGGCACCACCTCTAGCACTTGAGGCTTTTAGATGGGAGGACATAATGCACAGGTTAGGGGCATACGTACCCAGCTTGCCTAGGTGTCATCAAGGATGGACAGTGGCTTCACTTCCCTGGAGGGATGAGTGAGTTCCATTGAACAACGGCTGAACTTCTGGGATGCTCACTATTAGATTATCTCGCGTCAGCCACAGCCCCCATGGGATGATGATCCAGCTCAGGAGTAGTTCTACCAGCTCAAATGTCTCTAGTTTAGGAATCTATGTTTTATTTCTGATTTATGCTTTATGTATTTTCCTATTATCAGTTTATACTTTTCCTTTCTAGGTTGTAATTGGAAGTAGTACTTTCAGTTTTGAAACAAGATGTATCGGTTTATACCCCTTTTGTTATATGAATCTTGTTTCCTAATCATTGTGTTAGTCTCTATGGTGCTTTATTCACAAGCTTACCTCGTATTTATTTATTTCCTTGTTTCCTTATCTATCAATTGCTAGTTACCCTATCTGTGTTGTTTGTGAGTATAGAAAGAGCTTCTTACTCTGAGACCAAGCTCTATCACGCCCCAAACCACCCCCTAGGACCCCACCAAGCATTGGCAAGGACACACCATACAGAAAGGAAGCCCAACAACTTGGAACACCAAAAGACAGTATGTCGATTGAGGATCGAAGCTGTAAGAGCCAATGTCGATTGAAGATCGAAGCAGAAGGCAACTTCACCCAGTAAAGAATCAGCTTCCAAAAATAGGCATCCGGTATAGCCATAAAGGCAACGACAACCGAAGCACCAAAGAAGTGAAAGACGTTCAAGGGAGGTGCAGAAAAAACACCCACAGAAAGAATCCTTGGCATGACTTTAAACAACAGAAGCAGAGATAGGTAAGGAAAGGGAGTGAAAAGAAGTGCTATTTAAATAGGGATCGACGGCCCAGATCAAAAGGGGAATATCAAAAAGGTAACCCCCGGAGTTAAGAGGAGCAAGGGCCAGAAGCCACGTGGTCAGTCCCAATTGCACCTAGGCTCTTCAAAAACTGTGAAAGGGCTTAAATATGGAGGTGGTGGTTCATCTCCTACTTAAGTTCCATTAATGAAGCAGTAAACAAAGCGTTGAGAGGGGCACAGGCAATAAATGTTCTACGTTGGAAGTTAAAGATAAAATCCCCTAAAAAGATCCCCCAGTCATAAAGGCAATTTTTGCCGAAAAGAAGGGCGAACACCACAAAAAGAAATAGTTTCCATCTAGCTAAGGCAAAAAGCTAAGCATTATGAGCTAGACAAACACCGAGCATCAAAAGGGATAAAAATTCCATAAATAAAGTGTGCCAATCATTACTACCTGAAATACAATTAATTGATTGCAAATACAGATGCTTGGGACGTGGAGGATTAGGGGGCAATGGTCCTGGAACATTCTTAGGAGGGGGAAAGAAAGGAACTGAGATGGAAGATGGATCCAGCGCCACCTCCTGTATGGGAATTTGGGGATTGTTACGTCAAGAAATCATCAGGCGGTCCTTCGAGTGCCGTAACATGCAAAAGGACCAAGGGATGACAAAGAAGAGAATCGGTGTGGTTCTGACCTAGGACTCTTCGATGCCAAAGTTAGATCTCCTGAGCAAATAGACAAATTATAGTATTAAATATGAGTTCAGATGTCCCTCGATGGGGTTGAGTACCTTTCCTTTTATATTAGTGGATGGCGGTATGGAGAGTCCTGGTTGATGGTGAGTAATCTTCGTAGTTGATAGAGTCCCTGAGTAGCAGGGTTCATCTTTGATTGGTTGTCTTCCCGTGAGACGTAGTGTCCTGATAGACTTGATAGTTATCTTCCCGTGAGACGTAGTGTCATGATAGACTTGGTTTCCTTGGTGGATAGGCCCATCTACGTGGTAGATGAGGTTCCCAGTGTATGAGTCCATTCAGACTACGTGACTGGTAGGCGGTGGCCTAGAGTTCTTTGTGACTTGTTTTGTTGATAGTGGTCATCGTTGTCGCCCAGGGATGACTGCGCCCGAGGAGATCCGCACCCGATGTCTTCAATCTGCGCCCGTGGTTCGGTTCACGCCCAAGTAGTCCACTCCCAGGCAGTCCGCGCCCAGGGTTTGGTCTGCGCCCAGGGTGGTCCATACCCGGGGATCGATCCTTGCCCAGGGCAGATCCGCACTCGGGGTTTATGGTCCGATTTGGGTCGAATCCCTCCTTGGTTCGCCTGTTTGGTTCCGGTTCTGAGCTGGCCCTCCTTCTTGGGTTAGGACACGTGGCAGTCCCTGATTGATCAGGGTGATTTTGAGTTTATCATTTGCCCCCCACTCTCTTGGAACGGAGTTCTTAAGAGAGTATCCTCATCATTTTTGTACCAGTTAAGGGGTTCACGGTAAATATTCTCTTCTCAGAGGGTGTGCCTGTGAATTATTTGGTGAGGGAGAGGTTGTGGGTTCAAACCTCTCCTCTCCCATCTTTTTGTCTTTTATCTCTTCTCTTTTTCTTTTTTGTAGATATATGCTCTTGTCTTTCTCTTCCTTCTCATTTCGCTTCCTCTCTCTCTTGCTTTTTCACCTCTTGATTTTTTGCCTCTTCCCCTTTTACTTGGGCTTTGAGCTTGGTTACTATTCATTATGCCCCCCATGTGTTTGCTCCTGGGTCATAATGAACAGTAGTGTCTTTTACTTGTTTGCTTGATTTTACTTAGCCATTGGCCTTGCTTTGGTGGCTTGCTTAGCATCGTGCTCACAGTCTTACCCATTATACTATGCGTTTGTCACTCGTGCCTCGACCCTTGCTTGTTGCGCCCGTGCTCGACCATGCTCGTGCTCGATCCATGCCCGGGCTAAATCCACACCTGTGCTTTGATCCATGCCTGCTCGGTCTGCGCGTGGGCTCAATCCACGCCTGGGCTCGATCCACGCATGTACTTGATCCGTGCCTGGCCTAGTCCTAGCCTGAGCTTCGATCGGTGCCTGACCTCGTCTGCGCCTGAGCTTTGATCTGCGCCTGGCCTCGATCTGTGCCTGGCTTCGATTTGCTCCTGGCCTCTATCCACGCCTGGCTTTGATCTGTGCCTGGTTTAGATCCGCACCTATCAGTGCCTGGCCTCGATCCGTGCCTGGCCTCTATCCACGCCAGGCTTCGATCCGCACCAGTGCTTTCATCTGTGCCTATGCTTCGATCCTCGCCTGAGCTTTGACCGTGCCAGTGCTTCGATCTGCGCCTAGTATGTTTTCTTTCTTCTTCTTTCTTTTTTTTTTTTTTTTGGTACCCTTCCTGATGGGTCTGCATGCTAATGGTTGCAGGTTGGCATCCCTCTTCTTGCATTGGTTGCTTGACTTTGGGAGACCGTCGTTCTGAGTAAGTAGCTAGCCTGCTTCATTTTCTATTCATGTCATCATCTAGCGACTCTTATCCGACTACTGTTGTGGTTGGGTCTTCTGGGGAGTCTTCTTCGAGGTCGTCTTTCCCCGCGGATACTTCTCCCTTGTTGTCTTCCCCTGCTGCTAGTGATGGGGAGGAGGAGGTTTCTAGAGACCCCGCCCCTAGCAGGGGTCGCAGAGTCTCCAGGGCTTCTACTTCTGTTGGGGATCCTAGGAGTAAGCTGGCTCACATCCCTAGTATCATGACCACCTCGGACTTGGCATCGCTTCACCGAGAGTTCCATATACCTTCTGAGATCGTGCTTTGCATCCCCGGACCCGACGATCAGGCGTTCACCCATTGGGCGGATGAAGTCTGCCTCTACCGTATTTTCTTCACCCATGGTCTTCGCTTCCCTGTCTCCCATTTTGTGGAGTTGGTGTTGGAGCATTGGCGTCTCACCCCTGGGCAGGTGTTGCCCAACTCTTGGCGGGCCATCCTGGGTTTCTATATGTTCTTTGGCCGAATGGGGCATGCTGCTACCGTTCCCCTATTCTCATACTTCTACGGGTTGAAGAAGGGGGAAGGTGGGTGCTACCACTTCGCTTGTCGCCTCCCTAGGGGGTCTCTTGCCACACTTGATCCTCTTGTGGGGATCACTAGCTTGATGAAGTACTGGAGGGACCGCTTCTTTTTTGCCATGGTCCCTCGATGTGCACTGCGGTCTACCTGGAAGGACATTGATATCAAGGGGGTGAACCACTCTCTTGAGTTGAGCAACTTTGAGCGCGACTCCCTCCAGCGATGTTAGGGATGCAATCCATTTGACGTCCGTGAGTTGGATTCCGAGGCTTTCCTATGTCTTTGGAAGCTGAGTCCCGGTACAATCTTTGGTTCCTTAGTATTTGATGTTTGCATCTGTATTTTTCTTGTAATGTACCTGTTATCTGACTTGTCTTGTGTTCTTGATTGGGTGTCATTGTGCAGTGGACATACGACCAGATCTTAGTGTCTTCTGCTCTAACCTGCGGAAGAGAGGTACTCAGATTGCTCCCCCTAGGGATGGTTCTTCTGTTGTTGTTCCTCCGGTTCCTACTTCTTCTCCTTCAGTGGTCACTGGGACCAAGCGAAAGGGGGTTCCGGACCCTCCTAGTTTAGTAAGGACCGAGCCGCGTGTCATCCTCCCGCGGTCACCTCCTATTGCCGCTGCTTCTGGGTCTTCTGCTCCACCCCCTTCCAGAGGCAAAGGGGTGGTTTCTTCTTCTGCTGGCGTGATTGATACGCCGACCTCATCCCATTTGGTGTAAAACCCCTGCCCAAAAATAGGGGCTAATTGGAATTTTTGTTGAAAGCCCAGAATCCGAGGTCAAGGCTACCAGTATACTGTGGTGCATTGAACCCGAGGTTGAACATAATGAGGTAGCCTCATTGGTGAGGACCTACATACCATTAAGAAGGCAAACACCAACTCCTTGTGACTGTACAGCTCACCACCAAATGTACTGGCTAAGGAAGGTACCATCCCTTGATTCTAGGACCCTTGGACTTAAATCCTAGTTCTAGGCTAAACCAATGGTGACCCTCATCAACTTGAATGTTTTAGATAAAATATTTTTCAACCCAAACATCAATTTTCACGATTGATTTGATGATGAGAACGCAATTCCATACATACATCTTAAATCCCAACATAAATAACAAATTCTGCTAATTTATAGATTGACTTTCTCTTAGTTAAAATGATATAACTCCACCACCTGAAATTTATTTGTGTTGGTTCCAATTTTTTTGGAAACTAGACTCATAGGGATGCATTTTGTTAGAAGACACCATTACCTAGATATGTCTCTAAGTTAGTTAAAAGTTTAGCTCAAGTTGCTGTCAAAATCGGATCCTGCTGTTTTGACAGGTTGACCTTTGCGTAATAAAAATAACATAACTTCATAATCCAATCATGATATCCATTGATTCCAGTTTACCTAGAAACTAGATTCAAAGAGCTTCATTTTCTTAGAAGGAACCATGGTCCAATTATGTCTCTAAATGGACTGAAATTTCATTTCAATCCAAACAATTCTGCAGATGAATTCTCTGGGCGATGCACACATCACCCAGAGACATCACCCAGAGTGCAAAACTGCATTAATTAAATGATTTAATCTGTGGGGACCACCCATATTGGACATGGGCACCTCCATAGGATGAGGGGAGTCTGGGGGACCGCCTCATGCCCTCGGATCACTGTGGACCCCACCAGAGTGATCAGAATGGCTGAGAATGCGGTTAAAAATGCATTTTCAAAAGTGGCCTTGGCAACCAAATAGGCCTTAGTCATGGGCTGGCCTATAAATAGAGGACCTCAGCCTTGTTTTAAACCCTATTTCACTACTAAAATCGTGGGAGAGAATAGAAGAGAGAAAAGAGGGAGAAAAGAGAGGAAGAATAAGAAGAAAAGAGGAGACGGAAGGAAGGAGACTGCAGCCTACACCTCTGGGCCCAGATTTCGTGCCTTCTCAGACTTGTGTAGGTATAAACACCAATGCTCTACCTACTGCCTTGATGATTTACTACTTTCATCTTTGAATCTCTGTGATTTTGTTGAGTTTCTAGCCATCTGGTAGCCCAGAACAGCTGGGAACTGCCTAGAACTGCTCCAGATCTGCCATGCAAGCATGGAGCATGGAAGATCTGAGATATTTGAGTAAAAATACAGATCTGTTTTGCTGGTCTTGAAGCCAAAATCTGGTTGTGCATGGCTGCACTGCCAGATGCACTGTTATTTGACTGTTTGGAGTCCTGAGTACATGCCCTGGCTGCATGGAACCTAACCCTAGGTGGTAGTAGCTTTGGATTACTATTTTATACCTAAAACCAGCTTTGCATGCAGCCAAAACCGTGGCTTGCAGCTGAAGCTATGTTGGGTTACTATTCACTGGGCTGTCTGGGCAGCTTTTGGCAGCCAAGTGGTGGGCCCAGGTGAAAATCCACAAGGACCAGTGCAAAGTATACCTGTGGGGGTCCAAGATGACCTAACATGCATGAGGAGAGGATCCATGCACTACCCGTGGTTTAAAACCTTGGAATGTCAGCCTGATTCCGGTTTTGCAATCTCTGGGTGATGGCACTGGGCGATGCAGACATCACCCAGTGAATTGAAAACTTCACTGTTTGCTGATCTGACTTGGGGGACCTCTACATATGCACTATAAACAGTGTAAGGAGGTGGAAAATGACCAAAATACCCCTCCTCACATCTGTCCACAATTATGTATACCTTGGGTATCTAAGTGGGCCCCAAAGGGCTTGAAAAACCTATCTGTGTTGGTCCTGCAGCACTGCTGACCTAGGGACTGTGTTGTAAGGATATTGTGACCTAGAACCATGTACTACAATGATAAAATACGATATTGACCCTAAGCCACATTCTCCAGATGAGGCACCGGGACATGGGCCTAAAACCCAGTGCAAGGCCTAGAGAATTCAAAGTGATCTCAGACTGAGCACCGAGTTAGACCTAGGAGCCTAGACTAACACTGGGTTATCCAAAATAGTTTTGAATAATTAAAATAACATATTTTTGATTTATTACTTTAGGATTTGTTTTCGTGCTCGAGGTGCACAACCAGATACCGATCGGAACTGAATAAACATCTGAACCAGTAGAATCAAACCAAGGTGAGTGGAATTACACCATGAGTGCAGGTGTAACATGACTGATGGGTCATGACAACAACAACAATATTTACTCTCTTTAATTACTTTAAATTATTTTATATTCTCATTTGAATTCTGAATCTTATCTGATGAACATTGGAAATGGATGATAATGCTTGTAGGTGGAATTGCTAGATTAGATGTCGTAGCCGGCTTAGAAATGAGGCCTGTGGTAGCCCGTATTATGGGACACGGTTGACACCGTCTGACTCATACGATGTCATATAGACATGGGGTTAGAGTTTCATCACCCGTGCTACGCACCCTTGCCAACAGGGGTTAAGGTGTTGGATGCCTGTGGGAGCGACCGTATAATCCTTGAGCTATATGCCAGGTTTTAAGCCACAATTCAATTATGAGCTATATGCCAGGCTTAAAACCATAATAAGGAAAAGAAATGTGACATTGAGCTATATGCCGGGTTTTAAGCCACAATTCAATTATGAGCTATATGCCGGGCTTAAAACCATAATAAGGGAAAGAAATGTGACCTTGAGCTATATGCCAGGTTTTAAGCCACAATTCAATTATATGCTATATGCTGGGCTTAAAACCATAATAAGGAAAAAAAATGTGACCTTGAGCTATATGCCGAGTTTTAAGCCACAATTCAATTATGAGCTATATGTCGGGCTTAAAACCATAATAAGGAAAAGAAATGTGACCTTGAGCTATATGTCGGGCTTTATGCCACAATATAATCTAAAAGAAAAGAAATGTGATCATTGAGTTATATGTTGACGGTCACTTCACAGGATAATCAAAGAGGGCTAGTCAGGCTGACTTGGGTAGGGAGATGCTGGAGCTGACTGGTCCTCTTCGACAACTCAATGGGTGTATCGCGGGAAGGGGTAACCAAGCCCACACCAGGGATACATGTATTGGGGATTGTAGTAGCACTAACCTGCCTTAGCTGTGATGTTAGGTGGCTAATAAATAAAATGAACTGCACCTCATGTAGGACTCATTTGGTTGTGCATGCACATGCATGCATGATTTATATTTCATTCACGGGCTCGGTGGAGCTCACACTCTTGTATATTCCCTTTTAGTTGATTTTGCAGGAAATGGTTTGCCAATGGGCGAGGAAGCTGTCGATGGAATTGTAGATCTTCCTCATCTCATTGCTTAGCGATAATTTTGTTATTATTTAAGTGTCTTTCTTTTAAGAAGTGTAATTACCGAGATAATGTACTTATTGAACATAAAAGGATAGGTATATGGTATAACATAGGTATTTGGGATTTTATTATTGGTAATATAAATCGTCTGTGGGTAGTTCGATCTTCCGTTGCACTCTGATATTCTTTTATTATCTTTTAACCTCAATGTATGGTTTGTGACGTGTAAATACTGCTTCTAGATCCTTGGGGATTGGCGGATGTCGTAGGATATCCGATCACTTGCCTAAATCCTCCCAGGGGATGGTTTGGGGGGTGACATTTGGTGCTTCCTTGGGATCTTCAGGAGGGAGCGACGTTGACCAGCCGTGGTGTGTCCCGGGAGTGGCTGGATATGGGAAGGCTTCCCACTGAGTGTTTGACCATACAGGGGTTTAGTGACGCATTCTTGGACAGACCCTTGATGAGCACATTTATGTGTGAAATCTTAGGGCATAAACCATACATTTTATCACATTGGATAGAGTTGCTTTGGTGCTTTCTTGTGCTTTTCAGGTTTTGGGCTATTTTGGGCTATTCTGGACTATCGGGAGTTGCATGTCCAAAGTTACACGTAAAGTTGCCATTTTTCCTTCCATGGCTGTAAAGAGGACTAAATTTGGAGCAAGATGGACGTGACAGAATGCAAGTACGCATTCATGTAGGCCACCATGCAGTTGATTATTCTTTTCATCCCAAGAAAGGATAATGGGTCAGAAAGGAGCTGTAGTGCAAACCCATAGTCATTTTGCCACTGCCCAAGGAAATTTTTGACATTAAAGAAGGTACTTCTAAGCAATGGTGGAGATCTACTACAAGTACAGGATTGTTTTGGCAATTTTTCATTCTTGAAGAGAGAGAAGGACTGCTACCCACATGGGGGGACCCACACTGCCTACACCCTCCACGATTTTTGAAGGCCCACATGTTATCCACGATTTTTAGAGGGAGCACCAATGCTCCACAATTTGTAGAGGGCATGATGGGTATTGCATTAATTATTTTGAGTGGAATCCTAGTCATCACCCTTATTCTCTCTCCTCCAACTTTTCAAGGGCACTTTTGGAATTTTACTGGGATAGATTTCTTTTGAAAAATATTCTTTCATCCATGGAAGGTTGAAAAGTCAAAGATGCCTTGATCTCATTGCTTGGAGAAGATATCTACAAAAAAACGAAAGCACAAGTTAGAACTAGAAAGTTATTTTTGTAAAAATAGAAGGTTTATGTAGCTAGGATTCTCTTCTCTCCCTCTTTCTATTTTTTCTTTTTTTTCTTGAGAGTCAAGCATTGTAAAGGAGGAAGGAGAAGGGAATATTCCCTATTTTTGGATTCTCTTCTCCCTCTCGCTCCCCTCTACGATTTTTAGGAGGAGAGAGCCCCCAAAATCATGGAGGCCTCTCTCCCTCTTCCCTTTTCTCCCTTCTTCTCTCCTTCCCCCTATAAATACCCCTTTTCCTTTGGGTTGTAACTAGGTAGTTCTAGTTCAGTTTTTAAGTTAGTTTTAGTTTAGTTTTTAGTTCAGTTTTAAGTTCAATTAATTAGTGAAATTTCTTCTTCTCTTCTTCTAGTTTTTGGCTTTCTAAGTTCTAGTTTGATGTCATGTTTTCAATTCCATGGTTGTAATGCTTTTGATTCATGCTTTAATTTTATGTCTTCAATATGGTTGTAATAATTCTAGTTTAGTTTCAAGCTTTGTAGTCTAAGTTCCTAAGTTGATGACAAGACTTGGAGAATTAAAAGAGGAAGCCATATAAGGTTTGTTCAAGTATTCAAGCTCTTCAACTACATTCATGCAAGCAATTTTAGTCCGGTTCAAGCACATCCAGGTTTTTACTCTCCAAACTCTTAAACTCATTCTCTCTTCTTCTATCTCATTCTCCTTCTTCTTCTTTTGTTTTTTTATGTGATTGTAGTGTGTGGCTGCAATTTATCCCTTCTAATCCGTGTTAGTTTGATAGGTTAGATGGATATGTGTTAGGACGCCAATTTAATTCGTTAGATGCTTGTGAGTTAGGACGTGTCAATTTGTTAGTTTAATTAGTTTAATTTAACACTTTAATTTGGTTCACTTTGTATTACTTTAAAGTGAGTAAAATAGGGTGGCGTATATCTCCTTGAGTTCTACCCGTAGCTATGATTGATTCGTACACTTGCGGTTATTATTTTGTGCAAACAAGTTTTTGAACCATTATTTCAATTTTTGAGGGTAATGCACCAACTATCTATTTATTCCCTCATGTTTTTAGTGAACTTTTTTCTAGTCTTTTATTTTTCTTTAATTTTTCTAAGAGAGACCTCAATTTGGGATAGGTGGTTAATTTAGAATAATGGGAGATACACTTCCACCTATGACTTTGGGGGAAAGGTGGAACCTTGCTAAGACAACTATGACTTTGGGGGAAAGGTTTAAACAGGCTAGGGCGGCCAAAAGTAGTGAGTTAGAGAACCGCTTTGCACCACCCCAGTACAATTTTGCTCCCCAACCCAACTATGGGCTTTCGGGAAATTTTGATTGGTCACATCCCCAGACTATCCATGTTGTGGAAGGATTCCCTAATCTTTATGGGGGTAGCTTTGGTGATGAGAATATTAGTCCTCTATTTCAGTACAATTCTTTCGGCACTTACAATCAGGGGTGGAGTGATCATCCTAATTTCTCGTGGGATCAATGGAATAACCAAGCTCGACCGCCCATTTTCCAATCCCATGGTCAGTTTGGTCCTCCAATGCCCAACCCTCCATTGAATCTCAATGGGCCACCTCTCCTTGAACCATATCACTAACCCCCTGAGTTTCAGAAAATGGGTGAGGAGGCCAGACTGAGTGAGATTGATAAACACATAGCCCTTCTCACGACAAGCCACAATACCATGGAGAAGCAACTCTCTCAACTGATCACCATGGTGCAAGAGGAGGAAACGGGTACATTACCTAGTCAGCCTGAACCACCCCATCCCCAGTTTAGTGATGTTGAAAGTCCACCACCCCAGTTTGAAATTAATGAGAGTCCACCCCAACAAATTGATCATCAAGATGATTTATTTATTGAGATTGAGTCTCCTGAAGATGTTAGTGAAGCATAGTTTGATGAACTACCTGGGGAAGTCCAACTTTTGTCTAAAATTTATGATCTTAGTGAGCCTATTGTTTCCACTAATTTAGAATAAGATTTTTATGATAGCATGAAAACCCAAGAAATTCGATCCCCCCCTCTCTCTTTAGAAAACCCTGATGATTGTCATTTTGAGGATTCAGTTGTCCCACATATTGATTTGTCTAAACCTCCTAGGATTGATGATTTTATTGAGGACACTGTTAGTCATGATGCTCTTCAAGCATATTATCGTGATCCCTATTTGGCGAACCAAGTTCTGCAAAGAGCGGATAGTTCTATTGCTAGGATTGATTTGAGTAAGCCTCCCATTTTTTATGATTATCTTGATGAGGTTACTGATATTTATGATCCTTTTGATGAGTATTGTGATCCATTTTTGGTTGGTTTTTCTAAACATGACATGTGTTCTACATTGCAAACGGGAGAGAAGGAGAGGATTTATGGCATGAGTTTTAATGCCTTTATTTTCCACTGTCCCATGAGGACAGATTTTTCAATTGGATATTTCTCAGTTGTGCTTAACTTCTATATTATTTCTCGCTTTACTAAAATTCATGGTCGAGTGTTTTCTAGTTCTAAAGCTCTTTCTACATTTACCGGCCATGGATTGAGGTTTCTATTGCTGCCCCTAGTACTTCTTGTAGAGATCATGACTCTTCATGATCCTCTTTTTGATTATATCTAGTAAGGCCCTTCATCTCCTCCCTTGTCCTTCTTCTCTATTTTTTGCATGCATTGAGGACATTGCATGACTTAAGTGTGGGGGGTGTGTGAGCTTGCTTATTTGGTAAATTTTGATTGTGGCAATAGTTTTGGTTTTGTGCATATGTTTCTTTGATTGCGAAGCGAGAGAGAGAGGGAATTAGGTGCCCTAGCATACGAAATAATAAAAAAAATTCCTTTTCAAGGACGGTAGTTGGTATGTATCTGGTGAGAGGGATTGAGTTGGAAAATATGAGCGTTATTTCATTTGATGGCTAGATTCCTCTATGTGTTTTATGGACCCCTTGATCTTTTGGCTAGTAGTTGAGACCAATTTGTTTGTGGCAAGGCAAGACATAAAAGTGAAAGTGAATGAAAGAAAAAAAAGAAACAAGAAAAAAAAGTGGAATTCCTTGGGACTAGACAGGGCACTGTTGCCTCAGGAAGCAGGGTGACTTGTTTGAAATTCCTTGGAAGGAAACTCAAAAAAAAAAAAAAAAAAAAAAAAACTCTTGCATCAATGTCTCAATGTCTTATGGATATATGTAAAAAGCGAAGCTACCAAGTATTTGGGTGTCTAGTGTATGCTCCACCATGTCATTCAGGGAACAGTAGTGGAGTAGAAATAGAGTTTACTGTTGTGAAAGAAAAAGCTTTTGACTTAATGCCTGAAAAGAAAGTATGGTAAAAAATACTCAATGCCTAAGTCTTTGGTTCCATCGATGCTATGGGGGGGGTATACTTGAAGGTGAGTAGTGTTTAGAAAATATGAGGAGCTCCCTTGACCTTGATGCATGCTTGTTACTTGAATTGATGTGGGGTGATAAAATTCAAGTGTGGGGGAATCTTTGGCTCCTTGATCTTGAGTTGAGCACTTTTAGAGCTTGTGTGCACTATCTTACTTATGCCATGATCAAAATTTGCATCATTCTTTTTGACTTATTGAATTTTGAATGTACATTCACTGCAAACACCCACGAGACACAACTCGTCCACTAGGGGTAACCTAGGGGTTCAAAGGGTTATTGCACATGCTAAATGCAACTGTGATTCCTACGAAAGTGAGTTAGGATTTTTTTGCATTCTAGGTTAGTTTTTCTTTTTGCTTACTTGAGGACAAGTAACGTTTAAGTGTGGGGGAATCTGATGAGCACATTTATGTGTGAAATCTTAGGGCATAAAGCATACATTTTATCACATTGGACAAAGTTACTTTGGTGCTTTCTTGTGCTTTTTAGGTTTTGGGCTATTTTGGGCTATTCTAGACTATCGAGAGCTGCATGTCCCAAGTTACACGTAAAGTTACCATTTTTCTTTCCATGCAGTTCATTATTCTTTTCATCCCAAGAAAGGATAATGGGTCAGAAAGGAGCCGTAGTGTAAGCCCATAGTCATTTTGCCACTGCCTAAGGACATTTTTGACATTAAAGAAGGTACTTCTAAGCAATGGTGGAGATCTACTGCAAGTACAGGATTGTTTCGGTAATTTTTCATTCTTGAAGAGAGAGAAGGACTGCTACCCACATGGGGGGGGCCACACTGCCTACACCCTCCACGATTTTTGAAGGCCCATATGTTATCTATGATTTTTAGAGGGAGCACCAATGCTCCACGATTTTTAGAGGGCATGATGGGTATTGCATTAATTGTTTTGAGTGGAATCCTAGTCATCACCCTTATTCTCTCTCTCCTCCAACTTTTCAGGGGCACTTTTGGAATTTTACTGGGATAGATTTCTTTTGAAAAATATTCTTTCATCCGTGGAGGGTTGAAAAGTCAAAAATGCCTTGATCTCATTGCTTGAAGAAGATATCTACAAAGAAAAGGAAGCACAAGTTAGAACTAGAAAGTTACATTTGTAAAAATAGAAGATTTATGTAGCTAGGATTCTCTTCTCTCCCTCTTTCTATTTTTTCTTTTTTTTTCTTGGGAGTCAAGCATTGTAAAGGAGGAAGGAGAAGGGAATATTCTCTATTTTTGGATTGTCTTCTCCCTCTCTCTCTCCCCTCCACTATTTTTAGAAGGAGAGAGCCCCGAAAATCGTGGAGGCCTCTCTCCCTCTTCGATTTTCTCCCTTCTTCTCTCCTTCCCCCTATAAATAACCCTTGCTCTTTGGGTTGTAACTAGTTAGTTCTAGTTCAGTTTTTAAGTTAGTTTTAGTTTAGTTTTTAGTTCAGTTTTAAGTTCAATTAATTAGTGAAATTTCTTCTTTTCTTCTTCTAGTTTTTGGCTTTCTAAGTTCTTGTTTGATTTCATGCTTTCAATTCCATGGTTGTAATGCTTTTGATTCACGCTATAATTTTATGTCTTCAATATGATTGTAATAATTCTAGTTTAGTTTCAAGCTTTGTAGTCTAAGTTCCTAAGTTGATGGCAAGACTTGGAGATTTGGAAGAGGAAGTTGTGCAAGGTTTGTTCAAGTATTCAAGCTCTTTAACTACATTTATGCAAGCAATTTCAGTCCGGTTCAAGCACATCCAAGTTTTTACTCTCTAAACTCTTAAACTCTTTCTCCTTCTCTTCTATCTCATTTTCTCTTCTTCTATCTCATTCTCCTTCTTCTTCTTTTATTTTTTTTATGTGATTGTAGTGTGTGGCTGCAATTTATCCATTCCAATCCGCGTTAGTTTGATAGGTTAGATGGATATGTGTTAGGACTCCAATTTAATTCATGCCAATTTAATTTGTTAGATGCTTGTGAGTTAGGACGCGTTAATTTGTTAGTTTAACTAGTTTAATTCAACACTTTAATTTGGTTCAGTTTGCATTACTTTAAAGTGAGTAAAATAGGGTGGCGTATATCTCCTTGAGTTCGACCCGTAACTACGATTGATCCGTACGCTTGCGGTTATTATTTTATGCAAACAACCTTCTATCAAGACATGGCTTCTATGAGTCATGCCTCTCGATCCTTCGCTTGTGGTGTTGTTTTTCTTGTACTTGGGATGTTTTTTACCGGTTGTGTTTATTGTAGGTCCAGCATCGTGCCACGGAGGCGATGCTTTGCCTTGAGAGCTCTGCTTTCTGGGAGATCTAGTTGAACCGTAAGTTGTAGGGCCTGGAGAAGGAGCTTCAGGGGCACAAGGTTGCCCAGGAGGAGGCTGTGGCTTGTGAGAGGAGTATGGTTGAGGAGCTTAGGGTGGTCTCTGCTACGGTAGCCCAAAGCTCGACTAGAGTTCGTACCTTGGAGGAGGAGCTTCGCGCCTTGCGGCAGAGTCATAAGGTTGAGGTGTTTGAGGCTGGTGAGTGAGCGGTGGCAGCATACCAGCAGTCCCCTAAGATCATTGCGTACTTCTACAAGTACAACCAAGACATATATGATGCGGGCATCCGGGACTTAGCAATTTGCATTCTGGAGAAGACCCCCAATTATGACTTCTCAGGGTTCTCAGAGGTCACTGCGCTCCTACCTACGACCGCGGCGGTGACTCATGTCTCTCAGGAGGATGGTGCTGTGGTGCCAGAGGAGGGTGCGGTCTTGCCAGAGGTGGGCATTTGTTCACCTACCTAAGGCTGATATGATGTCCTCTGCAAGGTCGGATGTGACTCCTCCATCAGATTCTCCTTGATTCTATAGGTGTTCCAGAGGTTGAACTTTTGGCTTCCGAACTTTTGAGTTATAATATTTGTGACCTCTTTTTTGATTGGGTGTAGTTAACCTTTTACCTTTTTCGCAGTGTGTATGGCATATCTTCAATAGTTATTTGATCCTTGTTGCTTCGATGGTCTAAGGACTTTGGCGGTCTACGGACCTTGGTGCTCTAGGGACCTTGGTGGCATTGAGCCTTGGTGGTCAATGGACCTTGGTGGTTGACAGACCTTGGTGGCATTGAGCCTTGGTGCCATTAAGCCCTTGGTGGTCTACGGACCTTATTGGTTGACGGACCTTGGTGGCATTGAGCTTTGGTGGTCAACGAACCTTGGTGGAATTGAGCCTTGGTGGTCTACGGACCTTGGTGGTCAATGGACCTTGGTGGTCGACGAACCTTGGTGCGGTGGAAGTGAGTAGTAGAAGTAGACGAGTATACCTGAAATCAGCTATTTACTTCAAATAAAAAGTTTCAAATTATCCTTGAAAATTGTAACCTCATCGTGTACCATGGTGACGGTGACTGACTGCCATCGCATCGGGTCTGCTACTACTACTCTTCTTGGTGGTCTTGCTTCGATTGCTTCTCATCACATCTTGCTACTTTTTCTTGGTAGTACTTCTTCAAGTGTTCGAGTTCAGTACGGTCTACCTTCTTGCCCCCCAGAGTTTTCAAGTGGTAGGTCCCTGGACGTATCTGCTTGGAAACTATGTATGGTCCTTCCCAATTAGCTGACAACTTTCCTTCCTTTCGTGGTTGCGATGCACTTGCCCTCCTTAGGACTAGGTCTCCTTGGTGGAATAGACTCTCTCTCACTCAGGCATTGTAGTACTTGGCAATGCGTTGCTGGTATGCTACGTTCCTTAGGAGTGCCTTCTCTCGGACCTCATCTATGAAGTCTAGGTTCGATCATAGTCCGTCGACATAGGTGCACTCGTTAAAGTGTAGTACTCTGTGGGATATGGCAAAGACCTCTACTGGTGCCAGTGGCTCCGTACCGTATGCTAGGCGGAATGGGCTTTCTCCTGTGGGTGTCCTTACTGTGGTTCGGTATGCCACAGGATGCTTGGTAGTTCCTCGACCCACTTCCCTTTGGCTCCTTAGGGCCTTTTCTTGACCCCTTCTAGCAGTGTTCTGTTGGTAACCTCCACCTGACCATTGGCCTATGGGTATGCTACCGAGATAGGCCGATAGTCAATGTTGTAGCTCTAACAGAATACTCTGAATTTGGGGTTGTTGAATTGCTTGTCGTTGTCTGAGACTAGGATCTTTGGCAACCCGAACCTTTAGATGACGTCGTCAAGGACAAACTTCTCCATTTCATTATCTGTTATTTTGCCCAGTGTCTTAGCCTCGACCCATTTGGTGAGGTAGTCTATAGCGACGACCAAGTACCTCTTGTTCCTTGATGCTATAGTGAAATCGCCTAGGATGTCCACCCCCCACATGGAAAAGGGGATGGGGTTGAGGATTGATGTCAGTTTGGTGGTGGGTAGATGGGGTACTGGGGCGAACAACTGACATTGCTCGCACTTCTTGGTATACGTATTGCTTCTTCTTGCATTCACGGCTAGTAGAGCCCTTGACGGAGGACTTTGTAGGCTAGGGCTCATCCCCCTATGTGGCTTCTGTAAATCCCCTTATGGACCTCTGCTAGGGCGTACTCGGCTCCTTTGGGTCCTAGGCACCGGAGTAGTGGTGCTGTGACCCCCCTCTTGTATAGTACTCCGTCAAGGACGGTGTACTTTGCAGCTCTCATCCTTATCTTCCTTGCCTCGACCTTGTCTTTTGGTAAGACGTCGTTCTGTAGGTAGTTGAGTATAAAGTCCATCCAGCGAGGCCCTTCCTCGATCTCATTGACCTGTTTCTCCTGCTACATTGGCTCATGCAAGATCTCAATGTAGACTGCACTAGCTAAGTTCTGGAGCTCATCATTGGCTAGCCTTGATAGGGCATCAGTGGTGGCATTTTTTATCTTGGGGACTTAAACCATCTTGAACTTCACAAACCTCTTGATCAACGCTCGGGCGCTTGCAAGGTATGACGCCATTCGCTTGTCCTTCGCCTCATATTCTCCATTCACCTGGTTCACCACAAGCTGGGAGTCACTCCGGACGGATAGGTGTGTTACTTGGATGGCCTTGGCTACTAGGAGTCCAGCTAGTAGTACTTCATATTCTGCTTCATTATTGGATGCTTGGAAGGTGAATCGGAGAGCACACTAGATTCGAAATCCCTCGGGGCTGGTGAGTATGAAGCCAACCCCACTTCCTGTTGCATTGCTCGAGCCATCCACGAACATCTCCCACGATCCGCGATCATGCTCCTCTGGTTCTGCTTCTGGTTCGACTTCAGATAGGGTGCATTCGGCGATGAAGTCCACCAAAGCTTATCCTTTGATGGCCACCCATGGTTGGAATCTGATGTCATGCTCAATCAACTCTACCATCCAGGCTATCAGTCATCTGGAGACGTCTGGCTTGTGGAGTACCTTCTTTAGTGGTAGGTTAATGAGTACTGTAATAGTGTGGGCTTGAGAATATGGCCTTAGCTTCCTAGCTACGATCACCAGTGCGTAGGCTACCTTCTCAATCCTTGTGTATCTAGTCTCTGCATCTATCAGAACATGGCTGACATAGTGGATGGGTCTCTAGACCTTACCCTCTTCCTTCAACAGTACAGCACTTACGGCGATTGGGGTGGCAGCTAGGTAGACCTGTAGCTCTTCATTGGGCTCTGGTCGCCCAAGCAGTGGTGGGCTCTCTAGGTACTTCTTTAGTTCTTCGAAGTCTTTCTGGCACTCCTCTGTCCATGCAAAGTCCTTTGGACTTCGGAGGTTCTTCAACGTCTGGAACAACGGTAGGCACTTGTCTCCTGATCGTGACATGAACTTTTAAAGTGTTGCGACCCTTCCATTCAGCCTTTGCACTTCTCTGACCATCCGAGGGGGTGCCATCTCTTGGATGGCCTTGATCTTGGATGGGTTGGCTTCTATTCCGCGTACTGAAACCATGAACCCTAAGAATTTTCCGGACGTTACGCCGAAAGCGCACTTTGCGGGGTTTAGCCTCATCTAGTTCCTTCTCAGTACTGCAAATGCTTCCTCCAGGTCGGATAGGTATTGGTGGTCATGGATACTTTTCACGAGCATGTCATCCACGTACACCTCCATGTTACGCCCAATCTGTTCCTCGAACATCTTATTGACCATCCTTTGGTAGGTGGCCCCTGCATTCTTCAGTCCAAAAGGTATAACACGATAGCAGTAGTTCTCCTTATCCGTTCGGAATGCGGTGTAAGACTCATCATCTTCATGCATGAGGATCTGATTGTATCCTGAGTAGGCATCCATGAAACTCAGCATCTTATGGCCTACAGTAGCATCGATCAATAGGTCTATCCTGGGCAACGGGTACTCATCCTTTGGGCATGCCTTGTTCAAGTCGGTGTAGTCGACGCACATTCTCCACTTTCCATTGGACTTGTGTACTATGACTACATTGGCGAGCCAGGTAGGGAACTTTTCTTCTCTGATGAACCCCGATCGGCTCAACTTCTCAACCTCTTCTTTGATAGCTGCTTGTCGATTAAGAGCAAAGTTACGCCGCTTCTATTAGATGGGCTTCTTGGTTGGATCGACATGTAGCCAATGCTCTGCTATGGACTGTGGTATGCCTGGCATGTCAAAGGTCGACCATGCGAAGGCATCTATGTTTGCTTAGAGTAGACGTCCAAGCTCATCCTTCTGCTCATTGCTCAATAGTGAGCCAACTTGTACGACCTTGGAGGGGTCATCCTTACTGAGTGGCCATGGGACGAGGTCCTCCACTGGCTTTCCTCTTCTTTTTGTTAGTTCACCTCTCTGGTCGCAGACCAAGTTCTCTATGCAGAGTGTCATCCCGTGGGTGTTACCATTATTTTTCTTGACGAAGGTCATATAGCACTCCCTTGCTTTCTTCTGATCTCCTCGGACTTCACCTACCCCATTGTCGGTGGGGAACTTCATCTTCAGGTGGAGTAGAGACACGACTCCCCTAAGGGCTATCAGGGATGGTTGCCCTAGGAGGCCGTTGAATGACACCACGGACTTGACGGCCATGAAGTTCACCATGATAGTCACTTGGTGTGGGTATACTCCGAAGATGACGGGTAGCTCTATGGTACCCCTGATGGAGGCGATGGCACCCGAGAATCTATGGACGTAGGTTGGCTCTGGCTTGAGTTGATCGTCTCCGAACCCAAACTGTTGGTAGGCTTCCAGGGAGAGTACATCTACTGACGCTCTTGTGTCTATCAACACCCTGTGTACAGGTCAGTTGGCTACCTCCACCTGCACCACCAAGGCATCCTCATGTGGGAAGCTTAGTCCTTCCAAGTCTTCATCTGAGAAGGAGATCACTGTCTCAGACTTGGCTACCTTGCTTGGCCTCTCCGCTACTCCCATGAACCTGGCATGGGCTTTGGCCTTCCTAGTGGACTCTTGCCCTAGTCCTCCAAGTATGGTGAGGATGGGGGCTCCCTTGGTGCCACTAGGCTTGGCTGCATCCCTCCGCTCCTCTGGCCGGTCTCTCTCTCAATCTGTCCTCCTTTCATCCCTTCTGGGCTCTTCTCTTTCTCGATCGCGACCTCTATCTCCTTGATCCGAACGGCCATCACGTCTCCCCTTCACATACTTGTTCAGGCTCCCTGCTCTTACAAGTTGCTCTATCTCCCTCTTTAGTTGGTAGCAATCTTCTGTATCATGTCCATTCTCCTTGTGGAAGAGATAGTAGTTGTTGGGGTTACGCTTCTTAGGTCCTGCTAGCATGGGTCGTGGCCAACGGAGTAGGTCACGGTCTTAAATCTGCATGAGGATCTAAGACCTGATGGTGTTCAGTGGTGTGAACTCAGGACTGCTTGCCCTATCACTTCTCTCTGGACGGCGGTCAGTTCTTCCTGATGGGCGGTCACCCTTCTCCTGTCGACGTTCAGTCCTCAACCTCTTACTCTCTTTACGGTCATCTGGTGCTGACCTCTTGTTATCTTGTGGCTTGGCCTTAATCACCTTCTTCCTAGCCTGCAGTACTTCGGCCATATTGGCGAACTCATTGCATCGCTCCAGGAGCTCCTTCATAGTCCTGGTCTCATGACGTGCCAGGTCCTTGATCAGGTCTAGGTCTCTGATGCCTCCTGCCAAGGCCGCATGTTGGGTCTGGTGGTCCAAGTCTCGAACCTCTAAGGATTCCTTGGTGAACTTGTTGACATACTCCCTGAGGGACTCCCCAAGGTTCTATACCACGTTCAGCAGATTGACCGTGGTCTTCTTCTGCTTGACGCTACTCTGGAAGCGGGTAATAAATTGCTCACACAGTTCTACGAACGACCTTGTTGACCTTGGTCATAGTCTGGAGAACCAGGAAGTCGTTGCACCCTTGAGGGATGCAGGGAATGCTTTGCAAGAGACCACGTCCGATCTACCATATAGTGTCATCATACCATTGAAATAGTTGATGTGGTCATTAGGGTCCGTGGTACCACTGTAGAGTTCGAAGGTGGGTAACCTGAACCTGGATGGGAGTGTGGCTAACATGATCTCTGTCGAGAATGGGTGTTGCCCGGGTATTGAGTGCGTCTCACCCTTGGACTGTTTCTTCAACCCTTCTAGTTTCTCGTCCAAATCTTAGAGTCTTTTATCAAGCTCTTCATCTCGTGTCTGTCCCTCATGCCTGGCAGGACGTTCACTGCGATCTCATTCATGTCCTCTCCTTGAAGTCCCCTCCCACCTTGAGTATTGGCGGGATGGTGAATGGTCACGTCGCGATGAATCCTGGCATGATTGTGAGGGGCTTTCTTCATGGTCGGTCTGGCTCCGCCTTGGCGTGTGACTTCCTCCTAGTCGACCTTGGAACACCGACCTCCTGATGGACCCTTCTGGGTTGGGTACCATGGATCGGTGTGATGGTGTTCTCCCACGGTCCGATCGTACTAGAAGGTCCATCGCTCTTCTGGGAGGTTGGGATGGCTCCCCCCGCTGCCTGGTGTGCCTCTCTGACCTATCACCCCTGGGAGGTGATCTCCTAGGGTTTGGCTCCTGTCGAAGTACAGACTCTATCCTTGGTGCTGGCGATGTCCTACAGCAATGGGACATCGTACGCTGCCTCAGGTTGTCTCGAAAGAGTCATTGATCGTCGAGGATCTATCGCTGTAGGTCATTGATCTGACCCATAGTTGCTGGGGCATTGGGGTCAGGTACTACCTCCACCACTACTTCGTTGTTGGGTTTGAATACCGTAACTTGATCATCGGCTGGGATCTCCCTCTCCAGAGAGACATAGTCATGGTCATTGACTCTGCGACGTGAACTCTCTGGAAGAGGTGATCCGTTCCCCTCCCTCACAGCATTGTTGGTGGAGGGAGCGGTCTTCTTGCCTCGTGGTGCCATGGAATAATGATGAGAACAAGCTAGTAGGTATGATGGCTAGCGTCGTTCCCACAGATGGCGCCAATCTGTTGCATCAAGAAATCGTCAGGCGGTCCTTCGAGTGCCGTAAGCTGCAAATGGACCAAGGGATGACAAAGAAGAGAACCGGTGTGGTTCCGGCCTAGGACTCTCCGATGCCAAAGTTAGATCTACTGAGCAAATAGATGAATAATAGTATTCAATATGAGTTCAGATGTCCTTCGATGGGGTTGAGTACCTTTCTTTTTATAGTAGAGCATGGCGGTGTGGAGAGTCCTGGTTGATGGTGAGTAGTCTTCGTAGTTGATAGAGTCCCTGAGTAGCAGGGTTCATCTTTGATTGGTTGTCTTCCCGTGAGATGTAGTGTCCTGATAGACTTGATAGTTGTCTTCCCGTGAGATGTAGTGTCATGATAGACTTGGTTTCCTTGGTGGATAGGCCCATCTATGTGATAGATGAGGTTCCTGATGTATGAGTCCGTTCAGACTACGTGACTGGTAGGCGGTGGCCTAGAGTTCTTTGTGACCTGTTCTGTTGATGGTGGTGGTGGTCGTCGCCCAGGGATGCTTGCGCCCAAGGAGATCCACGCCCGGGGTCTTCAATACGCGCCCAGGCAGTCCGTGCCCATGGTTCGGTCCACCCCCAGGTAGTCCATACCTAAGCAATCCGCGCCCGGGTTAGGTCTACTCCCAGGCAGTCCGCTCCCGGGGTTAGGTCTGTGCCCCGGGTTTGTGGTCCGATTTGGGTCAAATCCCTCCTTGGTTCGCCTGTTTGGTTCCGATCCTGAGCTGGCCCTCCTTGTTTGGTTAGGACACGTGGCAGTCCCTGATTGGTCATGGTAATTTTGGGTTTATCAGGGATCAAATCCCAACTTAATCTTCCCCCCATTTAAAGTGGGGGGGCAGCTTTTCTTATCTTATCATACAGGCGTTGGGTGCCTTCCAGAGCCTTATCTTCGTAGAAGCCCTAGAAGACCATCGACTTTACAAAATGCTCGATAGTGAAAGTTGCAGCTGCATACTTCTCCTCCCAGAGATAGTCAGCAATGTTATCTACAATATCCTGAGCAAAATCCAATCTTTCCAACAAATCTTTCTCCCAACTTTCAAGTGACCTACAATAGTCTAATTCACTCTCAAGGCGAGAATTGCACTTCCGCAGGACGGCATTTGCAGTCGCATACGCCGCTATCCGAGCTTGCAATTCCTTTTCTCGCTCCATGACATTAGATTGTGTGCTACCGGGCATGGAAAAATAACCTTATAGGTAAGTGTCACACCCCCATCCCTGAACCAAAGGATGTTATGCAACCAGAGCATACAACTACGCTCTCCAACCACCAGAATCACTGATGCAGTACCCAAGACTAACTCATTCACAACGACAGATAATAGGTAAAAGGAAAGGATTAATATTAATAACATCAGAGTTAGCAGAAGCTAGGTGATAGCACATAAAATATTATCTATTCAAGTTTACCCCTTCAAGTACAATTCGTTCTAATCAGGATCTATGTATTATCACTGTATAATAAATACACCTATCAAGAAAGGAATAAAAAGAATACACCTTTGAATCAAAAGATAGTTTATCAAAGTTTAACAAAAGATGGCCACCAGCCAAGAATTGCTGTTCCCTCGTGGAACACATCTCACAGTAGCACTCCGGTCCATGATCCTTATACTCCGGAGTCCACCACTCTTCATGACCTTCTTCAGGAGTTTTGAACTCTGCGCCATTCTGCTCAAATGTACCTGCATCAACTAAAAATATGTTTCCTCGAGGAGTGAGCTCCAACTGAGCCCAATGAGTGGCTAAGCCACACAAGCATACACAATAATAATAATGAATGGGGTTGACTGCAAACCATACATAATGGACGGATACCAAGGTGTCCCATACCACCAAGGTAGATCGTACATCACATACAATTTACAATCATGCTACATGAATGAATGATGATGTATAGTTTTATTGTTATCCACCTAACACACAACTAAGTCAGGTATAGTACTATAGCAACACCTTAGGTAGCATCCCCGACATCGGTACCATAAACGGATGGTATACCGGCGATGACAAACCCGAGTTACGCTGGAAGCCTGCCGTACCGGTCTCCACCAAGAGATATACGCAAACCTCCAAGTCAAATCCCGTCCTGGCGTTATGCCCAAAATACGATTGGTGCCCGAACTTCTCGGGTGGGTATACCCGAATAACAGTCGGAACCCACGAATTTGACCGACACTTAACCCCCTGTCGATAAGGGTCATAGTACTGGGTAAACATTTATCCTAGCTAGCATTCACCTATTGTATGAGTGAGGTACGCATGTGCATAGGCCAGAGGCCGAGTCCATAGATACCGAAATACGATCGGCCGGCTATCCTCTAGCCCCTCTAGCCCATACGTATGTATACAAGTACGAGATGTGAATACCGAAGGTAGTCGGTCGGTCACCATCCCGTTTCCACCTAATGCAATGGACAACTCTAATGCAATTTCAAGTACGGTAATCTCAAGCCCAGCACCCACCGACACTTGGATCCCGCTTCCAAAGCCCTAGATCTACATGCCATGAGTGAGTCCATATTATGGAATCCCTAGGTCCAGCACCAACCGGCACCCGAGTCCCATAACTAAATCCAATACCATTCGCACCATTATGCAATAAAATAAATAATATCGCAAGACAAGAATGTAAAGTCCTATCAACATCTAAACATTTATATCATCCTATATCTGACCAATAATTATATATTATAGCACACATGCATGAATGGCATTCGCAAGACACGACACACAAACATTCCATAAATTAAGACATTTGCTTAACTCACTCACCTTGATTCTCAGTCAATTGTCAGTACGGAGCTCTTCAAATTGGCGTTCGATGCCAAGTACACTATCCCACGTAGTAATACGCCCCCGAGCCGGGTCAATCAACCTAAAGAGAGTGTACAACGTGGGGAGAGATTAGTGCCTTAGGGCTAGAAGAGTTGGGCCCCATAAGTTATCAAACAAGGCTAAAATAGGGGACCGGCACATACAGCAAGGCTATATCATGTGCCTGTCCATGTGCCTATCCCTCTCGGACTTTCCCACCGGCAGATCTAGGTTCTCAGGGACTGGCACTTACATGTGCCTGTCCATGTGCCTGTCCCTCTCGGACCTCCCACCGGCAGATCTTTCTCAGGGATTGGCACTTGCATGTGCCTGTCCATGTGCCTGTCCCTCTCGAACTTCCCACCGGCAGATCTAGTTTCTCAGGGACAGGCACTTGCATGTGCCTGTCCATGTACCAATCGTGCTGTTCATGCCATTCTGAGAATGGTTTTACCTTGGGGTAAAATGGGGTATTCTTAGGGGGTTTTTGGAGGTCTCTTTGGCCATGAAAACAATTCAATAAAGGTGCCATAGCACACTCCTAACATGGGTTTGTAAACCCAATAATCGATTGATTGGATTTTCCTCCATTAAAATACACATGGGAAGGGAACTCATGGGTTTGGGTATTGGGGTTTTGAAGTGTCTTTAATCAATGTTATTTTATACCCCTCAAACCACACATCTACGGTCTTCCATGAGGGTTGGTGAAACCCATAAATGGAGGTAAATCCCCAACTTAGGGTTCATAAATGGAGAAGGGTGAATGGGTTTAAGGTAGGGTTAGGTGTTTCATAGTTAAGCATAAAGGATTTGCCATTAATGGCTCTTCTAATTGAGTAGATGGAGTACTCAAGGTGTGCTCAACCGATTCAAACCCTAGGTAATAGAATTAGGGAAAGAGAGATGGAGAGAGAGAGAGAGAGAGAGAGAGAGAGAGAGGGAGAGAGAGAGAGAAAGAGACTCACCAAGGGTTGATGATGATAGCTTGTGCTCCACCATACTTCTCCCTTCTCCTTCCTTCTTCCTCTTCTTCTTCTTCTTCTTTCTTCTTCTTCTTTCTTCTTCTCCTCTTCTTCTTTCTTTTTCTCCTCTCCTCTCCACGATTTAGGATTGTAATGTGAGGTGAATAGTAGTTTTGGGTCTTTAATAACCCATCTAGGCATTAGGTCTTGTTTGGTTAGTCTCAAGTCCTTAGGTCCATTTGCTTAGGAGCTTGTTTGGTTAGGTATAAGCCCAAGGTCTAGTTTAAGTCATTGGGCCATTGGATCCACTTGGGCCCATGGCCCATGTCCTAAGTTCTAGTTACAAATAGAAAGAGACTAAGCTCTTAAGCCCAAGCCCATTCTAGTTCTTATGCTTATTAATGGTCATGCATAGGCATGAATTATTCGGATAGTGACTTACTCCTAGTCATCGCTAAGTGGATAAGGGCAATTCAGGTGCGGGCCCCGCGGATCCCTATCATAAGGGAATTCCAAGAATATACTTTCGTGGATGATTTTCCCCCTGTCTCTGACGGTGGATCTTTCCTCGAGGACTTCCCCTGTTTTGTGGTCGACAATCTTGTGTGATGGCTTGAGTATTATGACCCATAGTTCACGAGCGTACTCCACTCCTAGTTATACACAAAAGGTTCAAACCAGACCGGTGGTCAGATCGCGTTTCAAACAGGGTTTTGGGCACGGATTTAACAGTAAGACATAAAGGTTATGGTCGGATGATGTAAAATCAAAAAAGAAAACACAAGATAACTAATCTAGAAAAATCGTTCTTCATTAAAAGCATATGAGGCGAGTTACATTTTCAAAATGGGCAAAAAGAACATGACAAAAAGTCAAAAAGAAAAGGGAGAAGAGCTAAACTAAAGTAGCATCCTAGGGATCTTGCGCATTCGACGTAGGGACTGCATCATCCATCGATAGCGATGATGGGTTCTCCTCTGCCAGCTCAGTACCCTGCTCGGTAGCCTACTCAGGAATCTTTCCAGCTACCTCAGCTTGCTCGAAAGCTTCGGCCTCGGTCTCCTCAATGCCAGCAGAAGAAGTTGACCCCCCAACCTCAGTACTAGCCACTAGGGGAGTCATAGAAGAAGGACGCGGCAGTGGAATCACCAATTGACCCCTAGTCAAAGTAGCGATATAAGCCCCCGACCTTAATCGAGTAAGCATATATTGCACCTCGGGTATGCTATCGAAGTCGAAGTCAGGCTGCTTCTCCTTCACTTGCTCCCAGATGGAATGAGACACTTGTAAATAAATCTTTGAAGCCGTCTTCAGATGCTCCTTGGTATTGGACTCCGAGCTGAGATAATCCTCCACGACCTTGGCATTAGAATTCTCCAATTGGGACTTCAAGCTGGAAATCTCCTTTTTCTGGTTCTTAACTAGCTGATCCTTCTTACGTAGTTCGTCCTCAATCTTCTTATAAGATGAGAGGAGAGTCTCCACACGCTCCTCGGTCACAACAAGCTTTGCATCTGCCTCGGCATGAGCCTTCTCTGCAACCTTCTTTCCCTCCGTCAATTCTTTCACCTCAGTAGCCAAGAGATGGATCTGATCGTTCCTGTCAAGACAAGTTCGCTTCAACTCCATGCACTCCTTCTCCAGTTGACTATACACTGAGGCAACTTTCTCTTACGCTTCACCAAACCAGAAGCAAAAGCCAAAGCCAAAGCCTGGAGCAAGGAAAAACTAGTAATAATCACTTGAAACCTCAAGGTCTTTAATGAGAGAACATTACCTCGTAAACTTGTGCAAGAGTAGAATTCTCCAGCATATCATCATCCATATCCGAGAATATGTCTTGATCAGCTGGAAGAATGCAATTTAGTACCAGATGCTCGGCAACAACCGCATTACCGATCACCTTCTGGTCAGTACAAACCGACCATTTTGGGACAAACACATCTGAGCATACCTTCTTCTTACCCTTGTCTTTCCCAGTGACTTCCAACAAGGGAGCATCCTCGAAGACTATAAGAGAACTCTGCTCCTGTGCTGTATGATCGGAGGAGGAAGGTATCTTCTTCTTGCTTGAATGTTGCCCCCGAATTTTGTGACCCCCGGAGGACGGAGGAGGAGCATCCTTCTTGAGTTCTTTCCTTGGAGGATCCTTCTTCTGATCAGTCGGAGCCTCCTTTCTTTTCTTGTTCTTATCCAAGGGAGAAAGAACCATATCCCCGATGACCTGAAGATTCTCCGTCTCCATGAAACTGGTGAGGGAACCCAAATCAAACTCCACTGCACCGAACATAAAAGAAAAATTAGGGTAAAGAAAGAACCCATGAGTGGAGGACAATACAAAGAAGTAAATACCAGGGGCTCTCACCCCTCTCCAATTCAGAAATGTCCAGAGCATCAATGGCATCCACTTCCACGATGCCCGCTTGGCCACCATCATTTCCAAAGTAGATAGGTCCTCAGCGTTAAGGATGAGGACTCTGTTTCGAGCAGAAGTGCTCAAATAATTCCACACATTGGGAAATTTGGGCCCCGTATATGAAGCCCAGAAGAATCTCTGTTTCCAACCGTGAATGGAGGTGGGGATCTTGCCCATAATAAAAACATCGCGTTGGCGAAGATAATACCACCCGGGATGACAACTATGCAAATTCAATAAGAAACACCTAATGAACAGGGCCGGAGAGGGACGTTTGCCTAGCCGGGTCACCTAACTATGAAGGCTCCTACACATCTTTAACAGTTGGGAACCAGTTGACTAGGGGCAACCCCGTAATGTTTAAGAAGACAAGAAATAAAGGCCAAGAGAGGATAACAGAGCCCTGCCTCAAAGGCATCTAAGATAAGGCTGACCTCGTCGGGATGTTTAGCATTTAGCCTATCCTCGGGAGAAGGGACTCTAAGGTCAATGAACTTTGGGATTGAACAAACATCTCGGATCTTCGCAAGGTCAGGCATTGTCAACGCTGAAGAGATCCTGTCTACCCCTTTCCCTATGGTAGGACCAAACTGGGGTTGGCGGACACGATAAGTCTTTTTCCCACCAGAAGCTAATGATTTCATGGGAGAAACATGACTAGAAGTACCGGCGGAAGCATCGGATGTGCTTCGTTGAACCAAAATCGAAGCCCTCAGAACTACAGTGCCCTCCACAGATGGCCTAGGAGGAGCCCCTTGGGTTCTTCTCACACCTTCCCCATGATACTTCTCCTCAGCCTCTTTTAATAGGGAATCTACCTCCCGACTGGGCTCAGGGACCAAAGTTTTCTTAGACTTAACCATCTCTTAAGCTAAATAAAAAAGAGAGAAAGGAGAAAGAAAGCAACTGAAGAAATAAAAATAAAAAGAACTTACATGAGCAAAAGAGATGCTGTTTAGGAGGGAAAACTTTACATGATATTAGAGTGAATTTTCATTGTATCTATGTGTTTGCAATATGTACTACCACACGTGCAGCCCCTTATACACGACCCAAATTCGATCCATTTGTCCATTTAGGGGTATCTGTATTCAAGGTATGTCAGGACACACTACACCTGGGACTCCCTCCCCCACCTAGCAGCTCGAACGTTTAGGATGGTCATGCTATTTAGTTAAGAAATTTGCCATTTTTTGACACAACTCAAGCAACGAGCCCAAATTAATCGGTTGCAATGAAAACCATAGTTTAAAAGAAAAACTCGCCGAAATTTCACTAATTTTCAACATGTCCAAGACGAAATAAGAAGCAAAAAATGATCATTGTTTTATCAAAAAGTGCATTGTTTTATCAAAATTTTGATCGTTTTGATTCGTTAATTTTGGTTATTCCGACCATTCACCCTCAAAATGACCAAGCAAAACTCACAAACAAAAAATAATCGATCTATTAAAATGGTGAATTATATAATGAAAAAACTTGGAATAGGATCCACTAGCACCTCCTCTCTCCTTCAAAATTTATAGAGCTTTGAGTCCCTTTGAGTTAAGTCAGGGACTCAGGATCATGGTTTGAGGTATCAGTATCGTATCGCCCGATATGGGCAATACGTACTTGTTTTGCAAGTGGAAGATCCTGATCTTGTATCACTGCCACAGTACGGATAAGGGATAAAATGGTAAAAAAAATCCATTTTTAAAAGAAAATCAATGGTAAATTTATCCGATACGATCGATCCATACCGATACCATTACAATTTTCGGGTTGACCGAAACCCGTTCTGATACCGTTCACTAAAACCATGAGGAACTACTACCACCTACCGATCTGTAATGTTGTGTACTAAAAAAGTTTTAAAACTTTGCTTTCTCGTTCAGACTCGACAAAAAAAAAGGCATATAAAAAAGTGAAAACCCCTCAAACTCCACTCATGTATGACTCATGAATGACCAAGTAGCAGCTTAAAAACTTTGCTTCGCCATTCAGACAAACAAAAGGGGACAAAAAAGTGACTAACCCAGCTTAGCTCGTTCAAGTCATGACGACCCACCATCCACTATTTCTCCATTATCATTCATCACTTTAAGTAATCCGCCCATCAGTTAACACTTTCTTGCAAGGACTCCCTACAAAGACCACTTTATCGAAATGGATCCAGATTGATTCTACCTGTGCTCTTTGTGGAAATGGTGTTGAATCTCTATGGCACCTTTTCCTTTCTTATGATTGGGTTAAACACATCTGGGCAGTAGGACCATTGGGCCTAAGGCCTGATTCACTGAATTTTGATGACTTCAAACTCTTCTGTCGGTTTTTTTATCTTCATTTCCTGTCTGATAAACATTTGGTGTCTTGGATTTTTTGTATTTTTATTATAACTTGTTATTATATTTGGACAATTAGAAACAAAGTGGTGGTTGGCTCGGAAAAGCCTAACCCATTATGGGTTCTATAGGTTATCCACAAATGGATTTCGGATCAAAACTTATTCGCCCCCTCCTTTTACTCCTAGGATGTTATGGCACAAGATGTAGGGATTTCTCCCCATAATTCCTCATTTAACTTACCTATCTACGATTTTCCTGTCTTAATTTGTGTAGGATTCAGTTTGCATGGACTAAGTGTTGCCGGGTGGTCCTATCTCATTTTGGTAGATGGCACTTTTAAGTTTTTTTATGCAGGGAAAATACGATTCACGGAAGATTTAACCAACTACATTTTTACGATCCGTAAGGGATTAGACCATGCTGCCTGCATTGGGTTGAAGATTAAAGAAGTATGGTGTGATAACAAGTGGATCATTCAATTTCTTTCATCTCCAACCAATGCCAATGGCCATGGAACTTGTTCAAATACTTACTTTATATCTCAGATATAACCCAAGATGTATATTTTAGGTTTAGTAAGGATACCCTTTGTTTGACTATTGCCAAAAACTTGGCAAAAAATGCTTGTCATGTAAATACTGTATCCTTTCTAACTACTTAATGTATGTTTTTTTTCTGTTTTTTCATCAAAAAAAAAGAAAAGAAGTAATAGTAGGGAGAGTACAAAAGCACACATTTATAAACAAAAAGAGAAAGGCAAAGAAATTAAAAAAAAAAAAGATAATTTACGAAACACCCCCTAAAAATGGAATGATACTCAAGTCACCTTTTTTTTGAAAATATTCATAACACCCCTGCATTAGAGTTTTATATTACGGATTAGTCCCTACAGTTAGTTTTACACTGTTAACGGATGAAGTCAGCTAATTAATTTTGTTTAAATACCTAAATTACCCTCAAATAAGGGTAAACTTACTATTTTACCCTTTATCAAAAAAACCCCATGATAACAGACCAACAGCCAGCTCATCAATATTGACTCATTAGTTGTAATGGTTTTACTTGAATTTGAAATGGGTCTAAAGGTTTTACTTGAGTTTGAAATGGGTCTTTGCGTTCTCTACAAGTTACGCTTATTTTCTGTAACTGCCTACAAATCAGGCTTATCTTCTGTAATTGAGTCTTCACCCATGTATGTCAAAGTTCTATAAATTAAAGCATCACGGTGTGTGCAAAAGCCAAGCACCATCTTCAACCACGATTCTGAAATCTTTTCATGGTATCAGAGCCTAGTTTTGGGTAACCACCACATGTACCCATCCATCACATTGTTACACGAAGTCAAGTAGGCACCAGAAAACCAAAAATACCCACCTCTCTTTTCACCCCTCGTCACCCTATTCCTCAAGCACTGCTCACCACTATTGCTTCCTCAATATTTGAACCAGAAACATACATGCAAGCTGCAAAAGAGCCTCAATGGGTGGCTCCAATGCAAGACGAATATAATGCTCTCTTATCCAATAATACATGGTCATTGGTACCTACTTCTACGTCAATGAACATTGTTGGTTGTAAATGGGTCTACCGAGTGAAAACAAAGAGTGATGGCACCATTCAACGGTTCAAAGCCTGACTAGTAGCCAAGGGCTATCATCAACAACCTGGAATTAACTTCACTGAGACATTTAGTCCTGTTGTTAAGCCTGCAACTATCCGTACAGTGCTATCTATTGCAGTATCTAAAAATTGGCCCATCTGCCAGCTCGATGTGAAAAACGCTTTCCTGCATGGATTGCTACAGGAAGAGGTTCATATGCAACAGCCACCGAGCTTCATCAACCACTCTTTTCCAAATTATGTTTGTCACCTTCACAAGGCGATCTATGAACTATGTTAGGCACCAAGGGCATGGTTCCAACGATTCAATATATTTCTTCAAAAACGTGGTTTTGTTCACTATACTATTGACACATCCATGTTCACGAAGAACTCCAAGGATGGCATGCTTGTTCTTCTTTTATAAGTTGATGATATTGTTCTAATTGAGGATAACAATTTGCTACTATAGGAGTTTATTTCACGCCTAGGAACGGAGTTCGCCATGACTGATCTTGGTGACCTTCATTACTTCTTAGGCAGTGAAGCTATTCGGTCCAATGATGGCATCCTTCTGACAAAAACAAAATACACCCTTGACTTATTCACAAGGCTGGTATGACAGGGTGCAAGCCTATTACAACACCAGTTGTTGCTGGCTCTAAGCTCTCCTCCATAGCTGGGTCGCCATTGTCTGATCCACATGAGTATCCCCAGCTTGTTGGAGCATTGCAGTATTTAACTTTAACAAGGCCAAATCTCTGTTATGCTGTCAATCAAGTTTGTCAGTTCATGCATGCCCCAAAGACTGAGCATCTTAATGTCGTCAAGTGTATCCTTCGCTATCTCAAATTCAGCCTTGGTGCCAACGTAAAGCTTAAACCAGGACCAATACACATCATCACAGTTTACTCTGATGCTGATTGGGTAGGCTGTCCTGACACATGCAGATCTACTACCGGCTACTGTACTTATCTTGGTCCAAATCTTATATCATAGAGATCTGTTTGAGTTAAAACAATATCGCAAGCATACGGGTCAATCGTAGCCACAGGTCGAACACAATGAGATATACGTCACCTTATTTTACTCACTTTAAAGTAATGCAAAGTGAACCAAATTAAAGTGTTAAATTAAACTAATTAAACTAACAAATTAACACATCCTAACTCACAAGCATCTAACGAATTAAATTGGCGTCCTAACACATATCCATCTAGCCTATCATACTAACGCGGATTGGAAGGGATAAATTGCAGCCACACACCACAACCACATAAAAAAAATAAAAGAAATAGAAGGAGAATGAGATAGAAGAAGAGAGAATGAGATAGAAGAGAGGGAGAATGAGTTTAAGAGTTTAGAGAGTAGAAATCTGGATACTTGACCAAACCTTGCATGGCTTCCTCTTCTAAATCTCCAAGTCTTGTCATCAACTTAGGAACTTAGCCTAGAAAACTTGAAACTAAACTAGAATTATTACAACCATATTGAAGACATAAAATTAAAGCATGAATCAAAAGCAATATAACCATGGAATTGAAAGCATGAAATCAAACTAGAACTTAGAAAGCCAAAAACTAGAAGAAGAGAAGAAGAAATTTCACTAATTAATTAAACTAAAAACTGAATTAAAACTAACTTAAAAACTGAATCAGAACTAACTTGTTACAAACCAAAGGGCAAGGGGTATTTATAGGGGGAAGGGAGAAGAGAGAAGAGGGAAGTGGTAGGAGAAATATTCCCTAAGAAAAGAGAATATTCTCTTCTCCTTCCTCCTTTACATTGTCTTGAATCCCAAGAAAAAATAAAAAAATAGAAAGAGGGAGAGAAAAGAATCCTAGATACATAAACCTTCTATTTATTAAAAAGTAACTTTCTAATTCTAACTTGTGCTTCATTTTCTTTATAGGTGTCTTCTCCAAGCAATGAGATCAAGGCATCTTTGACTTTTCAACCTTCCATAGATGATAGAATATCTTTCAAAAGAAATCTATCCCAAGTAGAATTCCAAAAGTGCCCTTGAAAAGTTGGAGGAGAGAGAGAACAAGGGTGATGACTAGGATCCCACTCACAATTAATGAAATATCAAATCTGTTCTTCAAAAAACGTGAAGCATGGGATGCTTATATGGGCCTCACTATTATATTCCTTCCAAAAAATCACCTAAAATAGACCCAAATTTCGTCCAATTTGGAGTTCGGGAGCCTAAGATATCTCAAGTTGAAGTTGGACTGCTCCAGAGCCTTCCAAATGGAATCTTTCGGCTAACAGAAAAGATAACTTTTACGAATTGCGTTAAAACCCCTGGAATCTGAACTTCCGCTTTACTTTGTCCCTGGCCGACTGTCAATAATTACAAATAAACCCCTATCCACGGAAACGGCCGTAACTTCTTCGTTTCAACTCGGAATCAAGTGCCATTTGAACCGTTGCGAAGCTGACTCAACGGGCTACCCATCCATACTATTAACACTTCAAAATTATGCTAAGGGTCCCACTATAATCACATTCAAATTTGATTGATTGGCATGATTCTTTCAGTGCTCAATCCAAACTTGATTTTCTCGACTCATGGGCGCTTCCGGCTATTCTTAGCATCTTTTGCTCCATTTTTACAAGAATTCACCTAAAACCTGAAAAGCACAAGAAAGCACCAAAGTAACTTTGTCCAATGTGGTAAAATGTATGCTTTATGTCCTAAGATTTCACACATAAATGTGCTCATCAAGATCAAAGAAACCACCAACTATTTCATGCTCAAGCTCTGAAGCTGAATACAAGGCTCTTGCTGTCACACCCCAAACCACCCCTTGGGAGGATTAGGTAGGTGACCCGAATTGCACAATAGAAATCCGCCAAATCCCACGGATCTAAAAGCAATTACTCCATTCAGAAACATACACATCCACCATAATACATCATGTAAAACTCAGAGTGCTGCGGAAAGCTATAATTACATTAAAACATTTAAAAGGACTAGTAGTACAGGAAACGAAAATATATACAATACTATGTTTGTCCATTCCCTCTCTCACACCCACAAAGAAAACAGTAGTACCTACCTCTACCATATACAACTTTTAAACAAAAGAAATATACACAGCGCAGGGTAACCCGAGCCCTAAAAAGAAAGAAAGCTGAAAAGTAAAACGGGAAAAAACTCCGACAAAAATAAAAGGAGTCTCCAAGATAAAAAGAGTCAGTAGCAACACCCTTCACGGATCATCCTCAGCCGTCACAGAAAACACTCGCACCATCGGTATTACCTCTGTCCGGGTCCATACCAATACAATCATAACCATCATAGCTCACTTCCAGGTGATAAGTCTCCCCGCCATAGTGACATCCACCTGGAAGATCATCTAACAGAAAAACATATATAACAGAGTATGAGCTCCACCAAGCCCGTGAATGAAACACATCACCATGCATGCACATACAATCACAACCCCATGCATGCACATGCAATCACAACCATATGAGTCCTACATGAGGTACAATTCATTTTATTTATTAGCCACCTAACATCACAATTAAGGCAGGTTAGTGCTACTACAATCCCCAATACATGCATCCCTGGTGCAGGCTTTTAACCCCTTCCCGCGATACACCCATTGAGTTATCGGAGAGGACCAGTCAGCTCCCGCATCAGTCACTAAGGCCAGCCTGACCAGCCCTCTGGGATTAACCTATAAGGCATCCATCCTTTTTATCACTTTTCTTTTCTCTGGCTTATAGCCCATAATCACCTTTTCAGTGCAATAACATTTCTTTCTTCTCTTTTCTTTTCTTTTCTTTTCTCATTCATATGGTCACTCCCATAGGCATCCAACACCTTAACCCCTGTTGGCAAGGGTGCGTAGCATGGGTGATAAAACTTTAGCCCAATGCATCTATATGGCATCGTATGAGTCGGGTGGTGTCAACCGCATCCCATTCTACAGGCTACCACAGGCCTCATTTCCAAGCCGGCTACGACATCTAGTCTAACAATCACATACAGCATTCAATGTCCATTTACAGAATCCAGCAGTCAAACATATCTTTGTTTTCAGATTTCAAGATTTATGCAATAAGTAAACACCATAATATTATTATTTTATAATTCATTTCAGCATATTAGTTATGTTATATTTACATATACAGTGTAATTTCACTCACCTTGGTCTGGTCCTACTGGTTCAGTTGTTGACTCAGTTCCGACCGGTGTCTGGCTGTACACCTCGAGCACGGAATCAATTCCTAGTTTATTAAATAAAAAATGTGTTAATTAACATTCAAAGCTATGTTGGATAACCTAGTGTTGGTCTAGGCTCACTGGTCTGACTCGGTGTTCAGTTTGGTGTTACTTGGAATTCTCCGGGTCTTGCACTGGGCTTTCGGGTCTATGTCCCAGTGCATCATCCAGAGATGTGGAATAGGGTCCGATTATATAATAGTATGGTCAGTTGTACATGGTCAAGATAGTCATACAAAACAGTTCCCAGGTCAGCAGTTCAGCTGGACCAACCCTGGCTTGGTTACTAGGCCCTGTGGGGGGCACTTGGGTACCTAAGGTATGGATGTCATCAAACAGATGTAAAGAGGGGTATTTTAGTCATTTATCACCTCCATACACTGTGTATAACCCACTGGTGAAGGCCCACAGAGATTGGACAGCAATACTGTCACACCCCAAACCACCCCCTGGGAGGAATTAGGCAAGTTACCTGGATATCCTACGACATCTGCCAGTCCCCAAGGATCAAGAAGCAGTACTTACACGTCACAAACCACACACTGAGGGTAAAAATATAGTAAATGAATATTAGAGTGCAACGGAAGATCGAACTACCCATAGATGATTTATATCATCGATATAAAATCCCAAATATATATGTTATGAATTGGTGAATTTTGATTGTGGCGGTAGTCTTGGTTTTGTAAATACGTTTTTTTTATTGCGAAGCAAGAGAAAGAGGAAATTAGGTGCCCTAGCATGCAAAATTATAAAAAAATCCCTTTTCAAGGACGGTAATGGGTATGTATCCGGCGAGAGGCACTGAATTGAAAAATATGAGCACTATTTCATTTGATGGCTAGATTCCTCTATGTGTTTTATGGACCCTTTGATCTTTTGGCTAGTAGTTGAGACCAATTTTTTTGTGGCAAGGCAAGGCATGAAAGTGAAAGAAAAAAAAAAAAAAAGAAACAAGAAAGGAAAGTGGAATTCCTTGGAACTAGACAGGGTACTATTGCCTCAGGAAGCAGGGTGACTTGTTCGAAATTCCTTGGAAGGAAACTCAAAAAAAACTCTTGCATCAATGTCTCAATGTCTTTATGGATATATGCAAAAAGCGAAGCTACTAAGTATTTGGATGTCTGGTGTATGCTCCACCATGTCATTCAGAGAACAGTAGTGGAGTAGAAATAGAGTTTGTTGTTGAGAAAGAAAAAAGCTTCTGCCTTAATGCCTGAAAAGAAAGTATGGTAAAATATGATCAAAGCCTAAGTCTTTGGTTCCATCGATACTATGAGTGGTTTACCTGAAGGTCAGTAGTGTTCAGAAGATATGAGGAGATCCCTTAATCTTGATGCATGCTTGTTACTTGAATTGATGTGGGGTGATAAAATTCAAGTGTGGGGGAACCTTTGGCTTCTTGATCTTTAGTTGAGCACTTTTTTGGGATTATGTGCACTATCCTACTTATACCATGATTAAAGCTTGCAACGTTCTTTCTTTTTATTGAATTTTGGGTGTACATTCACTGTAAACACCCATGAGACAAAACTCGTCCACTAGGGGTAACCTAGGGGTTCAAAGGCTTGTTGCACATGCTAAGTGCAACCATGATTTCTACGAAAGTGAGTTAGGATTTTATGCATTCTAGATTAGTTTTTTTTTGTTTACTCGAGGACAAGTAATGTTCAAGTGTGGGGGAATCTGATGAGCACATTTATGTGTGAAATCTTAGGGCCATAAAGCGTGCCTTTTTATACTTGGAACGGAGCTACTAGAGGTTTTTGTTTGTGTTTTTAGATTTTAGGTGATTTCTTATAAAAATGGACAAATGATGCTAAGGATCCATTTCTAAGCTGTTTAGTGGTGTTTGGCAGTAGTCGAAAGCACCCAGGAGTCGAGAAAATCAAGTTTGGATTGAGCATTGAAAGAATCATGCCAACTAGTCAAATTTGAACATGAGTACAGTGGGACTTTAGCATAATTTTGAGGTGTTAATAGTATGGATACGTAGCCCATCGAATCAGCTTCGTAACGGTTCAAACGGCACTTGATTTCGAGTTGAAACGAAGAAGTTACGGCCGTTTCCGTAATGACACGCGAAAATGGCATGCCACTGTTTCAATTTTTATGATAGGGGTTTGTTTGTAATTATTGACAATCGGCCGGGGACAAAGTAAAGTGGAATTTTGGATTTGAGGGGCTATATTGCAATTATCAGAAGTTATCTTTTCTGTTAGCCGAAAGATTCCATTTGGAAGGCTCTAGAACAGTCCAACTTCAACTTGAGATATCTTGGGCTCCCAAATTCCAAATTGGATGAAATTTGGGTCTATTTTGGGTGATTTTTCACAAGAAATGCAACAGTGAGGCCTAATCATCACTCTCTCTCTCCTCCAAATTTCCAAGGGTATTTTAAGGATTTGACTTTGGATAAATTTCTTTTGGAGAAGATTCTCTCATCCTTGGAAGGTTGAAAAATCAAACATTGAAGATGCCTTGATCGCATTATTTGGAGAAGACTCCTGCAAAGAAAAAGAAGCACAGAATAGAATTAGAAAGTCCACTTTTTGAAAAATAGAAGGTTTATGTAGCTAAGATTTTTATCTCTCCCACTTTCTATTTTTCTCTTTTTTCTTGGGATTCAAGCTTTTTGTAAAGGAAGGAGAAGTGAATATTTCTCCTACCTATTCTCTCTTCTCCCCTTCCTCCTATAAATACCCCATTGGCTTTGGGTTGTAACTAGTTAATTTTAGTTCAATTTCAGTTCAGTTTTTAGTGCAATTTTAATTCAATTTTTTTAGTTTTAAGTCTTCTTCTCTTTCTAATTTGTGATTCCTTTAGTTCTAGTTTGATGTTTATGAGCTTAGTTCATTGGTTGTAATAGTTTATGCAAGCTTTAATTTCAATTGATGTCTTCAATTTGGTTGTAATATTTTAATTCTAGTTTAGTTTTAAAGCTTTCTAGTCCAGACTTCTAATTCTAGTGAGAAGATTTAGAAGACTTGGAAGAGGAAGCCATGCAAGGATTATTCAAGTGTTCAAGCTTCTTCAATTTCATTCATGCAAAACCTAATTAATTCATGCAAATTCAACTTTGGTAGAAGGGAGTATTAGTTCTTATTTTTTATTTTTATTTTTTTCTTCTTCTTAACCTCTTAATTCTTCTAGTTTCTAATTTCTTCTTCTTATTCTCTACCTCTTTCTTCTTCTATTAGTTTTATTTTATTAGTATTCTCATCTCTTCTAATCCCTCTATTCTATTAGGAATTTTAATTCTCCATTATTTTTATTTTATCCTCATTCTCTACCCCCCTAATTCAATCATGCTTTTAGGATTTTATTTTTTTCACTATTATTATCATGCATTATGTTAGGATTTTAATTTAATTATTCTTGTTTTAATTTTAGATTTGGTAGCGCCATTTCAAGTGTGGTAGAGAAGCAATTTCAGTCCGGTTCAAGCACCTTCGGGGTTTACCTCTCTAATCTCTTAGTTTCATTCTTCCTTTGTTTTTTTTTATGTGGTTGTGATCTATGACTGCAATTTATTTCTTCAAATACACGTTAGTTTTGATAGGTTAGATGAATATGTGTTAGGACGCCAATTTAATTCCTTAGATGCGTAATTTCGATAGATGCTTGTGAGTTAGGATACGTTAGTTTAATCCAACACTTAAATTAATTTGGTTCACTTTGCATTGCTTTAAAGTGAGTAAGATAGAGCGGCGTACATCTCCTTGAGTTCGACCCGTAGCCACGACTGATCCGTACGCTTGCCGTTATTATTTCTTGTAAACACTTCCAATCAAACTTTATGTAGTGGCTTGGCCACAGTTATCTTTCATTGATGTAAATATGCTTTCTGTCTTTTAATTACATTTACCTCCCCTGTAGCTTTTAATTTATAGCATGTTTTATTATTGGTAATTTATTAGTCCTATTCTGCCGTTTGTGAATTTATGCATTATGGTAATTCACCACTGTAGTACATGATTCTAGGTCACAACAGTCTTACAACACAGTCCCCAGGTCAGCAGTGCTGCAGGACCAACACAGACAGGGTTTTCAAGCCCTGTGGGGCCCACTTGGGTACCCAAGGTGTTCATAATTGTGGACAGATGTGAGGAGGGGTATTTTGGTCATTTACCACCTCCTTACACTGTTTACAGTCCATTGTTGGAAGTCCCCAAGGTCTGATCTGCAGAATACCCATTTTAATTCTCTGGGTGATGTCTCTGGGTGATGGGTGCATCACCTAGTACCTATTTAGAACGTGAACAGGCCCATTTTCTTTGGTTTTGCACCATAGGCAGTGCCATGGTCGACCCTACATGCATGTTAGGTCACTGGGAACATCATGTGAGGTGGTTTGTAGTGGTCCCTTTGGATCTTGACCTGGGCCCACCACTTGGCTGCCAGGACCTACCCAGACAGCCTAGTGAATAGTAACCCAGCTGAGTTCCAACTGCAGGTCACAATTTGGGTTGCATGCAAGGCTGATCCTACTGGAGTAGGGTGGTCTAGGGCTGCAGCAACCCACGACTAAGCTGGTAGCAACCTGTGTGCACAGATCTAAGCCCAGACTACCTGTTCTTGGTGAAACAGTGCAGTGCAGTCTGGCACAGAGACAAGCTTCAGTCTCAGGAACAAAACAGTAGTAACAATTCATATAAAATCCTCAGATCTTCCATGCATCATGTTTGCATGTTGGATCTGAGGTGGCACATGGCAGCCCCCAGCTGTTCTGGGCTATCCATGGCCAAAAATGCCTCCAAACAGCAAAGATCCATGGAGAAGAATGGTAAACAGCAGCAAAGAAGTATACAAAGGTATGGTTTTATACCTGAACCAGTCTAGGATGGCTGCTGGAGCTGAGCTTGGAGGCAGGGACAGCTTCTCCTCCTTCTCTCTTCTTCTTTCCCTTCCTTTCTTCTTCCTCTCCTTCTCTTTTCTCTCTTCTTTTCTCTCCCACGGTTTCAGCAGTGAACTAAAGCTCTAAAATTGAGCTGGGGTCATCTATTTATAGGACAAACCCCTACTGAGGCCTGTTTGGCTGCTTAGGTCCATTTTCAAAATGCATTTTTAGACTGATTCTCAGTCGTTCTGGGCATTCTAGTGGGGTCCATAGGGGTCCAGGTGTATGTGATGGTTCCCAAGACTCCCATCAACCTATGGAGGGTGCCCATGGCCTGTATGGATGGTCCCCACACAACTACTAATTAAAATATCCATTTTTCCCTCTCTGGGTGATGTCTCTGGGTGATGTGTGCATCACCCAGAGAATACAGCAAAGCTGTATCTCAATGGGGCTTGCACAGGGGTTTGGCCCAAGGTCTAGGCCTTACACTTACACCTCACCCAGGGTAATTTGCACCCTTTTTCAGGTGTGGGCCCCACATTTATGAGGAGGAGAGAGAATACCTGAAGTTCAAGCTGTACATTATGCTGTGGTCTGTACAACTACAAGGGTCTGCAATCCATCTTTTGACAGGTATGTAGAGGACATCCTCGGGGGTTCTTTATTAAATTCAATCACTGGGGTGATGCTCCACAGTGTGTTTGGATGCCATGTTAGGGGTTCCTATCCCTCAATCAAATTCCCAGCCAGTCAGGTGCAGGTTTGACAAGGGGACCACACATACAGACCATGAACACCCTCTAGGGGTAGATGGGAATTTTAGAAAACCATTACCCACCCCTGGAGCCATGTGGGCCCCACCAGTGCAGCCAAAATGGCCCAGAATGCACTTAAAAATGCATTCTTGAGGAATGAAACCTAAGGCATGTTAGCCTAGCACTATAAATAGGAGGGGACAGCTCCTATATTTCGTTCCCGGCTGCTGTAGCTGAAATAGAAAGAGAGAAAGAGAAGGAGAAGGAAGAAGAAGAGAAGGAAAGGGAAAGAGAGAAGAAGGAAGGAGAGACCTATACTGTTCTTAGCATTGAACCAGCTTGCATACAAGCTCCAGGTAATAACCTCAACCATTGTATGCTGTTGTTCCCTATGTTTGATCTCAGATCTCTACTTTGATTGTAGTATCTCTAACCTATAATGCTCAGAACACCACTGGGATGTCTTGGGAAGCCCCAGATCTAGCATGCATAACCATTGCATGCAAGATCTGGTCATTAAATGATATGATATGCTGCTGTTTCTACAACTGAGACTGAAGTTAGTCTCTGTGCTTGACTGCACTGCATATTTGCACCCAGAACAGGCAGTCTGGGCAGGGATCTCTGCATGCAATGTGATCCTTGCATACCTTAGCATAAGATCAGTGATATATCATGTAAATACATGTAAAACAAGCCCTGCATGCAGCCAAAGCTGGATCCATGAGCCTGAGGTCAGCCTGGACAGCTGTTCTCTATGCTGTCAGAGCTCCCCCAGCTTCCAAATGGAAAACCAAACCCAAATCCAATTCGACCAATGAATTCTACTTTAATTATGGTCTATGAACATCCCCTTAGCATCCCTGCATGAGATCATGGCAGCCCCTACTGCAAAATCCAAGAAAATGAGCTCAAACCCATGTTAAACAGGCTCTGGGCGATTACCCAAACGCCCAATGAAATGCCCAGAGATATAAATTGGGCTCAGATTGTGTTCTGCCTTTTTGGACCCTCACCAGTGGACCTAGGGCAGTGTGATGGGGTGCTAAATGAGCAAAATACCCCTCTTCACTTTTCCTTGCAATCCTGTGCCGGGAGATAGACCCGAAGGCCCAGTGCAAGACCTTGAGAATTCTAAGTAACACCTGTGTAAATACAAAGTCAGTGTAGTTAAGCCTAGACCAACTCTAGGACATTAATGTGATTTTAAACATTATTTGACACACTTGTATGATCCGATAAATTAGGTTTTGATTCCGTGCTCGAGGTGCACAGTCAGATACCAACCGAGATCAAGCCGACAGCTGAACCAGTAGGACTAAAACAAGGTGAGTGAAATTACACCATGTGTGTAAATGTAACATGGCTAACAAGTCCAGGAAATAACAATGATACTACTTACTCTATTTATTCATTTCAAATGCTGCATATTCTGTTAAGTAAGGAATGTTTAACTGGTGAATACTGTGAATGAACAATGAATGCTTGTATGTGAATTGCTAGGCTAGATGCTATAGCCAGCTTGGAAATGAGGCATGTGGTAGCTCGTAGAATGGATGCGGTTGACACCACCCGACTCATACTATGCCATATAGATGCATTGGACTAGAGTATCATCACCTGTGCTACGCACCCTTGCCAACTGGGGTTAAGGTGTTGGATGCTTGTGAGAGTGACCATATGAAAAAGAGAAAGAGAAAGAAAAGAAAAGAAATGGAAATATTATGCACCGAAAAGGTGGTTATGGGGCTATAAGCCAAAAAAAAGAATTATGATATGTGAAAAAGGATGGATGCCTCACAGGTTAATCCCAGAGGGCTAGTCGGGTTGACCTTGGTGACTAATGTAGGAGCTGATCGGTCCTCTCCGACAACTCAATGGGTGTATCACTGGAAGGGGTTAAAAGCCCACACCAGGGATACATGTATTGGGGATTGTAGTAGCACTTACCTGCCTTGGTTGTGATGTTAGATGGCTAATAAATAAGATGAATTGCACCTTATGTAGGACTCATATGGTTGTGCTTGCATGTGCATGCAGGGTGATATTTCATTCAGGGGCTCGGTGGAGCTCACACTCTGTTGTATATGTTTTTTTTAGATGATCCTACAGGTGGATGTCACTGTGGCGGGGAGGCTTATCTCTCGGAGATGGGCTATGGTTGTTATGACGATATTGGTATGGACCTGGACGGAGGTCATACCACTGGTGCGGATATTTTCAGTGATAGTTGAGGAAGACCCGTGAGGGGGTGCTGCTGACTCTGTTTTGACTGTGGGACTCCTTTTTGTTTTTGTTGGAGTTTCCTTTCTTGTATAGCTTTGTTTTGGGGCTCGGGATGCCTTACCTTGTTTATATTCTTTTGGGAGCTGTGTCGAATAGAGTTGGGGGCTACTGATGTTTAGAGAGAGAGAGAGAGAAAATCTAAAAACAATGTTGTTGTATATATTTACCTTCCTTTGTTTTCTTTCAAGTTTACTGTAGAAATAGCTTTCCCTAACACTCTGTGTTTTACATCTTGTATTATTGTGGATGTGTGTGTCTGTGAATGGACTAACAATTTCTAGATCCTTGGGGTTTGGCGGATTGCTACAGTGCAATTCGTGTCACCTACCTAATCCTCCCAAGGGGTGGTTTGGGGTGTGACAGAGCTTGGTATCAGAGCAAGAAGCTGTTTTTACATTCACGGACAGCGGAATAGGATTAACAACTTGCAAGAAGTTTAACATGTAATAATTAAATTAACAGGGGGGAAAATGTAAACAATTAACAATAAAGAAAGATAGAACACTAGCAATAAGCTTTAAATAAAGTTTAAAATATGGCAGAAGCCATTATATAGATGTTTAAGATGGAAGTACTACTTCCAGATACAACCAGTAGGGAAACAAACAAAAGATAAAGACTAAAAACAAAGAACTACATAAGCCATGACAAAAGAAAAAAAAAAAAATTACATAATGTAAAGCTAAGATAAAAGACCAAAATACTGAAGCTGGAGGAACTACTCCAGCGGAGGATCATCGCTCTGTGGAGGCCGAGCCTGTTGAGAGTCAACCCGGTAGTAGGAATCTCAGAAATCAAGGCGCTGCTCAATAGAACCTACTCTCCCCTCCAGGGAAGTGAAACCCTGGTCCATCCATGTCGACATCTGGGCAAGCTGAGTGTGGAGACCTCGGAACTATGCCATCATGTCTGACCAACCATAGGACTCAGGCGCCTGAGGTGGCACCTATGAACTAGAAGTTCCTGTAGGCTCATAGGAAGGCAGATCTCCAAACTGTGTACCAGGATCCACTGGGTCACCCTCCTGCTCATCCACTCCAGCTCCCTCTGCTACCTCATGTCCCTCCTCCATCTCCTCCTCCTCGAACTCTGAGTCGCTCTTTGGCTCCCCCTGCATCTTCATCTTTTAGATGGAGGCTTTGACCTATCACCTCCCTCGTACTCACCAGCAAGAGGAACCCTAAAATGAAGGAACACCTGGGTCAGGAATCTCCCATAGGGCAGGTTCCCATCAGATGGGTTCTGGGCATGATAGAGCATCACCTGCATGAGTAAGTAAGGGAGGTTGATCACCGGACCCCCCTTGCCTGCCCTTAGCAAACAGCAGGTAATGTAGGCCCAAAGCATAAAAATACTGCCCCGGTTCCCATCCTTGGGGTAGATGTTATAGTAAATACACCTACTCAGAATCCTAGCAGTGGGCTTGTAATCCCCCTCAGATTTTGGAATTCATTCAACCCCAATCAAAGCTTTGAAGACCATCTTCCTCGTCTCCAAAGAAAACATATCAGAAATATCCACCCTAGGTTTATAGTAACATCTATAACCAGTATCTGGTAATCCCAAGATCTCTACCAAACTGATTGAAGTAAATCTCATGTCTACCCCTTTGACCCTGCTTTCTAACCCAAACCCTTGCACCCCAGAGGCCGGTACAAGGTTACAGTAGAAATATTGAACTAGGTTCGGGTAGCACGGTAGTGTGGGAGATAGCATCGGTGCCCAACCTAGGGCATTGAACTTGGCATAGAGCCCGTACTGGTGGAAGTCATCTACTTGCACCACCCTACCATTCATAATGTTCTTAGGAGAGCACTTTGCCCAATCTTGTGTATGCTCGTACTGGGAGAACCAAAATGGGTCAAACTCTGGTTCCTCGGATTAGCCTAGGAAACCTTTGGAGCACAGTAAAAATCAAGCAAAAGGGAAAGAAAAATGGGGACAACAGTACAAATAGCAGTAAAAATGTAAAGAAACTTACTTTGGGCTCGCGTAGATGCGCAGGGAACTTGATTGAATGCTTGGAATTGGTGGAGAAATAGCCTAGGAAACCTTTGGAGCACAGCCTTGGCGGTTTGGAGCTCTCAAAATGAAGTTTGGAGTAAAAATGTGGGCATATGGACTATTTATATCTGAGACCCGATTCTCTGGGCGATGCATTGGGCGATTGAGCCAAATGCCCAGTGAAACGCCCAGAGAATGGAAAAACAGCAAAAATGAAGTTTTTAATACATGGGCTTATGCTTCCTACATTGTAATGGTATAATTATGTCCATTGAAGCATTTATTGGACAATGTGAATAAACTAAAAAACAAATAATAAATAAATATATGATATAAATAATAATAATGAATAATATACACAAATGTATACAAAGTATGATAAACAAATAAGCAAATACAAGAAGATGGGAAATTTTTTTTATTTATTGTTTGCAACCTGTTTTGGGTGTAAATATTATACATAAAACAGTGCATATAACCCTGGTTGTACAAATCTCTGAGTGATGATATATGTGGAAATCTAAACATAGCTACATAGGAATGTATGGCAGTGCGTAGTTGCAGTAATTCAAGAATTTAGACATTTCCTATGACACTATGCCTACATAAGTCATACCATACCCATAGCCTAACCGAATCTAGGCTGAACACAATAGGTCATAGGGAGAAATAAGAAATTTATTCATTTCACATGTCCCTACTTGAGTGGTGTGTTAGACCCAATAGGACACTGTGATATTGTGTGCAACCTCGAGCTGATCCATTTAACTTCTTGACTATGTTGTTTTAATTTCGTATAGTGTTAAGCATGTTAATGAGATGAGGTAACTATAGAAACCTGATACCTAGAACTTCTCCTTGGCAGGATCTAACTGTGTTGTTCGGGCTTGGAGACCCCAGCAACATGCTCTACATTAGGCGACTAAGGAAGAGATTAGCTTGGATTCGAGAGATTTAGTCCCGGGCAGAGAAGCGACTGATTGTATTCCTGGCACTTGCAGACACTAGTGGTGCAGAGGATCATGCCATTTACCTTGCTCTAGCAGACGAGGTTAGGAGTGATATAGGATACCTATACATACAGCCTTTCATGACCGAAAAGAAGTTGGAGAGACTCGCATGCTAGGCACAGGTATAGGTTAAACAGCTACTCACCAACATGGACTTCTAATTTGGCATCTTGCATAAAACACATTACACACATGAAACTCGTAGCAACGGAAATTTTAGCTAGAGATATCCTTGGTAGTTATCACTTCTTACTGGAATGTAGCATTATTACATTAGAACTGTGGAAATGACAACATACATGTGATAGTTGAAAATTGTAAATTTTTCCCTGATGAGGGTATGGGAATATTGAACATAAAGCTTCTTTCAGAAATCAATCATGGTCAATACTAGATCCAATCGAGGTGGTCGTCATGGAAGACGCCCTCAATTTGTTCCAGAAGTTGAGCTACCAGATGGAGCCGAAGCTAAGAATTTTGAAGTATCGGTTACTTTGCCGAGGGTACCAAGAGTCATCCCAAATGCGGTACCAATGGCTGCCCAAGCTACTGCTGCTGCACCTCAACCAAGAATGGCAGCTAGAGAGGTAAATACCATCATGACCACCTGATGCGGACCATGCAGCAACAACAGGAGTTGCTGGGCCAAATGTCTACGCAGTTTGCGGCCATGATGCAACAGCGAGCAGTGCCACCACCACCACCACCCAACCGGCCCATACAGTTTCCACCACCTGTGCCCCAACATACAACGGAAGGCTCTACAGCTAATGTAATGGAGAGATTCAAGAAGCTTCAGCCACCCGCATTTTTTGAACTAAATTCTAAGGCAATGCAGCCAGAAAGGTGGATTAGCTCCTTAGAAAAGGCATTCGATGTACTTGAGTGTACGGATGCGCAAAAACTGATATGTGTTGGATATCAACTGTAAAACGAGGTGGAAGCATGGTGGAAGGCAACCAAGCCTAATTTAGAAGCAGTTCATTCTAATCCCACCTGGGAGCAATTCAAAGAAGTCTTCTTCAAGAATTATTTCCCTGAGAGCTTTAGAGACAAGAAGGAATCCGAGTTCTCTGCTCTCGTGCAAGGATCTAAGACCGTGCTAGATTACCAGCAGCAGTTTGAAGATTTATTCCATTTTGCCCCGGAACATATGAAGGGGGAAGCTAGTAAAACAAAGAAGTTTGAAAAAGGACTCAAACCAGAGATCGGGTCTATTCTATCGGTCCTAGACATCCAAGACTACGCTCAAATGGTCAACAAGGCAAAAACTATGGAGGACAGACTGAAAGAGAAAGAAAAGGCTACAGCGTCGCCCGGCTTGGGCAAGAGGCCAAGCACCTATCAAAATTTTGGATGGCCGAACAAGGTTTTCCGAGAGACTAGCTCGAGCCCCAGCCCGACTCAGTGTCGTCAGCCAGATGTGGGCCAAACCCCTTTTCGCCCCACATAGAACCAGCCTACCTAGCCCACTGCAAGCCAAGCGACAAGTGCAGCTCCACCAGTCTAACCTGCAATGAGCCAAGCGAGCCCGGCCTCTTCTCCAGCTGCGTTGTCCAACAAATGCTACATGTGCCACAAAGTAGGACACATGGCCAGGGAATGCATGCACCGCGGATACAACACATACCCACCAATTCAGCCCCACGCTTGACCCTTCAACCACGAGACAATCGGACGCGAGGAAAAGTGTTCGCATTGACCAATGAAGAAGCGGAGGCAAATCCCGAGGTGATGACGGGTAAGTCTGCCTAACACTGCTAAATCATAGGAATCAACCTATGGATGCAAGAAAACTTAATTGCATCCTTATTCTATACAAACCCTAGGTACCCTGATTGTCTCGTCTGCTCCTGTGCGAGTGTTATTCGACTTGGGTGCATCCCACTCTTTTGTTTCCAACACTTTTACGAGTAGGATGACCATCTAACCAAGGGACATTGGGCACGATTTAGTAGTTAGCATACCAACTGGCAGTGTCGTGAGCCTGAAGGAAGTGTACGACCCCTGTCTGGTGGAAATTTACGGGAAGAACTTAATTGCCCGTCTGATCATGTTCGACATGAAGGACTTTGACGTGATACTAGGAATGGATTGGCTATCCGCCTATGGAGCAAATGTCATGTGTGTGGAGAAGAAGATCATATTCAAGCTGGGTGACGGTTCGGTTTTCACTTACCAAAGTGAACCGATGAAAAAGTCCAAAAGGATAATTTTATCCGCCCTCCAAGCGCTAAAGTTTTTGAATGAAGGATGTCAGGGCTATTTGGCCACAGTAATGGACACCGAGGCAAGGATAAAACCTTTGGAAGAGCTTGATGTCATTAGAGAATTTCTTGACGTCTTCCCAGAAGTTCTGACCCAGCTACCGCTGGATTGTGAAATAGAGTTTGCAATCGATCTGATTCCTGGTGCTGCACCGGTATCCAAGGCACCATACCGAATGGTACCTATAGAGTTAAAATAATTGCAGGTCCAATTACAAGATTTATTGAAGAAGGGATTCATACGGCCAAGTGTGTCTCCCTGGGGAGCACCCGTGTTATTCGTGAAGAAGAAGGATGGTAGCATGCGACTATGCATCGATTATCGAGAACTGAATAAACTTACAATCAAGAATCGATACCCATTGCCACGCATCGATGACCTATTTGATCAATTGCAAGGAGCAAGAGTCTTCTCTAAGATCGATCTTAGGTCCGGATACCACCAATTGAAGATCAAGGGCAGCGACATTCATAAGACGGCGTTTAGAACTCGATACGGACATTATGAATTCGTAGTGCTGTCGTTCGGGTTAGCCAACGCCCCAGCTGCATTCATGGACATGATGAATAGGGTGTTCCACGACGTGTTGGTCAAGTTCGTCATTGTATTCATCGACGAGATTCTGTTTTATTCAAAAAGTGAAGAGGAGCATGCCCAACACCTTGAGTTCGTGTTGCAGCAATTGCGGGAGCGCTAGCTATTTGCCAAATTCAGCAAGTGTGAATTCTGGCTCCACCAGATAGGATTCTTGGGACATATCGTCACCAAGGATGGCATCATGGTAGACCCAAACAAGGTAAAGGCGGTTCTCGAGTGGGAGACCCCGAAGAATGCCACTGAGATCCGTAGCTTCTTGGGTTTAGCCGGGTATTACCACAGATTTATCAAAAATTTCTCGCGCATCTCAGCACCCATGACAAAGCTAACCAAAAAGAGTGCAAAGTTTGAGTGGACCGATGCCTGCGAGAAAAGCTTCCAAAAGCTAAGGAATCGATTGGTGATAACACCGGTACTGACCATTCCAGATGGCACCGGAGGCATGGTGGTATACACCGACGCATCCCGCACAGGATTGGGCGGTGTGTTAATGTAGAAAGGTAAAGTGGTCGCCTATGCCTCTAGGCAGTTGAAGGAACGCGAGAAGATCTACCCCACTCATGACCTAGAGTTGGCTGCGGTGGTTTTCGCGTTAAAGATTTGGCGACATTATCTCTACGGTGAAAAGAGAGAGATCTTCAGCGACCACAAGAGCCCGAAGTATTTCTTCACCCAAAAGGAGTTAAACATGAGACAGAGAAGGTGGTTAGAATTGGTAAAAGATTACGACTGTGAGATTCAATACCACCCTGGAAAGGCCAATGTAGTGGCAGATGCATTAAGCAGGAAATCCCAAACCGCATCCCTCGCTTCCTTGGTTGTTAGTGAACAGCTAATAGAAGAAGCTCAGAAATTTGATCGAGGGGACAGCTATGCAACTAGCAGCTATGGACATACAGCCATCGATCTGGGAAGAGATAATTAAGAAGCAGCCCAGAGACCCCGATCTAGCCAAGATAATCTAGGAAGTGAAGCATGGTGTTCACAGGGACCCAGACTTCTCGTTGGCCCACGACGGGGCATTGAAATTCAGAGATAGATTGTGTGTGCCTGGTGACTATGATGTGCAGGACCGAATTCTTAGAGAAGCACATAATTCACCGGATTAGAATGAAGCAGATCGTAGCACTATACGTGTTCGAATGCCTCACCTGTCAGCAAATAAAGGTGGAGAGACACAGACTGTTCAGATTGTTGCAACCACTCCCTATTCCCGAATGGAAATGGGAAAGAATCACCATGGATTTCGTGACCAATCTACCCAACACCAGGAAAGGGATGAATGCAATATGGGTGATAGTTGACGGACTGACAAAGGCGGCTCACTTTATCCCCATCAAGATAAACTACTCGATGGAAAGGCTCACCCAATTATACATTGAAAATTTAATCCGCCTGTATGGCATGTCCGTCAGCATCGTGTCCGACAGAGACCCTCGATTCACCTCAAGATTTTGGAAGAGTCTGCAACAGGCACTGGGATCCCAGCTAAATCTCAGCTCAACTTTCCATCCTCAGACGGACGGACAGTCCGAAAGAACTATTCAAACTCTAGAGGACATGCTCAGAGCCTATATATTAGAAATCAAAGGCAGTTGGGATGCCCACATACCCTTGGTGGAATTTGCATACAACAACAGCTACCACTCCACCATTGGCATGGCACCGTACGAAGCTTTATATGGACTGAAGTACCACACACCGTTTTATTGGGACAAAGTCGGAGAATGGAAGTATCTTGGGCTTGAAAGGATATAGGCAACTTGTGAGAAGGTGGATGTGATCAGAGAAAAGATTAAAGCGGCCCAATCCAGACAAAAGAGTTATGTCGACAATCGGAGGAAGAATATTGAATTTGGAGGCGGAGAGAAGGTATTTCTCCAAGTTTCTCCAACGAAGGGGTTGCTATGCTTTAGTAAAAAGGGCAGGCTGAGCCCAAGATATATTGGTCCATATGAAATCCTCAACAGAGTGGGACCCATAGCATATCGACTGGGACTACTACCATCATTTTAGGGCATCCATGATGTTTTTCATGTGTCGATGTTATGGAAGTACATCAACAATCCAGCACATGTGCTCTCAGTTGAACCCGAACAACTAGATGCGGATATGACCTACGAGGAGCAGCCAACGGAGATATTAGACAGAAAGGAACATAATCTTTGTAACCGCACGGTCGCATTCGTTAAGGTTCGGCGGGGAAACTGTCCCATGGAAGAAGCATCGTGGGAACTCGAAGAGGAAATGCGAGAGAAATATCCCCAACTCTTCGAACTACTAGGTAACTCAATTTTGAGGATGAAATTTTTGTAAGGTAGGGAGAAATGTCAAACCTGCCCCAGACTGACTTGGATTTTGAATGAAGGACAGGAACCTGTGACCAATCACTCAAACACTCTCTGGAGCATCACTCCTGTGGTTGAATTCAGTGAAGAACCCCCGAGGATGTCCTCCTATATGCCTGTTAGAAGATGGGTTGCAGACCCATGCAACTGTACTACTCACAGTCTAATGTACAACTCCAGCTCCAGGTACTCTCTCTTCTACCCAAATATGTGGCCCATACCTGTTCAAATGTGTGTCAGAACTTGGAAGGGGTGTTGGTGCAATGCCCAAGCCATAGGCCAAGCACCTGTGCAAGCCCAAGGCCAAAACAGTAAAGCTGTATTCTCTGGGCGATTGGCCTAAAGGCCCAGAGAATCGCCCAGAGTGGCTGAAACTACTTATTTGAACTCCATACACCAGGGGACCACCCATACAGACCATGAACACCCTCTAGGGTTAGATGGGAATTTTAAGAACCATTACCCACCCCAGGAGCCATGTGGACCCCACCAGTGCAGCCAGAATGGCTAAGAATGCACTTAAAAATGCATTCTTGAGGAATGGAACCTAAGGCCAAACAGGCCTTAGTCAGCCTAGCACTATAAATAGGAGGGGACAACTCCTATATTTCATTCCCTACTGTTGTAGCTGAAATAGAAAGAGAGAAAGAGAAGGAGAAGGAAGAAGAAGAGAAGGAATGGGAAGAGAAAAGAAGGAAGGACAAACCTATACTGTTCTTGGCACTGAACCAGCTTGCATACAAGCTCCAGGTAATAACCTCAACCATTGTATGTTGTTGTTCCCTATATTTGATCTCAGATCTCTGCTCTGATTGTAGTATCTCTGACATGTAATGCTCAGAACACCACTGGGATGTCTTGGGAAGCTCTAGATCTAGCATGCATAACCATTGCATGCAAGATCTGGTCATTAAATGATATGATATGTTGTTGTTTCTGCAACTGAGACTGAAGTCAGTCTCTGTGCTTGACTGCACTATATATTTGCACCCAGAACAGGCAGTCTGGTCTGGGATCTCTGCATGCAATGTGATCCTTGCATACCTTAGCATAGGATCAGTGATATATCATGTAAATACACGTAATATAAGCCCTGCATGTAGCCAAAGCTGGATCCATGAGCCTGAACTCAGCCTGGACAGTTGTTCTATGTGCTGTCAGAGCTCCCCCTACTTCCAAATGGGAAAACCAAACCCAAATCCAATTAGACCAATGAATTCTACCTTAACTATGGTCTATGAAGATCCCCTTATCATCCCTGCTGCAAAATCCAAGAAAATGAGCTCCAACCCATGTTAAACAGGCTCTGGGTGATGCACTGGGCAATTGCCCAAACGTCCAGTGAAACGCCCAGAGATATCAATTGGGCTCAGATTGTGTTCTACCTTTTTGGACCCTCACCAGTGGACCTAGGGCAGTGTGATGGGGTGGTAAATGACCAAAATACCTCTCTCCACTTATCCTTGCTGTCATCCATACCCTGGGTGCTCAAGTGGGCCCCACAGGGTCAGGTAACCATGCCCAGGATTGGTTTCAGCTGGGCTATTGACCTTGGCATTAGTTTGGGTGGTTGTTTGGGCCATGCATAGGCAGGTTATGCTATTAAAATACCAAGTTGGGTGAATCTCATATCTCTGGATGATGCACCAAGAGATAGACCCGAAGGCCCAGTGCAAGACCCAGAGAATTCTAAGTAACACCTGTGTAAATACAAAGTCAGTGTAGTTAAGCCTAGACCAACTCCAGGACATTAATGTAATTTTAAACATTATTTGACACACTTGTATGATCCAATAAATTAGGTTTTGATTCTGTACTCGAGGTGCACAGTCAAATACCAACCGGGACCGAGACGATAGCTGAACCAGTAGGACTAGAACAAGGTGAGTGAAATTACACCGTGTGTGTAAATGTAACATGGCTAACAAGTCAAGGAAATTACAATGATACTACTTACTATGTTTACTCATTTCAAATACTGCATATTCTGGTAAGGAATGTTTGACTGGTGAATACTGTGAATGAACAATGAATGCTTGTATGTGAATTGCTAGACTAGATGCCGTAGCCGGCTTGGAAATGAGGCATGTGGTAGCCCATAGAATAGGATGCGGTTGTGTCAAACCCGCCCCTGACTGGCTGGGGATTTGAATGAAGGACAGGAACCCCTAACATGGTATCCAAGCACACTGTGGAGTGTCACTCCAGTGATTGAATTTAATGGAGAAGCCCCGAGGATGTTCTCCTACATACCTGTCAAAAGATGGATTGTAGACCTTTGTAGTTGTATAGCCCACTACATAATGTACAGCCTGAGGAAGGTACCATCCCTTGATTCTAGGGCCCTTGGACTTAATCCTAGTTCTAGGCCAAACTAATGATGACCCTCATCACCATAAATGTTCTAGATAAAGCATTTTTAGACTCAAACATCAACTTACATGATTGAATTGATGATGAGAACCCAATTCCATGCATACATCTTAAATCCCAACATAAATGACAAATTCTGCTACTTTGTAGATTGACCTTCTCTTAGTTAAAATGATATAACTCCACCACCCAAATTCCATTTATGTTGGTTCCAATTTTTTTAGAACCTAGACTCATAGGGCTGCATTTTGTTAGAAGACACCATTACCTAGTTATGTCTCTAAGTTAGTTAAAAGTTCAGCTCAAGTTGCTGTCAAAATTGGATCCTGCTGTCTTGACAGGTTGACCTTTGCGTAATAAAAATAACATAACTTCATAATAAAATCTTCATTTCCTTTGATTCTAGTTTTTCTAGAAACTAGATTCATAGAGCTTCATTTTCTTAGAAGGAACCATGATCCAATTATATCTCTAAATGAACTGAAATTTCATTTCAATCCAAACAATTCTGCAAATGAAATCTCTGGGTGATAGAACTGGGCGATGCACACATCACCCAGAGACATTATCCAAAGTGGGAAAATGTAGTAACTTTATCTACAGATGTGCGGGGACCACCCATACCGGCCATGGACACCCTCCATAGGTTGAAGGGAGTCTGGGGAACCACCTTACACCCTTGGACCCCTGTGGACCCCACCAGAGTGCCCAGAATGACTGAGAATCAGTCTAAAAATGCATTTTGAAAAGAGACCTAAGTAGCCAAACAGGCCTCAATAGGGGGTTGTCCTATAAATAGACGACCCCAGCTTAGTTTTAGAACTCTAGTTGCTGCTGAAACCGTGGGAGAGAAAAGAAGAGAGAAAAGAGAGAAAGAGAAGGAAAGAGGGAAGAAAGGAAGGAGAAGAAGAAGAGAAGGAAGAGGAAGGAAGTAGGATCAGCTTGGCAGCCCTGATCCCAGTATACCCAAGCCATTCTCAGGTATAAATACTTACCCTAATATGCTGCTGCTGCTGTTCTCTGTTTCCTCATATGGATCAATGCTTTATGGAGGTAGATTTAGCCAAGGGAAGCCCAGAACAGCTGGGGACTGCCTTGTGCTGCCTCAAATCTAACATGCAAACCTATTGCATGTAAGATCTGAGCATTTTTCATGTAATAAACCTACTGCTACTGTTCATCTCCTTAGATCCATGTTGTTTGGATGATTTTTGGCCATGGGCAGCCCAGAACAGCTGGGGGCTGCCATGAGCTGCCTCAGATCCAACATGCAAACATGATGCATGGAGGATCTGAGGGTTATTTAAATGTTTTTACTGCTGTTTTGTTACTAAGACTGAAATCAGTCCCTGTGCCAGGCTGTACTATCTTATTTCACTTAGATCTGGCAGTTTGGGCTTAGATCTGTGCATACAGGCTAGCCTTTGCCTGGATATTGGTAGGGACAGCCTACTACCATGATTATACATGTAAATCTGCCCTTACATGCAGCCCAATCCACACCCAAAAGCTGGAACACAGCTGGGTTACTATTCACTGGGCTGTCTGGGCAGCTCCTGGCTACCAAGTGGTGGGCCCAGGCCAAGATCCGAGTGAACCAGTGTAAACCACTTCCCATGGGGTCCATAATGACCTAACATGCATGTAGGGTCGATCAAGGCACTGCCTATAGTGCAAAACCCAAGAAAATGAGCCTGTTCACGTTCTAAGCATTCACTGGGCGATGTACTGGGCGATGCACACATCACCCAGAGACATTATCCAGAGAATTAAAATGGCTATTTTTGCAGATCTGACTTTGGGGCTTCCATCAATGGACTATAAACAATGTAAGGAGGGGGAAAGTGACCAAAATACCCCTCCTCACATCTGTCCACAATTATGTATACCTTGGGTACCCAAGTGGGCCCCACAGGGGTTGAAAACCCTGCCTGTGTTGATCCTGCAGCACTGCTAAGTTGGGATCAGTGTTGTGAGGTTATTCGGACCTAGAACCATGTACTACTGTGGTAAATGACCATTCTGCCTCTAAGTCACAATCTCTGGATGATGCATCGGGACGTAGGCCTAAAGCCTAGTGCAAGGCCCAGAGAATTCCATGTGATCTTGGATTGAGCACCGAGTCAGACCAATGAGCCTAGACCAACACTAGGTTATCCAAAACAGTTTTGAATAATTAAAATAACACATTCTGATTTATTACTTTAGGATTTGATTTTCGTGCTCGAGGTGCACAGCCAGATACTGGCCGAAACTAAAAAAATAACTGAACCGGTAGGATCAAACCAAGGTGAGTAAAATTACACCATGAGTGTAGGTGTAACATGATTGATGGGTCATGACAGCAACAAAAATAATATTTACTGTCTTTTATTATTTTAAATTATTTTATATTCTCATTTAAATTCTGAATCTTATCTGATGGACATTGGAAATAGATGATAATGCTTATATGTGGAATTGCTAGATTAGATGTCGTAGCCGGCTTGGAAATGAGGCTTGTGGTAGCCTATAGAATGGGATGCGATTGACACCACCCGACTCATACGATGCCATATAGACGTGGGGTTAGAGTTTCATCACCCGTGCTATGCACCCTTGCCAACAGGGGTTAAGGTGTTGGATGCCTGTGAGGACTACCGTATAACCTCGGGCAAATACGTCGGGAAGCCTCGACAACATTGCTAGGATGCCTCGGCTACATTGCTGGGATGCCTCAAGCAATATGCTTGGGAAGCACCGAAAGGGTGAATTTCGGCTTTATGCCACAATATAATCTAAAAAACCACAAAAAGAAAATACAAGAAGAGGTTACCTCACAGGATTAATCACAGAGGGCCAGTCGGGCTGATCTTGGGAAGGGATGCTAGAGCCGGCTGGTTTTCTCTGACAACTCAATGGGTGTATCGCGGGAAGGGGTAACCAAGCCCGCACCAGGGATACATGTATTAGGGATTGTAGTAGCACTAACCTGCCTTAGTTGTGATGTTAGGTGGCTAATAAATAAAATGAACTGCACCTCATGTAGGACTCATTTGGTTGTGCATGCATGGTTTATATTTCATTCACGGGCTCAGTGGAGCTCACACTCTTGTATATTCTCTTTTAGTTGATTTTGCAGGTACGGGTTTGCCAATGGGCAAGGAAACTGTTGATGGAATCGTAGATCTTCCTCATCTCGTTGCTTAGCGACGATTTTGTTATCATTTAAGTTTCTTTCTTTCAAGAAGTGTATTACCAAGATAATGTACTTATTGAACATAAATGGATATGTATATGGTATAACATAGGTATTTGGGATTGTCGATGATATAAATCATCTGTGGGTAGTTCGATCTTCCGTTGCACTCTGATATCATTTTATTATCTTTTAACCTCATTGTGTGGTTTGTGACATGTAAGTACTACTTCTTGATTCTTGGGGATTGACGGATGTCGTAGGATATCCGAGTCACTTGCCTAAATCCTCCCAGGGGGTGGTTTGGGGTGTGACAGGTTGACACCACCCGACTCATACTATGCCATATAGATGCATTGGGCTAGAGTATCATCACCTGTGCTACACACCCTTGCCAACAGGGGTTAAGGTGTTGGATGCCTGTGAGAGTGACCATATGAAAGAGAGAAAGAAAAAGAAAAGAAATGGAAATGTTATGCACTAAAAAGGTGGTTATGGGGCTATAAGCTAGAAAAACAATTATGATATGTGAAAAAGGATGGATGCCTCATAGGCTAATCCTAGAGTGCTGGTCAGGCTGACCTTGGTGACTGATGCGGGAGCTGATCGGTCCTCTCCGACAACTCAATGGGTGTATCGCAGGAAGGGGTTAAAAGCCCGCACCAAGGATACATGTATTGGGGATTGTAGTAGCACTTACCCACCTTAGTTGTGATATTAGGTGGCTAATAAGTAAGATGAACTGCACCTCATGTAGGACTCATATGGTTGTGCTTGCATGTGCATACATGGTGATATTTCATTCACGGGCTCGATGGAGCTCACACTCTGTTGTATATGTTTTTGTTAGATGATCCTGTAGGTAGATGTCATTGTGGCTTATCTCCCGGAGACGGGCTATGGTTGTTATGACGATATTGGTATGGACCCGGACAGAGGTCATACCGCTGGTGCGGGTATTTTCAGTGATAGTTGAGGAAGACCCGTGAGGGGTGCTGCTAACTCTATTTTGACTGTGGGACTCCTTTTTGTTTTTGTTAAAGTTTCCTTTTTTGTACAGCTTTGTTTTGGGGCTCGGGATTCCTTGCCCTGTTTATATTCTTTTGGGAGCTGTGTTGAATAGAGTTGGGGGCTACTGATGTTTAGAAAGAGAAAATCTAAAAACAATGTTGTTGTATATATTCACCTTCCTTTGTTTTCTTTCAAGTTTAATGTAGAAATAGCTTTCTGCAGCACTCTGTGTTTTACATCTTGTATTATTGTGGAAGTGTGTCTGTGAATGGACTAACAGCTTCGAGATCCTTGGGGTTTGGTGGATTGCTACAGTGCAATTCGGGGCACCTACCTAATCCTCCCAGGGGTGGTTTGGGGTGTGACAATCAGCACATTGCATTCTTGTCCTTTCGATTCAAATGCACACGTCCTTTTCGCACTACAAATACCGTAAGATAACAATGATTTTCGAAAATTTTTCCTCTATCTTTGGGTAATAAGAAAAACTCCTAGGCTATGCAAATCAAACACTTTGATAATACTATCTTCGGGTGAACACACCTGCCTTTTCGTAAAAAGATCAATAGTCTTCGAAAACCCCATCACCTTTGGACTATTGGAACCCCCTAGACTACTATCTTTTCGAGTCTGTGTACATGTCAACTCGTCAATTTTGGTAACATCGCCTTTGAGCATATGTTACCTATTCCGCCGCTATGGTACAACCACAAAAGGATTGAATGTACCACTTTGGTGGATTTGATTCTACCCTCTCATAATTTCCTAACCTTATTTGCAGCAATATATGTGGAAGGAAACACATTAAACACCTATAATGTGTTATGACATGCACGTTTATCGTCAAAAGAAGCAGTGGATAACCCAAAAAAGTCCAAAATATGTTCAGAGTGGCATAATCGTCACTAATAGGTCCATGTAGGTATGAAATGTGCTGAAACAAGGTACCACTCTGTAGATCTTGAAAAAATGAAAACAACAAGACAAATCGCAGCTCAAACCGAGCCTCCACGCACCCTCACGCACCACCTAAAGATGGTTCATGAAACCACTCATGACCCGATCTTATCACTGTCAATAATTATTTATTTATTTAAATAGGCAAAACAATTGTTTAAACAATACACCATTGTTAGAAGTGAACAACTACAACTAGTCATGATTGCTTTTTAAACCTTGAGTCATTATGACTCTATAATATATTTTTTTAATAATAAGGTTGCATAATATCTTCCATAAATAGTATCATTACACTGCACCTTCCTTATTTTAATATAAGTCAAAACAATTACTTGGTATTCAATTTAGTAATAGTATCATGATTTGACACATCAAATACGAAAACAATTATTTCCATCATGACCTTTTTCAAAACAAAATGTTTTTTTAATTAAATACAATGAGAATCAGAAGGGAATATTCTCTCTCCATCATCCCCAAAATCGTAAAACAATACAAAACCCATCTTTAGGGTTTCTACAACTTAACATTCTTCTAGTGGCCGCCAAATCAAGTAGTCGATGCCTCTCAAAAACGTTGGCGAAGCTAGAGCAAAGTCTGGAGATGAGAACTCCGATAACAATTGACGATAAGACTTAATGGCGTTGAAGATTGAATAAAAATTACATGAAGCAGCTGATGATTTTCAGCAAAACAAAACTGCAACATTGGATGGTGAACCAGGTCATCGTCGGCCAATCCACCACCCAAAATACCGTCCTCAGCCCACGGCGACTGCCAAGTAGCCATAATTTGGCCGAAAAAACTCTGTTCAGCTTGACCCAAAAAACCCCAAAATTGACTCTGTTTGATTTTTTTTTTAAAACCTTGCTGACAAGTGGATCTCACTCGTCGCTTCGGTCGGTGCGTGGTGGCGTGTCCGGCCATCAGCAGTGACGATCCACCTACCGGATGGATCGTCTCTCCGAGCTCTATAGTTCCATATAAAAAGTTCTAAATTTCGACAGTCCAAAATTCTGATAAAGATCCAAATCCGAATCGCACACTACCCGTTTTCAAAATTGTCAAACAAAATTCGATTCAAATCAATTTTAAATATATTTTATGATCTATTAACACACGATTCTAAGTCCATATAGTCTGCTTTGATACCAATTGTTAGAACTAAAAGGGTTTTCATCAAAATCCTGTGCCAAAACTATGTATGAACCTCTCGAACACAGTGGAATAAATAAACAAAAAGATATAAGAGATGTGTACCTTGCACCTACGTATCTTAACGAAGAACGATTGTGAATCCATGACCAAACTTGAATAGCCGCGATGAGAATCTTCTATCACCCCCAAATCTCCCGTAGAGCTCTCTTTCTTGTGGAGGAAAAAGAAAAGAGAAAAGAGAAAAGTAACTCCTAGGACTCTTATCAAAAGTATTTATAATACTCCTAAACCCTAACCCACTTCCACAATGGGCCGGTCTAGACCATCTCAAGAATAACAAGTAGCTAGTCACGTCAGCTCATGTATTTAGATTCTCATCAATGACTGACCCGATAATTAATCAAGCCCACGACTTTCGAAAATATCTAACACTACAAGGCTCGATTACCTAACCGGTTCGTAACTGTGTGGGGCCTTAGATTGGTGGTGACCATTTAGGCCTAATTAAAGCTGACGTGGCTAACCGATTGACACCTAATTTTAGGGTTGAGTGATTCACCTTGGGCTATTTCATTGTTTCATTTTTTTTTCCTTTAAATTATTTTTTATTAGAAATTAAGAGAAACAATTCCCACAAACGGTGTGGTTATCCCGCCACAGTCTCTTTCCTTTCGACATTCTCTCCACTCCCTGACATGTTGCCATTCCTATTGACAAACTGTGTTGCACCCTTGCTCGGATTTTTATCCTCTCAAGTGCAGTGCACCTACGTGGCACATCAGATGGTGCACCACACAAGGAGAGTGATGGATTTTTATCCTCTCCAGTGTTGTGCACCACCCAATATGCCACGTAGCTGCACTGGGCAATGCACCACACTTGAGATGATTTGCCCCCATTGATTGGGTGTGAGGTTCCATCCCATGCAGCCGGTGTGCAATCTCTTGCCCATTTACTGAAAATAGAAATTATTAAGTAAATAAGCAAGAGCATATGGGAATGGCTCCAATTTAATTAAACAGATTATTATTCTTTTCAGGCCAGGAAAGGATAATGAGTCAGAAAGGAGCTGTAGTGCAAGCCCATAGTCATTTTGCCACTGCACAAGGACATTTTTTATATTAAAGAAGGTACCTCTAAGAAATGGTGGAGATCTACTGCAAGTATAGGATTGTTTCGGTCATTTTTCATTATTGAAGAGAGAGAAGGATTGCTACCCACATGGAGGGGACCCACACTACCACAGGGTTTCACGATTTTTAAAGGCCCATAGCTGTCCATTATTTTTAGAGGGTGCACACACACCCTCCACGATTTTTCTAGAGGACTTAATGGGCATTTTACTAATTGGTTGAATGGAAATCCTAGTCATCACCCTTGCTCGCACTCTCTCCTCCAACTTTCCAAGGGCATTTTTTGAATTATACTTTGGATAGATTTCTTTTGAAAGATATTCTCTCATCTATGGAAGGTTGAAAAGTCAAAGATGCCTTGATCTCATTGCTTGGAGAAGATATCTACAAAGACAAGGAAGCACAAGTTAGAACTAGAAAGTTACTTTTGTAAAAAATGTGCGTCTGTTTGTTACAAACAGATGTTGTAACCGGACTTTTTTAATCCTTGTAAACCTAAGGTGTCGGTCATCTAGAATGTCCAAACATGTAAATTTTTTAAAAGTATTGCTCCTCCCACGTCACACCGTCCTAGTTCCCATGTCTTGAACATGGTGGCTTTGCCTCAAGAGTCGAGACCTCACCCACTGATTTGCTTCGAATTTTGATCAGGCGAAACGATTTCCAGTGAAAATTCTGTCTTGGCCTCCTTCGATATATGTAATTTGGAAGACACTTCAAGGGAGAAAGGATTCTTGAGTTTCTGTATATTCCCACATCTTTCCCCAATCTCAGTCTCTCTTTCCAATCTCTCCCCTTGTCTCTCTGGGCGGTGTATAACTGTGCACGACGATTGTTCCGGCGAACTTCTGTGTGTGAATTCCTCTTTGTTCTTGAAAGGGTTCTTCTTGTTAGTTGTAAGTTTCTGACCATCAATCGCTTTGAAGATAGGAATAAGGGAAACAGACTCGTCCTCTTCATCGATGTTGCACAAGTCAAAAGCAAGAACGGAAGGGAATCTCTTAACGAGGGGAGGGGATGGTTGAAGAGGTGGATTTAGGAAATACAGAGCGGGGGGTGGTTTGGGGTCGCTGAAAGCATCGACGTCTGATAGAAAACATGTAGACGGATTCTTCTTCTTCAACATCTCACCTCATTCGAACAGACCTTAAATTAAGGACCCTCAAACATGCCGGCACCGTAGAAACATGCAGGCCCTTTCTACGGTGCCGGCGTCTTCTCGAGTAAAGCCCTACTTCCACTCCTACCGTTTCTTTTCTCGCTGTAGTGAGCTTGGTGAAATTACAGTTCATAGGGAAGAAATATCAATCACTCAAAGAGTCGTTGGAGGTTGAGAGTTTATAAGCATGTTTGCATATGTAAAGTGTTCTAAAATCCCAAATGCTAGACCAAAATCGGTGTAGAGGTAGTTTGTTTTAGCTACTACTGCTGTAAATTAACCTTTCTTCAATTTGGAGGGTTCGATTCTGCTTCTTTGTTAGATGCTGTCCCACCCTCCTCTAATTAAAAAAACAAATGACCTGCAACTCAAGACACGAGTTTGGTCAAACTATGGCAGATCATTCCTAAGAAGTTCTGCAGGTCATATTGTTGGAATATAATCCCTGTATATTCCAAGGGAAAAGGTGATCTTCTGAACGGCTGAAATGAGGGATTTTTAAAGTATATAGGGAATGGGCCTTGTAAGACCCGAGTTCAAAGCTACGCAGCAAGCATCTCGGTTGCAACCCCTCATCTCCCTCGCTGCCGACCCACCACCACCACTACCTTCGCAACCCAACCATCCACCTTCAACAGTTCAACTCCACGATTCAACATATAAAACCTGTCTCCCATTTTACAGGACTTTTGCAAAAACATCCACGACGCAGCCACGTTTGAATACAGATCGAATGAAAGAGAAGAAGACAAAGTTTAAGCCACCCGTTTTTTTGTGTGGCTTAAGCTCAAGTGGAGCCATTTAACCAGCTAAAGCCTGAGCCAGGCCAAAAGTAAAATAACCTGACTTATCCAAACTCCAAATAGCTAAATGAGGGGAGGGAAGGGTTAGAAAAGAGAGGTTACAAAATCTATTGTAACCATCTCGGTTATGAACAGATTAACCCTTATAAAAATAGAAGGTTTATGTAGCTAGGATTCTCTTCTCTTCTTCTTTCTATTTTTTCTCTTTTTTCTTGGGTTTCAAGGCATTGTAAAGGAGGAAGGAGAAGGGAATATTCCCTTATTTTGGGTTTCCTTCTCCAACTCTCTCTCCTCTCCACGATTTTTAGAGGGACAGAAGCCCCAAATTCGTTGGAAGCCTCCCTCCCTCTCTTCTCTTATTTCTCCTCCCCTCTCCCCTATATATACCCTATGGGTTTAGGCTTGTAAGTTGTTCAACTTTAGTTCAGTTTTTAGTGCAATTTTGAGTTTAATTAATTAGTGAAATTTCTTCTTCTCTTCTTCTAGTTTTTGGCTTTCTATGTTCTAGATTGATTTCATACTTTCAATTCCATGGTTGTAATGTTTTTTATTCATGCTTTAATTTTATGTCTTTAATATGGTTGTAATAATTCTAATTTAGTTTCAAGCTTTCTAGTCTAAGTTCCTAAGTTGATGACAAGACTTGGAGATTTAGAAGAGGAAGCCATGCAAGGTTTGTTCAAGTGTTCAAGTTCTTCAATTACATTCATGCAAGCAATTTCAGTTCGTGTCAAGCACATCCAGATTTTTACTCTGTGAACTCTTAAACTCATTCTCCCTCTCTTTTATCTCATTCTGTCTCTTCTATCTCATTCTTCTTCTTCTTCTTTTGTTTTTTTTATGTGGTTGTGGTGTGTGGCTACAATTTATCCCTTCTAATCCGTATTAGTTTGAAAGGTTAGATGGATCTGTGTTAGGACGCCAACTTAATTCATGCCAATTTAATTCGTTAGATGCTTGTAAGTTAGGATCTGTTAGTTTGTTAGTTTAATTAGTTTAATTTAATACTTTAATTTGGTTCACTTTGCATTACTTTGAAGTGAGTAAAATAGGGTGGCGTATATCTCCTTGAGTTTGACCCATAGCTACGATTGATCTGTACGTTTGTGGTTATTATTTTGTGCAAACAACAACCATGGAATTGAAATCATAAAATCAAACTAGAACTTAGAAAGCCAAAAATTTAGAAGAAAAAGAAAGAAATTTTACTAAGTAATTGAACAAGTTTACAAGAGAGAAGCTAGGGGTATTTATAGGGGAAAGAGAGGAGAAGGGAGAAGAGGGAGAGGGGTTCCACGGTTTTGGGAGCTCCTCTCCTTCTAAAGCCGTGGAGGGGAGAGAGTATGAGAGAGAGAAGTCCAAAAATAATAGAATATTCTCTTCTCCTTTCTCCTTTACATTTCTTGAATCCCAAGAAAAAAGAAAAAAAAAAGAAACTAAGAGAAATAAAAATCCTAGCTACATAAACCTTCTATTTTTCAAAAAATGACTTTCTAATTCTAAACTTGTGCTTCCTTTTCTTTGTAGGTGTCTTCTTCAAGCAATGAGATCAAGGCATCTTTGACTTTTCAACCTTCCAAGGATGAGAGTATTTTTCAAAAGAAATCTATCCGTAGTTAAATCCCAAAAGTGCCCTTAAAAAGTTGGAGGAGAGAGAAAGGGTGATGACTGATGACTAGGATTCCACTCAAAACAATTACTGCAATACCCATCATGTCCTCTAAAAATCGTGGAGCCTCGTGTGCTCCCTCTAAAAATCATGGAGGGCATGTGGGCCTTCAAAAATCATGAAATCTTGTGGCAATGTGGGTCCCCCCATGTGGGTAGCAGTTCTTCTCTCTCTTCAACACTAGAAAATTATCGAAACGGTCCTATACTTGTAATAGATCTCCACGATTGATTAAAAATACATTTTTTATGCAAAAAATATCCTTGGAAAGTGGTAGAATGGCTATGGGCTTGCATTACAGCTCATTTCTGACCCATTATCCTTTCTTGGGCTGAAAAGAATAATCGATTAAACGAATGCGTAACTAAATTCCGTCACGTCCATCTTGCTCAAAATTTAGTCCGAAACACAATCATGCAAAAACATGGGACAGCTTTACGTGTAAATTTGAAGATGTAGCCCCCAATAGTCCAGAATAGCAATAAATAACCCAAAAACCTGAAAAGCACAAGAAAGCACCGAGTAACTCTGTCCAATGTGGTAAAATGTATGATTTATGCCCTAAGATTTCACACATAAATGTGCTCATCAGTGCTGCCAGCCGTTGGGCTATGCTGCACACATCCCTAGGCGTGCATCGAGATGTGTGCGACACAGCTCAACCGCTGGATGCCCCTCAACAGCACCCTGGGCGCTGAGCTCCCTGGAGACAATCCTGATCCGTCATTCTATGAGAATATTTCGACCTAATATATGGAAGAGAACTTATGCAACTTGAGAAATGTGAGAGTTATCACTAGAGATATTTGGGAATTTTGTACTTCCATCTAATGAGGGCCAAGGTCTAGTTCTTGCGTTATATTTGAATTCCTCAAGTCATTTCCATGTTCACTCATAATCTGTATGGTAGAGCCAAAGCGGACCCACCATTCCTACAAGTTTGCATGTGAGTAGTGACTGATGAGAGTGCTCCCAGCCAATTGATAGGTTAAATATAGACACAGAATCCTTAAAGGTTATTATTAACCTACCCCAGATAAATGCCTAAATATTTTTAATCATACAATCTCAACCAAAAGGGAAATCTTTAGGCCAGAACACCAACCAAAATAATCATAATTTAACCATCCAACCTACAATATTAAGTTGGGCAGAAAACAACAACTCAGTCTTGTACCAACTAAATGGGGTCGGCTACATGGATTCTTACCCTCCAATCAGCTCTGTTTGAGGTCAATTAAGTTGGGCAGAAAATATACACAAAATGAAAAATGTGCAGGTTAGATGGTTGTTTCCATTCAGATCATATTAATCATGACCAAGGATAATCTTTTTGGTGGATTTTAAATACTCGGACAATATTGTTAATTCTACCCATCCCTATTAAGGGGAAAAAATCCACTACCAAACATGCCTGGCTTCCTGGCTCAGCTCTCCATTATATTTATTGCCTATGCCCAGTATCAATAATTATGTGCACATAATCAAAAGAGAAAGAAAAACCATTTCAAGCATAGGTCTCGCTGCATTGTTTCCAAATTTGCACTGGCTGCATTGATTGAAGTTACATGGCGCTCAAGTTGTGAATGAAATCTTATTACAATGTAATAATGAAAAATAAGTACAAGGATTTCCATACCAGAATGATGTATTAAAGAGGTAACGCTGCAAATGCATATTCAAAATGAACTACACGACAGGTAGAGTATCAGCAAGGGACAATCATTGCTTCTTCTCTTCTGCTTTTCTTGGCTGGAAAAGGAGGGAGATTAACATAAGAACATGAAAAGCTATAACAGCCAATCTGGGGAACATGCACTTTCTTTGGATGGAAAAGAGGAATATTAACATAAGAATATGGAAAGCAATAACAGACATTTTGGGCAACATGCAGAGCAGGACATATGATTCCACTATATGTCAATTATCTAAAAGAAAACACAAAAGAATAATATTTGAGGGAAGTGAAACTCGGTTGAACAGTCCGGCCTTGATAAGCTTGTCAAGGTTGCCCATCTTGTTGTGCCACGTGGAAGGAGGATATGGTAATTTTGACCTTTAGGTAGCTAGTACATGTCTTGGATTAGCCACGTGCCAAATTTCTGTCTAATTCAATCAAATACTGATGTAGATCGAGGAGGAAAGAGAGAAGAAGGATCAGAAATATCCCAGCTATTAAGCCTCCATTGAGCCCAGCCAACCCATTGAGTATCGAACCAGTCCTTGGGTTGGTCTTATTACAGCCATAATTGACAATTAATGAGTTCTTGCATGGGGACAGCTAGCTTCTACCTTCTAATTTTATTCAGTTGCTATTTTATTATTTGGTATTTGTCTTTTATGTAATAGATAATAGTAGGTAGTATAGTGGGCGAGACTTGATGCAATGATTAAGTTGAACTATTGCAACCTGTTGGTTGCGGGTTTAAAAATTGAAAATAGTCTCTCTTGCGAAGCAGGGGGTTAAGGAGGCATACATTTGCCTCTCCCAGACCCTGCAGTAGTAGGAGCCTCATCACTGGGACACTCTTTTTTATAATAGTAGGTAGTGTCTTACCATAGGAGTTTCTATATTGAGTTGTTATTAGACACTACTTAGGATCTTAAGTATCTTTTCTTTTATTTAAGATTTCTTACTGTACAAGGTTCCAACTATGCGCTGGACTCCTTTTTATTACTTTTCATTTTCTGTTTTGAATGCTACACACTCCTATTTAATTGTAAGGGCCTTGAGCCTATACCCACGATTTATTGATGAATGAAAAGCTTGGTTGTTTAGCCATGAATGCTGTAAGATGCAAAGTGAGGGTGAGAAGCCGACAATTCCCCAATAGTAGTAGGGAATAGCTCTCCCTGTTTGAGTGGGCTTGCTTCTCGGCTGTCAAAATCACTTTCAACCCGCCCTAGTAAGTAAGAATGAATGAAACCCGCCTATATGTTGGCTGGTTACGTTAGTGAGAGATTGCCCAAGTCCATAGGTGAGACTGTGATAGGCCTTGGTCGTATCCCCCCTTCTTCTTCCCCTTTTCCTTTTCTATCCTTCTTCTCCTTTTACCTATTTTGTTAACCTGCAACAAGGATTTCACAATGAGGTTTTGACCCATCAAGTTTCCTTTAGTATTGTTTCTGTTTGATCAATAGAAGGCAGTTCCATAGGTACTGAGAACTCAATCCAATCCTGCGGCACTGCTGTGTTGTTATTCTGCTGCAGTAATCTTCAAGTTCCTCCAACTCAAGTTCTGGCCATCAACTTCAGCTCAAAATTTGGGAATGCAATACCCTTCCGACCCTTTCCTTCAATAGTGGCTTCAGCCAAATCCCTTGGCTGGTTTGACTTGTGGATGTAAGTTTCTTTCACTTCCTAGTTTCTATTTTCTACCTTGGACTCTTGTGCTTCATTGAGCCATCAGTTGTTGCTGATTTTCTGAAGTCTTATAGAATATCACAGCTTATTCCTTCAATAGGAACTTTGGCCCCATCAGAGGTTCCATCAGCTGCTACTGCTAGGTTGTGGTTCTTAACCTTTAGTTGCCAATTTTGGGTTTGAGTTTGTAACCACTGATCCGTCCATCAGATTACTCAGATATTTTGAGGGTTCTTCATTGTAATTGAGACCTACTGTAGCTATCAATTTGAGGGGCTTCTACCCTAGGGTTTGACAGTTCTACCTAGTTACAAAATTTGACACCAAGCTGCCATGCACTGTAGGCCTGCCGTGGTTGTCAATCCAACCATTCATTGTTTGGGGGGGTATATTACTGTTGTCGAACCCCTTCTGTTGACCTAATTTTAGGTCTAATCCGACCACTATTACTGCTGTTATTAAGGGTCCCATACTGCTGACATCAGTACCTATTAGTCCTACTTGTGGGTTGGGCGTTTGTTTACTATTTAGTGAACCTTGCTCTATCAAATACCCTCCTGTACATTGGAATGCTTATGATACTCCGACCACTACTTTGCACTCTCTCATTGTCCTGATTTCATACCTCTATTTTTCCACTTGGCAAACTCCTTTTGGGATGAAATTTCACATGTAAACAAGGGACCTTAAGGTCTACCTGTCCATAAAATCTGAGTCCCATTGGATCTGCCAATTGGCACATATTTGGGCTGCCTTGATAAGCTGATCAAGGCAGGTCTGTTCTGAAAAGTAGTGCCTTCAAGGGAAATGAAATTCTCCAAGTCCTTAGCTGTACACCTGGCACACATGCAAAAAAAATGATCCTAACCTTAGGTTTGATCCAAGAGATTTGCTAATTCAGATAAAAAACCAACCAATAAATAGATGGGATAGATGGTTATGATTATGACCTAGAAAGCCCTCAGTGGATCCAGAATCCCATGCATCCACAGCTTGTCTGGACAGGAAAGCAAAAGGGACTATCTCATCTTTATCCTTGAAATAGTAGTTCTAAGATGGAGCCCATAATTGGCACTTTTTTTTTTTGGGGGGGGGGGGGGGAGGGGAGGGGGTGTGTGTGTGTGGTTGTTGTGAATACTGACGGGTTGCAAACAGGTAACAAATAGACATATTAGAATGCAACAAACCATCCAACACTTGATAAGATCTGAACAGACAGTGTACAGCAGTTTCACCTAATAATTAAAAATAATTATCACGATGAAAGTCACATAGAACTCATCATGGCCTACACCAGTCACTCCTATTAGACTTAAAACGAGTAAAAGATCTTATAGGATGTTTAACGGTCTCTATGTGTTCTGATATGGCGAAACCATGCAAAAGAAATATCCAATCCTAGGAGATGTATCTAGAGCCAAAAACGAATGGGTGATATGTAACTAATTCACCTAAATGCTTCATGTATCCTACAGATTAAGGGTTAATTACTGAGCTAACTGAATAGATTCCTGCTCCTACTTCCAATGACCAATAGGATGCTCTCCATTTCCAAAATATCATCAGAAATCTTCTCATACCCTTCTGAAAGTCCAGTTTGTTCAATTTGTACTTGTATAGAAAACAACCGCTGAAATAAAGATAGCTTGAACAGAAGCAATCTATCAGGACATGGCTAGTGTCCTGTTTGGCTAAGAACTTGGATCCATGATGCCTTGCAGCTGTGTGATTAGGGAGTATGAATGCCAAACACATATATTAAGTCATCAGACCATGTGACCTTGGAAAACTGCTGAAAATGCAGTTATCGGTACACTTTATACATTTATACTACAATAGTACAATAGAATGAAATTATTGTATGCACTTCTTTCGCAAACTTGCATTAAAGAAAGAAAGCTTATCAATTAGTAAATTATAGAACAGTTGATATATGGTGCAAGGGAAATTTGATATGACAATGTTGACAAGAAGGAATCTAGTAGGATGCTGGTCATGTTCAAAAAGAAATTTGGTGAAGATACCCCCAATTTGCATAACTTGGGTCTACTAATCCTAAGCACATTTACCAAGCAATCAAACTGGTGACCCTGGAAAACTCAAGACTCAACTTATCAGCATCGTTATACTAGAAAAGGTGGAATTCATGCAGCTGGTACCACTTTCCATCACTTTAAACCAGTGGACAAAAAGAGACAGGGCAGTGTTTGAAGAATAAAACTTAGGTCTTTGTTGGGTTTGCTGGGTTTATCTAAACCAGTTGAAGGTTTGGTTCAATGGACTAGATGGACTAATAGGGCAGGTAGAGAATTTGTTGGTATTGGGTCATGTTGGGTCCAAGATCATGTGTGCAAATGCTATATGAGTTGGCAAGCACTTTCCTTACTGGGGTAACCAAAGGCTCACTTGGAAAAGTGTGTGTAGTGGGTTTTCTTTACCATGAGAAGAAGAGAGTGAGTGGAGGTTTGCAAGGTTGAGTCTTCCAAGAGTTTGAATTAAACAGGGGAATCTAAGAGTTTGTGGAAAAAGAGAAGTTTCAGATTACATAGAACTCTTACTGTCAATTTATAAGAAATGCAAGTGAGTTTCTTACATACTAAGTTAGCAATATAAGAAAGTCCTCCAAGAAGCAGATTCATGAGTTCTATGCTGCCAGACTGTTAAAGAGAAACCTGTCAGAAGGAAGAACTACAGCAGCAGCTCACTCTCTGGAATGTATTTAATTGCTGAAATCTTTTTGAGTTCATTAATGGAGGTTTGAAGTTGAGAAGAAGCACTACTACTGTTACTGCCGTTACTCAGTTATTCATTGATGAATTAAAAAAATGAAGAGAAAAGGAGAAAGAGAGAGGGCCATGAATCCGAGAGCTTGTAAGAGGTTGCTGGTATGGTGTTTTGAAGAAGAGAAGCAATATCAGATTGGTTATATATTGCTGCTACTGTGAATATGCTGCTGCTATTGGGCTAAGGATTTGAATCGATATTTTGCTGTCTATCTTGTTTAAAAGGAGATAATACATCAGGTTATTTCTCAACAAATCTGTTAGGCTATGTTTGGTAACGGTCTCAAGAACATTCTTTGGCATTTTTTCTTTCTTTGAGAACGAAAAAAACGGAAAATCATGTTTGGCATTTGGGTTCGTTCTTTTGGTCTTTAAGAACGAACTGGATGAAAAAATGGTGAAAAAAACGTTCTTTACAGACCGTCTCAGACATGGTCTGACGTTCTTTAGACCAACTTAAAATCAAGTGAAGAACGTCAAAACTTGGAAAAAACCCATGGTTACCAGCTTCTCTGTTGTGGACTCGTGGGGGAGAGGAGAAGACCTGCAGATCGAGGAAGCTCGAGGAACTCTTTGGTGAGTTCGTCTCTCTGAAAATCTCTCTCTCTCGCTCTCTGTTTATTTCGAAGACGAGGGCATCTCTCTGCAACTCTCTCTCTCTCTCTCTCTGTTTATTTCAAAGACCTAATATTGATGAAATTGTTTAGGGCTATTGAATTTTTTTACTTCCTCTTCACATTTCTTCCTATCTATCTTCATGGTGATTGCTGACTCTGTAAGCCCAAGTCGTTGTGTTGCTTGGAAGGACCAGAAGGTGGGATTGGCATTGATCTCGGCAAGAACCCAAACAAGTAGCCTGAAATTTGAGACCTGGGCTAACTGTGAGGCTGGCAAAACCAGGATACACCTGATTGTGAATCTCCATAACTGTGATCGAAAGGGTTATCTCGGAAATCTTGAACAGTTCCATTATCCAAAGGTCTGATGTCCCTTTCTCTTCTAAAATCAACTTCATACCCTCCTTCCTTTTGGTGGCTTGAATATCTCATATATTTGTTGATTATTAGTATATAAATTTATGTTGCACTTGTCCCCCTTCAAACTTCTTGCATTCAGCTAGAAAGCATATTCAAGCTTAATCAACTGCAATATTGGATGTGGAGAGATTTTATGGACAATAACCCTTTTTGCAGTCTAGTGGAGCTTGTGTGGTGCATCTGATTTAGAAAACCCAACTGTGACCTTAATTTGGCCTTTCAAATCTGCCAATAGTGTGAATGAGGCCCTATGTGCAATGAAATCTGAAAGACTATCCTTTGGTCAGCATGCTAGTGAAAAAGGAGGATTAATGAACCCTGGTTAAGTTGGTTAATGGATTTTGGGCTTTTAGTTTCAATGGGTTGTGGTTATAATGAGCTGAGAAAAATTAGAAATCCAATAATGGAGTTTAGTCCTCAAGATTTGAGTGTTATTTCTGCTTATAATTTCTATTACTGTGTCAAAGGAGCCAAGTCAGCATAGTTATATGAGTTAAGCCTACATATGGGCCTGGATGATTGGATATTAAGTGACGTTTTTGGTTTTATGAAACTGATGAGGTTTAATTGGTTTATTGCAGAAGGCATACCTTAGGTTGCAGTTAGGTTGATCATTAGCTTTAATTAGTTTTTCTTTCCAATTGCTGCTGTCAAATTACCTGCCACTTTGAATACATGTGGAGCACATAAGGTTCAAAAAATTTCAGTCGCTTGATCTGCTTCAGTTTTCTCTTGAATAATTTTGCTATTCAGTTAGTTATTCATTATTTCTCTTGGTTCCTGATCAGTTCCTAATAGTTTTATTGAACCTATAGCTGCAATATATTGTGGATTTTTTTTTGGGTGGAAAAACCTCATTGTAGAAATCTATTTTTAATCTTTTCAATTCTGTCATAGTTTTCCATAAATAAAAGTCTTCTTTATTGAATTCCCATCTCAACTAATTGGGGTTATCAGTAGGCCTGTAAACGGATCGGATTCGGCTTAGATACGGATCGGATGTAATTGGATTCGGATATTTCCTGGTCGAATACGGGGATACCTCTAAACGGATTCGGATGGATTCGGATGCGGATCGAATTCGAATTTTCGACCATCCGTTTACACCTCTGCCTTGTGTAACCCGAACCTTCCTCCCCCTAGTGGATACAATTCACTCTCAATCCATAGTTTTAGATCATGATTCTCTTTCCCTCATATTCTAGATCCTGTTGAATCTTCAAAAACCCTCAAGATCGTTATTTAATTAATTTTCTATAATTAAGTATTCGGATTCGGATTTTTATCGGAGTATTCAGATTTTTTTCCGGATATCTCTAATCGAATACGGATGCCCCTAAACGAATACGGATGCGGATCGAATTCGGATTTTTGGTTATCCATTTACAGCCCTAGTTATCAGCACTTAAGTTAGTGTCCTTTCAAATTTCTTGATCCAATAGAAGCCAGTTGTGTAATAAAGATATATAAAACTCTACTCCCATTGCCACATGATGTGTTAGGATCTATGCCACTTGTGCTTGAAGTGAGGCTGGATTGGATAGAATCTGATAGGACACACGTAATTTCTCCTTATAAAACCTACTGCATTCAGCACATCCTTGTTAATCTCGTTTTCCGGGCAATCACTTAAATCTTCAGAATTGTGACTTGCATATGAAAAATAGATTTAGTCTCTCATGTGTGGCAATAAATGACTGGGATGCAGGTCGATAAGGGTTTTGTTGCTCAAGTGGCTGATGTTGTAGGTGGCAGAACAGCTCCTTTGAACAATGAGCAAAGAGAGGGAGCTGAAAAAACTGTTGTTGGTGCATTTAGTCATGTGAAGCACGTAAGAGGTGTACTTTCTTTGTGGAGGTAAAGTCTATTAGAAATTTGTTCTCCAATTGTTAGATGGTGACAGATTGCACCTTCTTATCCAGTTTTATGTTTCTCTATGCATCTTGCAGTGTTTTAATGCTTTAGGATGATTCTCTGTGACATCATGTAAATTTTTTCTGCTTGCTTATTCAATAGTAACATTTAATTGAGAGTTTGCTAGGCTCAGTATTTCAATCATTAAGCAGGTTTAATTGTCAGTTCAAACCATGGCTGCCAGGTTACCAGGACTCATCTATATAGTACTACGCTCCATCTGTATTGACAAAGGACACTAATTTTGATATTTGGTGGAGTTGAACAAATTACACTCACCCTGTTTCGTTTCACTTGGAAAACTTTACCTGCTGCAAATTTTCCAGGGAAAAAGTACTTGAAAACAGTAGACTAATGTAAATTTTTACATGGACATTAATTTGGCGGGTGAAACAGGCAGTGACAAAGTGAATTTTATAGGAAATTTTCAATTTCCAGGGGATTTGAGGAAAAAAACTGAGCCTAAGTAGAAGATTGGCTAAGACATTGCTTTTCAGGCTCCATTTCCTATCAATTTAGATGTTCATGTGTTGTACACAAAAACAAAGTGAAGTGGAAACACAGTAATTGAAGCAATGTGGCTTCAGCTAGATCACTACCCACACATCCTAATCAGCCCAATCTGATCCCTATACTTACAAACTTGATTCGGGGTCTACCACAATAATACACATTACATGGTTCAGATGACCCAATTGTAATTGGTCCAAGGATATTATCACTGTTGCCATCACTTCTGGACTGCATCTTCAAAACATCATGAATGTCAAGGTTTGTGGCAAGGTCTCATGGTTACTTGTAAATTCCAAGTTCTACTTGATGGGTCTTTAGCTCAAATTGGTGGAGCATTTGGAACATGGGCATGTTCCAAGGGGATGATGGTTCAAATCCACTAAGGCCCTTTTTATTCAACTGTTCATAACATAATCAGTTATGGCACTAATCTATACAAAAACCCAATTTTAATGGCATCTTTGAAATTTGACATATTTTTATAATTACTTTGGTTATGTTAATGAGATATTTTAATTTTATGCTAAGGTTTTTTTTTTGGATGAATCTTTTATGCTAAGGTTGATAAGAGAGAAAAGGATTTTATAAGTACTTTTTGGTATAATTTAGAAGGAAATGGCATTATTATAATTAATATCAAATTTGGAAGAACATGTTTTACCAAACGACATTTTGTTCTATTATTGTTCCGAAAACGTTCTTGAGACCGTTACCAAACGGCCATATTCATACACAAAACACCGTTCCAGATCAGAAACGCCAGAAAACGTTTCTGGTCAAGAACGGGTGTTCTTTACGAAGACAGTTACCAAACGTAGCCCAAGTACTCTCTACAGCTGTTCTTGTTGTTGATGCAAAGAGAAAGTAGGAAAAAAAAAGTTTTTCCCAAGCCCAACAGTCTTATCCTAAACTTCGGCCTGATATTGGCTTTAAATTGTCGGAGTACTCATTCAATTTAAATAAATTTCTAGATATTGAAAGATCACAGTACAGAGTATAACAGTACATATGCATGCACTCTGTACACGTTGTAAGATTAAAGTTGGATAACAGATAACTATGGTTTGAAGGGGGGGGGGGGGGGTTGGGGAGAGGAAATCATCAAACCTAGGTAATATTCTTTCAGATCCGCAGGGAAGACAATTTGGCAGTTTAAACAAGGCTCGAATTTGGAGTTAAAGTAGTAGTCGTTAAAATCCCAGAATCTATGTTTTGTACATCAGAAATATTTCTCATAGAATGGAGAATTCAACACTTAATAACAAAGTTATAGACCATCACATAGAGTGCCCATCAATTGTCAGACGAAATGCCCACCAAAGAAACAGCACCATAAACAGTATTAAAAGAAGCCAGGCACTAAATTACTGGAAAGAGAAGCATAAAAGAGAAGTAAATTACAGAGTAAACACGTCTATATACATACCTTGGTACCAGGTGCGCGTTGGTGGATCTCCTTTTCAGGGATAATGACAGGCCATTGCTCACCCGCGTCCCGGAACATTTGTTCGGTTTCAAGGTGCTGACCCTTCTCCAGAATCATAGTCCTGATGTTCTGGGCTGAGGTGGAAGTAGCATCGATCATCTCTTCGACGCCATTCACGAAGGTCACGGTGATCTGAGGAGGGTGATCGTCCGTTCGTCGCTTCACCAGAAGCTGACACGCTGGGTTCGACTCCTTTGCCTTCCGTGCGTTGCATTGTGCCAGGAACTCCATGCACGCTGCAGTTCGTGGGTCCAGTGCATTGAACTCGATCTTCACCTTCGACAGAAACTTCAACATCTTCGCTCTCGCTCAGGAAGAACAAAAACAATGAAGTAGAAGACTTTTGGTTTATAAGAGCCCGTTTGGTAATACTTCTGTTTCTTGCTTTTGGTGTTTTTCTGTGTTAATCTACCGTTTGGATGCACCGGTCTATTTTTCTGTGGTAGTGAAACAAATTGGCAAAAAAAACACAAAAAACAGGAAATATCGAAACATGTAAAACCTTGTTTCTTCACTTCTAAAACACTTCAAATGAAACAAATTTGGGAAAAGTGGTAGACTTGTGCCCGATCTTTTTGAAGACAAGAGAGCTCCATCGTCTTCTCTTCTCAAGCTCTCTCAAGCTCTCTCAAGCTCTCTGAACTCTCAAGCTCGTCAACAGTCGACTCCCTCCCCGATCTCCTCAGGTAGCGGCAGTCGGTGAGGTCCCTCACAGGTAAGTATACCCCCTACTTCACCCACTACCTTCACCCCATAGGTCCTCTCGGCTTTTTCACTTGTCTCTCTTACCCCAAACCCATTGTTGGATCTCCTTGTCTGAACCAAGTGCTCCCCAAACCCACCGCTGGACTCTCTCCCTAACCGGAATCCCATTGATTACCTTTACGGCTTTACCCATCGACTCTCTCTCTCTCTGTAAGGCCTCTTCGTTGGCTCTACTCAATGATTTCTTTTACCCATCGATTTCCTTTATCCTTCGACTGTCTCTCTTACCCTACCGCCTGAACTCAAACTCAGCACCAAACACCAACACGAATCCCTGATCTCTCCTCCACATACCCACCGATTTTAATTTATTTTATTTTATTTTCTCTGTTGTCTCCCTTTCTGATTTATCCGCACCCAACTCCTCCAGATTTTCTCTCCGCTACCCTAGCTTTCCTTCAATCATCGACTCTCTCTCTCTTTTTCCTCTGATCCCACTTAGATCGAACCCCCCTGCACTTGTTGTCGGCTTCCTGCTCCTCTAACCTAATTGATTTATTTTAACATGAGCTCATGCTTTGACATGGATCCCTTTCTCCTTTCTCTGTCTTATCTGATAGATTTTTGGATTATGTCCTGTTTCTTCATGTTTCTATCAACTATTTCTGATGTGCTTTGAAGATTCTATTGTTATTAATACCCACATTAGGCCCTAAAATTAATATAAATCTCAGCTCACATGGAGATTTATCGCATATAAATGCCCTACACTTGCGTGAGTCCTCCATTTATGTGTACATGGTTGTATTAGGACAGAATGGCCAACTATCTGGTTTTAATGGTAGTTCTAATATATTAGTACAGTTATTAGTCCTTCATTTATATGTGTACATGGTTGTATTAGGACAGAATGGCCTCTAATTATCAATTTTTTTATTCATAACCCTTCTTCTCAACTCAGTGGTACATGACTTTTAAATAGTTGGAGACTTGGCCATCTATATTGTATGTTGTGTATTGGGGTGGTGGATTTTTAAATTCTCAATCATTTGACATTTAGTGGAAGAAGGTTTTTTTTGACACCAGATGCTCTCTGCAATTAATAATGATAGAGAAACAAGTGAATCCAAGAAATGTAGTTGCTGTTTTCTGAAGTATTTTGACCCATTTAAGTGTTGCTACATGACAAAATTTATGCATTTTTCAAGTCTTTATATTTACCTAGCTCATAGTTCACTTGTGTATTAGGACAAAATGGTCTCTAGTTATCAATTTTCTGAAGTGTTTTAACCCTCTCTCTATGGTGACAGCTTCTGTTTCGGAGGGACCTGGGGCTTCAATGATCCTGTTCTTAATGCAATAAAATTATTGTTAGTCGCATAGAAATGCCCTACACCACAAGTGTCATTTTTTTTTAATGAGTAGTGTGTGTGATTGGAGGATTAGAAGAAGAAGAAGAAGAAGAAGGGTGAAGTCCAGAACAGTCCAAGATCCTTACCACAAGTATCTTTATATTGATATTATGATGCATCACAGTTCAATTTGAACCACTACATTTCTGGAGGAGACCACTTGCTTGTTCTTGCTTTTGTTCATATGTAGCTGTTACCCATCAAACCTGCAAGCTCCAGCCAAAGTGCTTATTTGAATCCATTATTACAATTGCTTCTATATGTCATTTACTGTACTTATCAAGTTTATTTTCTATTTTCAAAAGCAGCCTTATGTCCTAGTTTGCATATTTCTTTTATTACATCGCCAGCCTTGGCATTCACTTTAGTATTCTCTTTTTGGTATCTTTGATGAAAGCACCAATGTTACTTCCCTGCTTGGTATACCTCATTTTGTCACAATTGAGCAGTACATTGGTAGCCCTTGCTGCCCATACACACTCACACACCCCGAGCACTCACCCCTACCCCTTGCTGCCCATACACACACTCACACACCCGAGCACAACATGTAGAGATGTTCATTTATGATCTTAAAGAAAGCCATGGTCTCCTTAAGATGTAGTTGTAGAAGTAAATTGAATGCAATGAATAACAAGAATTGGGTTACTTGTAAACTTCAAACTCTATTTGTTGGGTTTTTAGCTCAAATTAGTAGAGCACTTGGAACAGGAGCATGTCTCAAACATGTTCTAAGGGGATGGTGGTTCGAATCCACCAAGATCCTTTTTGGATAGTCATACATGATCATGGTGGATGTATTCATCTTAATTTTAAGTAAGTTTAGTCAAGTAATGGCATTTCTATAATAATTCATTAATTTGGTAAAAGGTGTTTCAGAACATGTTTTACCAAACGAAATTGTGTTGTTTTTTTGTTCTAAAAATATTTCTGAAACAAGTTTACCAAACATCATTTTAGAGTCCAGAAACATGTTTTCAACACAGAAACAAAAAAAAATGATAAAGGTAAAAAATGCCTGTTTTGGAGGCTCATAATATAACCATTCGATGAGCATCTTATATCTGGCTTAACAATTCTAACTATAGGCTCACTCTGTCCTATAGAGTTGCCTTCCATTTTCATTGCAAATAGTTATACTTGAAAAAATAAGAGACACTTTTTCTTTTTTTCTTGGGTAGAAAAATAAGAGACACTTTTTCAAAAGCATGTGATACTGCTCTTCATCACCGAGTCCAAGAAACAACCCACCCAAACAAATCGTCTTCCAACCATGGTTCGTGATCTCAGTATCGGCTGGATCGGATCGGATCAGGATCGAATCGGCCGATATGGATCAGGATCGCCCAAACTCAGGCAAATATGACACTTTTGTCCATGTTTTCTTATAAAAAAAAAAGCTAAATTTTTTGCATTTTTACCCCTGTCCGTACAGCTGGATCGGATCGGTATTGGGATCAGTGTCAGCCGATACCGATTCGATCTAGCCAAAATCGGCCGATCCGATCCGATACCTCAAACCATGCTTCCAACGGACCCCAACTCCAGTTTTGATTCTTAGGGCTTAAGGTTTGGCATCTCTAATCCTCCCCTCCTGTTGTCAAATATGCATCTTTTGTTTCTCTGCAAAAAAATTTATGTTTAACATCTGTGTTGTCATTTTGATGGTTTAAGATGTCACACTAAGAGATTGGCTTATCCGAGTAATGGTCTAAGATGTCATTTGATATTTATTTTCCTTCCTTTACCTATACCAAATTATTGCTGAGGATGAGGGTGGACCTTGGTGCAACGGTAAGGTTGCTCCATTGTGACCAAGTGGTCATGGGTTCATGTCTCTGAAAAGCCTCTCGACAAAGCAGGGGTAACGTTGTGTAGTGTATTCCTAGATTTGTAGGAGACCAACTAGGAGCCAGTAAATCAGGATCTGTTATGAACAGGAGAATCGACTAGGTCAAAATGGGGTTTTTGGTGAAATTAGGGTAGGATTTGGTTATGGTTAGGGTTAGGGTTTGATATGTGGGTTATGTCAAGTTGATGTAGGGGAGTCTAGCAGTGATTGAGATATTTTGATGGAGGGAAGTATGTAAACTTGAATGGACAGCAAGGTTAGGTTTAGGGTTGCGGGTTTTGAAAAGAGGAAAGATGGATTTTTAGGATTTGGCTAAACAAAAGTTAGCCAAACTTGAATGGTTTTCTTAGGAGGGTATGAGGGATAATCGATCAGATTTGTAGACTATTCTGATAGTTGGTTTGGGCTAGGCAGAAATTAGGGTTTTGGGTTTTGAATTGAGATTGGGGGGGGGGGGGGGCTTAGGGTTTTAGTGGTTGGAATGGGCAGCAAGGGAGATCGAGTTCTTCTTATGGGCAGGGGGTGTTGTGGTTGAAGTTTGATGAATTTCTAATGGTTGGTTAGGTCTGGACAGAATTATGGTTGTTGGGAAATTGAAAACAAAAAGGGGAAAGCTAGGGTTGGGGATGTAGAGGATTAGAAGAAGAAGATTGGGGATGGGGATGATTCCAAACTTACTTGTAGTTGCAAACAAATATTGATAGCAACTTGTTGATGGAGTTGAATAAAAATTGAATCTTTGACTGAAACTATAAAGTAGAACTTGAATAAAAATCAGATCTTGAACTTTAATTTGAAAGAGATCTTCAAAGAACTTGAAGGAGAGCTTCAAAAGAATCACTCAGGTTTTATACCGCTAGGTGTCGATTGGATTAAACATCAATCCCACCAACGAACCACCCGGGTTTCTCATCGCAAGGTGTTAATCATATCAAACAGCAATTCCACCAGTCTTGATCAAACAAAAGGCAAAAATCTTCAATGGAGAAGAAAAGCAGCAAAAAACTTTTCATTAATATTAAAATTTGTGTTCAATACTTCCCCCTTTACAATCTTATAAAAGACTCAAAAATAGACTTCGACACTAAAGAGGAAAGGCCTAACCCAATCCTTAACATATTAGATAACCTAAACTGACTAGAGAATTAAAAAAAATAAAAGAAATAGACTCAAAACATGGTTGGACTTATAGAGTCCTAATCCAGCCCAACTTAAATAGTCACATGACCACTTAACCAAGTCACAGGATCACTTAAGTGATCACATGACTCCTAATTATATAAAAATAGAACTAAGTAAGAAATCCCTTATACAACCGAATTACCCATATTTTAGGCTCATAAAAGTGGTTTATTACATAGAAAACCCATGGGATTAAAGGCCCAACATGTATATAATCCAACCCTAGACTTATTCTTAATAAAACAAGCTTATTTTGGTGATGAATCTGCATCATTGCATTTCTAAACAAGACAAGTGGACTCTTCTCCAAATGATAACTTTGGCCAAGGCATTATTCTGTAAAGTAACTCTACTATGAAATTTCATATGGAGCATCTGGTGTGCTCCTAAAAGAAGTAGAGAAAAAAAAAAGAAGAAAAAAATATTAAATACACAACATGCTTGGAAATATGATAGTAATCTCATAGAGAGTGGATACAAATGAAAAGCATCTTTTTGAATAGGATGTGACAAGGTGAATTGCAAACAAAACTATTGATCTTTTCTCTATATACTCCACAGTGAGGTGCAAATGAGTTGCCAACTTGAAGGCAGAGTGAGTCATGTGATAAACTTATGTCACACCCCAAACCACCCCCTAGGAGGATTGGGCAAGTGACCCGGATTGTATAGCAACATCCGCCAAATCACCAGGATCCAGAAATAGTTAATATAACTCACAAACACACACACCCACAAGTAATGGACAGTTAAATACAGAGTGCAGCGGAAACTAAAGCTTATCATTAAAGATTTAAATATTTACATCACATTGTTTCTATTCCCATGTCACAACTTGTTTATACAGTCAATACCATTCTAACCACAGCTTTACAAGTATACAAAATGGGCAAGTAAACTGAAGCCCAAGTAAGCTATACAAAACAAGGGAGAGTTAGTAGATCCTATCTACCCAAAAGAATCCCTAAAGGTTAGAAAAGTATGTTGCCCATCCCTCAAGGATCATCCTCAAGGGTGGTCACCCGCACAAGAGGGATAACCTCCCTCGGGGTCCACACCCAAATAGTCATAATCACCATCAGTGTCTGCCTCAAAACGAGTCTCCCAGCCATCGAGATGTCTACCTGCAGTATCATCTAAAAAGAGAGTTTGCATGAGTGTGAGGTTCACCGAGCCGTGAATGAAATATAAACCATGCATGTACATGCAAGCACAACCATGAGTCTATATGCATGAGATTCATTTATTTTAGTTAATCCACCTAACAAAAAAACTAAGTCGGGTAGAGGTGCTACTACAATCCCCACTACATGTATCCCTGGTGCGGGCTTTTAATCCCTTCCCGCGATACACCCATTGAGTTGTTGGAGAAAAACTAGTCGGCTCCAGCATTCTCTCCATGGACAGCCCGACCAGCCCTCTAGGATTAGCCTGTGATACCATCCTCTTTTTGAAGGACGGGTACCCAACCGAAAAATACCCTCGGCTCTAGCATTCTCTCCATGGACAGCCCGACCAGCCCTCTAAGATTAGCCTTTGATACCTGATGAGCACAGTAATGTGTGAAATCTTAGGGTCATAAGCATGCATTTTACTCACATTTTACGGAGCTACTCGAGGTATTTTCTGTGTTTTCGGGTTTTGGATAATTTTAATAGAAGTGGAGTAATAAAGCTAAAGGAGCTGAAAAGAAGAAGATTCAATGAAGACAGGAGCTGAAGACCAGAGCAAGTCGATCCGAGTTAAGAGAACAAGAAGAAGAAGAAGAGAGTAAAATCAAGCATAGGGGCATAAGGGTAATTTTGGTAAATTGAGAATCTTTTGGAAAATAGCGGATATTGGGCTCATATCGTCTGGAATTCAAAACGGTGCAACTTTAATTCTCGGGCTGGTTCCATCCGGACTCGGGATACAAAGATATAGCCCAATAATGAATTTTAGTGAAGTTATTTATGATGAAGGAATAGAAAATAAAAAAATAAAAATAAAAAGAAAGAAATCTCTCACTCTCTCTCATATGATAACACGTTGTAGATTGAGAATTAAAATCTCTCTCTCTCATTCTCACATGGATTTTAGGGAGTTGGAATTGGAAGGTAATCAACCACGGTTTTAGTAGTTTCCAATTGGGAGTTCACTTCCTTTGTAAAAAAGAACGGTAGAGAGAACATCACACAGAGCACGATGGGCATATAAGAACAGCAAGCGCCCTCTTCTCGGGAGAGCTTTGTTTTTTGGGATTTTTATGTTTCTTCTATTGGTCTTCGTTCTTATTTCTCTTTCATGTAATGAACAGCAAGCTTCCAATTCGTTTTTCCCTTCAACTTTTTGGTTTTAATTGAAGTTTTAGATAACTCTCTCTTCCCATTCCCGATTCTCTCATCTTCCTTTTCTTTTGAGTTTTTTTTTAGATCTTATGTAATTAGGTTATCATATGTAATTTTATTTTTTAGAATCATTGTTAGGATAAATTTTATTTCCCCATCCCTTCGATCATATGTGTAATCTTCATTATACACTTTGGTAATTTGTTCTTCAATATTGGATGCGGCTTCAAGTGATGGGATTCAAGTGACGGAATCATCTTCATTGGAGTTATTCGAATCAGCTAAGTTCTTCTTCTTATAAATTTTAGTTTTAATAATTTCTATGTCTTTTTCTCCATCAATCCTTTCTTCCCTCTTCATTGCTTTCATGGCTAGCTAAACCTCTCCTTTTGGGAGTGGGTGAAACCATGAGAGAAGGAAGAATTGATGGCTAGCATTGTCTATGTGATTAATGGACATGATCAATATTGGACTTACGATGGATGACCGCCCACAGCTTGTATGTCATTCCAAGGGGAACTATATACATGTTCGTTAGCCGTATCCATTGTGACACCATTATGTTCATGTATTTTTTTTTTTGTTTACATTGTATGTTGTATAAGCACTGTTTTCATAGGATATGTTAGCCGTATATGAGCCGTGCCGCATATCTTATAGACTTAGGCCGTATGCATGCTTTGCCCTAATATGCTAGTCATTGATCCGCCCTAATTCTCATGGTGGAACTCATTCTCAAGTGACTTTCTTATTTTTAATTCATCCATTACCTTAGTGGTTGCCCTAGTTTCTATTTTTAATTTGTTATCTTTGGTAATTTAGTTGCTTCTATATTTGCTAGTTTTCATAATTGGTAGTTTCTATATATAGGTTGTTTCCATATTTGGTAAGTTGTACACTTCGCGTTAATTAAAAGTGGAAATTTATTCAAGGTTGACCTCCTCGTGTTCGACCCGTAGCTACGATTGACCCGTACGCTTGCGGTTTTATTTTAACTCAAACAAGTTTTTGGCGCCGTTGCCGGGGAGGTGACGCGTGTTTAGTTTCCAATTTTAATTGATTCGTAGTGTTTTCAATTCAAAAAAAAAAAAAAAAAAAAATATTTAAAAAAATCCAAAAGAAAAAAAAAGAGCTTTGTTCTTTAAATTTCGGATTGTGCCTTTTGTATGCTTGTTTGGGAGAGGAATTTTAAGAACTGGATAGAACGAGTTGAGATTCCAACTATGGGTGAGGAAGGAGAGAGGCAACCTATGACCCTTAGGGACCGCTTTTATCCCACACGGGCTGCACAACCCTCATGCATTCGCTTACCGCCGCCCAAGGAAACAATTATGAGCTTAAATCTAATTTCATTAGTATGTTGCCCCACTTTCATGGGGTAGCTAACGAAGATGCATATTTGTTTCTTAGGGAGTTTGAGGAGGTATGTGTGCTCATTAAGATGCAACAATTGACTGATGATGCGGTTAAGTTGAGATTCATCCCCTTTGCACTTAAGGATCAAGCTAAAAAGTGGCTCTATGGTTTGCCTAGAGACTCAATAACTACATGGGATCAATTTATAGTTGTCTTCCTAAAGAAGTTCTTTCCCTTGCATAAGACCAATAGGATTAGGAATGATATTCTCAGAGTTCAGACACATGGCCAAACGAATCCTTGTCTAAATTCATGGAGAGATTCAACAACCTTCTTCAAGAGTGTCCTCACCATGGCGTAGATACTTGGCATCGTGCCAAATCATCTATGAGGGTATAGATTATCAAACCAAGCAGTTGGTGGAATCCATGTGCCCAACTGGATTCACATCATTCACCGATGAAAATCAAGCTTGGGAGTTTTTGGTTGACTTAGCGGACAAGACCAGAGAGTGGGAATCCACTCAAGAAAATGAAAACTCCGGTGAGGGATTTTTGGTAGAGGGGCGTAGCCAAAGAGGCTCGTTGGACAGTCTTATTACAAGACTAGAAGCCATAATGACCAAGGGACCTACCCCGATAAATCAGGTTTATCGGACCGCCCCTTTGTGTCTTGGATACCAATCCTCATCACATGTGATGGATGAGTGCCCTAATCGGTCTAGTGGGCATGGAATCTATGAGAGTGTGCATGTAATGAACAATCCTTATAGTGGAACCTATGATCCTGGGTGGAGAAATCACCCTAACTTCTCATGGAACCAAGGCCCCAATCAAGTTGGTCCATCTACATTCCAACCTCCAATCCAAGGTCAGTTTGCTCCCATGCAGACTAACCCCGTATTTGTCTCCCCTCCCAATCATCTTCGACCGTACCACCAACCCTAATGATAAATCAAGCAACCACCTGAATTTCTGAAAAATAGTGATGAGTCTACCAGGATAAATTCCTTGAGAAGAGTATGGAGCTTCTCATGAGCACATTCATGACCAGCCAACATAACATAGAGAGGCAAATCTCTCAATGGCCAATACTCTCCATGAAAGGGAAAAGGATAAGATGCAAAGTCAGCCAGATCCGAACCCTACGACCTCATGTACCCCATCCACCTCACACTCACTGAACTCTATCCATCGAGTCCATACCACTCGAACCCTCTACTCAATGTAATGCCATATATGCTCGAGAAGTGGACGTGAGTACCAACAAGAGGTTCCAATTCAACCAACTCCTATAACTTCTGAGCCTCCTGTTGATATTGTGAATCTTCCTCATCCACCACCCATTGTAAGTGCCCCACATGACCCTCCCATAGTTGTGAATGACCAGCCCCCTGTCCAAGGTTCGTCTGATGAACCTATAGTGGTTAGTGAAGAGAAACATGAAGAGCCACCTGAGAAGACTTATGTCTCTAAGGCTCCATTTCCCAATAGGCTTAAAAGCAACAAGAAGGATGCAATAACTGAAAAAGTTTTAAATGTCTTAAAAAGTGTGCAAGTTAACATCCCTCTTTTAGATGCTATTTCCCAGGTACCTACTCTATGCAAAGGTCCTCAAGGACTTGTGTACTCAGAAAAGAAAAATCAATGTACCTAAGAAAGCCTTCTGACCGCCAATGTGAGCTCGGTTCTGTCACAACAGATAGTGGCTAAGTATAAGGATCCTGGTTGCCCAACTATCTCATGTATGATTGGTAACACTAGAATTAACCATGCCCTTCTTGATCTAGGAGCTAGTGTCAATTTATTGCCATATTCGAGTGTACCAACAATTAGGGTTAGGAGACCTTAAGCCTACATCCGTCACATTACAATTGGCGATAGATCGGTCAAGACTCCCAAGGAGTAATTGAGGATGTGTTATTAAAGGTTGGGGAATTTCTTTTTCCCGTGGATTTCATAGTCCTAGATACCCAACTGTGACCAATATCAAAGGTCAAATCCCAATTATCCTTGGTAGACCTTTCTTAGCTACTAGCAATGCTCCGATCAATTGTAGGAATGGTCCGATGAGACCGTCTTTTGGGAATGCATCTCGTGATTTTAATGTCTTTCGATTGGAAAAGCAACCATGCTTAGATGAAGACGTGCATCTAATTTTTGAACCACCTGATTTGGTTGCAACTACTCTTATTACAGGTATTAATCAATGTCTAAAGGACTTGCCTCAATCCAAGTATGGGGAGAGCCTTCTAAATTGTGGACCAAGCCACCACTGTTGAGCCGATGGTAATCTGTCTACTTCTCTTCCCAAGTCACCACCGAGTGGAACCGCCGAAAGGAACAAGAGGTGTTGTCCCAACAACACAATGGAGGCTCTGTAATATTTGATCCAGGTAAGGGTACACACTCTACAATCTCTAGCACATCTTTTAATTCCTCTCTCATGCCACTTTCTTCACCACATTCTTACGAGGTCATGGATTTCCATGCACCTCCTTATTTTGAGCCACCATGATCATATCCGGTACGCCCCCTCTTCTTTGTCCTTATTTTTTTTTTTTTTTCATGCATTGAGGACACTGCATCATTTAAGTATGGGGGGATTTCATTGAATTGTAGTCTTTACTTTGGTTTGAGAGCGAGTGTATAGCCTCTTTAGTTTACTTTTCTCGAAAGACTTTGAGAGCATCCAAAATACCCTACACTTTGAAGTAATAGAAAATTCGCACCGAGGAGGGAATTGAAATATACCGATCAAAGGGATTTTAAATTCTTTGAAAGTACACTGTCTACTAAGAGAGCTGATTTTGTTAGTCATCCTGTTTACACGAGTTTTGGCTAGGTGTTAAGGTTGAACCATGATATACTTGCATGATATAGCTAATTGCCAAGAAAAAAAAATTTATTTACTCTTTGATCCAGTCTTGGCTTGTAGCCTATTTGGTTTGAGTAAGTAAGCCCGAGGGGTGTTTTACACCTAATTCCTTAAAGCTGTCTCGGTTTGAGAGTAATTGGCCTAAAGCTCGCTACAAGAGCCACCTAGAAAGCTTAAGAAGTCAAGACATTGCACGGATTGGAGTAATGTGTGTTGGAAAAAGAAAAAAAAAAGAAGTTTGAACTCATACTGCATCAATGTCTAAAGCCACAATGTGGCAATCAAATGATATATGCACGAGAATCTATTCCAACACTACTTAGTAACTTGGGTGTACGGTGCAAGCCTTGCATGTCATTCAAGCCAATTGTAGTGGAGGGACATTTGAGTTCAATACTTAGAAAAATATGGCAAGTAAAATCAAAATGAAATTGAAATTGTGTATGTGTTTAAAGGTTCTACCAAGGTTCCGAGCTGAAATCTTTTGTAGCCTAGATGACCTACTCGATCTAATCTCAAGGAAAAACAAGTGTGACTCACCCTACCCCAAACCTCTCTAAGTTAGATGTATGACAGTTCTCCAACTCAGAGTGGGATAATAAAGTTCAAGTGTGGGGGAACATCTAGAAAATCTCAAAGTAAATTATCTTGGGGCTGCATTCTTTATCTTGGCCATAGTATGGATTTACAAATTGAATTTTGTGTGTATATTCACTGCAAACACTCACGAGACACAACTCGTCCACTAGGGGTAACCTAGGGGTTTAAAGGCTTGTTGCACGTGCTAAGTGCAACCGTGATTCCTACGAAAGTGAGTTAGGTTCTTTTTGTATTCTAGGTTAGTTTGTCTTTTTGCTTTACTCGAGGACGAGCAAAGTCTAAGTGTGGGGGAATCTGATGAGCACAGTAATGTGTGAAATCTTAGGGTCATAAGCATGCATTTTACTCACATTTTACGGAGCTACTCGAGGTATTTTCTGTGTTTTCGGGTTTTGGATAATTTTAATAGAAGTGGAGTAATAAAGCTAAAGGAGCTGAAAAGAAGAAGATTCAATGAAGACAGGAGTGAAGACCGAGCAAGTCGATCCGAGTTAAGAGAACAAGAAGAAGAAGAAGAGAGTAAAATCAAGCATAGGGGCATAAGGGTAATTTTGGTAAATTGAGAATCTTTTGGAAAATAGCGGATATTGGGCTCATATCGTCCTGGAATTCAAAACGGTGCAACTTTAATTCTCGGGCTGGTTCCATCTCGGACTCGTGGATACAAAGATATAGCCCAATAATGAATTTTAGTGAAGTTATTTATGATGAAGGAATAGAAAATAAAAAATAAAAATAAAAAGAAAGAAATCTCTCACTCTCTCTCATATGATAACACGTTGTAGATTGAGAATTAAAATCTCTCTCTCTCATTCTCACATGGATTTTAGGGAGTTGGAATTGGAAGGTAATCAACCACGGTTTTAGTAGTTTCCAATTGGGAGTTCACTTCCTTTGTAAAAAAGAACGGTAGAGAGGACATCACGAGCACGATGGGCATATAAGAACAGCAAGCGCCCTCTTCTCGGGAGAGCTTTGTTTTTTGGGATTTTTATGTTTCTTCTATTGGTCTTCGTTCTTATTTCTCTTTCATGTAATGAACAAGCAAGCTTCCAATTCGTTTTTCCTTCAACTTTTTGGTTTTAATTGAAGTTTTAGATAACTCTCTCTTCCCATTCCCGATTCTCTCATCTTCCTTTTCTTTTGATTTTTTTTTAGATCTTATGTAATTAGGTTATCATATGTAATTTTATTTTTTAGAATCATTGTTAGGATAAATTTTATTTCCCATCCCTTCGATCATATGTGTAATCTTCATTATACACTTTGGTAATTTGTTCTTCAATATTGGATGCGGCTTCAAGTGATGGGATTCAAGTGACGGAATCATCTTCATTGGAGTTATTCGAATCAGCTAAGTTCTTCTTCTTATAAATTTTAGTTTTAATAATTTCTATGTCTTTTTCTCCATCAATCCTTTCTTCCCTCTTCATTGCTTTCATGGCTAGCTAAACCTCTCCTTTTGGGAGTGGGTGAAACCATGAGAGAAGGAAGAATTGATGGCTAGCATTGTCTATGTGATTAATGGACATGATCAATATTGGACTTACTATGGATGACCGCCCACAGCTTGTATGTCATTCCAAGGGGAACTATATACATGTTCGTTAGCCGTATCCATTGTGACACCATTATGTTCATGTATTTTTTTTGTTTACATTGTATGTTGTATAAGCACTGTTTTCATAGGATATGTTAGCCGTATATGAGCCGTGCCGCATATCTTATAGACTTAGGCCGTATGCATGCTTTGCCCTAATATGCTAGTCATTGATCTGCCCTAATTCTCATGGTGGAACTCATTCTCAAGTGACTTTCTTATTTTTAATTCATCCATTACCTTAGTGGTTGCCCTAGTTTCTATTTTTAATTTGTTATCTTTGGTAATTTAGTTGCTTCTATATTTGCTAGTTTTCATAATTGGTAGTTTCTATATATAGGTTGTTTCCATATTTGGTAAGTTGTACACTTCGCGTTAATTAAAAGTGGAAATTTATTCAAGGTTGACCTCCTCGTGTTCGACCCGTAGCTACGATTGACCCGTACGCTTGCGGTTTTATTTTAACTCAAACAATACCATCCTCCTTTTAAAGGATGGGTACCCAACCGAAAAATACCCCCGGGTATTAGTTCTCTCACAGACATCCAACACCTTAACCCTTGTTGGAAAGGGTTCGTAGCACGGGTGATGATACCCTAACCATATGCATTCTATTTAATATAGTACAAGCCGGGTGGTGCCCCGCATACCATTCTATGGGCCACCACCAGCCTCATTTCCAAGCCGGCTACAACGTCTAGACTAGCAATCATAAGCAAGCATTCCATCAACGGTTCTCAATATATTCCAATAAAAAATAAGGGTTAATAAAGAAAGCAAAGTAAATCATTCTTCTTATCATAACCAACAACTATGTTGCACCTACACGTATGGTGTAATTCCACTCACCTTGACAAATTCATGTTTGTTCTTCTGATTATCGGGTCCCGGTTAGGCTTTGATACAACTCTTCGTACCTAGGGCTATAACCTATGTTAATGGGATCACTAGAATATGGTAAATACTGTTTAACGGAGTTTGGGGTCCTAGGGTTACTCTGGGGTTTGGTTGGAATCAAGTCCAAGTATAAAACAGTGTTGACAATGTTGACAGGAACTCTAGACCTTCCACTGGACCTTTGAAACATCTAGAGTGGAACGTCCAGAGGGAAAAATACAGCAACAATGGGGGATTCTTCTTGGGTTTCCCTTGTTTCATACTCCTACAGCATTAGGGGGCAATGGAAATGGTTTCCCCCATGGCTGGCTGATGGTTTGGTCTCATGGTCCCAACTTGGATTATGGCCATTGGTTCTCCCAAGGTAAGGACAGCAGCAAGACTACAAAGGCCAATGGTTTATAATGGGTTTTGGGTCCTAAAGGCCTTTTGGGGCATTAGTTTAAGTCCCATGAAGTTTGGGTTAAAGTTTGGCCACAAAACCACCACTGGACGTTTCACTGGACCTTTGAAACATCTAGTGTGAAACGTCCAGTGCCTGTTTAACACGGGATTTTTGGATATCTATAGGGATTTCTCTGCAGAATTCATCCCAATTCGACTTAGGATGATGCTCAAAGGTTAGTAATGCATGTATTTAGGTCTTCATGGTGGGCTTACATGATTCCACTCATGGGTTCACATCAAGGGTGATGGTTTTGGTTTAAGCATCCATTGTTCATTCTTTATGAGATTATAATCTGCTAGGAAATTCTCTGTGAGATTATAATCTGCTTCCTAGCACTCTTAATCATATAAATCAATGTGATATTAGTTAATTTATCCCATTACAGTGCTAATCCTATGCAATAGAGTAGGAAAATGCACATGCATGTAAGGATCCATGGTTATAAGCTTTAAATCATGGTTTATATGCATAGCTTGGCATAATAATAAGCCATATTCATGGCTGGAACTATTATCAGTATAATTCTGGGTGTACAAAGATGTAAATGGAGGGTAAGATCATAGAATTCAAAGCATGCATGTGATGGATCATGATCCTAACATCAAGCCTAGAGGAAACAAGCTAGAAACAAGATGGATCATGGAATCATGGTTCATTTATGAAATTTCTCATGAGAATCAGAATTGCAGGACATGGTGGGGGGTTAGGAACAATTCTAATGGGGAGTATACCTTCAGAAATCTTCAGCTATGAACAAAGCCCAAGCTCCCTTCTCTCTTCTTTCCTTCTTCTCTTCTCTTTCTTTCTTTTCTTTCTTTCCTCTCCTTCCACAATTTGAACAGTATGGATAGTTTCTAAGGCTGAGTCTTCTATTTATAGGTCTTAGGCTACTAAGGCCTGTTTGGCTAGGGGTTGTTTTGGGAAAACACATTCTTTTCCTAACTTTTATGTGTGTGAGGATGGGTAGGTGGGTCCCACATGGTTTCATGGCTGAGGGATAGTTCCTACAAGTCATTAAGAATGTGGTGAGGGGATCCCCAATGCAAGACACTGGGCTCCCACAAGTTTGGAGTGAAAAGTACTTGATTCAGCAACACTAGACCTTTCACTGGATGTTTGGAATGTCCAGTGAATCATCCAGAGAATTCTCCTTTGCTATTTTTGCTTTAATTCTTCCCAAAGGCCAAGGCCTTCGCATGGGCACCTCCCCCACATGTCTACTAAGTCATTATAAGTATGAATATGTGCATGGCCTCCAGGAATGTAACAAGGAGTTATTACCTGGAGTTGTACATCTGGTGATGCATGATGCAGTTGCATGGTGCTGGGATTCTCCTCCATGTTGGTATGTAGGATGTCATCAATGGGGGCACCTCACTATACTCAACTACTGGGTTGATGCATCATAGAGTACTGGTGTATGTGACCTCAGCCTCCTGACCTATGAGCAAGGTTTCACTCAGATTGGGGCAGGTTTAGCAACTTATACTCTGGAGATATTTGAAACACCATCTCTTACCATATAGATGTAAATAGATATTTGATATTGGGGACCAACTTCTACAGACATAGAATCAATGCTGGTACCAAACTCTATCTCATGGCTCATGTGCATAAACCCAGGGCAGATGAGGTCAAAGAAACCTGTTTTCTTTGAGTAACATGTAGTGTATCCTAATCCAGAATCAAGGACACAAGTAACACAAATATTAGATAGACAATTGATTGCAGAGCAAATTTGCCTCATCATGTGCTGTTAGTTAAAACAGAGTGCCACCCAAGAACAACATGCCCTAATAACTCAGCTGCCTTCATGTACAGTCAAGAAATTGAGTACATAATGTATTCAAATAAATCCAAACAAGAATTTGCAAACTAGAAAGGAAGTCATATAAGTGACTAGACGACATTGTTGAATTATATTGATTTGAGACTGAGTACATATCAATCTCTAAGTAGAGGCTGAATGTTGGAATCATCCATATCCAAAGTTCTGGCCATATTGCCTTGAATGGCAAGAGGAGTAATAGAGAGCGGGGAATCAAAGGAAGAGAAACTTTCTTCATCCCTTATGATGAATACACAGTTTATACTAGAGGCTGACTATTATCCATTCTGAAGATACAAAGCATTAACCTCTAGAAAATATCAAAGGTTGCTGAACAGATGTAGCAAGTGTAGAGATATAGGCTGTAAAACTATGATGGGACAATTATTTATTCCATACTAAACATGACCATGAAACCTTGAAGGAAGTATCTTATTCTAAATTGGAAATAAGAGTTTTTTTATCATCAATGTTTATGTTTAAATCCCCCCTCCTTGAGATGCATGTTTAGAATTTATAATGAAGCACTAGCATTCATATTAAGTTTGCTCTGCACACTTCACAATCAATAACCAACATGTATTTTACAAAGAGTAGAAGTCCTACTCTAACCTATCCTTGCTTACAATACAAACCATTACATGTTAACACAAAATTAAAATACAGAGAGATGGTCTGTGCACATAAATTTATTAGCACATACAGATAATTATTTTGAATAATTAACAGTAAAATCAAACTTTAGACTGATGAATTAATTTTGAACCAATTAGGATGCTACTTATGTCCGCCCTACATGAGCAAACTTCTCAAAATACACATAGTCAAACAGAAAATCATATTACTGAAACCAGATTTAAACTAGTTGCAAGAGCAAATTCCTACCTAATCACAATACACCTTAATGAGTTCATGACTAATAATGTAGAGTTACAAAATTACCTTTGTAAATACTATTTATCTTTATTCCCTGTGATTTTCAGATGTTGGTAAGAACATCCTAACTACATACTTGCTCGATGGGTGGGGTAGTTGAAACCCAATATAAAGATGTACCCAGTGCACGAGGAACCTGCCATTATGGGTCTGGGGAGAGTAATAATATACACAGTGATGTAGATTCATCACCAAAATAAGCTTGTTTTATTAAGAACTAGGGTTGGGTTATATATGTGTTGGGCCTTTGATCCCATAGGTTTTCTATATAATAGGCCACTTTTATGGGCCTAAAATATGGGTAATTAGGTTGCATATGGGATTCCTTAGTTTTATTTTTATGTAATTAGCAGTCATGTGATCACTTAAGTGATCATGTGACCTGGTTAAGTGGTCATGTGACTTTTTAAGTTGGGCTGGATTAGGACTTTATAAGTCCAGCCATGTTTTGAGTCTGTTTTCTATGTTATTTCACTTTTTTAGTCAGTTTAGGTTTCCTAATAGATTAAGGATTGAGTTAGGCCTTTTCTCTTTAGTGTGAGAGTCTACTTTCCCTTCTTTTATATAAGGTTGTAAGGGCAAGTATTGAACACGAATTTTGATATAATGAAAAGCTTTTTCCTACTCTTCTTCTTCATTAAAGATTTTTGTCTTGTGTTTGATCAAGGCTGGTGGGATCAATGATTGATCCAATTGACACCTTGCGGTGGGAAGTTCGGGTGGTTCGTTGGTGGGATTGGTGTTTGATCCAAATGATACCTTGCAATGTGAAGCCCGGGTGGTTCTTTTAAAGCTCTCCTTCAAGTTCAAGTTCAAGAACTGATTTTTATTCAAGTTCCTCCATCAACAAGCTGCTACCAATAATTTCTTCCATTTCAAGTAAGTTGGAAGCATGCCCATCCCCATCCTTCTTCTTCTAATCCTCTAAACCATCAAAACCTAAACCATCAAAACCTATTTTTAACCTAACAGATTCACTTGTTCATAACAGATCCTGGTTTACTAACTTTTAGTTGGTCTCTTACCAATCCAGGTCTACATTATGTAAACGGATCGAATACGGATCAGATGTGATCAGATCTAGATATTCCCTAATCGGATACAGAAGTAAATTGAATTCGGATTTTTGACTATCTATTTAAATCCCTAACTTGTGTAACCTGGACCTTCCTCCCCCGAAAATGAATACGAATGCAAATCAAATTTGGATTGTCGAATATTTGTTTACATACCTAGTCTTATTCAGTCCTAGAGTATTAACTTCTTTTAGAACAAAATGAAAAGAGGTATAATTGAAGGAGGAGTTTAGCAAGGGCTGAATAAGAGCTTTGAACATTTCACAGTTTTGCTACCTCAGAATCTAAAGGTGGATAATTCTGCAGTACTCCTTTTAGGTAAGGAAAATATGCTGGTGACACTGCAATGGATCACAAGTCAGACTTGGAGTTCTAACAAAAAGAACTAAAAGTCAAGGGTCATAGATATTAAATATCATACATCAATCAAATGGTGCTTTGTCACATAAAAATAAGCAAACAATTAATAAACAATACTCACTCTTAACTGATGCAAATCGAACGCATGAGAGCTCATCCTTCAATTCTCCATCTGTAAAAGCAGTAGCATGTCATTCATAGTAAAAAGATTTCTTTAGAAGTGATTTCAAAGATGCTTGAACCTTAAACCTGAAAGCCTTACATAAGTCACATATTACATATAACACTTCACCACCATGTTGCAATTTTTTCTCTCATAAAACTTAAATCTAAACAGAAATACCATTTATATAGATAAGATGAGTGCAACGGAGATGAGGATGTTGAGGAGGATTTGTGGCAAGATCAAGAGAGATAGAGTAAGGAATGATTGTATTAGAAACAAATTGGGAGTTGCACCAATCCAGGACAAGCTTCGTGAGAGCCGCTTGAGGTGGTATGGTCATGTCCAACGGAGACCTACGGATGCATCAGTAAGGAAGAGTGACCAGATTCAGTTTGACGAAGCTAAAAGAGGTAGGGGCATGCCTAAGATGACTATTGGAGAAGTGGTAAGAAACGATATGCATGTGGTAGGGCTAGATCCTAGTATGACCGCAGATAGAATTGTTTGGAGGACTAGGACCCGTGTAGCTGACCCCTTGTAGGGGAATGTTCCTGGGATGCTGTTTTGACATTTCTCCTTTACTTATTTTCTATTCTTCTTCCTTTTACTTCTTGTACTTCTTTTTACTTCTATTATTTCTTTTACTGTCATAGCCTCTTCGGATCCATGTAGCCGACCCCATTTAGTTGGGATAAGGTTATGGTTGTTGTTGTTGTTGTTGTAATTGCTACTAACCCATTTAACCATTTAAACTGGTAGTTAGAATGTTTGAACTGCCAACAACTAGGCCTGAACAACTTGCTAGCTGTTCTATTTTCAAAACCAATTAATGTTTGAAACATTCAATTTATCAATAGGAAGAGAATAATTATCAAGTTCTTTTTCACCAAAAAGATGCACAGTGTGTAGAGACTCTTTTTCTCTAGAAAGATGCATAGAATGCAGGGAATGAGAAGAAAATAGAATAACCAACTAATGTTCACTCACAGGTACCTTCAGAAGTAGAAATTGATAAAGTTGTCTAAGTATTTGAAAGAAATTGACCTTGGTCGACAAATCTGTAGATCTGAATAGAAAAAATATTTGCCTTAGCTGCATTGGCCAATAACAGTAACTTAATAGCCTCATAATTTTCTTGCCTAAGAATTAATAAACCAGTAAAGCCAAATCATCCATGACAGAAAATGTAGGTTTTAAATTCTTTAGCAGAAGTGTTGTCTTGCATTCAAATATTGAATCACATGAAATTTCCATATTAAAGTTTGATTTGTCACTTTTCCAAACCCTTCACAAAGATAAGAAAAAAAAAAATTTGTGATGCGTTCTCAAAGATAAGAATTCACTCATGTCTAATGCATAATCATTGATTGAGGTAGATCCAACAATTGAATTCGTCAATTCTTTGAAATCAACTTACAATGTTGGGGCACATAAAATCACCTGTTGGTTGGCTCAAAAACTACAATCTTAGGGAAGGTAAATCAGCCCTTAAGCATCACAGAGATAACGATGAAACTATCCGTTATAAGCGTATAACCGCTCCACTATTATGTAAGTAACATGGCCTTTCTTGCAAAGCTAAGTTCCCTATTAATGCTGAATTTATCTTAGCTGAAGTGAGTTAATTCATAGCAAATTCTAAATAAAGTTGCTTCCTGCATTGAATTTTGCTTCAAATCAGTACCAAAATATGTCAAGTAGAGACTGACATCTAAAAAATCAAAAAAATTATTTATGAATACACTGGAGAAACTATGAATCGTAGCAATATGGAAAAATGTATCCTGAGTAATGGGAAGGTGAGAAATCAATGTTGCTTATGTTAAATAATGACAATTGAAATTTAAATATTAGTAACTTGTTTTGCCAGCTTGGTGTTAAATTTAATCATATGAAACGAGTTATAATAAACTGGAAGGCTGCAAGGGTTTCCTAATCATTTTTGGCCATGTTGTTTCCTTTAGGCCCGAGGAGGATAAAACTTCCAATATCCTGTGGTTCATGATAATACAATCCTTCCAATAGGCATGATCAACTTTGAGGAAGATAATAATTTTCAATTCTTACTTCTCAACAATTAGTTAATTGACACTTCTAGCCATATCATTATGGTTCTGAAGATCATAACACAGACATAATTAATCCCTTATTTGAACAATAACCAAAAAAAAAAAAAAAATAGAAATATCTCCAGAGTTACAAAACATACATCAAGAGAAGAACAGAATGGCTTCACAGATAACATATAATTATAAGGCCCCCTTTTAGACCTTGGATTTCCAATATTAATAGGAATGTGGAGGAAATCCTCTATCTTATCCTGGGCTCTTCTACTCTTCATAGCCATGTGGTGCTCCTTCTCCCTCTATGAGGCCCCCTTGGAGACTGTCATGGTGTTCTTTGATGCTACAGTGTCTCCAAACCAAAAGCCTTGCTTGCACACACACACACACACAAATTGGGGTCGGCTACACGGATCCTTGCCCTCCAATCAGCTTTATTCGATGTCATACTAGAAACAAGACCTAAACTACGCATGTCCTTACTCATCACTTCTCCTAGAGTCATTTTAGGCCTGCCCCTAGCTCTTTTAGACCTTCAATCTGAATGAAGTCACTCCTCTGAACTGGAGCATCCGACGGACTCGGTCAAACATGGCCATACCACCTCAAGTGACTTTCTTGAAGCTTATTTTGAATCAGGGGTACTCCCAAACCCGCTCTAATATGGTCATTCCTTATTTTATCCTTCTTGGTTTTGCTGCTCATCCATCTCAACATCCTCATGTCCACTACACTTAGCTTATCTATATGACACTTCTTAACGTCCCAACACTTCGCCCTATACATCATAATCAATCTTATGACTGTCGTGTAATCTTTTATTGTAAGCTTTAAAGGAATCCGTTGATCACATAACACTCTAGATGCACCTCTCCACTTCAGCCATCCTACTTTAATCATCTGAGAGACATCATCTTCTATATCACCAACCTTACTGATGATTGATCCAAGATACCTAAGGGCGTATTTGGTTCAGTGAACCAATTGGTGCTGCACCAATAGATTCATGATTTCGAATTAAAAAAACTGTTTGGTTCAAAATGTTGGTGAACTGATCCGGGTTCATGAATCTACATGATTCACCTTTTTCCATGTAAAGGTGAATTATTTTTGGGTCCACCTATTTGATTCAAGAAAAATTAACCCTAGTATAAATACGCCTGTTATTTTATGCATCTATCTTGATTCCTACCCATCGAGCTGAAGAACGAAAGCCTTGACTCGCTGTTCGTCGTTGTCAAAGGGAGAAGAAGGCTGAAGAATGAAAGCCTCAACTCGCTGTTCGTTGTTGCCGATGGGAGAAGAAGGCGAAGGGAGAAGAAGGTCGTCGTTGCCGAAGGGAGAAGAAGGCAAAGGGAGAAGAAGGCCGTGGAACCGCAACTGGAACCTGCAACTGGAGAAGAAGGCGAAGGGAACTTGCAATTGGAACCTACAACTAAGGTAGATCCAGATTCATTCAGATCTCTCTCTCTTATTATCTCTCTCTATCTCTCTCTGCAAGAGGAGAAAGATCACTAGGGTTTAAACAATGTAGATTTGAGTTTCGATTTTTGGGATTACAGGTCAGATCGGGTTTCATTTTTCATACCTGAAATCAAGGGTAAGTGTACATACCTGAAACATTTAGATATTCTTCTTATTTTCCTTCCTTTGCTGCAGAGAAATTTTTGTTTTTTTTTTGGTAAATTGCTCCTAGGAGTTCATTTTTCCTCTCTCTCTCTCTCTCTCTCTCTCGGTAAATAAGACAACACAATGGAATGAACGGAAAGGACCCTTTTCTGCTCCTCTCCTTGGATCTTTCCTGTTGTTTTATATTGACAAGAAGCATAAAAAGTTCTTTTTATGAACTCACTTCCTCCCTTCTTCTTTTTTCCAAGATAATAGTAAAGAGAGAGAGAGAGAGAGAGAGGCAGTCTTTTTCATTAAATGGGTTCTATTTTCTTTAAAATCCTTGAGCTCTGCAATATATCTTCATGGACATTGAATGAATGGTGCAAAAAACAAGGATTCATGACACCCTAGAAGAGGGTGTTAAAGGGTTTTAAAGTGTGTGAGTTGATATCTTATTTAGTTATTGATGGCACTTTTCTTCTCTGTAAGTAATATGAGCAGCATTTTACCTCAAAAAAAAAAAAAAAGTACTATGAACAGCATTGAATGAATGAAAATGTCAATTGGTGGTAGGGGCCCGGGGGAAATAAGCAGAGAAGAACCCAGAAAAGTATATCCCAGTAAAGCAAAAGAAGTGTAAAGTCATTAGAGCAGAATCTTTAATACCGAATCACATGTTTTGTCCTAGCACAACAGAAAGTCTTTAAGCTAGTGGAACTTCATGTCTGAAATGATTTCTTGAGAGGGAGAAAGAAAGAGAGAGAGAGAGAGGGTGGGCCATTAGTTAGAGAGACCCAGGGCACTAGGATTGGAGATATAAAAGCAAATGCATTACTATTCAGCATCTAGTATTGTCTAGTAGTCCGACAGTATTATTATTGTCTAGTATTGTCTAGTTGTCACTTTCTTCTCATAGAAGCTTCTTTGAAAATTCTTGTAGTAAAAAGGACTGCTGCACACATCAGTCTTTGTAAAGTGAACTAAATAGATGTGAACTAATAGTTTTCTTTACTTATTGTCCATTCTTTAGCCTTGTTCTTTTTTCTAGTTCTTTATTTCTTAACTAATAATTTTGTAGCCTTGTTCTGTCTCTACATACACTAATGACTAATAGCTATCAGTGTGTGTAAGATTGAGCAGTGTGAAGTCAATTTCCCTTCAATACATGGACTTCAATTTTCTATTTAAAGCAGTGAAGACCCTTTTTTTTAGCATACAATGAATATTATTGTCCTTCTCATTAAGAATACCTATAGCTGGCATTTACTTGATCAGTTATTTTTGTCTAGCAGTTGCTTCCTTCATAAAGTTGATGTGGATAAATTTTGATCATGTATCTTTGTTTTATTTAAGTGTGAAATTGAAGAAATAGAATGCTCTGTGGAAGATGGATTATTTTAGGTTTTCTATTTATTTACTTTTATTTTCTTAGCTCAGAGGGTTAGATTACGAGTTGGGAATAGTATATGGTGGTGGTGTTACAGAGGTTGGGTTTTCGGAGTCACTAATTGGGATATTTGTGAATATGCAGATCCGCGAATAGATGGATAATGAGCAATGGAACGATGAGGCTTACCAGAAATGCAGGAAAATAATTGTCTTAGCTGCTATAGCAGCTGACAAATATTGTAAGTTGTACCTCAGTAAGGACCCATATCACGGCGAAGCTCTCCGTGTTCTAGTTGAGATAGAGAGAATTATTGGTGTATCCGACACCACTTGTCGACCTCTAATTAGGATGAGTAGGAGGGCATTTTTTAGTTTAGCTGAAATGGTTAGGCATAGGGATTTTCTCTATGATAGCAGATCTGTGACAGTGGAGGAACAACTAGTCATTTTTTTACACACAATTGGCCACAATGCCAAGAACCGAGTCGTCTTACACCAATTTGGTCATTCGGGTGAGACTATTAGTAGGTATTTCAACCGTGTTTTGTGTGCAATACTTCAACTGCATACAGAACTATTGAAACCTCCAAGATCTACAACTCAGCCCAAAAAATACTAACGGTACTTCAACAACTGCATTGGAGCCATAGATGGTTCGCATATCCCTGCATGGGTATCAGTTGATCAACATCGAAGATTTCATGATAGGAAGGGGAATATATCACAGAATATCTTAGCTGTCTGTGACTTCGACATGAGGTATACATATATACTTTCAGGATGGGAAGGTTCTGCATCAGATTCTCGAATACTAGATGATGCCAACCACAAGGAAGGAGAAGAAAAGATAGTTGTAACTCGAGTTAAGTACTATCTTGTTGATGCTGGGTTTGCTAACCAAGTGGGCTTCTTGAGACCATACCACAATGTTCGTTATCATTTGAAAGAGTGGTGTAACTCCGAACATGCACCAGCTAATGCGAAGGAATTATTTAACTTGAGGCATTCTAAAATGAGAAATGTAATTAAACGTTCATTCTCTCTATTGAAGTCCAGATTCAAGATACTGAAAAATCAACCAGAATACCCTTTCAAGACCCAATCCTAGATTGTGATAACATGTGTTTTGCTACACAATCATATTCTCACTAAAAATACTGTTGAAGAAGAGGAGTGGCTTGCACAAGAAGAACTGGAAAATTCAGCCAATAATGAGAATGAGAATCCTGAACAAATGGCAATTGATGACGAGGTTGATGAAGATTACAACAATGTTGACATGAATCAATTCAGAGACGAGATGGCAGGTAAAATGTGGGATGAGTGGGTCGAAGGTTACAGTGAGGAGGAAGAAGAAGAAGAAGAAGAAGAATCCGATTAGATTTTATTTATGTGCTTTGTAAACATTTGGGTTGTTATGTAATTTGATAGTACAATGGGTTTGTTGAAACAATTGGTTTGTTATGTAATTTAATGGTACAATGGGTTTGATATGTAATTTTATGGTACAATGGGCATGTGGTTCTTATGTCATTACATTGTATGTGGTACCTTATTTCATTTGTGGTATGTGCTTCTCAGTTATGGTACAATTTTATGTATGTGGGCATGTGGTTCTCATGACCAGTATTATGTGTAGTTCTTTTGTTATTTACTTTTATTTGTGGCTATTTGAGTTAAAATAAAACCGCAAGCGTACGGATCAATCGTAGTTATGGGTCGAACACGAGGAGATATACGCCACTCTATTTAACTAACTTAAAAGTAATGCAAAGTGAACCAAGTTAAAGTGTTAAATTAAACTAACGAAAATCAATGCATCCTAACTCATAAGCATCTAACAAAATTAAGGGATTAAATCGGCGTCCTAACACATGAGCATCTAACCTATCAAACTAAAGTGAATTGAAAGGAATAAAAATGAAGCCACACATATTAATCAGATAAAAAGAAATAAGGGATTAAAAATGCATCCATAAACTACAACCATATAAAATTAAAATAAAAGAAATAGAGGAGGAAGAAGAAGAAGATAGAGAGAGATAGAGGAGCTGGAGAATGAGATTGAGAGTTTAGATAGTAAAACCTGAATGTAATTGAAAAGCTTGAATACTTGCATAAACTTACCATGGCCTCCTCTTCTAAATCTTCAAGTCTTGTCATCAACTTAAGAACTTAGACTAGAAGGCTTAAAACCTAAACTAGAATTAAAAAATTACAATCCAATTGAAGACTTAAATTGAAATCAAAGCATAAACTAAACCTATTATAACCATTAACTAAAAATCATAAAAGCAAATTAGAACCTAGAAAAGCCAAAAATCATAAATTAGAAGGAGAAGAAGAAAAGAAATTTCACTACGTGAATGAGCCATTTTTACAAGAGAGGTAGGGGATATTTATAGGTGGAAGAGAGGAGAAGAGAGAAGATGGAAGTGTAGGAGAAATATTCCCTAAGAAAAGAGAATATTCTCTTCTCTTTCCTCTTTTACAATGCCTTGAATCCTAAAAAAAAAGAAAGAAAAAAAAAAGAAAGAAGAAGAGAAGATTGTTTACATAGACCTTCTATTTCTAGAAAAATAAACTTCCAATTCTAACAAGTGCTTCCTTTTCTTTGTAGATATCTTCTCCAAGCAATAAAATCAAAGCATCTTTGATTTTTCAACCTTCCATAGGTGAGAAAATATAAATCTATCCCAAGTAGAATTTCAGAAGTGCCCTTGAGAAGTTGGAGGAGAGAGAGAGTAAGGGTGATGACTAGGATTCCTTCAAGAATAAATAAAATACCCATTCTGTCCTTTAGAAAACGTGGAGCATGGGGTGCTTATATAGGCCTCACCATTGTGTTTCTTGCGAAAAATCACCCAAAATAGACCCAAATTTCGTCCAATTCGGAGTTGGGGAGCCCAAGATATCTCAAGTTAAAGTTGGACTGTCCAGAGCCTTCCAAATGGAATCTTTTGGGTACAGTAAAGTAACTTCTGATAATTTGTTAAGGCCCTTGGAATCCGAACTTCGACTTCACTTTATCCCCGTTTGACTGTCAATAATTATAAATAAACCCCTGTACACCATTTTCGCACGTCGTTACGAAAATGGCCATAACTTCTTCGTTTCAACTCGGAATCAAGTGTCGTTTGAACCGTTGCGAAGCTGACTCGATGGGCTATGCATCCATACTATTAACACCTCAAAAAATCCTAAAAACATCTCCTTAGCATCATCTCCTCCATTTTCACAATAATTCACCTAAACCCTGAAAAGCACAAGAAAGCACTGAGTAACTCTATCCAATGTGGTAAAATATATGCTTTATGCCCTAAGATTTCACACATAAATGTGCTCATCAGATTCCCCCACACTTGAATGTTACTTGTCCTCAAGTAAAGCAAAAGATAAACTAACCTAGATTGCAAAAAAAAAATCCTAACTCACTTTCGTAGGAATCACGGTTGCCCTTAGCATGTGCAACAAGCCTTTCAACCCCTAGGTTACCCCTAGTGGACGAGTTGTGTCTCGTGGGTGTTTACAGTGAATATACACCCAAAATTCAATAAATAAATAAAAAATGATGTAAATTTTTCTCATGGCATAAGTAAGATAGGGCATACAATCTCAAAGAAATACTCAACTAAAGATTAAGGAGCCAAAGGTTCCCCCACACTTGAATTTTATCACCCCACATCAATTCAAGTAACAAGCATGCATCAAGGTCAAGGGATCTCCTCATATTTTATGAACACTACTCACCTTCAAGTAAACCACTCATAGTACTGATGGAACCAAAGACTTAGGCATTGAGTATTTTTTACCATACTTTCTTTTCCAGGCATTAAGGCAAAAGCTTTTTTTTTTTTTTTTTCCTCAGCAACAAACTCTTTTTCTACTCTATTACTGTTCTCTGAATGACATGGTGGAGCATACACTAGACACCTAAATACTTGGTAGCTTTGCTTTTTGCATGTATCCATAAGACATTGAGACAATGATGCAAGAGTTTTTTTTTTTTTTTTTTTTTTTTTTTAAGTTTCCTTCCAAGGAATTCGATCAAGTCACTCTGCTTCATGAGGCACAGTGCCCTGTCTAGTCCCAAGGAATTCCACTTTTCTTTTTGTTTCTCTCTTTTTTTTTCTTTTTTTTTCATTCACTTTCACTTTCATGCCTTGCCACAAACAAATTGGTCTCAACTACTAGCCAAAAGATCAAAGGGGTCCATAAACACATAGAGGAATCTAACCATCACATGAAGTAGCACTCATATTTTCAAACTCAATTCCCATCACCGGATACAAACCAACTACCATCTTTGAAAAGGGATTTTCTTATTATTTTGCATGTTAGGGTAGCTAATTCCCTCTCACTCTCGCTTTACAAATCGAAGAGACTTATGCACATAACCAAAAACTATCGTCACAATCAAAATTCACAAAATTCACAATTAAAGTCCAACACACCCCCCCACACTTAATTTATGCAGTGTCCTCAATGCATGCAGAAAAGAAAGAATAAGGACAAGGGAGGGGATAAATACTAGGATATCAGGGGTCAAGGTAAAGAGGCTCATGGAGATCCATGACCTCTTCTTCAACTGGAGTAGGCATCTCTATGTACAGCTTCAATCTTTGACCATTGACCTTGAAAGTAGCTCCTGTATTTGGATTGAGGACTTCAACAGCCCCATGAGGATAAACTTTTTGAACAATATAGGGGCCATCCCATCTAGAACGCAGCTTACCTGGAAAGATATGCAAACAAGAATTGTACAACAAAAATTTCTGGCCTACCTCAAAAGATTTTCTCAAAATGTGCCTATCATGGAAAGCCTTGGTTTTTTCCTTGTAAATCCGGGCATTCTCATATGCCTCATTCCTAAGCTCTTCCAACTCAGATAGTTGGAGTTTCCTATGGGCACCTGCAGTGGGTAGGTCAAAGTTAAGCTTCTTGATAGCCCAAAAGGCCTTGTGCTCAATCTCTATAGGTAAGTGACATGCCTTTCCATACACCAGACGGTACGGAGATTGACCAAGATCGGTCTTGAAGGCTATCTTCTGGGCCCACAATGCATCTACCAACCGGTTAGACCAATCCTTACGGTTCGGGTTGATGATTTTCTTAAGAATTTGCTTGATCTGCCTATTTGAAACCTCAACCTGGCCATTGGTCTGGGGATGGTAGGGTGTGGCCAACTTATGGACGACACCATACTTTTTCATGAGGGCCTCAAGAGGCCGATTACAAAAATACTTGCCCCAATCACTAATGATAGCCCGAGAAGTACCAAAACGGGAGAAGATGTTCTCCTTAAAAAATTTCACAACCACCTTGTGGTCATTGGTCTTACAAGCAACTGTTTTAATCCATTTGAACACATAGTCCACAGCAAGTAATATGTACAAGTTACCAAAAGAGTTAGGGAAATGCCCCATGAAATCAATAACCCATACATCAAACACCTCAACCACCAGAACTGGGTTGAGGGGCATCATATTTCTCTTAGTAAGACGTCCTAAGGATTGGCATGAAGAACATGCCCTGCAATAAGTAAAAGCGTCTTTAAACAGACTAGACCAATAAAATCTACACTGTAAAACTTTGGCCGCAGTCTTATTAGGCCCAAAATGGCCCCCACAAGCCTAATCATGGCAAAAAGATAAGACAGATTGTTGCTCATGATCAGGGACACATCTCTGGATTACTTGATCCGGGCAGGTCTTAAAAAGATAAGGATCATCCCAAAAGAAATACTTAACTTATGAAAAGAAATGATTCTTATCTTGGGTGGACCAATGTGCAGGTGTCACACCCATAACCAGATAATTAACAATGTCAGCAAACCAAGGTTCACTAGACATTGCCATCAGATACTCATCAGGAAAATTCTCGTTGACTAGAGAATCAACAGTCAAGGAATTAGGCAGCCGGGATAGATGGTTTGCAACCAAATTTTCACACCCTTTCTTATCCCTAATTTTAAGATCAAATTCTTATAACAAAAAGACCCACCTAATGAGGTGAGCCTTGGCATCTTTCTTCTGCACAAGATATTTGATAGCTCCATGGTCAGTATAAACAATCACATGTGATCCAACCAAGAAGGGCCTAAACTTCTCTAAAGCAAACACAACAGCTAAAAATTCTTTCTTAGTGGTGGTATAATTAAGCTGTGCATCATTAAGAGTCCTACTTGCATAATAAATCACATGGGGAATTTGTTGATTCTTTGCCCAAGAACAGCCCCTATAGCAAAATCAGAGGCATCACACATAAGCTCAAATGAAACTGTCCAAGTTGGAGCTTGAATAATGGGGGCTGAGGTCAAAGCTCTTTTCAATTGCTCAAAACTATCATGACACTCAGAAGAGAAATCAAATGGACAGTCCTTTGCCAAAAGAGAAGTGAGAGGTCTAGCTATCTGGCTAAAGTCTTTGATGAATCTCCTGTAAAAACCTGGATGGCCAAGAAAAGATCTAATGTCCTTCACACTCTTGGGTGGTTCTAAATTGGCAATAAGGTCCACCTTAGATCTATCAACCTTGATCCCTTCTTTGGATACAATGTGATCAAGAACTATGCCTTGCTTTACCATGAAGTGGCACTTCTCCCAATTCAGGACCAAGTTCTTTTCTATGCATCTTTTAAGAACCAAAGAGAGATGATGCAAGCAATTAGAAAAAGTAGAGCCATGAATAGAAAAATCATCCATAAACACCTCTAGGAAGTGCTCTACCATATCAGAAAAGATACTCATCATGCACCTTTGGAATGTAGCAGGGGCATTGCAAAGCCCAAAAGGCATACGCCGATAAACAAAGGTTCCATAAGGGCATATGAAAGTGGTCTTGTGTTGGTCCTCTAGAGCAATAGGAATTTGGTTATAGCCTGCATAACCATCAAGAAAACAATAATATTCATGGCCAGCTAGTCTCTCTAACATCTGATCAATAAAAGGCAAGGGGAAGTGGTCCTTCCAAGTTGCCGCATTCAATTTCCTATAGTCAATGCACACTCTCCATCCCGTTTGGATACGGGTTCGAATCAACTCATTATTGGCATTCTCAACTATAGTGACTCCTCCTTTCTTAGGCACAACCTGCACAGGACTCACCCATTGGCTATCAGAAACAGGATAAATGATGCCATGATCCAAGTATTTTAGAATCTCTTTATTGATTGCCTCTTTCATCACAGGATTAGCCCTCCTTTGGGGTTCCCTAGAAGGTTTAGAACTCTTCATCAGATGTATATGATGTTGAATAATAGAGGGGCTAATACCTTTGATGTCAGACATGGTCCAATCTATGGCTTCTTTATAGTCCTTTAGAAGCTTAATCAACTCTTCTTCCTGAATAGAAGTCAAATCAAAAGCAATAATAATAGGAAGAGTATGATCATGTCCTAAGAAGGCATACTTGAGATTGGAGGGCAATGCCTTTAACTCTAATGTGGGGGGCTCAATAATAGAGGATTTGAGAATGGAAGTGGATAGGGGTCCAAGGGACTCCAAAGGTGGTTGGATGCTCCAGACCTCAGATAAGGGGGTATCATCAACACCCTCCAATTCCTGCATATATTTTTGAAATCCCGAATCAAAATCAATCTCAAAGAACGTATCAATATCATCAGGAAATCCTTGAAGCATATACACATCGTCATCCATATCAGACTGCTTGCCCAACCTAAACACATTGAAGTCAACAGAAGTATTGCCAAAAGATAATTTCATGAGACCATTCCTGCAATTGATTAAAGCATTACTGGTAGCTAGGAATGGTCTACCCAATATGATTGGGATTTGGTCCATGAAGTTGGCAGTGGGTTGGGTATCTAAAATAATAAAATCCACAGGAAAAATAAATTCCCCAACCTTCAATAGGACATCCTCAATCATTCTCTTAGGAATTTTAATCGACCGATCTGTAAGTTGAAGAGTAATTTTGGTCAGTTTCAATTCTCCCAATCCTAGTTGTTGGTAGACATGAAAGGGTAAGAGGTTCACACTTGCACCAAGGTCCAATAAGGCATGATCAATAGTGGTATGGCCTATAGTGCAAAAGATGGTGGGGCTTCCAAGATCCTTATGCTTGGCTGCTACTGGCTGTGAGATTAAAGAACTAATGTTAGCAGCCAAGAATGCCTTTTTGGGCACATTGGTGGTCCACTTTTGGGTTCATAAGTCTTTGAGGACTTTAGCATAAGTGGGGATCTGGGCAATAGCAACTAACAAGGGGATATTCACCTGAACCTGTTTGAACACATCCAATATCTTCTCCACAGAAGGAGACTTCTTGCTAACCAACCTATTTGGGAAAGGGACAGGTGGGGTATAAATTTTTTCAGGGTTGGTCTTTTTAACTTCCTCAATAGAATCCTCTTTGGTTTCCTCAACCAAATCATCTGGTATATCTTTAGGTTCATCAGATGAACCTGGAACAGTAGGCACTTCAATGGCCTCTTCAGAAGGAGGAGAGTCAATAGGAGTATGAGATGATAAAGATTGAGGTGCACTAGCCTATTGATACTCACGACCACTCCTTAAAGTATAAACAATATTTACCTATCTGGAGGGCCCTTGGTGTTGTTGGCCTTGTGCAACATTGGTTGGAGGAGCTTGGGTACCTTGCTGAATATGAACCTGATGCCTAGGATTTGGCTCAGGTTGGCTAGGTAACTTCCCTATTTTCCTCTCATGCAGGATTGTGACAAGCTGGGTGAGTTATTTTTCCATGTTATTGTGGCTTGTCATGAGAAGAGCTATCGTGTTGTCCATCTCATTCAGTCTTGTTGCCTCTCCTGTATTAGTAAACCCTGGGGGTTGCTGATAAGGTACAAGGAGAGGAGGCCTAGCAGAATTAATAGAAGGTCCTAGATGAGGATGAGGGGGAAAGGGGTTAGGAGACATTCCTTGGCTTTGTGGTGCATAGTTGGGCCTTTGGGCACCAAGCTGGCCTTGATGGTTAAAGTTGGATGGGCCTGCTTGGTTCCCTTGATTCCAGGAGAAATTGGGGTGATTTCTCCATCCTGGATTGTAAGTATTACTATATGAGTTATTTTGGTAGAGAGCACTTACATTCTCAGTGCTGGAATTACCCACCAAGGTATTGGGGCATTCCTCAGAAAGGTGTCCAGGGGTTTGGCACCAACTGCATACCGACAAATGGTTGACCTGGTTGATCGGATTAACTGGTATAGACTCTTTAAGAACTATGGACTCCAACCATTTTATGAGGCTGTCAAGTTTGGCCTCCTTGGCTGGCATACCCTCAATGAGATACCCCTTAGTAGTCCTTTCAGCCTCTTGGGAAGATTCTCATTCCCTAGTCTTATCAGCCAAGTTGGTTAAGAATGTCCATGCATCATTCTCCTCAGAAAAAGAAGTAAAGCCTGCTGGACACATGGACTCTATAAGTTGCTTGGTCTGATAATCAATCCCCTCATAAATAATTTGGCATAGCTGCCACAAGTCAAAACCATGGTGAGGGCATTCTAAGAGGAGGTCCTTGAATCTTTCCATGAATTTAGAAAATGACTCATGTGATTTCTGCCTGAACTGGAGGATGTCACTTTTAAGCTTATTGGTCTTGTGAAGAGGGAAGAATTTTCTCAAAAAGACGATGGTAAACTCATCCCATGTATTAATGGAGTTTGTTGGCAGTCCATAGAGCCATTTCTTGGCCTGGTCTTTTAGGGCAAAGGGTAACATGCTGATGAAGTTGGTTTTGAGTTCATAGTTATTCCCTGTAACAGCAGACAGACTAATGCATGAGGGCTGCACAACCCTGGTGGGGTAAAACCTATCCTTAAGAGTCTTGGGTTGTTGGTCACCCATGGTCAAAGGTGGTAGAGAAGGTGATCTTCTAATAAGACGATTATTTGAATCACGAGTTCACACCTTAGCCACCTAAACAGATATGAGGTCTCCTTTAGAAAAATTAAAGAAAAATAAAACACTTAAAAAAAACTAGAAACAAGAGGGAGCCCAAGGTAGATAGTGCATCTCTATCCCTCAAAAAGTGAAACAATGGTTCAAAAGCTGTAAGGATGCCATATAGGTTGTCAGCAAGGGAATCCGTATGGTCTTCTATAGCCACCTACGTGCGACTCCAATATGGATTCTGATGTAGAGTGGAGGTCTGCTATACGATTATGTTTCCAACACTCTCACTATGTCGCTTTCCTGTTATCAATAGTGGTTACCTCCAAAGATAAGTCATATATCAATCCACCCAACCAATTCAAGATGTAGCGTCATAGGTAACTTAATCCTATGAGGGACACCAAAAGATGGAGGGTTAAAGCATATGAAGGACTTTAGATTGGGCGCATACTATTTGAAACAGAAGAGAAACAAGAAGAGGTTTTCAAAAACTGATTTTTTTTTTTTTCAGAAAAAGAAGAAAAAATAATAAACTAAAACACTTCGAACTACTTAAAAATCAAAAAAATAAAATGGACTATAATCTGCTCGGCAACGGCACCAAAAACTTGTTTGAGTTAAAATAAAACCGCAAGCGTACGGGTCAATCGTAGCTACGGGTCGAACATGAGGAGATATACGCCATTCTATTTAACTAACTTAAAAGTAATGCAAAGTGAACCAAGTTAAAGTGTTAAATTAAACTAATTAAACTAACGAAAATCAATGCATCCTAACTCATAGGCATCTAACAAAATTAAGGGATTAAATCGGCGTCCTAACACATGAGCATCTAACCTATCAAACTAAAATGAATTGAAAGGAATAAAAATGAAGCCACACATATTAATCACATAAAAAGAAATAAGGGAATAAAAATGCATCCATAAACTACAACCATATAAAATTAAAATAAAAGAAATAGAGGCGGAAGAAGAAGCAGATAGAGAGAGATAGAGGAGATGGAGAATGAGATTGAGAGTTTAGATAGTAAAACCTGGATGTGCTTGCATGAATGTAATTGAAAAGCTTGAATACTTGCATGAACTTACCATGGCCTCCTCTTCCAAATCTTCAAGTCTTGTCATCAACTTCAGAACTTAGACTAGAAGGCTTAAAACCTAAACTAGAATTAAGAAATTACAACCCAATTGAAGACTTAAATTGAAATCAAAACATAAACTAAACCTATTATAACCATTAACTAAAAATCATAAAAGCAAACTAGAACTTAGAAAAGCCAAAAATCACAAATTAGAAGGAGAATAAGAGAAGAAATTTCACTAAGTGAGTGAGCCAATTTTACAAGAGAGGTAGGGGTATTTATAGGTGAAAGAGAGGACAAGAGAGAAGATGGAAGTGTAGGAGAAATATTCCCTAAGAAAAGAGAATATTCTCTTCTCTTTCCTCTTTTACAATGCCTTGAATCCTAAGAAAAAAAAAAAAAAAAAAAAAAAAGAAAGAAGAAGAAGAGAAGATTGTTTACATAGATCTTCTATTTCTAGAAAAATAAACTTCCAATTCTAACAAGTGCTTCCTTTTCTTTGTTGATATCTTCTTCAAGCAATAAAATCTAAGCATCTTTGATTTTTCAACCTTCCATAGATGAGAAAATATAAATCTATCCCAAGTAGAATTCCAGAAGTGCCCTTGAGAAGTTGGAGGAGAGAGAGAGTAAGGGTGATGACTAGGATTCCTTCAAGAATAAATAAAATACCCATTCTGTCCTTCAGAAAACGTGGAGTATGGGGTGCTTATATAGGCCTCACCATTGTGTTCCTTGCGAAAAATCACCCAAAATAGACCCAAATTTCGTCCAATTCGGAATTGGGGAGCCAAAGATATCTCAAGTTGAAGTTGGACTGTCCAGAGCCTTCCAAATGGAATCTTTTGAGTACAGTAAAGTAACTTCTGATAATTTTGTTAAGGCCCCTGGAATCCAAACTTCGGCTACACTTTGTCCCCGTCCGACTGTCAATAATTATAAATAAACCCCTGTACACCATTTTCGCGCGTCGTTACGAAAACGACCATAACTTCTTCGTTTCAACTCGGAATCAAGTGTCGTTTGAACCGTTGTGAAGCTGACTCGATGGGCTATGCATCCATACTATTAACACCTCAAAAAAGCTTAAAAACATCTCCTTAGCATCATCTTCTCTATTTTCACAATAATTCACCTAAACCCTGAAAAACACAAGAAAGCACCGAGTAACTCTGTCCAATGTGGTAAAATGTATGCTTTATGCCCTAAGATTTCACACATAAATGTGCTCATCAGTGGCCAAACTAAATCATAAATGTTTGGCTGGAATAGGATAAAAGTCCTAGCTGTTGGGCCAAACAGTAGAGTTCGGATCTGAAACTTGTCATGTTGCTAATCCAAGAGGGAACCTTCCCATGTAGCAGTTAGTATGACCATTCTCTCCATGTGGCTCAAAAAGGCTAGACCATGTAGAGATGCCCCCTACATGATTTTTACTAGAAACATTCACCCAATACTAATCATACTTATCATGTAATCATCAAATTTCTCTTTCTTCCATGCATCCAACATTCTCCTAACCATTTCGACTTCCTAATTATCCTACCCTTTTTTTCATTTATTTACATATTTACATAATCCAATGCTTGTCTCTCCTAAAGAAATAAATGATCCAATGCTTCAACTGCAGTTTCTATTGGAGCATTTTGGAGCATTCTAAAATGTGTATGTGTTTTTTATTTTCCAATGATGGAATTCTTGATTTCTACTTTATGATGCTTGAAGCTTGCTCAATCCTTGCGTCATTTATGTAACCTTATTCTTTTTCCTTCTTGTTTTTTTTTTAAGAAATCCAGCATAATTTATCCAGCATAGTAGTGAGATGAATAGAAAATAGAATTTGAATACAAAGACTACATTAGTTCATTTGTCATATGCCCATTATTGCTGAAGAAAAGGGAATTGATAAGGATCTGACATATCTCATCTTTGTCCTTGGATTCAAAGATGTTTTTCAGATGAAATCTTATTGATCTCAGTTGGTCATTTAATTTCTCTAATGTTTATTGATTTTTGTGTTACAAACTTAGGATGTTACTGTGTGACTGTTTCAATGTGATATTCCCAGGCTGACACTGAGAGGGGAGGGGGTGAATCAGTGTTCGATAAAAATCTTCCCAAATTTGTCTTGACAAACCACACAACTGTCCCTGTAAACACCACCGACCGGAGTACTCCGTGATTACTGGCTACAGTTCACATACACCCCCAACCTCCAACCGAAAATGGTCTGGCCTACCTAGGGTGTATGCCCATCTTGCAAAACAAAGGGACTCCAAATCCACAACACAATGCACACAGATATACATGGTTCAGCTTAAGCCTACATCCACGGGGTAATACCCAACCCTGGGCTTCGTGTATTACCCAACAATCAACACAAATTACAATTTGACTGCAACAACAGTCCAGGAGCCCCTACTCCTGCTTCCAACAATGCCCCAACACTATTAAGGGCTAAAACCCCCCCCCTTACAATAGCAACAACTATGTAAGTAATTTTCACAAACACCTGTTGAGCATCAACTCAACAAGGCTTACAACTTGAGAAAATACAACAAAAACTACCATTCCCAAAATCTCATCACATGTAGCTAATGAAGTTCATCCCAATAAGCTCATAAGCTACTTACAATATAAGGGAAATGGTTTAGAGATTACCAAAGTGGACTAAGCCACTTGAAGTACTCCACCAATGCTCTTGGAAGGCTAAACTTTGAACAACCGATGCATAAACGCCGTCAATCTGACTTCCAAGTGAAGAAGAGCATCAAACTTCAATCAAGATCACCATTAAAATCAAGTTCAAGCTTCTTCAACTCCTCACCCTAGCTCTCTCAAGATTTTCCCACGTTTTCCCTAATACTTGAGTCTTTTCTTCAAGTACTTTTGATGCAGGGACGTAGAGGGTATTTTGCTGAGAATTTTGATAGGTGGTTCACCCAAAACGAATATCGGACGGCCAAGATATGAAGCTTCAAAGATGGGCCAATGATAAAATTCCATTTGAAATCTTTTATGCACGTGTACCAAGCTTTGGCTAAGCATGGAATTAAAGGACCATGGAGGTGCACAGATTGTATTAAATGTGGACCGTCAGATTGGAGCAAGACAAAGAGGTGCATTGATAACCGTAGATATGGTGTCAGAAGGGTCATTAGTCTTGTCACTATCACCAAGGCATGAACCAATGGATGCTCAAAGATTAGAATCTCAAGAGCATACGTAGAACGCATCCCAAGCTTGTAGAGCTTTACAAAAAGTCAAGCTTCATAAAGTAGATGCCACGTTTCGGATTCCTAGAGGTTGGAATCAACTCATATCTTTTCACTTTATCCAACAACCAATAGGATTCCATTATATAGGATCTCCATAAAGGTAACAAAGCATTCATTTAATGCTTAGCTTTGTAACTTTCAAACAATTGCACATAACCCCTTCTCAGCTTTATGTCATTAATGAATAAATCCTTAGCTTCCACTATCTATGTCACTATAGACCAAACTCTTGAAAAATTATAAATCAAACCCCTGAGACACAAAGTCACCAACCGAGAGCACATTTGAAAACTTAGCCAAAAATTTGGCTAAGTATGGGAGACTTTTATGGTATACTTTGCAAAGTGTAGCAAATACTCCAATTTTCATCTCCTATTGTCTGCACCAATACCAAGCCACATCACTTCCACCTTATCATTGTCTGACCACTTGGCTACCACCTCAGTCATGTTGGACACTCTTTGTGGGGGTCCATAGTATGTGGATCCCATCTCAATTTTCTCTCTCCACTTTCTCTCTCCTCAAAATAAGGAGGAATAGGCACATAAACACATGCCAACACACTACCATCACCTCAATGAGTACTGTCACTTGCTTATTAGTTATGCCAAATTATCATTTTGCCCCTGAGAGATGTAAGGGGACTAAAATGCCCCTGACCACTTCCAAACACTTCCAAGAAAAACATCTCCTAATTAGTTTGCACTTGGTTGCCAATAATGACAACACCTTACAACTACTGCCAATGGACCAACAATCTCCCCCTTTGGAATTGTTGGCAACAACCATAAGTGCAGTCTCTCTCCCCCTTTGACAACAAATACAAAGGATAATGGAACTCCCCCTTCATGAGAGCTCTCCTTGCATAGACTCAATTATAGGAGTGCCCACCGTATCTTCCTATCCTATGGAGAGTTGGTGTTCTATGCACACACTTCCTCCCCCTGCACCAATACCACCTTAGGTGGCCCATTAGTAAACACCCCAAGCTTGTCTCTAAGCCTCTCAAAGTTGTCTTTTGGGAGTGGCTTGATGAAGATGTCAGCTACTTGGTCAGTTGTAGACACAAATTCCAATCTCACTGCATTCGATGTGACTTTTTCTTTCAAGAAATGATATCTAATATCAATATGCTTGGTTCTTGAATGTTGCACAGGGTTTTTGGAAATGTTGATGGCACTCATATTGTCACACATAATAGTCACAGGTCCATCACTTGAAAGACCAAAATCTGAAATCTGCCTTTGCATCCACAATACTTGTATACAACTAGCTGCTGCTGCAATATACTCGGCCTCAGCTGTAGAAAGTGAAACAGATTCTTGCTTTTTACTATGCCATGCCACCTAACTTTTTCCCAAAAAGAATGCACCACCACTAGTGCTTTTTCTGTGATCTATACTCCCAGCCCAATCTGCTTCTGAAAATGCTGTAAGAGAGAAATTCTCAGTTTTTGGGTACCACAACCCATATTCCATTGTGCCTCTAATGTACCTGAAAATCCTCTTAACTGCCAATAGATGTGTCTCCTTAGGATTGGACTGAAACCTTGCAACCAAACAAACTGACTACATTATATCAGGTCATGATGCTGTCAGATACAGTAAACTCCCAATCATTGACCTGTATTTTGTTTGATCCATTGAAGCTAACTCATCATTTAAACTCAGCTTACAACCAACAACCATGGGATTACTTACTGGTTTGCTATCCTCCATCATAAATTTTCTTAACATCTCCTTGACATACTTTGTTTGGGAGATGAAGATGCCATTCTTCTTTTGATTTACTTGCAAACCCAAAAAGTAAGATAATTCCCCCACCATGGACATTTCAAACTCCTTCATCTTCTCTGCAAACTGTTGACATAGCTCATCACACTGACCCCCGAAGATGATGTCATCCACATTTACCACAACCACCAACTGGTCACTGTCCTCTGTCATCACATACAAGTTACTGTCAACCTTGCCTTTCCTCAGTCCCAATTGATGCAGATATGTGTCTAACCTAGAGTACCATGCCCTTGGAGCCTGTTTCAAACTATAGAGTGCCTTCTTCAATTTACGCACCTTGTTTGGGTCATCTCCAAGTTGGAATCCATCTGGTTGCTCAATGTAAACTTCTTCTTCAAGATTACCATTCAAAAATGCTGACTTGACATCCATCTGATATACTTTGAAGCCCTTGTACACTGCCAATGCCAAAAACATCCTGATTGACTCCATCTTTGCAACAGGTGCAAATGTTTCATCAAAGTCTATCCCTTCCACCTGGGTATAGCCTTTGCAAACCAATCTGGCTTTGTTTCTCACAACCACTCCGTCTTCATTCAACTTGTTTCTGAAGACCCATTTTGTGCCTATCACATTTTTTCCAACTGGCCTAGGAATCAACTCCCATGTGTTGTTCTTTTCAATTTGGTCTAGCTCTTCATGCATGGCTTTTACCCAATGTTCATCTCTCCAAGCTTCTTGAACATTTTTGGGTTCTACTTGTGATAGTAAAGAAAAAGCTACAGTTCTTGCTTTTCTTATAGTTTTCATTCCTTCATCAATATCTCCAATGATTTGGTGTGAGGGATGTATTTTTAGCCATTTATTGTCTTTAGGTCTACCATCCTTGTGAACTTCTGCTTCTGATTCTTGAATTTTTGAGTCTGTATCATCTTTCTTTTCTACCTCTGCCTTAACTGTTCCATCAACATCAATGGGCTCTTCAAAATCTGGTTCTAACTGTACTGGCTTTGAGTTTGGTAGAGTCTCATCTACTTTCACAACTGAACTCTCAATCACTTTGCATAGTCTTTTGTTGTAACACCTGTATGCCTTACTTTTTGAAGAGTAACCCAAGAAAAGTCCTTCATCTGCCCTGTCATCAAATTTTCCTAAGTTGTCATCCTTCCTTTTGATGTAACACTTGGAACCGAACACTTTAAAATACTTAACTGTAGCTTTTCTCCCAACCCACAGTTCATATGGGGTTTTATTCTCATGAGGTCTCAAAGAACATCTGTTTTGAATATAGACAGAGGTGAAAACTGCTTCTTTCCAAAATTTTCTTGCAACATTGTTCTCAACTAGCATAGACCTTGCCATCTCTTGAACTGTTCTGTTCTTCCTCTCTACTATCCCATTTTGTTGAGGGGTTTTGGCTGCAGAATGTTGGATTCTAATTCCATTCTCATTGCAAAAGGCAAAAAATAAATTCCAGGTAAACTCCTTACCTTGATCTGACCTTAAGCATTTAATAGTTTTTCCAGTTTCATTCCCAACCATCTTCTTGAACACTTTAAAAGCATCCAGGGCCTCGGTCTTATCCTTGAGAAATGTAACCCATGTCATCCTTGAGTACTCATCAATAAACAGAATGAAGTATCTCTCACCTCCAGTAGCTTGGATTCTCATAGGACCACACAAATCTGTGTGAATTAGGTCTAAAGGTTTACTTGAGTGGTGCTCTTTGGGCTTGTAGATTGCCCTGGTTTGCTTACCTTTTTGACATGAACTACACACATGATTTTTAGGAATTTTAATCCTTGGTAGGTCTCTAACTGCTTTACTTTTGCTGATTTAGGCCAAATTCTTGAAATTTAGATGCCCAAGTCTTCGATGCCATAACCAATGTTCATCTTTTTGGTTCAATAAGCAACTGCTTTCAAAACCTTCATTAAGCACATACAAGTTCCCAGATGTCCTTGTACCTCTTGCCATTGTCTTTCCCCTAGTTGCCTTCTTGATTACAAAACCCTCTTTTGTGAATATCACCTCATTTTCATCATCACAAATTTGACTCACACTAAGTAGGTTGTGTTTGAGTCCACTCACATACAAAACATTGTCTGACTTGATTTTGCTTTGATTTAAGTTGACTGGACCCTTTCCTTCAATTTTTGCACCATCATTATTGCCAAATCTCACTAAGCCACTGTCAACTTGTTGAAGACTTAGGAATCTTGCTTTGTCACCTGTCATATGTGAGGAACTTCCACTATCCAAGATCAAAGGAGATGACTTACTGTGTGCTTTAAAAGCTGTTTGTACTACTAGAGATTTGTTGTTTTCTCTCCTCATTTTTTCAACCCAAATAGCTTTTTCGGCCACACTAATAGGCTTTGGCATTGGTTTCCCTCCTTTCTTCTTACCATCAACTTTTCTTCTTTGTTGTTGCTCTTGTTGGGGAAATCTTGCAATCCTTCTATTAGCTTGCATTTGAGAAGGAAGCAATGTGTTGCAATTTCTAGCAACATGACCCAACCTAAAGCATCTGTAGCACTTAACAGGTTCCTATGCTAATGGTGCAAACATGTTTCTACTAGTAATTATCATAGGCTTAATTAGTCTTCTACAATCTATCATCCTATGACCAAAGTTGTTGCAATCATAACAATAGCCATAGAAGTAGTTCTGTCTCTGCCAAGTATTACCTGAATGTCCCATGTACCTCTGGTAATTAACTGTAGTGTAACCATCACTGTCAGTCTTCTTTTTAGCAGTCTTCTTAGATCTTGAACTCTTCTGTTTTTCCTTCACAAACCTCATAGGGTTGTTTGCAGTTCCATGTCCTTTTGTTTTAACCGCACCAGTTGTGTTGCCTTTCTCATATCCAAGTCCAGTCTTGTTTTATAGGGGTCGTTGGTAACTTAAGATTTCATCAAAGACATTACCTTCAACACTATCAGTGGAATGATCTTTCACTTGAACCTTTGACTTTATATAATTTATCAATTATATTACTGCAAAATCCTTATATGGTCAGTCTTTGACGTCTAAATGCAAAACCAAAATTTCAGATTTGGTGGGTTGTGATTCTCCCATCATTTTTTTATTCCATTTTAATATTGAGAAATTGATATTCCTATATCTTATTTTGGCTTCTGACATTTACATCAATTCGTGTTATTTCTGTGGGTTTGAACTTTAAGTATCCTACTTATCTCACTTTTCCATCTATCAATGATTTGTAACTACATTGTAAGTATTATGTGGTGATGCATGGTTTTCTTATGGTTATATCTTCAAAAGAATTGTCTGAAGTACCTGATCTGATTGATGAGATGGATACATTATGGATTTGTATGAACATGCAGCCTTTGTGTTGAAGGTGGATACTCTATCTATCCTACAGTTGGAATCGCCAAATCACTTTACCGCATGGCACACTAGGTGGCCTGTAACCCTATACATATGAAGTACACTCAAATTGTGCATTTTCTCTTGTATTTTCTGGGTTTGGTGTCCATCTTTGATCATGCTTTGCCCTCATTATGGATGGAAAAGGAAATCTTCTGTTGTTTGTTTTGATGTAAAAATTGGTGAAAGGTTGCTTCTCGGTGTGTCTAGATCATAGAACTTAACTGGTTTGCAAGCTTAGTTGTGCTACATGGAATGAGAGAGAAACAGAAGGATGGGACAGCATATAAGGGGGATGGTTAGGGGGTATCCTAGTCTACTTAAAAATATTTTTAGTTGGCATATCCTAGTCCATTCAAGGTACAACAGCGGCACTACCATATCTTGCATCTGTACCTGTTCATGTTGAAGTATTAAAATCTGTACCTATTCAAGTGTTAATCCGATTTCCTTTGTAGACTTCCATGCAAGGAATAATGTCTCCATCACTTCCTTTTATGCTGCCCCATTTACTTCTTATTAGTTATTTCATTTGTAGATTTCCTAGGTGTGGGTCAGAATGTCTCCATCACTTCCTTTTATACTGTCCCACCACTTCCTTTTATGCTACCCCATTTACTTCTTATTAGTTTTCACTAGGCCATTAACATGTTATATATATTTTGGTTTCTAAATTGATGGACTCCGAAACCCCCTCTCAGTCAAAGACAAGAGACTTTGCAACATGGCCTAGTGAAATTTCACACTTTTTCTTAGAGTGTCTCTTACAGCAACATAGACATGGGAGAAGTGGAGACAATGGCCTCAAGAGAGAGCAATGGCAAGCAATCTCACTCAAGACAAAAGATCGCTTTAAAACAACCTATGAATGGGAGCAATGCAAAAACCACTACAGGATATGGAAAGCTAGACTGAAAGCGTTGTCTGACTTACAAAACAATTCTGGATTAGGTTGGAATGCGATAGAGAGGAGATTTGATGCACCACAGCATGTTTGGGTTGAGTTTAAGATACAATTGTCTTATTTCATATGAATAATCCAATAATTCAATTTAGAAAATACCATTTTAGTCATTCTTGTTTCTCTTGTTCTTGTTTATAGAAAAAGGAGCAAAAGTATTGGAGAGAGCATCAAGTACTTCCCATTTACTTAGAAGTTGCAGTGTGGTTAGGCAACGAAATTGCAAATGGGAATGCTTCAACCACCCCAGCATAGGCTGCTGCTACAGTTGTTGGACTCGATAACTTGGTCCTTAGTGATGATGGGGAGAGTCAAAAAGAAAAAACTACAACTCACACTCCTATTGGAAGTTCCACTCGTAGACGTGGTAGACCTCAATCAACTGGCACAAGTAGGCCACAGAAGAAAAAGAAGCAAGGGGCTGAGAAAATTGCAAGTCCTCTAAAAGCTATCTCTACAGCCATCACGAATATGGTGGAGAATGAGTCACATATAGCTTTTGGAGACAAAGTCTATGCTGCAATTGATGCTATCCCAGGCATTGACTTCAACAAGCAAGCCCTTGCCAAGTCTTATTTTCTGGAAAGGAAAAACTTAGCCATCGTCATCTTACGAGCAAAGGAGGAAGATAGGCTGAAATTGGTGGACTTGTATATGTTAGCAACTGGGGGAACCAATTAAGGTTGATGCTGTGGTGGGGTTCTATGGTTTTTATGTGGTGGGATTCTATGGTTTTTAGTTTGGACGTGTTTAACAATGTTGGGTTTTTTTTATGGCTTGCTTAGTTTGCAAGAACATTTCATGGTTTCAGAACTTGTTGCTTGTGTGTAATATTTTAGTAATGGTTTGAGAACATGTTGTTTGGTTTTTATGTGGTGGTCTTTTGTAATGTTTTTGTAGATTAGTATTTGACTGATCTACAAGAGAACATTGTCATATTAGTAATGGTTGCTTCTAATGCTTTTGGTTAATATTTGTTTGTTATACTACCAGTAATGGTTTAGTAATGGTTACATCTACATTGAAAAATTCTTATTATGTGTTCATTTTTGGATTTGGATAGATGGATAACAATGTGGCTAAGTGTGAAATTTGTGGTACTAAATGCATTATAATGACATCAACTACTAAGCGTAATTCAGGAAGAATGTTCTACAAGTTTCAACTACACAATGATTTTTTTTTGTGGAAGGATCACTTTAGAATGTGTGATTGTGGAGAAGGACAATGAAAGGTGCGAAGATGTACTAGTGGACCGGCAATAGGGAGTGATTTTTGGTGTTGTCCCCATTCCACCTCAGTATGAATCAACATTCATTTTTTTTTTTTTTTTTAGATCCTTTTTTCTTTTGATAAAGAATTCCCTTTAAAATCATTTTTTAATCAATAATTGGAATTTTTGTTTATTTTCAGACACAAAATCGGGGTTATGGGATGTTTAAAATAATAAAAGAGGAAGAACCTTCGTCTCCTAACAACAATTGTAGAAATACCGAAGAAGTTCAAACCACAATCACACAATCACCACTTGCGGACACAAAATACATACAAGGTTACCTCAGGGGAACAATCAATGCTTCTCAAGGTCAAGCAAGGATGTTGGAGCAACATACAAGGGAGTTGGAGGACGTCTTTGATGCTTTCAAAAAACTTGACCTTAATAAGTGATGATGTCTAGGAGGAGGGAATAGGATGTCACAATAGTATAACAACTTTTTAAATCTATATTTTATTCATGTAATGAATGAAAATGACAACTGTTGGATAAAAACTCTATTAACTCCTATTTTATTCAAGTTTAAGCATTAGTTGTATGCAAAATTCTTCATAATTATTTCATTTTCTAGCCATAGAGTAGCCAATCTGATGATAGGATCTATCTGAACCAAACAGTTTTTCATACAGATTCAATCTGAATCCAATTGACAGAATCAAGGAAACCAAACAGTTTTTCATATAAATCCAAATAGAATCCAACTGACAGACTCAGGGTAACCAAACAATTTTTCAGGATGATTCAACTAACAGACTAAGGGTAACCAAACAGCTTAATCTGTCAGGACAATGAATCCATTGGTGCAACACCAATTGGTTCCTCACCAATATCAATGCAACCACCAATTGGTTCACCGAACCAAATACGCCCTAAAAATGCCACTTTGTGGAATCTCCATCTCATCAAGTTTCACCCCTTCATACTTCGTCCCAGAGTTGCTAAAGTTATATATCATATACTCCATCTTCGCTCTACTTATCTTAAACCTTTTGATTGCAAGGTTGATCTCCATAATTCCAATTTGACATTAATTCTAATTTTGGTCTCATCTTCCAAAAACAATGTCATTAGTGAAAAACATGCACCAAGGAACCTCATCTTCAATGCCTCTAGTTAGCTCATCCATGATAAGTGCAAACAGATAAGGGCTTAATACTGATCCTTGTGCTAGGGAGGAGAAATGTTTCAACTTTAAAAAAATTTCAATTCAAACAAAAAATCAAGATTGGACTGCTAGTAACTCAATTAAACCAAGAACCCCCCAAAGCCAGACTTTTCCTCTTGATTTCCTTATGTATACATGTAGAACCAAAATCAGATCAGACCAAACTCGATAGTAATTTGATCACATACTGATAGCAATAAACCGATAAAAAACCTGGAATGAAACCAAAACCAATCGATACTGAAACTTCCTTAACAGTTGGTTTGGATTGGCCTAGTAACAAATGAAAATGGGCTCAGCCTAATAGAAACCGCACCAAACCAACTGATTGACACCCTAAGTAAAACAATATCTTATATTAGAAGGGCAACACTGTCATTTCATGTGAGGAGGTGAGAGAAATACATTTGTGTGGAGACTCCAGAGAACCTTTTTCCAATAAATATATAGGAAAACGTTTTCTAAGCCGCCAACTGCCTCTCTCTAGTCTCTTCATGAAATGGCCTCTTAGCCCCATGGTTGTAATCCTTCTTAGGAAATGTCAACACATATACCTGAAGAGAATATGTTTTCCAATAATCAAAATGAGAAGAAGAGTTACAGTTATATACACAAGATAACAGTTGAACTAAAGAAATCAAGATTCTAACCAACTAAGAGTACACGTGATAATACACGTGTCAGTCTATGGCAGTTTCTTCTTATCAATAACTTCTTGATTTTTCCGATGTTAAGTACCAAAAAAGCCCAAGCATCATTTAAAATGACCAAGTTATCCTCTACAATGGCTGGATTTATTTAAATTGTTTCATTCTACCCTCTCCGTTCTACTTTTTCTCTAAAATCCATTTGTTCTTATTCTTTCTTTTTTTCCAAGTTTGTTTCAAGATACGGTTTCATCACTGGTAGCTGTTAAGGAGGTTTTAGGGTTTATGGCTATCTTTAGATCCAAAACATTTTGGTAAATCAACTCTTAATCTTGTTCTATGTGTTCTTTGTGTGTGTTTTGTCAAGAATTTGAATTGATTTTTATAATTTTTCTCCTCTGTTTTACGACCTTTTGTAAGAAATGAAGTCTGGCTTACAATTCTCTCATATTTGACTCTTCTTTCTTTTGGATCTGATAAGCTGTGTTCATCTAACTTGTGCATCTGCATTTTGCAATAGTTCGATGAGGCTTCTTGGAAGCCTCTTCCTGTTCATCATTTGGTCGACACGTGGAGCAGAAACGCTTGCGGTGACAAGTGACCAAAGATCTCTGGACGCAATTTTGCAAGGTTACCCTTATAGAAGTTTCGTTTGTCCATGAACCGGCATCTCTTATACTGCAAATGTTCCTTCAAATCTTTCCTAGTACTACTCTCGCCCAAGCACGCTTAACTGCGGAGTTCTGATGGGATCCGGTGCATTAGTGCTGGTATGATCGCACCCGCCAAGGTTACGCCACCTAATTCTCTTATACTTCATCCAGGCAAACCCCGTTGTCCGATTTTTCATACTATAACAATGATACGTACAAAAAGGGCCGAGGAAACCGAAATAAAACTTTAAAAAAATGTTCAAAAGGGGGTGCAACACGAGGACTTCCCAGGAGGTCACCCATCCTAGTACTACTCTCGCCCAAGCACGCTTAACTGCGGAGTTCTGATGGGATCCGGTGCATTAGTGCTGGTATGATCGCACCCGCCAAGGTTACGCCACCTAATTCTCTTATACTTCATCCAGGCAAACCCCGTTGTCCGATTTTTCATACTATAACAATGATACGTACAAAAAAGATTAGTCTGAGAACGACGGGCCTCCAAAGCTACTTCGAGTTCGAGATTCCTACAGGAATTGAAGTGCGACCTTACATAAAGAGGTTGGTTCTGGTTTACCAGAACCTAGGAAACTGGTTGAATATCTACCATCCACTACTTGGATACAATTTTTGTTTCTTGTTTTAGGTTTGGTGAGCTATGATGATTCGAACTTATCTACAACTGATCTTTTAGAAGTAGATATAAGGGCATTTGCAAGTGACCCTTATTGCGTGTGAAAACCTCCATCGCCCGGTTCGCCCATGGATGAGCCTGTAAAAAAAACCGAGTGAGCGCAAGAGAGCCGGTGTGGCTTCGGCCTAGGAATCTCCGATGCTCAAGTCAGGTCTCCAGTGCAACAGCGTAACAGCTTAGTAAAAGTGAGATGAGTGTTTGAGCTCCATACCTGAGTATTTATAGAGTGAGGTGAGGCGGTTGGGAGAGTCCTAGTATGGTAGGAGTTCTTCTCTTGGAAGGCTCTCTCGCGTAGAGCGAAGTGGAGAGTTATTTTCGGGGTCGGACTCTTATTAAGGTAGGAGTCCTAATGGGAGTGTGATTCGGTATCGCGATAGGATTGTGTCCCAATCCCTATCCAGCGATTCTCGGATTGTGCTGATGTGGCTCCTCGATTCCCGGCAAACCGTTACAATGGCTTTGGTGGAGGGCTTGGCCACAAGTGTCGGCCTCGGAGGTCGGCCACAGTGGTCGGCCTCAGAGCTCGGCCTCAGAGTTCGGTCTCGGTCTCGGATGACTGGCGTGAGGTCGGCTCGGGGTCGATGGCTGATTTGGGAGTGCTTTACGGGTTGAGCCGTGGTGCTCAGCTCGACCATGTGATCTCTCGGGGACCAGGTCGGCTCAACTTCCTGCAGTTCAGGTCGGTCCTCGGATTGACCTCGGCTCGGCCAGGTGGCAGCATCTGATTAGTGAGGTGATTCTATGCCTTATCAACCCTATATTGATCCGGTGGTTTGGTGAATCAATTCCAACTGAGTTATCTCCCAAATGTGTAGTGTTTAATCTTTTTGGAGAGACCATTTTAGTAATGTTTCATCTAGAAATGTTTGTTCAACAGTAGAACAAGGTTATTTCAGCCTTGTCATGGAGTCTTCTGCATCTTCTCTAGAGCCTATGATGGTGCTGTCACCACCTCCATCTTCAAAGGGGGATGAGAATAATATCAATTGGTGGAAGATTCTAGGCTTTGTTGGTGCTTTGTCTCTTGGTTTGGCATTAATACTGATACTATGGTGGATTCGGAAAAACAAGAGGCGGAGGTTTTTTGGAGATGTGGAGGTGACAAAATTTACGGAAGATGAAATACCTATCACCACAAGAGAGGGCGGACGTACTACAGAGGTATGGAATTTCCTGAGGAGATGGATGAAGTGGTAAGGGGTTACATGGCAAGGGAGATCCAAATAGAACTCAACCCCACAACTAGATCTGGGAAGCCAAGCTGAGGAGATGTGGCTTAGGTTTCTAGGTTCTTGCCATTTTCTCCTTGAGGAAAAGATTTGTACAGATATCACATGGATCTCCTGAGTCGTGACTCTCTTGACTAGACCCCAACATTTATTTCCATCTCTGTTCTCCCCCATGTAGCAAATTTGCTTCGGACGGAGAAAATAATAAAAGCTTGGTTGGATATAATGTTGTCTCTCTCTCTCTCACACATCTTTTCTTTCTTTCTTTCTTGGGAAAATTACGCGTACACCTGCTATACTTTGCCTTAAGTACAAATTGACCCAAGGTTTCAAAAAATGAACGAATACACCCCCTATACTTTCAAAACCATAGTAGACTAACTGCCCCTTAGGCATCCCACGTTAAGTGATGATGTGGCATTGAGGGTGGATATAAAAATACACTTTTGCCCGTTAAAACTTAACCCATTACCAAACCAGAGCATCGTCTTTCCCAAAACACTATTTTGTGAAAGAAGAGGTGAAACTAGGGTTCTTAGTAGGGTTCTTTGTCTTCTCCAAAACACAAAATCAAAAAAGAGAAGAGGCGATTTAGGGTTCATCGTTCACAACCCTATTCACCATCTTCATCGTTCCCAACCATGTTCATCATCTTATTCATCCCTATCTGTGTCTTCTTCGTTCTCAACCCTATTCATCTTCCTTCTCTCTTCTCCGTGTAAGTAATAGGAGAACCAATAGACATTCTTAGCTAGGAGAACTGGTGGACCTACTTTGGCAATCCAGCGTACACTCCTGTGGACTTGCAGACTCTTGTGAATGTGACTTCTTTAACAAATTAATACTGATTCCACCCAAATTGTTGATTGTATTGAATAGTTGAAATTGATTTGATTTTAAGAAAAGAAAACCAACATATATATGTATTTGGAGATTAATGGCTATGCTCGCATGTCCTGATTAAGGTTTTCTTATTATTCTACACTTTAATTCTTGACAAATCTCTGGAAACCGTTAACAATTGACACAATGTACTTGATAATTTGCATATGATCACTGGTATAATCCAGTGGAAAGTGTACTATAGTATTATAAATTTAGGCTTGATTTTGAATAATATCTTTTAGTTTCAACTGTTTTTATTATAACTGAAGTCCTAAGTTTTACCAGTTGTTCATATACCACAAAGATCTAGTAATTAGAAATTAGTGAGTAAAATATTAATGTGCTTTTAATTAGCTGCCCTCTAAGAGTTAGTTGCTAGGATGAGATGTATACCACAGTTTAAAGAAAGCTACTGTTGTGGGGTTGCAGTAATTGTAAAAGATGGCAAAGAAACTGCAGTCCAAGATGCAATCTCTAAGTGAAATTGGGGATTAGTAGCTTCAACAACTTTGGAAACTATTTCATAAGCCATTAATGTTTTACATTATGATCTCAAAAGAAATCAAAACAAAATAGATCTCAAAAGACACATCATTTTATGTGCAAGTTTGGAAATTTTATGGTATAAGTTCAGAGGCATCTAAAGCATGGTTGTAATCCAAATTGAAAGGGATAGCTAAGGAGGCTAGAGAGCTTTTGCTAGTAAGCTATATTAAAATTCAGAATAGTTAGATAAGCCATGTTTTGCTGCTAAAAAATAGGAACTTGCATGATTTAGAAGTAAATTGAAGTTACAAAGGAGAAGTCAAAACACAATCAATAATCCAGCTACTAGACAAATGGTATTTTAGGGATGTTTGCCTAATATTGGGAAAGAGCTTGGTAAGAAATCAGAAGTACATTAAATCACACAGATCTAGCACACAATTGACTAAGGATATCATCTTCTAAGGACTGCAAAGAGGCTGTTGAACTTCTCTCTCTCTCTCTCTCTATCTCTCTCTCTCATAATATCTATCATAATAGACATTTATTTATAAATATATATGAAATCTTGTTGTAACCTTGCAGCATATCGCACATAAAATGATAATGCAAGTCAATTTAATTTATACATTTTAAATTGAGTTTGGTAGACACATATCTGTTGGGTAATCACTTCTCTCCCCAATCATTGGTTTTGATGATAACAAATAGACATGCTTGAAAAGAAGTCAAGAATCAAAGAATCAAGAATGCATCAAGCCAAGCAGTCAAGAATCAAAGAATCAAGAACGTGGATGACCAAGGATGCTGAAAAGTCATGAGAAGCTTCTTCAATAAGAAGATCTAATCAAGATCTTTTGAGGATTGAAGAACATCTTTGAAGATATCAATATGAAGCTCAAGATCAAAGACTCAACCCTGTAGACACACACCACTTACACACAATGTACTGCATGATAATTTTAAGTAAAAGTTGTATTACATACATCATGCATTTTAGAGACCTTAGGAGGCTAGATTGTATACCATAATGGCCTTAGCATTAATAGAGTTCAATATGTAAAAGTACCCACTAAGAAAAATCACTGAAAATACCCTGTCTGTGAACCGGTTTCAGAATCGGTCGATCGGTTGGTCCTTACACAGATCGACTGCCAATCACAGAGGCTGAAGTGGGATGTACCAGTTGGGGAACCGGTCGCCCAACACCAACCGGTTCCACAACCGATCGACCGGTTGGTGCATTTTGATTCCAACGACTATATTTTCAACGGCTCTCTTAAATAGGTTGACTGGCACACAAAGTGGTCAACCGGTTTGACTAAAAACTAGCCATTTTTAATCCGTTGTGACTCAAACTCAACCTAGATTTTTTGTATAAATAGAGCTTCTTCTTAGCTCTAAATACAACACTTGAAACCCCTCAAGTACTAGCAATTAAAGACTTGTTTGTGTAAGTTTCAAATCAAGTGGGAGCGATATTCAAGCATCAATCTCAACCTCTCTTTGTTGAAGTCTGACCATCTCTTACAAGCATCATTCAAGAGAACTTCAACACATCAAAGACCTTCTCCAAATTCATATTTCAAGTTTTATTATGTTAAAGGCATTACATAGAGCATTCATATGCATATCATTCTTCACTTGCAAGGAATACTTGTCACATTCCTTGCCTAGGTAATCCTTACATTTTATCTTTCAATTGTTTATGCTTTTGAGTTAAGAAAGCATTTTTACATTAATCTAGACTGTACTTAGATTAGTGTGTAGGATTCTCTTATCCTGTGAAAAAGTGTTAGGATCCTCTTATCCTGTGAAAAAGAGTTAGGATTCTCTTATCTTGTGAAAAAGATTATAAAGGTGTTCTTCCTACCTACTATACTGAAAGGAAGTTACTAATGGATTTTTCTCAAGGTTGAGAGAAGTGGATGTAGGTTTGGTTTAGCTGAACCACTATAAATCTTGTATGTTCCTATTTTCGCATTATTTCTATTTACTATTTTGTTTCAAACACTTAATTGGGAGAAAAATAAAAAAAGGTTTGAAATTCACTAGTGATAACCTATTCACCCCCCTCTAGGTTATCTCACAATATCCTATGGTAACTACAATCCTCTCATACATATCTAGAGCTACTAATAGCATCAAATAGCTCTTTCAAAAGACCAGGTTCAATAACTAGCATCAACTACAATGCTTCCTGCGTACAAGTTGGATGAACTGATTTTAACCAAAGGGCATTTGTCTCCAAGGGCTGGTGGAGGTGATACGATACCTGATTAGACAAAGAGGATTATCTCCAATAATAGGTGTAAGTGAAATAATATCTAAGATGAAGCAGTTGAAGGAAGAGGATCTAAATGTGAAAACTTTGTTGGTTGTTGTAATAACATTGTTGGTTGTACTCTTTGTTATTATTGTTGTAAAAAAAATGATAAAAGTACCTATAGATCTATGTTTATATTTTGACAATTATTACTAATGAAATGATCTATGGATGTTTTAAAGCATTGAGTACAAGAGTATACTTCGTATTAACAACATTCCGCATTCAAACATAATTCAAACTTATAACCTGCATAAAATAGAAACATCCGCCTGATTCAGAAGTTGCATCAAACCTAAAAATCCACCTGACATCACATCCTGCTCAAACAACTGTTATAATGTATAAGACATACAAACTCAAACAGGGTTCCTATGTTACAACATAAATCCAAAGAGACTGAAATTGTTATATCAAACATCCCAACTTCAAATGTTACATCCAAACAAAGGCATCATCATTTCTTCTGAGCATTCCTCCTTACCTACATCTTTGTTATCCTTGCAGCCTTTCTTGCTAGTTGCTTTGATTGCACGCATTCAACATCACTAACTTGGGCTCTGGAAGCAGTCTGTGATCGGATAGTCCTCTGAGAAGAGTTGATATCAGCTTAGCTGCCTCGTACACTTTACTTTGTTTATACAAACAATTAAGAACCATTACTAACATTCTCTAATATTAAAACTCATTATAGATAATTTAGAATATAATACCTTCATACTGGTTGAAGATGATGTCCTCTAAGAAGGGTTGATATCAGCTTGACTATCTCATACACTTTGTGTCCTCTACAATAACAATATAAGAAATATCAATATCCTAAATAATAGAATTCATCATAGAAAGTTTTGGATATAAGACCTTCTTGCCAGACTGTGCCCTTGAGGATTATCCTATTTGTATAATTATTAGATTCCTTTGACAAGTCCTCCTGTTATGATCTTCTCCCTTACACTTGTCACATCTAATAGTGGAGGATCTCTTCATGTACTCTGCATGATCTAGCTCACCAAGTTCTCTTCTGCTGTTTTTTGGAGGTCTACCTTATAACTTCTTAAGTGGTGGAGGTTGCAACAAATCCTTTTGGTCCAAATCTTCATAATCTGGAAGTTGTGGTACAGGATGTATTATAGTTTCATATGTCAGTTGGTATTATTTTTCTTTGGTATAGTAAGGGTCACAGAGGTCTTCTAGTTTGTCTCTAGTATATATAACACACATTGCTGCATGCTTACAAGGAGTTCCATTCGATTCCCAAACCTTAGAATCACATTTTCTGTTTGCTAAGTTAACCACAAATCTGTCATCTATATCCTCAACTTCAAACTTATCAACTATTGCTTGAATGGTTGTACAACCTCAAGCATCTCTATGTACCTTATCCAACCTCTTTGTGATCCTAGGTGTGATCATCCCCTCAAGATTGGTACTCCTTATGTACCTCTTATGTAAGCTGCTCATCAGCTTGATTCTTATCTAATCAATCAATGACACAATGGGTTTACTCCTACAAGGTCTTATCCAACTATTGAATGACTCAGACATATTGTTAGTGATATGCTTATTTTTAGATCTGATATCAAAGGCATGTTTAGACTATGTGCTTGGGGGATTCGTCATTAACTAATCATGTGCTTCATTGTTGATCTTCTTTATAGCATTCATTGCCTTCCTAAATGCTCTTGTAGTAGTAGTTCTCAAGGCAACCCAAAACTTCAATTTTAACTCATCTCCAGGATATTTACTCTTAAATTTGTTGTAGAGATGTCTACAACAATGTCTGTGATTACCATAAGGAAATATCTCTGTGATAGCATCTGAAAGACCATGCATAATCATATACATTTGTACATTACTTAACATATAATAACAATCCCCAGAATGGTAATTTTTTTTAAATAAATTAGAATGCTAAGTAAAAGTAAATACCTTCTGTTTGTCTGACATGAAGGTACTTGGCAAAGTATTTGCTTCTGTGCCTAGAGCATCATATCAACAGTCAAGAAAAAACTTCCAATTATCTTTGCTTTCAATCTCTACTATAATGAAGGCAACAGGAAACAATCCATTGTTTCCATCAATGGATAATGCAGACAGAAGTACCCCACTAAACATACCTTTCAAATGACATCCATCCAATCCTAGGAAGGGCCGGCAACCTTTTAAAAACCCAACCTTACAAGCATACAACAAACATATAAATACTCTCTTAAAGGTTATTGGTTCTTACAAAGTAGTCCTTATTTGATGTTGCATCTTGAATGAAGTACTAGGATTTGATGCCAAGAGTAACTCACCATATTTAATGTCACACCCCAAACCACCCCCTAAGAGGATTGGACAGGTAACCTGGAATGTATGATGACACTCTGCTAAATCCCTACGATCCGAAAGCAGTTAATATCACTCACAAACACACACACCCATAACACTGGATAAAATAGAATACAGAGTGAAGCAGAACTAAACTTGACATTAAACATTAAAATCAATATTTACATCATTGTTCTGTTCTCAACCATTAGTTGCTAGGTAGTATATACATCTCTAACTAATAGCTTTACACATATACAAAAGAAGGCAAGAAATAGAAGCCCAAGTAAGCTATACAAAAGAAGGAAAATTAGTAGAACCTATCTACCCAAAAGAATCCCTAAAGTTAGATTAAGTATGCTGCCTCGTCCCTCAAGGGTCACCCTGATCACCCGCACCAGAGGGATAACCTCTGTCGGGGTCCAGACCCACACAGTTAAAATCAACATTGCCCTCTTACTCGTGATGATTCTCCCAGCCATCGAGATATCCACCTGCAGTATCATCTAAAAGAGAATATACAAGAGTGTGAGCTCCACTGAGCCCATGAATGAAATATAACCATGCATGCACATGCAAGCACAACCATGAGACTATATACATAATGTTCATTGTTATTATTAAGCCACCTAACAATCAGACTAAGGTAGGTATAGTGCTACTATAATCCCCAATACATGTATCCCTGGTGCGGGCCTTTAACCCCTTCCAGCAATACACCCATTGAGTTGTCGGAGAAAATCAGTCGGCTCCAACATCCTCTCCATGGTCAGCCCGACCAGCCCTCTATGATTGGTCTGTTATACCATCTTTCTTGAAGATGGGTACCCAACCGAAAAATACCTGTGGTATTAGTTCTCTCACAGACATCCAACACCTTAACCCCTGTTGGCAAGGGTTCGTAGCACGGGTGATTATATCCTAACCATATACATTCTATATGACATAGTACGAGTTGGGTGGTACCCCACATCCCATTCTACAGGCCACCACCAGACCCGTTTCCAAGTTGGCTACGACATCTAAACTAACAGATTATAAGTAAACAGTTGCATCAAAAGTTCTTAATACAGATCCAATGAAACAAGAGAATGTAAATTAAGATAGTAGAATAAACTTTATTATCATTGTCATGACTCATCAGTCATGTTACACCTACACATATGGTGTAGTTCCACTCACCTTGTTCAAGTCCTGCTTGCCCTTCGGTCTGCCTGGTCCTGGTTGGACTCTGACACAACACTTCATACCCGGGGCTATAACGTATGTTAATGGGACCATTAGAACATGTTAAATACTATTTAAATAAGGCTTAGAAAGGGTTAAAGTACTAGGGTTGGCCTAGGGTAAGTTGGATTCAGATTTGGATGCCAAACAGTTAACTTAGCAATCTCTGGGACTTGCACTAGGCCTTAGGGTGAAAAGCCCAGTGCATCATCCAAAGATGCAAACTATAGCAATTTTATGGATTTTTCCATGAGGTTCACTTATTCTTAGTCCTAGTAGTCTTGGGAAGTGATGGCAAGATCCCACCCAGGGTTGGTCTATGACACAGTGTTGGTTCCTGACCCCCTTTGGGTCCATTGGTGCACCCAGGGCATGAATATCAGCAAGGGTCGATGGGGGTAGAGTTTTAAGATGATTTTCATGTCCCCCATACTGTTCTAGGGCTGTGGGTGAGGATCCAAAAGGCTATGATCAAGTCTGACCACAAACAGCAACACTGGGCATTTTACTAGGTGTTTCACTGGGCGGTTGGGTGTAACGCCCAGCGCATCGCCTAGTCCTTGTTTAACACGAGATTTCTGAGTCTAAAATAGAATTTACTTGTTGGTTTCACCCCAAATTCGATTTGGAAAGACCCCAGAGGGTAGTGACACTTATATTGAGGCCATTGTAAGGGGCTTACATGATCCTAATCAAGATTAGCTAATGGGTTGATGGATTAGGTTCATGCATTAAAGGATCAAGCTAGTATGGCTATAATTAATCAGACTTATAGGTATCATTAATTTATATAAACAACATGAATTCAGGTTATATTTACCTATTACAGTAGCAAATCTAAGCTATAAAACAATAACCACAACATGCATGCAAGAATCCATGTCTCTATTCTATCATTTATGTGATACATACATGATCTAGCATGAGACTTCTCTATACAAATGGCTGGAATAGGAAATCTATACACCTACAGCTTGTAATAGTATACAAGGGAAGGAAAAAATATGCAAGAAGGCTTGCATGCAATGATCCATGGCTCAGCTATGCACTCTACATGATCCTACACAAGGAAACATGGTAGGATATGGCTATATGCTTGAGTCTTTGGAATTCCCATACATGGAATAGAATCTTGGAAGCATGAGGGGGGGGGGGTAGGATAGGTTCTATAGGGGTTACCTTCAAGCTTAGAGAATTCAGCCAAGACTCCTAGGCTTCACTCTCCTTCTTCTCTTCTTCCTCTGCTTCCTTCTCCCTCTCTTTCCTTCTTTCTCTTTTCCTCACCAACATTTTGAACAGTAGGAGATGAAATCTAAAAATGGGCCATCTATTTTTAGGCCTTGGGTAACTAGGGCCTGTTTGGCCAAGGCTGCCCCCCAATGAAAATGCATTTTTCACTTCTCTTTATTTAACTCTATGTAGATGGGGCCCACATGATTCTAAGGCTGGGGGGATAGCTCCTATATGTCCTAGGGGATGTTTTAAAGGAGTTCAATAGAAGCACATGGCTCCCACAAGCCTAGAATGAAAAATATAGGTTCCAGTAACTCTGGGACTTGCACTGGGCATTTAGGTGCATCGCCCAGAGAATGCAACTTTTGCTGAGTTTGCCTTAGCTTGGGGCTTTCACATGGGCACTTTGCCCCACACATTTACCAAGGTAAATCAGGTATGAATGTGGGCATGGCCACCAGGAATTTATTACAGAGTGATTACCTGGTGTGGGAGTTGTACATCTGATGATGCACAGATTAGTTGCATGGTGATGGTACCCATCTTCGTACTAGTAAGTAGGATGCCATCAGTGGGGCCTCCTCACTGATCATAATCAGTAGACTGATACACTACAAGGTGCTTGAGTGAGTGACCTCAGGCTCTGATCTTGCAAGCAAGGTTCCAGTCAGATTGGGGCAGGTTTAACATTCTCCCCTCCTAACAGAAATTTTATCCTCGAAATTGGCGTACCTTGTTGTCCAAAGAGTTGAGGATATTTTTCACACATTTCTTCCTTCCGCTCCTAAGATGCTTCTTTGGGCGGGTGGTTTCCCCATCTAACTTTAAAAAATGTAACCGTGCGGTTATGGAGATCATGTTCCTTTCTATCCAATATCTCCGATGGCTGCTCCTCATAAGTTATGTTAGCATCAAGCTAATCCAGTTCTTCTGAGAGTACATATATCGGGTTGTTGATGTATTTCTTTAACATCGACACATGGAATATATCATGGACGCCCTCCAAAGATGGTGGTATTGCCAATCGGTATGCTACCTGTCCGATCATCTTCAAAATTTTATATGGTTCAATGTACCTTGGGCTCAGTTTCCCTTCTTGTTGAACCACAATAGGCCTTTTGCTGGAGAAACCAGGAGGAATACCTTTTTGCCAACCCCAAACTCGATGTCCTTCCTCCAATTTTTGGCGTAGTTCTTTTGTCTAGACTGAGCCGCTCTGATCTTTTCTTTGATTGTGTCCACCTTCACACAAGCTACTTGTATCATCTCGGGACCTAGATACTTCCGTTCTCCGACTTCGTCCCAATATAATGGTGTGCGGCACCTTCTACCATACATGGCCTCGTACGATGCCATGCCAATGGTGGAGTGGTAACCATTATTGTAAGCAAATTCTACCAGGGGAATATGGGCATCCCAACTGTCCTTCATCTATAACACGCAGGCTTTGAGCATGTCTTCTAAAGTCTGGACGGTTCTTTTGGATTGTCCGTCTGTGTGGGGATGAAAAGCGGTGCTAAGATTCAACTGAGATACCTAGGCCTGTTGAAGACTTCCAAAATCTTGATGTGAATCGGGGATCTCTATTGGATATAATGCTCATGGGTACGCCTTGCAGTCGGACCATATTTTCAATGTAGAGCTAGGCAAGCTTTTCCATGGAGTAAGTTATCTTGATGGGAATAAAGTGAGCTGCTTTTGTCAACCCATCGAGTATTACTCAGATTGCATTCATTCCCTTCCTCGTATTTGGCAAACCGGTCACGAAATCCATGGTAATCCTTTCCCATTTCCATTCTGGAATCAGGAGTGGTTGCAACAACCTATAGGGTCTATGTCTCTTCGCCTTTATCTGTTGGCAAGTAAGGCATTCTGATATATACAGTGCTACGATTTGCTTCATCCCAATCCACCAATAGTATCTTTTCAGGTCCTTATACATTTTGGTGCTGCCAGGGTGTATTGAGTAAGGTGAATTGTTTGCCTCCCTAAGGATTCAATTTTGCACATCATAATCGGCTGGCACACACAACCTATCTCCGAACTTCAGTGCTCCATCATTGGAGATCGAGAAGTCTGGATCTCTGTGAGTTCCTTGTCTAATTTCCCAAATAATCCTCGCCAGCTCGGGGTCTCTATACTATTTTTCAATAATTTCTTCCCTGATTTTAATGGTTGCACGTCCATTGTTGCCAGCAGAGCGGCCGTTCCAGGTCGAACTTCCTAGCTTCTTCTATTAGCCGCTCGCTAACGGCTAGTGATGCAAGGGATGCAGTTTAGGACTTCCTACTAAGCGCGTCAGCAACAATGTTGGCCTTGCCCAGGTGGTATTGGATATCGCAATTGTAATCCTTTACCAACTCCAACCACCTCCTCTGTCTCATGTTTAGCTTCTTTTGGGTGAAGAAATACTTCAGGCTCTTATGATCACTGAAGATTTCGCTCCTTTCTCCATATAGATAGTGCCACTAGATTTTTAAGGCAAATACCACCGCGACTAACTCCAGGTCGTGGGTAGGGTAGTTCTTTTCGTGTTCTTGCAGCTGTCTAGAGGAGTAAGCAAACAATTTCCCTTTTTACATTAATACGACACCTAGCCCTACTCGGGACTCATCCGCGTACACTACCATGCCACTGGTACCATTTAGAATAGTTAATATCGGTGCTGACACCAACCAATCTCTCAATTCTTGGAGGCTCTTCTCGCACACGTTGGTCCATTTGAACTTTACCCCCTTCTTTGTTAGCTTTGTCATTTGTGCCAATATGCGAGAGAAGTCTTTGATGAATCACCGATAATACCCGGCCAGTCCCAAAAATTTATGGATTTTTGTGGCATTCTTTGGGGTCTCCCATTCGAGAACTGCCCTTACCTTGTCTAGGTCCACTTTAATGTCCGCCTTGGTGATGATATGTCCCAGGAACCCAATATGGTGGAGGCAAAATTCGCACTTGCTGAATTTGGCAAATAGTTGATGTTCTGTCAACTGCTGCAACACAAATCTTAGGTGTCATGCGTGCTCGTCTTCACTTTTGGAGTAGACTAGAATGTCATCGATAAATATGATGACACACTTTTCTAATACATCATTGAATACTCTGTTCATAAAGTCCATAAACATTGTTGGAGCGTTGGTTAATCCGAACGACTACACTAGGAATTCATAATGCCCATATTGGGTTCTGAACGCCATCTTATGAATGTTACTACTCCTGATCCTCAGCTAATAATATCCAAAACTCAGATCAATCTTGGAGAATACCTTCGCGCCCTGTAATTGGTCAAACATGTCGTCAGTGTGTGGAAATGGGTATTGGTTCTTAATGGTGAGCTTATTCAGTTCCCGATAGTCGATGCACAGGCGCATGCTTCCATCCTTCTTCCGCACGAATAGTACTGGTGCTCCCTAAGGAGATACGCTCAGCCGGATAAATACTTTCTTTAGCAAGTCTTGCAGCTGAACCTACAGCTCCTTTAACTCCATGGGTGCCATCCTGTATAGTGCCTTGGACACAGGAGCTGCTCTAGGAACTAGGTCGATCACAAACTCCGTTTCTCGATCCGACGGTAGCTGAGTCAGGTCATCCAAAAAAACATCGGGAAACTCCCTAACAACATCAAGTTCTTCCAATGGTCTAACCTTTGCCTCGGTATCTACTATCATAGCCAAATAGCCCTGGCATCCTACCTCCAGCAACTTTTGTGCCTGGAGGGCAGACAAGGTTATCTTTTTGGGTTTATTCACCCACTTACTCTGGTAGGTGAATTCTACCCTGTCTTTCATTTTAAACAAAATCTTCTTCTCCGTACACATGACATTTGCCCCGTACGTGGATAGCCAATCCATGCCCAATATCACGTTAAAATCCTTCATGTCAAACTTTATCAAGTGGACCGTCAAGTTCTGCCCACAGACTCCTACTAGACAGGACTCATAAACCTCCCTCAAGCTCACAACACTTCCAGTTGGAGTGCTAACTACTAATTTATGGCCTATGTCCTTTGGTTGAATGTTCATTTTATCTGCAAACGTGGTTGAAACGAAAGAGTGGGATGCACCAGAATCAAATAACACTCATGCAGGAGCGGATGAAATGATTAATGTACCTAGGGTTTAAATGAAAAATAATTATGCAATCAATTCTCTTGCATTCGGTCCACTAACTGGCGGGGTTGTGGGTAAGTACCTGTCATTACTTCCGTGTTTGCCTCCGCTTCTTCATTGGTTGGTTAGCGTAAACACTTTCCCTTGTGTTTTGTTATCCTGGGGCTGTTCTAAAGGTCAGGCGGCAGATTGAAACAGTGGGTAGGGATTTATCTTCGGCTGGCACACTCTCTTGCTATGTGCCAGAACTTGTTGCACATGAAGCATCTGTTAGATGGAGCAGATGAAGGGGAGACTTGGCTTGTTATCAGTCGGGGTGGTGGGGCAGCTATTGTTGCTTGACTTTGAGTGGGTTGGACGTATTGAGTAGTCTGACTAGAAGCAGGGCGGAAAGATTGAGAATTTTGGCCCACTTCTGGCCGCCGGTACTGTCTCGGGATAGGATTTAGGCCAGACCCTCTCGAAACCTTGTTGGGCCAATTATAGTTCTGAAAGGTGCTCGACCTTTTCCCAATCCCCTACGGCACTGTAGACTTCTCCTTTAGTCTATCTTCCATTGTCTTAGCCTTATCAACCATTTGGACATAGGTCTGAATGTCCAAGACTGATAGGATGGAACCAATCTCAGGCTTAAGCCCCTTCTTAAACTTCTTCGTCTTACTAACCTCTCCCTTCAAATGTTCCGGTGTAAAATGAAATAGGTCCTCAAACTACTATTGATAGTCAAGCACTGACTTTGATCCTTGCACGAGGACAGAGAACTCGGCTTCCTTTCGATCCCTGAAGCTCTCTAGAAAATAATTCTTAAAGAAGACTTCTTTGAATTGGTCCCAAATAGGGTTGGGATGAACCACCTCCAGATTTGGTCGCATTGCTTTCCACCATGTCTCGGCCTCATTCTGCAGCTGGTACCTGGTGCATATCAGCTTCTGGGCATCGGTACATTCCAACATGTTGAATGCTTTCTCTAATCCGTTAATCCATCTCTCCGGTTGCATCGCCTCTGAACTGATATTGGAAAATGTAGGCGGATGAAGTTTCTTGAATCTCTCCATTACTTTAGTCATAGAGTTCTCCGCTGCATGTTGGGGCATAAGTGGTGGAAATTACGGGGGCTGATTGGGTGGTGCTATTGCTGCTCACTACTGTATTAAGGTTGCGAACGGGGCAGTCATTTGGCCCAACAATTCCTATTATTGCTACATGGTCCGTATCATGGTTGTCATGATGGTATTCACTTCGCCGGTGGCCATAGCCAGAGTTGTTGCAGTTGCAATAACTGGAGGGGCTGCAGGCACCAAATTTGGGATGACTCAAGGCATCCTTGTAGAAGTAATAGACACTTCAAAGTTTTGAGCTTTGGCTCTATCCGGTAGTCCAACTTCTGGAATGAATTGGGGGCCTCTTCCATGTCGACCACCCCAGTTGGATCTTGTGTTAACCATGATCGACTCGCTGAAAAGGACCTTATGTATGAATAACTCTACATTTCTTAGCTAAGGAAAGTTCTAGTTTTGACCTTAAGCATACAAGCTGTCATCCTCCAACTCACAGTATAGCAGTAATATCATATATCAAGGGAAAATGCATCGACACTGAAGATTGTTCAAGACAAGCTGAAATAAAACCTATGACAGGAAAACATTTTGGTTTATACCTATGTCTAGAAGGCAAGTTGTTCCAATCTTTTTCCCGTTAAATAAGCTTGTAGGTCCAGGTATGCTAGGTCACTCCTAACCTCGTTGGCTAATCCAAGATAAATAATGCGGTCCTCAACGCTATAGGTGTCAGCATGTGCTTGGTATACTAGGAGGTACTTTACTGCTCAGTTTTTAATCCTCTGGATTTGAGCTAGTCTCTTTCTTAGTTATCTAATGTAATGCATGTCATTGGGGATTGCCAAGCCCGAACAACACAACCATTCCCTATCATGGAGAATTTAGGCATTAGTCCTCTAAGGTTGCTTTAGCCTAGGGTAGACATACTTATAGTTGCATGAACTCTGGCAACATGCACATAGAGAATCATAAGATGGGATGGTTCAGGGGTGTATGCAACCAGCAATATCTCACAAAAAATTAAATACAACAGTGTAGGTTGGTGCTATGGTCCATGAGAACATGATGGTTCACCATGGGAAACCAATAAATAATATACTGTGAGTTCCCAACTTTTGGGATCTCTAGGGTTGTCCCTAGGGAACCCTAGGGTTGCCCAAGGGCACCCTAATCTAGCTTGGGCATCCTATTTTCAATTTTAGGGTTTTCCATGATCACCCATGGTACCCTAATGGAACCCTATTAGGGTTTGGTATGACAAACCAATGCCCAGTCCGTCTCTTTGATGTCCCATAAAATTATTGGGATCCATATCATAGAGAAAAGTCATCTCTATTCCATCCCATGGATAGAGGGATCCATCCCAAATCCCAATGCGTAGCGAAAAATAATCGATTCGAATTACTTTCACATCCCATGAATAATCAATACAATTAAATCAATAGGAATTAACATAGAATTACTAACTTGATGAGTCTCAAGTGTTGCTCCTCCAATAGACAATGGTTCTTCCTCCAATGAGCACTCCAAGTAAATAGATCTGAACCTCCAATGGTGCAGCCAAGGTTCTTCAAGCCAATCCTAGATGCAATTCAGTTCTTCAAGCATAGATCTGGGTTTCCAAAACCCTAACTCTCAAATTATAGAGAGTAAGAAGAAGGAGAAGAAGAGATCACAAGAGAAAGAGGAGGAGACCCAAAAATCATCCAGAAGGGGGGGGGGGAGGCAGCCAAAAACGTGGAGCTCTCCCCCCTTCTGCGTTTTTGGGTGTTTTATAATGCTAGGGTTTCTAAAACCCTAGATGGGAAAAATCCGAGTGAGAGTCTGACTCTCTCTCCCTCCTTGTTGGCTTTCCTGTTTAAACTCAAAGTGCTTTTAATTGGTGAAGAAGCAGAATCTAATACGGAATGATATAATTAATTAATTATTTTAATTTATGGATAATTACAATTAGCATCATATCCATTAATTAAATAAATAACCAATTATTTTAGCAAATTCTAAATAACTCCCTACATGATAATATCATATACAACCTCCCACTAATCAACACCATCATTATGGAATCTAGGGCATGTACACTTGTACTGCCAAACCCCATTCTATAGTACATGTCCATACAAGAATGTCTGTGTATCTGATCGGGTCCCGCAAAACTCAATAAAACACTTTAATCAAATAACTATATATAATCTATTATTTTATGTAAAATAGGTTTTGCAAAAACCATTTCCAAAACAACACTGGATCCAGATTCCAATCCAACTATACACAGACAACCTCAATCTTGGAGTTCCCCAATCGGGTAGTGGTAACCATGTTGAGTAACTCGTTCACTCACAAAGTGTTCACGCATTCCCAGAACACCGACTTTGACTCACTTGAGTCTCAGTCATTGATGAACCAAAGAATGCGGTCACACTTTGCAGTGATAGAGTTCCCTCAGGTATAGGGTCTCGATGACACATGTCTATCCCTTCCTACATCTGGCAGTAATACATGAGGGAATCGACAAAATAGATTCTTCGCCAATACACACATCGATCATGTGAGTACTCGTATTCGTACCCTGACATCACATGTCTAGGCATACCCAATAAGACGACCATATGATAAGGGTGCCGAGCCCAAAATACTTATATCGCATGTGATAATATTAAACTAAAATGTATAAAGGTTCAATACAAAGTAAAATCGGATTGAACCGGACTGAATCAGGTTTGATGGACACATAAATCCAACAATCTCCCATTTGGACATTAAAACCAATTTTCCATACATTTTAAACCCATGCCCTCCATATGTTTTTCAAACACTCCAGTAGACAAACCCTTTGTCATGGCATCTGACACATTTTCATTTGTGTCCACTTTGGAGACACTCACGTTGCCCTACTGGATAATCTCTCTGATGAGGTGATACTTTCGTTGCACATGCTTGTTCCTCTGATGAGCCCTAGGCTCCTTAGCTTATGCAATGGCCCCTCTGTTGTCACATAATAGGGGAATAGGGCCCTTGAAAAGGTTAGGGACAACCTCCAAATCTAATAGGAATTTCCTCAACCAAACACCTTCTTTTGCTACATCACAAGGTGTAAGGTATTCTACAAGGTATTCTGCTTTGATAGTGGAATCGGCTATAGATTTTTGTGTTGTATTCCGCCATACAATGGCACCTCCATCCATTAGATACAACATCCCATACGTGGATTTTCTATCATCCTTGTCAGTTTGGAAATCTGAGTCTGTGTAACCCAAAACTGACAGCTGATCAGATCCAAGTACCAAGAAATAGTCCTTAGTCCTTCTCAGGTACTTGAGGATATTCTTGATAGCACTTTAATGCTCTCGTCCAGGGCTAGACTGGTAGCGATTTACGATACTTACTGCATAGCAAATGTCCAGCCTCATACATAACATAGCGTACATAAGACTCCCTAATGCAGAGGCATAGAGAATCCTCTTCATCTCTTCAATGTTCGTCTGAGACTGGGGACATTGAGATCTGAAAAAACTGACTCCATGTCGGAAAGGGACACTTATCCATTTGGAGTTCTCCATGCTAAATCTTGCTAGAACTTTGTCTATATAGGTAGCCTGTGATAAGCCTAGCATCCTTTTCTGGTGATCTCTTACGAGTTTGATCCTAAGGATATAGCTAGCTTCACCAAGGTCTTTCATCGAGAAAGCTGTGGACAACCACTGTTTCACTGATGAAAGAAACCCTACATCGTTATCCATCAGCAATATGTCATCTACATATAAAATAAGAAAATATACTGCACTCCCACTGATCTTCTTGTAAATGCATGGTTCATCCATGTTTTGATCAAAACCAAAAGATTTGATTAACTGATCAAACTTGATGTTCCAGCTTCTGGAAGCCTGCTTCAGTCCATAGATGGACCTTTATAATTTGCATACCTTTCTTTCTTCCTCCAAGGAAGAGAACCCCTCTAGCTGTTGCATGTAGATTTCTTCTTGAAGAAATCCATTCAGAAATGTAGTTTGCACATCCATCTGCCAGATCTCATAATCAAAGCATGTGGCGATAGCCAATAAAATCCTGATGCACTTCATCATCGCCATTGGTGAAAAGGTTTCCTCATAGTCTATACCCTCTTTCTGGGTATAGCCCTTTGCCACCAGTATTACTTTGAATCTTTCAACCTTTCCATCCTCGCCCTTTTTCCTCTTGAAGATTCATTTACATCTAATCAGCTTAACGCTAAGTGGTGGATCGACCAGAGTCCAGGCCTTGTTGGAATGCATCAAATCGACTTCAAAGCGCATTACCTCCAGCCACCTAGAGGCATCAACATCCTTAAGAGCCTCAGAGTATGTTATCAGATCATCATCCTGTTCAACCGACACCATATGGAACTCTTTCACTGGTTACTCATCTTCGATGAGAAAATTAAACCTGGTGGGTGGTCTAACAGTCCTCCCACTGCGTCGAGATTCTTGAGGTGTTGGTATTTCAGCTGGTATATTAATTGGTCTCACTTCTGAAAGTGAAGTTTTTGAGTTATTCAATAACTCTTTAATGATTACAGGTTTGGACCTCTTGGTCAACATTTCTTCCTTTAGAAATGTGACGTGTTTACTTGCAATGGCCTTTTGGTTAACCGGATCATAGAAGTAGTAACCTATCGTGCCTTTAGGATAGCCTAAGAAAAAGCATCTTGAAGTCCTGGATTCTAACTTGTCTGTCTGTTGCTTTCGCACATGTGCTATGCAACCCCATACCATAAGGTGTTGAATGCTAGGCTTATGCCTTTTCCACAACTCAAAGGGTGTCTTAGCTACAGACTTAGGTGGAACCCTATTCAAGATATAAATAGTTGTTTCTAAAGCGTACCCCCAGAAAGAGAGAGGTAGCTCACTATAAGTGAGCATCGTCCAGACCATATCCAATAGAGTCCGATTGCATTATTTAGATACACCATTTTGTTATGGTGTTCCTGGATTAGTTAGTTGACTAAGTATCCCTTATGATATGAGATGTTCATTAAATTCATCTGATAGATACTCCCCTCCACGATCTGATCATAAGGACTTGATGCGTTTATCGAGCTGTCTTTTGACCTTGACTTGGAACTCTTTGAATTTATCAAAGGCTTCCAATTTTCTACGCATCAAGTATCTGTAACCATATCTAGAGTAATCATCGGTGAAAGTTATGAAATACTCAAATCCATACCTTACTTGTATATTTATGGGCCCACACACATCAGTATGTATTAACTCTAACAGATCTGTGGCTCTAGTACCTTTATTGCCAAAGGGTTTCTTGGTCATTTTGCCCTAAGGGCATGACTCACAGGTAGGGAATGGTTCCACCCTCAAACACTCTAAGGGCCCATCCCTTACCAATCTACTGATTCGGTCCAAATTACTGTGACCTAATCTTAGATGTCATAGATATGTTGAGTTACCTGGAGTTGCTTTTCGTTTTAAATCAACATTCGAAACAATATTCGTTCTAATAGGATAATTTAAGAAATACAATCCACTTTGTATGTATCTAGATGCCATAAAAGAATTATTAAAATGAATAATTAATTTAAAATTAAAGGAAAAACTATACCTGTCCAAAACGAGTTTTAAAATTGATATAATCTTCCTCTTAAAAGAGGGTATATAGTAACAATCCTTTAAAACTAAATTAACAGAACTAAAATTCAAAATAAAAGTTCCTATAGTCATTGCCATGGCTTCAGCTCTAGTGCCCATCTGCAGATGCACCTCATTTTTTTTCAGATTCCTTATCTCCTTGAACTCCTGCAAATCATTGCAAATGTGAACAATGGAACCACTATCCACCAACCAAGAATTGATCGGTTCAAAGGACAAATTAGACTCATAAAGAATGTAAACATCATATGTACCTTCTTTAACAGCCTCAGTATCATCTGGCTTTTTGTCTTTCACAGTAGCCAGGAATGCACGATAGTTCCTTTTCCAGTGACTCTCCTTCTTGCAATAGAAGCACTTGCCTTTAGCTTTCTTATTGCCAAACTTCCCACCCTTGGGTTTCAGGGCCTTAGCCTTATTTCTCTTTTTCTTCTTCTTCCCGTTTGAAGAAGGCTTCACATCAGTAGCATGGACCTCAACCTTATCCTTTTTCAAGGTGGCCTCCACTTCAACCAGTGCATTAGCAAGCTCGATGAGCTCTAGTTCCTTATCTGACATCTTATAGGACATCTTAAAGGATGCATAGGCAGAGGTGAATGATGCTAAGATCAGATCAATTTTATACCGCAGCTAAAACCTGGTCCCCATGGATTCTAGTTTTTTGAATAGATTAATCATTTTCATGACATGGTCCATCACTGGAGTCCCCTAGGAAATCTTGTAGTTATGGATCTGACTCACTACGTCGGAGTGTGCATGTGTCAGCTGTCTGTTGAACAATTTAGCAAGCTTATCCATTTTACCACCTGAGGTACGCATATCCTTGACTGAGTCTAGTACTAACTTCTCCAATGATCATAGGATATAAAGTGATACCTTGGAGTCCCTCTTAAGGAAATCCTGCATCTCCTCATATGCCTCCAAATCATCTGGGTAGGGTTAAGGAGGAATTTATTCATGAAGAACTGTGTAAAGTCCTTCTGCAGTCAGGAGCAATTTAATGCTCCGGTACCAATCGACATAATTTTTACCATTTAGTTTGTATTCACTAATGAGTGTTAACAGGTTGGAATTAACGGCAGCCATTGAATAAGAATCTACACATGTACAAGTAAAATCACACGCATATTAATAACCATTGATAAAAATTGAGCATACACATCAATGGTCTTTCATGATTTAGGTCTCCCTCATGACCCAAAAAATGAACTGGATACTTACAACCCTTGCATGCATAACTTACTCTATCGGGAGTCATTATATACACCGTGGTAGTATGGACTAATTTGTCTGCCTATGGGCTTCTAATATTTTCGGCCACCTGGGTGTCATGCCCAGATCCTGTCGGTTGACATACACCTAAGTCATGCATTTACCTATTGCATTAGTTAGGATCATAGAATCATGAAAGATGACCGACTGTCGCAGTGCCCTCTCACTATCCATATCCTAACGTATCTAGATAGAGGTAAATATAGATAAGCATGTGATAACGAGCTTGGCAATGTCCTATTGGCGTATGCAGGGTCATATCACACAATCTTTATATTTACCTTCAATAGGAGGTTATGGACATGTCTACTAACTTAGACTAGTCCATATCATACATGTATTATGATTAAAGAGGGATTAAGCAACTCTCACATACATATCATGGATGAAATCAAATAACATAATTAATCAACATTAATTAAAAGTGATTATGGGATGGCGGTATTTTTATCAGAAGTTATTAAAGAACCCTCCCAATAAAAATAAAACTAATAACTTTCTTTTAATTATGGGTGCATCAATCATGCCATAGATGTACCAAATGCCACACTTCGAATATCTCCTCCGTCCGATTATGTCTTCAAAGTAGGTGACTTGCATCTCCATAAGCTTTGAGCTCCACATGTGGATCATCATCAACATGTCCTGGGAGTCCTAACTCCTTGATGAGCACATTTATGTGTGAAATCTTAAGGCATAAAGCATACATTTTACCACATTGGACAGAGTTACTCGGTGTTTTCTTGTGTTTTTTAGGTTTTAGGTGAATTCTTGTGAAAATGGAGGAGATGATGTTAAGGAAATATTTTTAAGCTGTTTAGAGGTGTTAATGACTTGGATACGTAGCCCATCGAGTCAGCTTCGCAATGGTTCAAACGACACTTGATTCCGAGTTGAAACGAAGAAGTTACGGCCGTTTCCATAACGAAGCGCAAAAATGGTCTGTAGGGGTTTATTTGCAATTATTGACAGTCGGCCGGGGACAAAGTGAAGCAAAAGTTTGGATTCTAGGGGCTTTAACGTAATAACCAAAAGTTATATTTCCTGTACCCGAAAGATTCCATTTGGAGGGCTCTGGATAGTCCAACTTCAACTTGAGATATCTTGGGCTCCCGAACTCCAAATTAGACGAAATTTGGGTCTATTTTAGGTGATTTTTTTCAAGGAACACAATGGTGAGGCTTATATAAGCACCCCATGCTCCACGTTTTCTGAAAGATAGAATGGATATTTTATTTATTCTTAAAGGAATCCTAGTCATCACCCTTACTCTCTCTCTCCTCCAACTTCTCAAGGGCACTTCTGAAATTCTACTTAGGATAGATTTATTTTGAAAGATATTCTCTCACCTATAGAAGTTGAAAAGTCAAAGATGCTTTGATTTTATTGCTTGGAGAAGATATCTACAAAGAAAAGGAAGCACTTGTTAGAATTGGAAGTTTACTTTTCTAGAAATAGAAAGTCTATGTAAACAATCTTCTCTTCTTCTTCTTTCTATTTTTTTCTTTTTTCTTAGGATTCAAGGCATTGTAAAAGAGGAAGGAGAAGAGAATATTCTCTTTTCTTAGAGAATATTTCTCCTACACTTCCCTCTTCTCTCTTCTCCTCTCTTCCCCCTATAAATACCCCTTGCCCTTTGGCTTGTAACAAGTTAGTTTTTTAGTTCAGTTTTTAGTTAGTTTCTAGTTCAATTTTAATTCAGTTTTTTAGTATAATTTTTACTTCATTCACTTAGTGAAATTTTCTCTTCTTTTCCTATTTTGGCTTAAGTTCTTAGTTTTGATTTCAAGTTCTTAGTTTTGATTTCATAAGTCTAGTTTAATGGTTGTAATAGTTTTAGTTTAAAGCTTCCTAGTCTAAGTTCCTATGTTGATGACAAGACATGGAGATTTAGAAGAGGAAGCCATGGTGAGTTTATTCAAGTATTCAAGCACATCAAGGTATCTCATTCTCTAAACCCTTAATCTCATTCTCCCTCTCCTCTATCTCTCTCTATCTTCTTCTTCTTCTCCCTCTATTTCTTTTATTTTTTTTTTTATATGGTTGTGGTTTGTGGATGCACTTTTATTCCCTTATTCCTTTTTATGTGTGGCTACATTTTTATTCCTTTAAATTTGCGTTAGTCTGATAGGTTAGATGCTCATGTGTTAGGACGCCAATTTAATCCCTTAATTTTGTTAGATGCTTATGAGTTAGGATGCATTAATTTTTATTAATTTAATTAGTTTAATTGAACACTTTAATTTGGTTCACTTTGCATTACTTTTAAGTTAGTTAAATAGAGTGGCGTATATCTCCTCGTGTTCGACCCGTAGCTACGATTGACCCGTACACTTGCGGTATTATTTTAACTTAAACACTCTTCTAAAATTACAATAGAAACCTAGGAAAAATATTCTATACACTTTCTTTTCCATAATAAAGAAACCCTGTATGGAGAAACCAACCCACCATTTTGGGCTGCCCATGGGGTGGAGTATATTTGTTTATAAAAAAGAAAGGGGGGGGGGGAGAGAGAGAAAGAGGGAGAAGCATCACATCCACCCATAATCCCAATGCATCACATACATCAAATTACCATCCATTTTATTAGAAAGCCAATCCCATAATCATATCATAATATCACATCATGCATGGGCATCATTAAAGTAAGCAAGCATACACTGGATTTCTTCAATTATTGAACCACCACATCACATGTGATAACATGTATCCAAGTCCATTGCCAATTAAAATCTCATTTTAATTTCAAGTGGGTGGAGAGAAGAATCTCTTCACCCATCTTCTTCCTCCAAAAAGAAAACAAATAAAATAAAATATTTTGTTTTGTAAAACCCTTTTTTTCTAATTATTAAAACTAGGAGGGAAATACTACAGAAAAAATCTGCTTAAAAGCACACCGGCACAAGGGCACAAGCCGCGGGCAACACCCACGAGTTGTGCGCAGCCCGCATTGGGTAGGCTGCGCGCATGCACGTGGTGCTGCCTGTGGCTTGCTGCAGGCGGTGGCCGGGCGCACCAGGCGCACAGGCCGTAGGTAGCTGCCTACGCATAGGCCGTGCACGCACAACTTGCGCACTGGCTGCTGTCTGTGCGCCTTGTTGGCCGCAAGCAGGTGGCATGGGTAGGGGCATTAGCGTTCGGGGAAGGTTGGCAGCGTGTGCTCCATCCCCACATCCATCATTAAAAAAAAAAAAATTCCTTCCCTTTTTCATGGATACAATTTTTCAATAATTGAAAAAACAAAATCAATCAAATCCATGGTCAATATAACCAATCACATGGGAAGTTGCTACAATCTAATAACCTTATAACTACCCATGTGCACAAGGGGAGGTTGTTACAACAACCATATAACCACCCATGTGCATCTTCAACAAATTCAATAAAGAATCTAACAACTTGCATCCCATACATGATAATTACATTAAAACATTAATTGTATGATATCCATGAGTGAGAAAGGTGGCTCTGATACCACACTGTAGGTTGGTGCTACAGTCCATAGGATCATGATGGTTCACCATGGGAAACCAATAAACAATATACTGTGAGTTCCCAACTCTTGGGATCTCCAGGGTTGTCCCTAGGGAACCCTAGGGTTGCCCTAGGGCATCCTAATCTGGTTTGGGCATCCTATTTTCAATTTTAGGGTTTTCCATGGTCGTCCATGGTGCCCTAATGGAACCCTATTATGTCCAGTCCATCTCTTTGCCGTCCCATAAAATTATTGGGATCCATGTCATAGAGAAAAGTCATCTCTATTGCATCCCATGGATAGAGGGATCCATCCTATACCCAAGTGCGCAGCAGAAAATAATTGATTCGGATTACTTTTACATCCCATGAATAATCAATACAATTAAATCAACAGGAATTAACATAGAATTTCTAACTTGATGAGCCTCAAGTGTTGCTCCTCCAATAGACAATGGTTCTTCCTCCAATGAGCACTCCAAGTAAACAGATCTGAACCTCCAATGGTGCAGCCAAGGTTCTTCAAGACAATCCTAGATGCTCTTCAGTTCTTCAAGTATAGATCTGGGTTTCCAAAACCCTAATTCTCAAATAATAGAGAGTAAGAAAAAGGAGAAGAGGAGATCACAAGAGAAAGAGGAGACCCAAAAATCATTCAGAAGGGGGGGGCAGCCAAAAACGTGGAGCTCTCCTCCCTTCTGTGTTTTTGGGTGTTTTATAATGCTAGGGTTTCTAAAACCCTAGATGGGAAAAATCTGAGTGAGAGTTTGACTCTCTCTCTCTCTTTGTTGGCTTTCCTGTTTAAACTCAAAGTGCTTCTAATTGGTGAAGAAGCAGAATCTAATAGGGAATGATATAATTAATTAATTATTTTAATTTATGGATAATTATAATTAGCAGCATATCCATTAATTAAATAAATAACCAATTATATTAGCAAATTTTAAATAACTCCCTACATAATAAGAAATTATCATGTACAACCCCCAACTAATCAACACCATCATTATAGAATCTAGGGCATGTACACTTGTACTGTCAAACATTCCATAGTACATGCCCACAAAACTCGATAAAATACTTTAATCAAATTACTATATATAATGTATTATTTTATGTAAAATAGGTTTTGCAAAAACCATTTTTAAAATGACACTGGATCCAAATTCCAATCCTACCATACACAGATAACCTCAATCTCGGTGTTCCCCAATCGGGTAGTGGTGACCATGTTGAGTAACTCCTTTACTCACAAAGTGTTTGCGTATTCCCAGAACACCGGCTTTGACTCACTTGAGTCTCAGTCATTGATGAACCAAAGAATGCGGTCACACTTTGCAGTGACAGAGTTCCCTCAGGTACAGGGTCTCGGTGACACATGTCTATCCCTTCCTACATCTGGCAGTAATACATGAGGGAATCGACAAAATAGATTCTTCGTCAATACACACATCGATCATGTGAGTATTCGCATTCGTACCCTGACATCACATGTCTAGACATACCCAATGCGATGACCATATGATAAGGGTGCCAAGCCCAAACCCTAGTCGTGACTACCATTTTAAGTAATACTGACGGACACATAATGCTCATAAAGTTTAAATTGCATGTGATAATATTAAACCAAAATGTATAAAGATTCATTACAAAGTAAAACCGGATTAAACCGGACCGAACCGGGTTGATGGACACATAAATCCAACAAACAACCATGTATATACATACTTGGAAACTTTAAGACGGAGCCAACTAATACCTTTACCTGCATTCCTATATTAAGCATTGGATTAGGTTTGACCAGCGGCAAAATGTACTCTCAATGCAAGTGGTGTGGTACTGGAGGTAACTAATTCTCCTTTCAATGATATTGAAATCCTTAGTCATAAGGTCCATGTTATAATCTGGTCTTGTAGATACCTACGGTCACTTATCATAATCTCAAGCTTTTGGTTCAGGTCATGTATGTTGCTCTCATCATAGTGTTAATCCAAAATTGGCTATAGAAAGTATCCTATTATGAGTTCAGTTTTCGGGCTTGTGTGTCGGCACGTCACTCCCAACACCTAAAAAAATATCCAGTTAGATTAATGTATAGTTTTCCTCATTCTTATCTATCTATATATACATTCTCAATTGCTTTTCACTCACACAAGTTCATACATCCCAGTATATGTATATACATTCATACCCACACATACATAGGTTATTCATTATTATTTTATCATTATTTTATTATTATTAGTTTTTGAAATATGGATCAATATCACCATGTTCAAATAAATGCTTTGGAGTGTTCATGCTTCGCTATTATGTAAGTTGGTTCAAGCCAAATCAAAGAAAACACAAAAAAAATTGCTGTCTGCCAGTCTCTGGGCGTTCAACTGGGCGTTTGGGTGTATCGCCCAGAGAATCGTGGGTTGCTATTTTACTCAGTATGAACTCCTCTTTCTCATTTCTTTCTTCTATTTTGTGAGGTCTGGAACTTCAAGGTTGCGTCCAGAGTGTCTTAAGTTACTCCCCAACATTCTAAGGCATCCCTTTATGATTCCGCGCCCTCACGCCAGCCCTAGGTGAGTCTATGATAGACATTTTCCTATTTTCTCCAAAATTTCCAGATTTTTTGCCCTTTTTTCTTTGTAAAATGCTAACTTAATTCTTGTTGTTTGAAATGTAGCTATGTCTTCAAGCCGGAGGCACAGTACAACAAGGAAATCGGTATCTCTCAAGCGTCTACGGTCAAATCCATCACCATCTTCGTCTTCGACCGTCCCTTCTCCTACGGCCAGCGATGGATCCTCATCCGAAGAGCATGAGTTCGATCAATATTGGTTTTCATGATACCAACATGAGCAAGAATGGAAGAATTTCTGGGACAAGAGAGTGTTGTAAACGAAAGAGTGGTAAAGATGGAGGACTTTCAACAGTTCAAGCTCTATGCGAGGTTCAATGCCCTAGGTTGGGCATCAATGCTATCTCCAACCCTCCCATGTTACCCCAACCTTGTTCGGCATTTTTATGGAAATCTCATCCCAGTGGTTGGGACGCGGGGCTTTGAGCTCCAGAGTAGGGTGAAGGGGGTAGACATAGTACTTACCCCAGCTATTTTGGTTGAAATCCATCAGATCCCCAGCAGAGGAAAGAAATGCTATCACAGGCCAATGGTGGACGCCTTGGATTAGTTTTCCTTGGAAATGAGGAGTCAAGTGTTTAAGGCCCTCACTGGTTCAGAAAGGGCTCCAAAGTCTGAGGGGAGCTACAAGCCCATGGCTAGGATCTTGAGTAGGTGCATCTCCTACAACATCTATCCCAAGGGTGGTAACTGGGGTAGTATCTCGATGTTGCGAGCATATAGTACCTATTTCTTACTGATGGCGGGTAAGGAAGGACCCAAAATTAACCTGCCATATTTGCTTAGGCAGGTTATGTTTTATCATGCCAAGAATCCAGCGGATGGAAATCTGCCCTGTGGGAGATCTCTTACCCAGGTTTTTGCACACTTCGGTGTTACCCTTACTGGAGAGTTTGAAGGGGGTGAGGGTAAGAAGCCAATCAGTAAAACTTCCATTAAGAAAATGAAAATGGCAGAGGAGCTAGAGAGCGGCACTGAGGAGGAAGAAGAAGAAGAGACTGAGGAGGAGGAGGAAGCTGGGGATGTAGGTGCCCAGGGGGATGTCAATGTAGACCCCGATGTAGAGTTTGAGGATCTCCCCACATATGGCCATACGGAGGCTTCTGCTTCACAGGCACAACCTCCAGCACCTGAGGCTTTCGGATGGGAGGACATGATGGCACAATTTAGGGGCATACGTACCCAGCTTGCCTAGGTGTCATCAAGGATGGACAGTGGTTTCACTTCCCTGGAGGGAAGAGTGACTTCCATTGAACAACGGCTGAACTTCTAGGATGCTCACTTTTAGATTAACTCGCATCAGCCACAACCCCCATGGGATGATGATCCAGCTCAGGAGTAGTTCTACCAGCTCAGATGTCTCTAGTTTAGGAATCTATGTTTTATTTCTGATTTATACTTTATGTATTTCCCTATTATCAGTTTGTACTTTTCCTTTCTAGGTTGTAATCGGAAGTAGTACTTTCAGTTTCGAAACAAGATGTATCGGCGTATGCCCCTTTTGTTATATGAATCTTGTTTCCTAATCATTGTGTTAGTCTCTATAGTGCTTTATTCACAAGCTTATCTCATATTTGTTTATTTCCTTGTTTCCTTATCTATCAATTGTTAGTTACCCTATCTCTGCGGTTTGTGAGTATAGAAAGAGCTTCTTACTCTGATAGCAAGCTTTGTCACACCCCAAACCACCCCTTAGGAGGATTGGACAAGTGACCCGGAATGTATGATGACACTCCACCAAATCCCCAGGATCCGGAAGCAGTTAATATCACTCACAAACACACACACCCATAACACTAGATAAAATAGAATACAGAGTGCAGAGAAACTAAACTTGACATTAAACATTAAAATCAATATTTACATCATTGTTCTGTTCTCAACCATTACTTGCTAGACAGTCTACACATCTCTAACCAATAGCTTTACACGTATACAAAAGAGGGCAAGAAACAAAAACCCAAGTAAGCTATACAAAAGAAGGGAAACTAGTGGAACCTATCTACCCAAAAGAATCCCTAAGGTTAGATTAAGTATGCTGCCCCATCCCTCAAGGATCAACCTCAAGGGTCACCCTGATCACCCGCACCAGATATAACAAGAAGATTGGATTCATAAAGAAGTGATGGTGAGAGAGAATCCAATCTCACAAAGATTCATTCAGCAGAGCAGTCCAACTTGAAATTTCTCTGCTTCTACTTATCTTCTACTAATGCAAGTGTGGGAGGGAAGGAGCACAGAAATTGGATGCTGCTTTGTACAATACTTTATGCATCTTCGAAATGAACAGTGGTTATCTGAATTTTGCAAGTGTTATACCATATGCATGCAATTGAAAGTACCTTGAACTATCATTCATGTTTATTTCATACACTTGTCTCTGCAGCAAAGCAACTAATTTTACTGTCACTTTTACAAAGGTGAGCTTCAATAATGTATCCGCTTCCCTTAGATGCTCAGTAATACTGAACTAGTCACTGACTTGAATAGTGTAACATAAGCTATCAAACATGGTCAAACACCATTGGCTAATGACTCCATTACTTTGTTATGATCAGACTGTAGGCCAAATACTGTAAAACTATACTTGCCTGTGGACTTGCTACCATATACGATTTTCAAGATTTCCTTTTTTCGATTAGATTTTTCCTTATCTTCCATTAGCAGATAAAGTTGTGTTTCTGAAATTATTAAATCAATAACATGAATCTTGCAGATTACGGGTTCAGATGAAGACAATTTTCCCTCTACTAGGAAAGTGCAACGTGACATATGGATCCATCAACATCCTTCGAATTGTAGTGACCCTAATGTAAGGTTCCTTGTAGCTGATTGGGAAAAGCCCCCTAGATTTGGTATTGGAGCTCAAATTGCTGGAATGTGTGGTCTTCTTGCAATTGCAATTACTGAAAAACGAGTCCTTGTGACAAACTACTTTAACCGAGCTGACCATGATGGCTGTAAAGGTAAATATCATAATCATGAACATAACTGTAATTTGTCTGAAGGATTTTTTCTTATAAAGCATGACTCTTTCATATTTATATGATGCTCTACATTTGAAATTCCATCTTTTACACCTAAAAATCCAATGCAATGTATTTTTTAGGTTTGTGGTTGGCTGAATTCTACCATCTCAACAATATCCAACTTAAGATATGATTAAAACTAAATTCCATTTTTTTTTGGCTGTCTTTGTAGGTCCATTACGCTCTCATTGGTCTTGCTATTTCTTTCCTGAAACATCCATGGAGTATAGATATCGTGCATTTGAACTTATGGGAAGACCAGAAGCTTGGGAGAAGGGAGTTGTCACAGGAAAAGATAATTACAGTACAAAGAAAATATGGATGTATATTTGTAGGAATATTTATATATTGTAAGTAAATTTTTTTTTTTAAATATATCAAATCTTTTACGACAGGATTTTCTTTCCATGCCAAAAGATGCTACCCTTTCCGTGGTATATAATATAAATGTCCGTCGTATATAAGGCAGTTCTAAAATGACAGGAAGTGCAGCAAGTGCCATATAATTTATTATATACCACAGTAATCATTTCCGTCGTATATAAGTTGCTCTTATACCACAGATTTCATAATCCATCTTATCTAGCATATTTTTATCCCACGGAAAGGAGACTCTATCGTATATAATATTTTTTACACAATGGAATATTATCCGTCATATATAGGTAACTTCTTACAATAGTACAAATATGTCATGGTATATACATGTTGAACCGACACATAAGCTAATTTCCATCGTAAAAGCTTACGACAGTAGTCCATCCGACGGTTGTGCGACGGACTTTTACCGTCGTAAATACTATTTTTGGGACGGAAAAAACCTTTTGCCATGGAAAATTTCCATCGCAAAAACACTGATTTCTTGTAGTGCAACCTAAACACATTAAAGTCCACAGAAGTATTGTCAAAAGATAATTTCATGAAACCATTCCTGCAATTGATTAAAGCATTACTGGTAGCAAGGAAAGGTCTACCCAAGATAATAGGGATTTGGTCCTTGAAGTTTACAGTAGGTTGGGTATCTAGGACAATGAAATCCATAGGGAATACAAATTCCCCAATCTTAAGCAAGACATCCTCAACCATCCCCTTAGGAACTTTTACCGACCTGTCTGCAAGCTGAAGAGTGACTCTAGTGGGTTTTAGTTCTCCCAATCCCAACTGTTGGTAGACATGAAAAGGCAAGAGGTTCACACTTGCACCAAGGTCCAATAAGGCATGATCAATAGTGGTGTTGCCTATAGTGCAAGATATGGTGGGGCTTCCAGGATCCTTATGCTTGGCTGCTACTGGAGGTGCGATAAGAGAACTAATGTTAGCAGCCAAGAATGTCTTTTTGGGCACATTGGTGGTCCGCTTTTGGGTACTTAAGTCTTTGAGGACTTTAGCATAAGCGGGGACCTAGGCTATAGCATCCAACAAAGGAATATTCACCTGAACCTGTTTAAAAACATCAACTATCTTCTCCACAGAAGGAGACTTCTTGCTAACCAACCTATTTGGGAATGGGACAGGTGGGATATACACTCTTTCAGGGGTGGTCTTTTTCACTTTCTGAACAGAATCATCATTTTGAATTTCTTCAGGTTCATCAAAAGAACCTAGAACAGAAGGCACTACAACGGCCTCATCAGAAGGGGGAGAGTCAACAGGAGTATGAGATGGTAAAGACTGAGGGGTACTAACCTGTTGATACTCATGGCCACTCCGTAAAGCATACACTACATTAATCTGTCCGAAGGGCCCTTGATGCTGTTGGCCCTATGCAACATTGAGCTGAGGAGCTTGGGTACCTTGCTAAATAAGAGCCTAATGTCTAGGATTTGGCTCAGATTGGCTAGGTAATTTTCCATTGTCCCTCTCATGCATGATTGTGACAAGCTGGGTGAGTTGCTTCTCCATATTATTGTGGCTTATCATGAGAAGGGTCATCCTGTTCTCTAGCTCACTTATTCTTGTTGCTTCCCCTGTATTGGTAAACCCTGGGGGTTACTGATAAGGTGCAAGGAGAGGTGGCCTAGCAGAATTCATAGGGGGTCCTAAATGAGGACGAGGGGGAAGGGGATGAGGAGACATACCTGGGTTTTATGGTGCATAATTGAGCCTTTAGAGATCAAGCTGGCCTTGATGGTGAAAGTTGGATGGGCCTGCTTGTTTCCCTTGATTCTAGGCAAAATTAGGGTGATTTCTCCATCCTGGATTGTAAGTGTTGCTATATGGATTATTTTGGTAGAGAGCATTTACATTCTCAGTGTTGGAATTGCCCACAAAGGTGTTGGGGCATTTCTCCAAAAGATGTCCAGGTGTATGGCACCAACTGCATAAGAAAACATGGTTGACTTGGTTAACCGATATAGGCTCTTTAGGAACTATGGACTCCAACCTTTTGATGAGGCTGTCAAGTTTGGCCTCTTTGGCTGGAATACCCTCATTGAGGTAGCCCTTAGTGGTCCTTTCAGCCTCTTGGGTGGATTCCCACTCCCTAGTCTTGTCAGCCTAGTTGGTCAAGAATGTCCAAGCCTCATTCTCATCAGTAAAAGAGGTAAAGCATGTAGGACACATGGACTCTAAAAGTTGCTTGGTCTGAAAGTCACTGCCCTCATAAATGATTTGGCAGATTTTCCATAAATCAATACCATGGTGAGGGCATTCTAATAGGAGGTCTTTGAATCTTTCCATGAACCTAGAGAAGGACTCATGTGGTTTCTGCCTAAATTGGAGTATGTCACTCTTGAGTTTATTGGTCTTATGAAGAGGAAAAATTTTTCTCAAGAAGACAATTGTGAACTGATCCCATATAGTAATGGAATTAGTTAGCAGTCCATAGAGCCACTTCTTGGCATGATCCTTCAGGACAAAGGTTATAAACCGAAGCCTAACTGCATCATCAGTTAAATTTTGGACCTTAATTAGAACACAAACCTCCTCAAATTCCCTAAGGAAGAAATAGGCATCTTCATTGGCCATCCCATGAAAATGGGGCAGTATACTAATGAAGTTGGTCTTGAGTTCATAATTGTTTCCTGTAGCAATTGACAGACTGATGCAGGAAGGTTGTGCTGCCCTGGTAGGGTAAAACCTATCATTAAGAGTCTTGGGTTGTTGGTCACCCATGGTGGTAGGTGGTGGAGAAGGTGGTATTCTAATAAGACGATTGGATGAATCACGGGTCCACACTGGAGCCACCTAAACAGATAAGAAGTCTCCCCTTTTTTCTTTTTTCATTTTTTTTAAAAAAAAAATTAAAGAAAAAATAAAAGGATTAGAAAAAATCACTAACAAAAAACATGAGGGAATTTAATAGACAGTTGGTGCATTGCCCTCAAGAATCGAAACAATGGTTCCAAAGCTGTAAGGTTGCCATATAGGTTGACAGCAAGGGAACCCGTATAGTCTTCAATAGCCACCTACGGGCGACTCCAAGTGGATTCTGATGTAGAGTGGAGGACTACTATACATTTCTGTTTCCAAACAAAAGCACTCACTATGTTGCTTTCCTGTTATCAAAGTTGGTCACCTCCAAACATAAGTCACATGTCAATCCAAACCATCCAAACAAATCAAGGGGTAGCGTCATAGGTAACTAAATCCTATGAGGGACATCAAGATTGGCTGGGTTTGGGCATATGAAAAACTATAGATTGAGCGCACAGTCCTTGAAACAGAAGAGAAACAAGATGAGTTTTTTTTTTTTTTTTTTTTTTTGAAAAAAGAAGAGGAAAAAGAAAAGAAACTAAAGCACTTCGAATTACTTAAAATAAGAACACAAAGTGGACAATAATCTCCCCGACAACGGTGCCAAAAACTTGTTTGAGTTTAAATAATTCTGCAAGCGTACGGGTCAGTCATAGCTATGGGTTGAACATAAGGAGATGTATGCCACTCTATTTTACTCACTTAAAAGCAACGCAAAGTGAATTAAAGTTTTGGATTAAACTAACGAATCCTAACTCACAAGCATCTATGTCCTAACACACATCCATCTAACCTACTATGCATCTAACGCGGATTGATGAAATTGGAGAAATTAAAATTACCACAACCACACAATCAAAAGCTAGAAATCAAAGAAATAGAACTAACAAATGAGGCTTGAACCGGATTGAAGTTGATTGCTTTCTCTACCACACTTGAATGCTCCTACTACATCTAAAAATAAACAAAAATAATTAAATTAAGAGCTTAACGTAATGCATGATGATGATGATAAATAAAAAAGAAAATTCCAAAAGTATGGAAGAATTAGAGAGGTAGAGAATGAGATTAAAATAAAAAGAGTGGAAAATTAAAATCTTACTAGAATGGAGGAAATAGAGGGAATGAGAGTAAGAATAAAATAAAATGGAAGAAGTAAGAGGCTAAGAATAAGAGAAAGAAAAATAAAATATGACATTTGAACCAATACTCCCTTCTACCAAACTTGTAATTGCATGAATTGATTAGGCATTGGATGGATGTAGTTGATGAAACTTGAATGAACTTTGCATGTCTTCCTCTTCCAAATCTCTAAATCTTGTCACAAGAATTAAAAACCTAGACTAGAAAGCTTAAACTAGAACTATAGATTAAGAGACTACAACCATATTGAAGACAATAATTGAAATTAAAACTTGCATAAAATTATTACAACCATGTAAATCAAACTCATAAAATCAAACCAGAAGCTAAAAGCAAAAAATTAGAGGAAGAAGAAGAGAAATTTCATTGAGAATTGAACTAGAACATGAACAACTTTACACCCCAACCTTTGGGTATTTATATGGGAAGGAGAGGAGAAGAGAGAAGAGAAGAAAAGCCTCCACGGTTTTGGGAGGCTTTCTCCTTCTAAAAACCGTGGAGGGTGGAGAGAATCTCCCTCAAAATAATATTCTCCCATCACTCCTTCCTTTACAAATAGCTTGAATCCCAAGGAAAAAAAAAGAAAAAAAATAGAAAGTAAGAGATGTACAAAGCTTGGTCCAATAGACCTGCTATTTTCCAAAAAGTAGGCATTCCAATTTAATTCTTGTGCTTCCTTTTCTTTGCAGGTGTCTTCTCCAAGTAATGTGATCAAGGCATCTCCAATCTTTGACTTTTCAACCTTCCAAGGATGAGAGAATATTCTCCTTAAGATATCTATCCATAGTCAAGTTCCTAAAATACCCTTGGAAAGTTGGAGGAGAGAGAGAGTGATGACTAGGATTCCACTTAAGGAATAATTAAATCCCCACACTGTCCTAAAAAAATCGTGGATCATGGTGCACTCCTCAAAAATCGTGGAAGCTTGTGGGCCTTCAAAAATCGGGGAAGCTTGTGGGGCCCCCCATGTGCGGATGGCAGCTCTCCTCTTTCTTCAAGTAATGAAAATCTCAGACAGGGTTTTGTACTTGCAATAAATCTCAGCCCTTAATTGGAAATACCTTCTTTGATGTCAAAAATACCCTTGGGAAGTGGTAGACAGGCTAGGGCTTGCATTCCAGCTCATTTCTGACCCATTATTCTTTCCTAGCCTGAAAAGAATAATCACTTACATGGAGGCCTAAACGAACGCGTACTTGAATTCTGTCACATCCATCTTACTCAAAATTTAGTCCTCTTTATAGCCATGGAAAGAAATATGGTGACTTTACGTGTAGATTAGGACATGCAGTTTTCGATAGCCCAGAATCGCATAAAATGGCCAAAAACCTGAAAAGTACAGGAAAGCACCCGAGTAACTCTATTCAATGTGGTAAAATGCATGCTTTATACCCTAAGATTTCACACATAAATGTGCACATCAGGAACCACGACGGTGACTCCATTCATGCATCCGTCGGGGTTCTTTCCGAGATTTCTTAAGGTTTTCTTCTCCATCTTGGAACCTGCAGTTCACATGGCACTCAGGGTCATGGAGGGGAGTCTTAGGCCTTCCGAGGATCACTAGAACCTAGGCCTACTTTAAGGATCCAAGATCACAGATGGATCTAACTTTTTGGTCCAATGTAGGGTTTGGGGTTTAAAAACCAGGGAATCAGCAACAAAGACTGCAAGGTGGCTGATAGGAGCCTACATTAGAGGTTGGTCTTCACTATTCGACTCCCATTTAAGGGCTAAGCCTCACCTTGAGTCCCAAATGGAACCCTAAGTTAGCCCAAACTCAATAAACCTACTCGACTCAAGAATAGAAATGGAGAAGAGGGAGGTACCTAGAGATAGAACATACCTTGGTGAGTGGAGCTCCAATCCCAGCTCCAGCAACCTTAAAGATCCACCTCCTCCTCTCTTCTTCTTCCCTTTTTCTTCTTTTCTTCAATCCTTGTTCGGACAACAAGGGGAGGGAAGGTAGGGCAGCAAAACCCCTTTGGCTTGCCTTCCATCTTCTTCCTTTCCCCTCCCATTCTTCTTCCTTACTTCTTCTTTTTCCTTTCCTCTTCTCCTCCACGGTTTGGCTTGGAGGGGGAGGGATGGGAGAATACTGGGCTAAGCCCTATCTTTTAAAGATCAAAAGAGGCCTTAGGGTTTGTTTGCCTAGGTGCCCCTAAGACTAAGGATGGTCCTTTAGGTTTAAGTGGGCCTTAGGGCCTGTTTAGCTAAGGTCACAAACCCTATTAAGTCTAATTGGTTAGGATACATTTGGCTTAGCCTAAGGTCCTATAAAGGCATGCTAGTTTTAGGGCTTGTTTGGCTCAAGCTAAATAAAAAAACCCATTATTTATTTAAGTTAAGTCTTGTGGGCCCACTTTCATGACCCAACTAACCAAAAGAAGGTAAGGGTGGGAGTCCATCTAGTCTGAGGACCTAGTTATCGTGTTTGGAACACGGGGATGTGGGTCCCATATGAAAATACAACAAAAGGGCAAGAAACAGTACGGACGGATCCAAGGACAAAACCAGTCTAGTGAGTCCGTTCATGACTCCGTTGCTGCTATCAGGGTCCAAAGCATAAGGAAAGTTGTGGGGCTTTGACCCGTACTTTCAGGACTTCGAGGGGATACTTATATTAGAATATAGGGTTTAAGGTCACAGGTGTTGGCCATTAGCATCGTGGCATTACCCGTTTAGTAAAAGTATAATTTAACCCAGGGTATTAGGATATATTTTGGGTGCGGGTGTAACATTCCCCCAACCTTATAAAAATTTTGTCCTCGAAATTTGATGCATCTAAGGGTTCCAATGGGTGAGGACAGTTTAAATAACAACACCCCCTACTCAACCACCACACGAACTAAGTCAAGGGTCCGATCGAAGTGGGGCAATGCCTACATGGCACAGCAATTCAGGACTTACAATTTCTTTTTCTTACAGAGCCACATTACCACAAGGGGTGTGGTTCATAGTAACCCGGGGCTCAATTGGGTTAAGAGTCGATGCTTAAAATATACCAGGAAAAATAGGGCCTCAAACAGTAGGTTAAGCCACAAGGAACAGAAGGTTCCTTTGATCTCCCAGATCAGGTCGGTATTACACTTTGGTTATCCTTGAGTTATAAGGTTTAACTCCATCAAATCCTTCACACAGGGTTCATATTTTGAATGCTTTCACTTCGGATATTTTCATTACCTAACCCAACTTTAGAATGATTTGAAATATTGATGGAATCTCCTATTGTTCACTCCCAGTATGGAGGAAACGCATTTGGTGACCCATTACCCCATTCATATCTGTTGTTGAAAAAGGACCTGTAACATCCTTTAGTTTCAGCCTTCACAACCTCATAATTTACCACTCGATCAACCCATCAGAAAGAAAGTCCATATTAGTCCTTCTTCGAGAACTAAACAGTCCTTCACTAGTCTTGGTCTGAGTCATCCCTTTTAAGCAGGTCTTGCCAATTAACCTACCCTTGATCTACCCAAGCCAATGTCAAATTCATTAACTACTAGCCCACAATTAACTCGATTAAGGTCAGGACTCGATCTAGTTTTAACATAGTATGATCGAGGCAAGGTCATATTAGCAGTACATGAAAACCATCGTAGTTGAACATTTAAAGATTAAGGGAGGTACTTATTCGGTTTCAACTTTTCACATATATATATATAAGTACAAAATAAATCCAATAATTATACTCACATCCCTAAGAATGTACCTGTCAACAAGGTTAAATCATAAAGGAAGGCAAAACTCAAGTACGACATGCTAGGGGGGTTCAGACCCAAAAATATTAAATACAGGTGGATCGAATCAAGCATAGGCCACCACTCGGGTAGGGCTCTAATAGGCTTCTGTTTGCAAGAAATAATAACCGCAAGTGTACAAATCAATCGTAGCTACGGGTCGAACACAAGGAGATGTATGCCACTCTATCTTACTCACTTTAAAGCAATGCAAAGTGAACCAAATTAATTAAAGTGGTGGACTAAACTAATGATAATTAAATTAACGCATCCTATCTCACAAGCATCTAGCAAAATTACGCATCTAACGAATTGAATTGACGTTCTAACACACAAGCATCTAACCTATCAATACTAACGTGGATTTAAAGGAATAAATTGCAGCCACACACTCCAACCACATAAAAAAAAAACAAAGGAAGAATGAGACTAAGAGATTAGAGAGTTGAAACCCGAAGGTGCTTGAACCGGACTGAAATTACTTGCTTCTCTACCACACTTGAAATGGCGCTACCAAATCTAAAATAAAAATAAAAATAATTAAATTAAAATCCTACCATAACGCATAATGATAATAGTAACTAAAAAATAAAATCCTAAAAGCATGATTGAATTAAAGAGGTAAAGAATAAGAATGAAAATAAAGATAATGGAGAATAAAAATTCCTAATAGAATGGAGGGATTAATGGAGATGAGAATACTAATAAAATAAAACTAATAGAAGAAGAAAGAGGTAGAGACTAAGATGAAGAAATTAGAAACTAGAAGAATTAAAAGGTTAAAAAAAAGAAGAACATAAAATAAAAATAAGAACTTGATACTCCCTTCTACCAAAGTTGAATTTGCATGAATTAATTAGGCCTTGCATGAATGTAATTTGATGAAGCTTGAATACTTGATTAATCCTTGCATGGCTTCCTCTTCCAAGTCTCTAACTCTTCTCACTAGAATTAGAAGCTTAGACTAGAACGCTTGAAACTAAACTAGAATTATTACAACCATATTGAAGACATAACATTAAAGCATGAATCAAAAGCATTACAACCATGGAATTGAAAGCATGAAATCAAACTAGAACTTAGAAAGCCAAAAACTAGAAGAATAAAAGAAGAAATTTCACTAATGAATTGAACTAAAAATTACACTAAAAGCTGAACTAAATTGAACTAGCATTAACTAAAAATGAACTAAAAACTAACTTGTTACAACCCAAAGAGCAAGGGGTATTTATAGGGGGAAGGAGAGGAGAAGGGAGAAGAGAGAAGTGGTAGGAGAAATATTCCCTTCTCCTTCCTTTACAAAAAGCTTGATCCCCAAGGAAAAAGGAAAAAAATAGAAAGAGGGAGAGATAAAAATCTTAGCTACATAAACCTTCTATTTTTCAAAAAGTGAACTTTCTAATTTTATTCTTTGCTTCCTTTTCTTTGTAGGTGTCTTCTCCAAGCAATGAGATCAAAGCATCTTTGACTTTTCAACCTTCCAAGGATGAGAGAATATTTTTCAAAAGCAATATATCCATAGTCAAATCCCAAAAGTGCCCTTGGAAAGTTGAAGGAGAGAGAGTGTGATGATGATGACTAGGATTTTCACTCAATCAATTAATTAAATACCAAATCTATCCTTTAGAAAAATCATGGAGGGTGGGATGCTTATATAGGCCTCATTGTTACATTCCTTATGAAAAATCACCCAAAATAGACCCAAATTTCGTCAAATTTGGAGTTCGGGAGCTCAAGATATCTCAAGTTGAAGTTGGACTGCTCCAGAGCCTTCCAAATAGAATCTTTCGGCTAACAGAATAGATAACTTCTGATAATTGTACTAAAACCCCTCGAATCTGAACTTTTGCTTTACTTTGTCCCCAGCTAATTTTCGATAATTACAAATAAACCCCTATATGCCATTTTCGCGCGTCGTTACGGAAACTGCCGTAACTTCTTCGTTTCAACTCAAAATCAAGTGCCGTTTAAACCATTGCGAAGCTGACTCGATGGGCTATGCATCCATACTATTAACACCTCAAAATTATGCTAAGGGGCCCACTTTAATCACATTCAAATTTGATTGATTGGCATGATTCTTTCAGTGCTCAATCCAACTTGATTTTCTCGACTCCTGGGCGCTTCTGGCTACTACCAAACACCACTAAACTTTTATTAGCATCATTTGCTCCATTTTCACAAGAATTCACCTAAAACCTGAAAACACAAACAAAAACCTTGAGTTGCTCCATTCCAAGTATAAAAATGTATGCTTTATGGCCCTAAGATTTCACACATAAATGTGCATATCAGCTTCCTAGAAACGGAGGAACCCAAAATTTATTCTCCATTCACATATTCTGGGGTTTTATCTAATCATTTGGGCCTCATTAATCTTATGATCAAGGTCAGTTGGGAGTTTTAAATACATTTTGGCATCCTTTCCATGAATCCAATTAAGGTTTTGGATGGACTAAGCAAATCCAAATAGGGTTGCCACTAGCCTATGAAGTTTCATGAATGGCTTTCACTTATATAAGGTCTCCTTATCCCATGACTTGAGCTCGGAATGGACAAATTCCCACCCCATTCTAAGTTCCATCTGATAATACTTGGTCTAAGAGTAATGAATAGGGTTTGGGCTTCTTAATTAATTTAGGTTTTCCTTGGTCACGAGGCTTAAGGATTTTCATCCTCAAGACACTCATTCCCTTCATGTAGGATGAAAGCCACAGCTTTACTAATGTCTGTCATTATTTTCTGCTAGCTGGCCCGGCTGGCGTAGGCCCTAACATTTTGACCTCAAAGCATAAAATTAAGATTAAACAATAACCACGTATAGGTCAAACTACATGGGTGTAAATTTAGGGTATAGGCATATAATCATCACATATAAGTGTGGCCACAAGGTCTCAAAAATTTGGGCTCAAATTCCCAAAAGAAAATGGGCAGACTCACAGACAAAATCATTGCTGTGAGTCCATTCATGGCTCCATCGTAAAACAGGCAAGACGGATTATGTAACGTGAATCCGTTCGTTTGTCCATTCTCAGAGAGCTTGGTTTGGTAAAAATACCGAGACGAACAGAACTACTGATGGAATCATGATGGTGGATCCGTTCGATGTTCCGTGCAATTTTGAAAATGAAAAGTTACAATTTTTATGCTGGACGGATTCACGGATGGAATCACGATGGTGGCTCCGTTCGTGCGTCCATTCGCTAAATTTTATAAAAACACAACCACGAGTTTTTTTTTTTTTTTTTTTAACTCATTTTGGCTCCAAAGGGTGAAGACGAAACCGCAGTGCAAAAGCTCTCCAAGAGACCTCCACTCGTGCATCCCTTGCCCCTCCTTGGTGGTTTTTGAGACTCAAGGCATCAAGGCTCATCTCCATTGTTTCAAGGTAAGGGATTTTTTCTATTTCTCTCTTCTTTTCCCCCTCTTTTCTCCATTTCTAGGGTTTCGGTTATGCCTTTTCCATTTTCTTCCTCTTTTCCATCGATTAGGGATAATCATTTTAAGTTTGTGATTGCAGTTTTGTTTTAATTTGCATTTTCATAGCCATGTAAACACCAAAACCATGCCAAGATTTGATTGAAGCTAGGGTTTTTTTTTTATTTTAGTTGAATCAAGCCCTAACCTATCAATGCCACAGTTTTTGTTAATTATCGTGTGCATATTTGTTTTGATTGGGTTTAAAATTCCTTGCAAGAAATTCTACAGATTATTTGTCAAGTTTACCATATTTAGTTGAATTATTTCAATTGTTTCTAGGTAATGGTTGGGATAGAATTCTCAAATTCTCACTATTTTGGGAAAAACATTAATGGCATGACTAATTCCATTGTATGCCCTAAAATTTCATGGAAAGTAATTTCATTGGCATATCCTCAAGCATGTTTCCTTGTTTGTGTGGTTGTTAGTATAGAATTTGAAATTCATCCCCTTCCCTTTTTACTCTATCATATTCAATCTTTGTCTCTTGTTGAGGTTCTCATTTAGTCAAGTTACTTGTTTGATATTTGATTGGGGGTATGGGGTAGTCAAGAGCGAAAGTTGTTTCTATGAATCTCATCACTTCATGTCCATGCTCTAGGGATTTTATATGTATCTTATCTCTTTTCCCAAGTTGATCATACTTCCCAATGGTAATTATGTCTTGTCTAATTATTGTGTAACCTTTCTCAGCCAAGAAATTCCCACACAACACATGTATTTGCACCTATAATTGTACACACCAGTCATATTTTATTTATTTAAGTTTGGCTCAATTATTGTTGCCTTTTGGTGGTCTCTTGTGTGTAGGAAGTACTCATGGCTCCACGTAGGCAAAATGATCTAGTTATTGTGCCAGCTCCTCCTCTCGCCTTCAATGTTGGGCGATTTACATCTGCAGAGACCGAGGGAATTTACCGAGAGCATCTTCACGATAGAAAGATTTTGGTGGAGAGAGATACTGTAGAGGAGGAATTGATTGCCTTCAAGGTGGGCATTAGATTCAGTAAGCTGAAGTGGAGCAGCATGTTGACCCATCCAGACTTCTTCTACCCCACATTAGTCAGGGAGTTTTACTCCAATTTGGTGCTAGTCAAAGAGGATGCAGAGGGCATTAGGTTAACCTCATTCGTGAAGGGGGTAACCATTGCCTTTAATGAAGTGGAATTGGGGATACTTCTGAGCATTTCTACAGAAGGAGATAGAGTCTACTATTATCCAGGCAGCGACCCTAACAGATGCCTGTCCTCTACAGACCATCAGAAGTTGTATAAGACACTTACCAATCACAAGACTGATGAAAATGATGACCTTCCAAGGTTCAGCCCCTCTCAGTGAGTTCTCACTTTCATTGCCAAGACCAACTTGGCTCCCTCTAAAGGACACAGCACCCAGCCTCCTTTGATGGCAGTGGCACTGGCATACTCCCTCTATACTAGCCAGTAGACATGTCTTCCTTATGTGATCATCTAGCACATGGCTCAAGCGGTGGCTAATCCTCGCCGCAAGAACACCTTGCCATATGGTAGACTGCTCACCCAGATTTTTCTTCATTTTGGAGTAGACCTCGACCATGAACCCAAGGGAACAAGCTCCGAAGGCCTTTTGGGTTTGATGCATTACAGAGGATGGGATTGTATTGTGACTATTATAGCTTCGGGAAGCCGGTCAGATATGGGGAGGGTGGAGGGCCCCGAGAGATTGATGATGAGGATGATGATATAGAGTTTATGGGATCCAGACCACATTCTGCAGGGACTTCTAGTGCCAGGGATGCAGGTGCAGGTGATGTTCTTTTGGCCATCAGGCGGATGAATCTGAGAATGAGGGATTTGAAGAAATCAAGGGGTAGTTTCTCTTCTCACAGTCAGCGTCTCGAGAGGATTAAAAAGGAATTGAACAACATCAACACTTTCCTCTTCTATAGTAGCAACGAGAGGACTGGTGATCGTGATGGCATGGAGAGCTAGCCCCACTTCTCTTTTCAAAAATCAGAAGTTGTCTTCAATTTGGACTTTTCCTGACTTGCTTTGGATGTGTTGGAACTCTTTTACTTTTAACTTTTCTCTATTTTCTCCCCTTTTTTTTTTTTTTGATCAATTAGTTTCAAAAGTTTGGTGGTGATGGAAATGTATATTTTGGGTTGGAAGGGATACAATTACCTCCAAGGGAGGGATCTGAACAATTAGACTGATAGAACTAGCTCAATATATCTATATTTATATATTTACCTATTTCCCTTAAGTTATGGGCTTTGCATGGATTATTATTTATTATTATGGATTGTCCATCTATCACTCACTTAGGGGCCTAACAATGCAGCATAACAGTTACCACTCAAACAACATGCACTTCAAGTCCTAGATTCCATAGTTGCCTATTATCTTCTAGAATTCTCAGCTACACCACAACCAATCTTTTCCTATGTCTGCATACACTTATTTATGATCTTGAAACTTTTAATTTAGAACCTAATTTCTGAGAATAAATCAAATGGTTACGCCAGACTGTGGTCGGTGCAGAGCATCACGCTCTGATACCAAGCTGTCACGCCCCCATCCCAATAAAAGGTATTTTATAAAAAACAAAAAAAAGGGGTGACTGGAACGACCAGTGTCATCCCAATACTATCAATATCACAGATACAGTGTCCTGAGCCATAGTCTAACCAATTATCAAAGCATGATAATGTCAGGGAACGTAAACCAATGGAATAAATTATTCCAATTAAAGAGATTGAAATTAGCGAAAGCGTAAATCATTTAAAATTTGGATAATACAAGGTATCAGTTCTCTAATGATAACATATATTACAGTTACAATATCCCGTATCCATCCAATAAATTTCGTATATTTACACATAAAATCCATACATGAATGAAGATGAATACAGGAGCAAAGATATAAATCATGCCACAAGGGCACTATTCTTGGGTGTACATCGACATCCAAGTCCAAACCATCGGCTCCACTTGATTCGCATCCGTAGGAGCTCATCAAGAGGTCACCTGCATATCAACTAAAAGAGGTTACGCAATGGGATTAGCTCCACAAGCTAGTGAGAGAGTAAAGGGGAATGCACATACACACAAACACGCAATTATGAATCAATCCATGATGCATGCACATGGTAGATTCATTTTCCACCTAGCACACAATTCTAAGTTAAGTATATACTACTGTGATAACTCGGGAGACACTGTGGGTCACTTAACTTATCGCCATAATGAAGCCTCAGTTATCACAAGAGACCCTATGCCGAGTGGCAGACCCCGATAGCCATCACTACCCCTGACCTGGCCTCTCTCCCCCATAGGCAATAGGTGCTCAGACTATCCAATACATAAACCCCTATTGGTAAGGGTCGTAGCATAAGGGAACAAGAATCCTAACCATAGATATACTACATGCAAGTCCTATCGTCCCGAGAGGTATTCTGGGTGCATCAACGTCCCATTCCATCTAGTACCCGGGTACCAGCACGGCACGGCGCATACAGGTTAGGATGACAGTCAATAAGTTTTATAATTTATTATGGGGTTCCGATATCGGTACACCCGACACCGTGACCCGATATAATAATGAAAACCTTACCACATCACATTCTTAGCAGTTCACAATCAAGATAAGTAATGCAAATGTGTAAGATGCTTATAAATCATATAATAGCATGATATAGAATATTTAATATACATCCAAGCCCAAACAAATCACCCAAAACCCACTCACCTAACTTGGGTATCACCCGGCGTGGTTGACATGAATCTCACTGGTGCACCTTCTATCTATCGAATTGGGTAGCCTAAGAACATGAGAGTAAGTGTTAAATGATGTATAAAGTGGTCCCATGTTATGTCTCCAAAGTTAAAATGGGGTTTCAAACAAGACAACACGGACGGACCCACGGACAGAAGAAGCAGGGTGAGTCCGTCCCTGACTCCGTTCAGGCAAATAAGTCAAAATATGAGGGACGGATCCACGGATGGAACTTCCACCTGAATCCGTTCCTGCATCCGTTCGGTCCCTGAGACCTACCCGAGAGATAATGGAACTACAGATGGAACCTCTTTATAACTCCGTCCCTACATCTGTTCGGTCCCTGAGACATTCCCAAGAGGGAACGGAACCATGGACGGAGGTAATAGAATAAATCTGTTCCTGGCTCTGCTCGAACCAGCTACCAAAATACATTGGATGGACTTACGGACGGAACCATGATGGTGACTCCGTCCGTGCATCCGTCGGGGTTCTTTTCAAGATTTCTTAAGGTTATCTTCTCCATCTTGGAACCTGGAGTTCACATGGCACTCAAGGTCATGGAGGGGAGTCTTAGGCCTTCCTAGGGTCACTAGAACCTAGGTCTACTTCAAGGATCCAAGATCACACATGGATCTAACTCCTTTTTGGTCCAATGTAGGGTTTGGGGTTTGAAAACCAGGGAATCAGCAACAAATGATGCAAGGTGGCTGATAGGAGCCTACATTAGATATTAGTCTTCACTATTAGAGTCCCATTTAAGGGCTAAGCCTCACCTTGAGTCCCAAATGGAACCTTAAGTCAGTCCAAACTCAATAAACCTACTCAACTCAAGAATAGAAATGGAGAAGAGGGAGGTACCAAGAGATAGAACATACCTTGGTGAGTGGAGCTCCAATCCCAGCTTCAGCTAGCCTTGAATATCCACCTCCTCCTTTCTCCTTCTTCCCTTTTTTTTTTTTCTTTTCTTCAATCCTTGTCCAAACAACAAGAGGAGGTAAGGTAGGGCAGCAAAACCCCTTTGGCTTGCCTTCCATCTTCTTCCTTTCCCCTCCCATTCTTCTTCCTTACTTCTTCTTCTTTTTCCTTTCCTCTTCTCCTCCACGGTTTGGCTTGGAGGGTGAGAGATGGGAGAATATTGGGCTAAGCCCTATCTTTTAAAGATCAAAAGAGGCCTTAGGGCTTGTTTGCCTAGGTGCCCCTAAGACTAAGGATAGTCCTTTAGGTTTAAGTGGGCCTTAGGGCCTATTTGGCTAAGGTCACAAACCCTATTAAGTCTAATTGGTTAGGATACATTTGGCTTAGCCTAAGGTCCTATAAAGGCATGCTAGTTTTAGGACTTGTTTGGCTCAAGCTAAATAAAAGAACCCATTATTTATTTTAGTTAAGTCTTGTAGGACCACTTTCATGGCCCAACTAATCAAAAGAAGGTAAGGGTGGGAGTTCATCTTGTCCGAGGACCTAGTTATTGTGTTCGGAACATAGGGACGTGGGTCTCACATGAAAATACAACAAAAGGGCAAGAAATAGTATGGACGGATCCATGGATAGAACCAGTCTGGTGAGTTCGTTCGTGACTCCGTTGCTGCTGTTAGAACCCAAAGCACAAGGAATGTTGCGGGGCTTTGACCCGTACTTTTAGGACTTCGAGGGGATACTTATATTAGAATTTAGGGTTCAAGGTCACAGGTGTTGGCCATTAGCATCGTAGTATTACCCGTTTAGTAAAAGTCCAATTTAACCCAGGGTATTAGGATATATTTTGGGTGCGGGTGTAACAGCCCTCCTGCTCGTGATGATTCTCCCAGCCATCGAGATATCCACCTACAATATCATCTAAAAGAGAATATACAAGGGTATGAGCTCCACCGAACCCGTGAATGAAATATAACCATGCAAGCACAACCATGGGACTATATGCATAATGTTCATTGTTATTATTAAGCCACCTAACAATCAGACTAAGGCAGGTATAGTGCTACTATAATCCCCAATACATGTATCCCAGGTGTGGGCCTTTAACCCCTTCTCATGATACACCCATTGAGTTGTCAGAGAAAACCAGTCGTCTCCAACATCCACTCCATGGTCAGCCTGACCAGCCCTCTATGATTGGTCTGTGATACCATCTTTCTTGAAGACGGGTACCCAACCGAAAAAACCTGTGGTATTAGTTTTCTCATAGACATCCAACACCTTAACCCCTGTTGGCAAGGGTTCGTAGCATGGGTTATGATACCCTAACCATATGCATTCTATATGACATAGTACGAGTTGGGTGGTACCCCGCATCCCATTCGACAAACCACCACCAGCCTCGTTTCCAAGCCGGCTACGACATCTAAACAAATAGATTATAAGTAAGCAGTTGCATCAACCGTTCTCAATACAGATCCAATGAAACAAGAGAATGTAAATTAAGACAGCAGAATAAAGTTTATTATCATTGTCATAACTCATCAGTCATATTATACCTACACATATGGTGTAGTTCCACTCACCTTGTTCAAGTCCTGTTTGCCAGTCGGTCTGCCTGGTCCCGATTGGACTCTGACATAGCACTTCATACCCGGGGATATAACCTATGTTAATGGGACCATTAGAACATGTTAAATACTGTTTAGAAAGGGTTAAAGTCCTAGGGTTGGCCTAGGGTAGGTTGGGTTCAGATTTGGATGCCAAACAGTTAAGTTAGCAATCTTTGGGACTTGCACTGGGCTTTAGGGTGAAATGCCCAGTGCATCATCCTGAGATGCAAAATATAGCAATTTTATGGATTTTCCATGGGGTTCACTTATTCTTAGTCCCAACAGTCTTAGAAAATGATTGCAAGATCCCCCCCCCCCGGGTTGGTCTATGACACAGTGGTGGTTCCTGACCCCTTTTGGGTCCATTGGTGCACCCAGGGCATGGATATCAACAAGGGTGGATGGGGTAGGGTTTTAAGATGATTTTCATGTCCCCCATGCTGTTCTAGGGCTGTGGGTGAGGATCCAAAAAGGCTAGAATCAAGTCTGACCACAAACAGCAACACTGGGCGTTTGGGTGTAATGCCCAGTGCATCGCCCAGTCCCTGTTTAACACGAGATTTCTGAGTCTAAAATAGAATTTTCTTGTTGGTTTCACCCCAAATTCGATTTGGGATGACCCCAGAGAGTAGTAACACTTATATTGAGGATATTATAATGGGCTTACATGATCCTATCCAAGATTAGCTAATGGGTTGATGGATTGGGTTCATGCATCAAAGGATCAAGCTAGTATGGCTATAATCAGACTTCTAGGTATCAATAATTCATATAAACAACATGAATTCAGGTTATATTTACCTATTACAGTAGCAAATCTAAGCTATAAAACAATAACCACAACATGCATGCAAGAATCGATGTCTCTATTCTATCATTTATGTGATATATACATGATCTAGTATAAGACTGCTCTATACACAGGGCTGGAATAGGAAATCTATGCACCTACAACTTGTAATAGTACAAAAGGAAAGGAAAACATATGCAAGAAGGCTTGCATACAATGATCCACGGCTCAGCTATGCACTCTACATGATTCTACACAAGGAAACATAGTAGGATATGGCTATATGGTTGAGTCTTTGGAATTCCCATACATGGAACAGAATCTGGGAAGCATGAGGGGGGGGTAGGATAGGTTCTCTAGGGGTTACCTTCAAGCTTAGAGAACTCAGCCAAGACTCCTAGGCTTCACTCTCCTTCTTCTCTTCTTCCTCTCCTTCCTTCTCCCTCTCTTTCCTTCTTTCTCTTTTCCTCTCCAACATTTTGAACAGTAGGAGATGAAATCTAAAAATGAGCCATCTATTTATAGGCCTTGGGTAACTAAGGCCTATTTGGCCAAGGCTTCCCCCCAATGAAAATGCATTTTTCACTTGCTTCTCTCTATTTAACTCTATGTCGATGGGGCCCACATGGTTCTAAGGCTGGGGGATGGCTCCTATAAGTCCTACTGGATGTTTTGAAGGAGTTCAATAGCAAAGCACTTGGTTCCCACAAGTTTGGAATGAAAAATATAGGTTCCAACAACTCTGGGAGTTGCACTGGGCATTTGGGTGCATCTCCCAGAGAATGCAGCTTTTGCTGATTTTGCATTAGCTCAACACAAGGGCTGCGGCTTTAACATGGGCACTTTCTCCCACACATTTACCAAAGTAAATCAGGTATGAATGTGGGCATGGCCCCTAGGAATTTATTACGGAGTGATTACTTGGTGTGGGAGTTGTACATCTGATGATGCACAGAGTAGTTGCATGGTGATGATACCCATTTTCTTACTAGTAAGTAGGATGCCATCAGTGGGGGCTCCTCACTGATCATAATCACTGGAGTGATACACCACAAGGTGCTTGAGTGAGTGACCTTAGGCTCTAATCCTACAAGCAAGGTTCCAGTCAGATTGGGGCAGGTTTAACATTTAACCACCAATGAATATGACTTAGAATGCTTACCTTCATTCAATTCATTAGTAATCCTCCTTGCTCTGTACAATTTCCAACTCTCTATTGAGATAAAAAACTTTTTTCTTCAAAAGGTCAAGCATAATTTCATATCATATATTTGGGTCTGCTTTAAACTCAAAAGCAAGTGTCCTTGCAATCCATGTGGATGTGACCCCAAAATTTTTGTTCACAGGTCTACATGTGTGCACTGGGTTATATGATTTTATCATATATGTACCTGCCTTATCCACATGTGAAGCATGAATCCTCCATGCACAGTTCAAACTTTCACATACAATAGTCATCCTAATCCTTTCATTCTTCTTCCTCATTAGATTGAATCCCACTTGAACAGAGAAGGATTGTATATGCTCCCTGAAAATATCCACTTTGGCAAATACCATTCCACATTCCATATTCAATTTCCCAAATGCATCTACATAATTCTATTGTTGTGTAAAGCCTTTATGGTTTTTATCCGAGTTGTAATCGGATATGTCATTAGTATCCTCATCACTGAACTCTTTTTCTTCTTCATTATAGCCACTATCACTGTCATTCCATCATTGTTATATTTATCCTTTCCTTCATTCAATTGTTTTCCCAGTCCTCATCATCTGATTCATCTGACCATCTGACTCATCAGATATTTGAACAGTTTCATCACTATACATAACATTACTGCTACTTGCTTCTGCCTTGTTACTCCCTTGTACTATATCACCACCCCTCCTGATTGTTTGTTTTGGCACTCTTATATTATTACTAGTCTGACTATTAAATGCTTCAACACCAACATTTACTGTAGAACCCATACCTTGGCCTTCAAATCTTAGCCTCCTTGATACAGTCTTTCTACAAACTAAAGTACTTGTCAAGTTATTAATAGTGTAAGTACTTGTATCCAACATACTTAATTCAACATTATCAACCTCTACATTGATCACTCACATTTTATGCAACTCAAACGTTTCCACAACTTCACCATAAAAAACCACCACCAATTCATCACCCTTACCTGGTGGTATGCATTTCATTGAAAAATTGAGAGTTCTTCTTGCATCAATATGATTAAGTACTATGTTGTATATATCTTGAACCATGTCAATATAAGAATACTCATCAGCATCAACCACCATAGATTGATCATTCAAGTGCCGTTGGAAATAAATCTCATAAATAGTCATTTTATATTAGTTTGTGCATTATGTTCAGTAACTAAATTCCAATAAGTTTCACAAAGGCTATAAAGTAAGATCAAATAGTATATCAAATAAAAGCTATACAATTTATGCCCTAACAATCACTGATGATATTGAGAGATTGTTAAGTAATAGCAGAGAACTAGTTGGGCAGCATAATTGGCCACATAGAACCAAGTAGACCCAGTCCCCTGTGTACATTTCAAAGTCTTTTAAACTTTCGTCCACTGCATGCCCTCAGTCAAAGGGGGCATTCTGTAGACACAGTAAATTTTGGCACCTTAGAAGTATGCCTTGGCGATGATGATCAAAGCCCGGTTAGCTCGCGTGGTGACTAGATAACGAAAAATTATCATTTTACCTTTACCCAACTTTTTGTAACTAGACTGTCCCAAATAGAGCCAAAACCCCTAGGATAGCCTTATTTAACCATTTTAAACTCACATGTTAAATTTCACTCCATTTTGGCACCTTTTGTGAAACATTCATATCAGCCACTTGAGGTTGGTCTACGATCTACGTTCGCAGAGTCAGAGATCCTTACTAACTTCGCACACTAATTTAGCTATCGATCATTTCTTTACAGTAAGAAAAAGATGTTAGAAGGTGCAAAATCAATAGGTGCCGGAGCTGCTACAATTGCTTCAGCGGGAGCCGCTGTCGGTATTGGAAACGTCCTTCGCTTAGATAATGAAGACCAATTCGAGGTTTGAAATTCATAAATGAAGTAGTTAATGGTGGGGCTACCATTATCCTTTGTGTAATGATTAATCTTGTATGTGTTCCTAAGAATAAGAAAAGGAATTTGTCCATTTTCTGAGGCCTTTTGCTGGTTCCTATGCCCCACCCCCCGCCTGCCCGGCACCTAACTAATCCGATGCGCAACATTAGGCGATTTTATAGGGCCGAAAGCAGCAGCATTCATTCCACCTGGGAGTAGGTTCCGGCTGCTCTTTCTGTGATGCTATTTCGACCTTGTAAAGATATTAGGACTTTCACCTAAGACCTTGAATGGATCCACAGACAGAAAACATTCGATCAGTTTCCCAGCATGACACGCTATGATCACCGTCAAAGACAGGATTCGAGCCTTTGTCCCCATTGCTTGTTAGTTAAGTAGGGAGAGAGAACGCCCCATCTCTTGATTATGAAGATCACTTTCACAGCAAGCACGAATGCGTGAGAAGCTTCACCATTATGTAAATTGACATGATCTCCTCGGGAAAGCATGATGCCTGACTTACCCCTGCTTTCCCAAATGGTAGACCAAATTCTCGATATCCGGACCACCTAATTTAGTCTGAAACACTTTGGATGACCTTATTTAATCATATTAATCTTCCACGTAAAGTTTTGGCCAAATCGGATAACTTTTATGAAAATGACCGTTTTACCCTTAGCATGGTTCTCAGTATCTGGGTCACCTGATGTGACCCAAATCATTTGGATGACCTTATTTTATCATATTGTGCTTGCACATAAAATTTCATGTAATTCTAGTATCATTTGGACCTTGATCGGTGTGAAACAACTTATTTTGGCAAAATACGACCACATCAGTCGTACGGATGGAAAATAAGTTTTGCGCCCTTCGTAGAGATATGAAGAGTATCAAAAGCAGCCACACGGATTGAAAAATATTGACACTTTAATATGGACCCTTTAAATTGGAATCTTTTTAAATAAATAAAAAAAGTTGTCCAACCTGAGTCCAACCGGGTTTACCCGACCCGGCCCAACCAGTCTTGACCCATCCTTGCTGGACATGTTGGCAGCCTAGGGGTGTCAGCAAGCTACAAGGCCTAAGGCCCACGTGCAGAGCTTATGGCCATGCACCTGGCCACAGCCAGCCAGCACGCCATGCGCACAGGTCAAGCCCACCAGCCCTAACCCCATGTCTTGTCAACTTCCATTGAATGCCAAGGTTCTTTTGAACATTTTATCAAACACATTTTTGCCAATAAATAGGTTGCGATTTGGAAGGGTAAGACACCCAAAAAATTCATGAAAAAATTACCTTTGTCAAGCTCGTTCTCTTATCTTTCAATCCCTATTAACAAAATCCCAAGATAATGTTCCAATAGCCATAAAAAATTCCACAAATACCCCTTGTTCACCACTCTTGCCATTCAGAGCAACCACACATGGAGAGGCTTTCGGCGCTTTCTAGCACCAATTTCGGCCATAAAAGGATATTTAAACTGAGCTCAGACACTTCCACGCTTCAAGATTAGTTTTCTATATTTTGTATTTATTTTATGTATTTTCTTTGATTTTCTTTAGCTAAAAGAGGCTGTTTTTAGTTAAAATATCTTCAAAAATATCACAAGAGTGATAAAATTCTGAAAATTTTAGGGAAGATGTTTTCCACTGTGTTTGATGTCAATTAATTTTCCCGAGCTCCAAATCATGCTTTTGTGACATTTTTTCCCCTGTGAGTGTTTTAAAATTGTGTGCAACTTGAACTTGTGGAAGAAGATTTAGATTTGTCTACTATGATGCATGAAAAGGCCATGATTTGAAAAGCAGGGACCTTCTTTGGTTTGGACCAAAATAGCATTGTCTTTCACATTTTTCTCTTTTTTGTCATTTTTGGCATTACAGAAAATATAATAAATATAATTAATGAGTAAAATTAGTTGGGAAATTATATAGTACAAATTTCATATGTTCCACCTTTAAGATGCATTATCCACTGACCTACATGCTCATATCATGCCATACATGCTTCCCCTCCCCTCTTTGGACATGGATGTAATTTTTTGATTTGTTGCAAAAAATGAGAAAATACAAAAATAATGTTTTTATGCAATACATATTGTTTTAAGTTGTTTTAGAAAGATTTCATGTGCATACATGCATATCATGTGTTGTAATCATGCATAAAGAGTTTACCAAAAAAAAAATCATGCATAAAGAGTCATTCTTGCTTTCGGGGGTATTTTGGTAATTTACCAAGTGCAAGCCTAAAGTAACCCTCCAATAGCCTTATTTGGAATGTTTAGTAATTTCAGGATGTTTAATGACATATAAAATGCTTGGGATGACTTAAAAGTTCTTGCCCTAGCATTTTTACCATTTTGCCCTTTAGGGTTATTTTGGTCATTTTGCAATCGAATCATGTTTAGGGCCCGGAAAGGTTCCTGTCACTTCCTTTGCATGTTTTAACATTCATAAACATATCTTAAGCATAAGTTTGCATTTTCATGAGTTTTTCATTGATATTTACATTTTTACCCTCCTGGGGCATTTTTGTAACTTTGGTCATTTTGACCCCTAAGGCATTTTGTTTATCAATATTCTCCATGATATTACCATTTTCCTAGGGTCTTTAAAATTTTGTAAAGTTGACCATGTTGTTGACCAGGTTTTCTAACTTAGGTAAATCACATTAACTAGATTAATTAGGGTGCATAATACATATAACACAACAATATACAATAGAGTTTTGTCTAGGAAGACCTGCTGTTGGCCGAGCGGTTGTTGGGTTCCTAGTACCTTTCCAGCCCATTACTTGACATTTACCCTAGAGATCTAGAGCAGACCAACCATTGAGTCTCAGACTTAAGTTAATGCCTTTTTGGGAAGGGCAGACACCATTTGTGGGTCCTAGACCTTGATCTAGGTGGTGACTCTCTATCATCACCAACAACAACAATCCCCGCTCCGCTTCCACGCTCAGGTGTGCTAGATCGCAGATTGATTTTCGTCCGTTGTACCTATAGGGACCGTTGATACCGATATGGATTGAACAATTCCATTGATTTGATGTTGATCCATAAAACCATGGTGTGGATTCCTCTAGTGCTCCCTTAAATGACAAAACTATTGTGAGCATTTTCATTAATTTTTTTGCGGCATAAAAATTGGTTTTTTTTTTGTAAGAGCCACAAAATCTTAGAATGATCATACATCCCTCTTGAGCACACGGAGAGAGGAGAGTGGCATCACAAATTAAGGAATTGGTATCAGATCAGATCGATCATATTGGTCAATTTATATGGATATCGATATGATGCTATCAATAAAAGGTGTTTATTTTTTTTTATTTCAGTTGATTTGGATCCATAGGACCGATTTATGGTAATACATATATCGATATCATATATCAACAGTGACCAATGCTGAATTGAATAAGGTGAACTAAATCCTTGAGTGGCAATGTGGCATAGGGTTGGTGAGAGAAAGAGAGGGTAAGGGGTTTGTCTTTTGTTTATTTTTCTAGTGTGACCCCATCTTAAGAGGAGAAGAGAAAGGGGTACAACAATATTAATGTGTCAAAGACCAAAGTTCACTATATTCCTAATTTCACAGCATCCACTAAATGTGAGTTGGAGGTGAGATTCCACATCACCCTAACCTCTATCGTCAATATATATTTGAGTATTCCCCACACAGAAAGCAAGCTCCGAAAATCACATTACTCTGACTTGATTCAGCAGGTTAACATGAGACTTCAAACCTAAATACTTAATTTCAATAGGAAAAGCTTCTTTGATCCAATCTACACTTTTTTCCATGCCTCCACACTTTGTGTCATACTTTCGTCTTCCTCGCCTTCCTGCAGTTATCCATCAAGAGCTTGATTCCATTAGCAGGAAGTTGTTTTGGTCCAAAGAGGATAGATGTAACATTCCTACAGTCAGCTGGACTACAATTTGTCAACCCAAAAGATGTGGTAGCCTAAACATTATCTGACCCAATGAATCAAGCTTTGCTTGCAAAGAAAGCTTGGGAGCTATTGGTCCCTAACAATTTGTTATGGGTAAGATAATGAAACATAAGTATTTCCCCCATTCAGATCATCTTCATGCTTCCATCCCAGCAAGCGCTTCTTGGGATGAAAATCCATTATGGGAGCTCTTGCTCTGCTCAAAGGGGGTTTGTTTTTTCAAGTTGGAGATGGTCAATCCATAAACCCCTGAATAGATTTTTGGATACCCAATTTGCATCCTCTCGCTGCCCCTTTTCCCCTTCATCCGCAAGCACCCCAATCTGTTGAGCTTCTTATTGATCGTCTCTCCAAGACTTCAAATTCGGAGCTGGTTCATTACTGGTGGCCCCTAGATATTGCTCAATAGATACTATCTATTCCTTTACAAATAAAAAATAAAAAAAAAAAATAAAAAATAAAAACGGATACTAATCTATTCTTATACCTTTATTTCTGAGGGTAGATAAATATATCTAGCTCCTAGCCATACAAGATAGATGCTCCTCACCCTTACCCAGTTACGTTAAAGTTATGGCACACCCCAACCGCTCCAAAAGTTCAAATCTTTTCATGGAAATTTTTACATGGTCGCATCCCTATTGTTGTCCTCCTTTCGAGCTGGGGTCTCCACATATATCCATACTGTTCCAGATGAATTGACAGTGTTTCGGATCTAAACCGTATCTTCCTAAGGTGCCCCATGGCACAAGAAATCTGGGTGAACACCTAAGGGGTTGTGATTATAAAAGCACAATAGAAAGGGAGGGGGAACTATGTGGCATAGCTGAACTTGTGTAGTCCCCCCTGGCTGAATTTTCTATCTCCCCACTCTCTTGCTCTCTTTGTGAGTTGTGCTTGTGTGGTTATGGTTTTTAAAACCCTAAATCATTGGTGAATAATTGCATTCGCTCGCTTTGATTTGGAGATTCAAGAGTTCATCTTCTTGAAAAGAGTTGATCTTCTTCAAATCCCATGGTTGCTCGAGTGTGGAAGAACTATTATTTGGAGGAGGAACTACACTTGCAGTTCTCAGGTAACCTATGTTTCTCATTTAATTGTTGTTATGGGAAGAGATCTCAAACTTGAATGCAAAGGTAAATAACCAATTTGATTCTGCTGCGCATTCAGGTAACCTGATTTCCCAACAATATCTTGCTATAAGATTTTGATGGCGAAGTATTAAGATATGAAATAATATTATTGCCTTAAGCTTTGAGAGATTACAAGATTGTGTATATATAGGTGAAGGTGAGAGGAATCCACAAGTTGGAAACTCAATCAATATTACCATATAGAGAGAGATATGATTGAGAGAGATTATAGAGATCACAAGGATTGCATACAATAATGGAAAGGTAGGATTGCATGGGATTGCATGCAATAATGGAAAGAACTAAGATGGAAGGTTGTTATGACTGATACACCCCCTCAAGATGAAGATTCGAGAGATCTAATCTTCAGCTTGTCCCGAAGAAAAGAAAATCGCATCGTGCCGAGCCCTTTGTTACATCCGTGCCCAAAATACACCCTAATATCTCAGGCCAAATTGAATTTTTACTAACGGGTGTCGCCATGATGCCAACGGTCAACACATGTGACCTTGGACCGTAACAGTCAAAGGGAAAGCTCGAACACAAGGATTGTATTCACACCTTGATGGGCGATTGGACCACACAATGGGTAAGCTTTAAACCCTAAATGTTTGATATACAAACCCCCCCTCGAAGTCCTGAATATGTGGACCAAAGCCCCATATCCCCTACTATTGATTTTGGCCTTGACAGCAGGAATGGATCCACTGCTGGTGAATCCGTCCGATAATTCGTCCATGCTGTCATGTTGGTTTTATGTGTTTTCTCATGTGGGATCCACGTGCCTGTGTCCAGAACCACGGGGCTATGCCCCCGGACATGGAGGACCACACTCTTGACCTTTGAATGTTGATTTTGCTATGTCGTGGGGCCCATAAGGCATAACTAAAATAAATAATGATTTTTCTTTTAATTGGACCGAGCCAAACAAGCCCTAGACAAAAATACATTTTAGGGCCTTAAACTAAGCCAAACATACCCTAACTAATTGGACCTAGGGGCTTAGGACCTTAGCCAAACTGGTCCTAAGGCCCAACTTGAATTAAATGGATTCTTAAGTTTAAGGACCTAGGCAAATAGGCCCTAAGGCCAATTTCAAAACATAAAAGAAGGGCATTAGCTCCTTAGCTCTTTCATTTTCCCAAATCAAAAACCGTGGGAGAGAAAGGAAAGAAAGAGGAAAGAAAGAAGAAGAAGAAGAAGAAGGAAGGAGAGGAAGAAGAAGAAGAGAAGGGAAGGGAGAAGAGAGGAAGTTGCTGTCCTCCCCTCCTATACCTCATCTCCTCCCTCCCCTCCTGCTGTCCGGGCAAGGAAAGAAGAAAAAGGAAGGAAAAGAAGGAAGAGGGAGAAGAAGAAAAGGAAAGAAAGGAAGAAGAAAAGGAAAGAAAGGAAAGCCATCTCTCCTCCTCCATTTCTCTGTTTATTAGCTTAGGATTTTGGATTTTGGGGTTGGGGATGACCTTGTATTCCACTTGGGACTCAATTCCCTTGTGTGGGAGACATGATTCTAGTCCCTTAGGATGCATTTGCACACCCTTGCATCTCTCTTTGAAGTGCCATTCAACCAAACCTTGCAAACCTAGGTTTTTCACCCAAAAACCCAAGTTTGAGTTGGGTAATTGGTTATGGATCATATATGGCTTAATAAATTATGTCATTAGGGTTATTAGGACCCTAATGAACTTTAGGAACCATCCCTACAAGCCTTTGAAGCCATTGGTGGCCTTGGGGATCGATTTGGAGGAGATTCGGAGTTGAAAACTCATTTTTGCTGCAAACGGACCCAACAATGGACTCACCATCATGCCTCCGTCCGTGGATACGTCCCTCTCGGGTGTGTCTCAGGGTTCAAATGGATGAACGGACGGATTCACACAAGTGGATCCGTTTGTGAATCCGTTCGCAGTTGACAGCTTGACTGCTGCTCAGTGTTTTGGCCATAACTTTGTTTATACATATCATATCGATGTGATTCAAGTTGTGTTGTAAAATAAACTCAAAGGGATATATTGACCCAATACAAACAAAAGACCCTCAAAAGTGGGCCCAAACCTAGATGATATATTTTAACAGCAACTTTAGAACATGCTTGTAATCCAGTGACTTCGCCACATCGTGGCTGCTTGTGTAAGGCTTGATAAATATTATTGGGAGTTAATTATCACCTAAATTGACCTCTAAGTGTACCAATTAAATGACCTATTGTGATGCCAAGGTCTACCCTTGATGCCCTCAAAACCCCCCTTACTGTCCTATGGGACCTGTGACCTCAACCTAGAAATGGATAAGCCCTAAGGTGATTCCAAACCCTTGAATCCCCAAGACTAATGCCTAGGCTAGGCCATGGTAGTCTTGTTAGACCTTGAAGTGATCCTTTTGGAATCCTATGGTCCCAATACCTTTAATGGTGAAGATTGGAAGAGAGAGACTTAAGAATTTCTTGTTCAAGCCTGAACAGATCTAGGAATGGACCTAGACTGTTGCCTCCACTCCTTAGTCCGTTCGTATTGTGTTTTTCTATACACAATAGTAACACTTGGGGACTCCTAATGGGATCCCTCCACACATATTCTAACACTTGCTCTCATACCTTTAGGCTGTCAAGCTCGTACGGGAGAGCGTGTACCAAAGTAAACACTAATAGACACCCCGAACATTACACGAATCATTGGTGAGTGGGGGTTGGACTTTGTTTGATCATTGAGTGATTCTATGTTTAAATACTATATTTTGTTACAATTAAGTTACTTGTTATACTTCATGCATAATGCATATTTGCATTATTTACCTATGATTATGTTCATGTGTATGTTAGTTGATGGCTATACGTTGTGATTGTGTTGGAAATGGATGAAATGATAATGTGGTTGTTTAATGTCTCTTATCATGTATTATATTTGGCCTGTCATGTGCCCGAAATACCTCTCGATAGGATAGATTCATATACCAATTTGCATATTGGGTTTGTAATTGTGTTAAAAGGGACACGGGTGGTAGATGTGTGAGTTCCTACACCGTGATCGCCTTATTGATAAACCAGCCCAGGGATTGAGGGTGTGTTCCAATACCATAGTTGGGATTAACAGAGGTTTGCTGGGAGACCGATGGTGTATTCCGAGACCAGTAGGATTCCACTGACATAGTTAGGGTCATATTGGTGGGGATCGAGGATAAGTTCTGGTACCAGGGATATGGCTCTACTATGTCGTAGATTAATGGTGTTGTATCATTGGGAAACGAGGGTAAGTTCTGGTACCAGGGATACAGTTCCATTACTCTACACAGCATAGCATTCACGCATACATTTCATCTCATCATCATCAACAACATCATTCATCATTATTCATGTTACATATCGTACTATTGTGTATGTTGCATGACTATAAATTGGATTTGATGTGCAAGTCATCATTGGTGGTATGGGACGTTAAAGATGTTCGCTCATTAGGTTCGGCTTGTAGTCCCATATTTGTTGTGTGTGTGTGGTTCAATTTCTTGCTCATTAGGCTACTGGAGCTCACCCCTCGGGGAACCCTCCTTTTTAGAATGTGTTGCAGGTAGTACTATATCAAGGTGCAATGGAGGACTTGGTCGATGCGGATGCAAAAGCTGGATTATGGATGTTGATACTTTAAATGTTTTCTTTATTTCATGCTGCATGTGTTACTGCATTTTGATGTAATGTTCTCTTTTCCATGTATTTTAAATCATCATTTAATATAATAACTTTTAGATTAAGTGTGTTACTCAAAGATAATCTTTGTGTATGTAATATTACTGTAGCTATTTTCCCTAAATGAGAATTAGCAGTATTTATTACAAGTCTTTTGGTGTTTTGATATTAGTTCTGATTCTCGTTTGTGTGACTATGAGGTAAGCCACTACATCGAGATCCTCGTAGTGGTTAGGATGTTGGAAAGCATCCTAGTCATACCCCTTTTATAGTATTTTATCCCTTGTAGAGATGGGGGTGTGACAAACATGGTATCAGAGCATTCATGCTCTCGCTTAACTAACAGTCCAGCTGAACCTTAGGTGCACTGGTTTATACTTAAAGTCTTAACAACAAACTTAAACAATAGTAAAGATAATTGGAACAATATGCATAAAACTACACCTTGCATGCAATGATGTTCTTGATTACATTACAACAACAACCTTAGGTTTTACTACTTTGAGTGCAAACTTATAATAAGGATAGCAAGAAAAGTACAACTAAAACTTTGTTAGAAACAAAGAAATACATAAAGAAAAGAGCATAAAACATTAGTATAAACTGGAGCCTGAGTGACACCACCACTCCGCTGCATAGGTACTTCTTCTATGTATGCTACAACCTGTGATATCTATTATGTTTGTTTACTGCCTTTGTTTATTGGTGCAAGTCCTTTGACAGGATTTTTCTATGGCTCACACCTGATCAAGTAGGAGTCTGTCTCCTCTGAGAGAACATCATGGTGACCCTTCAGACACAACTCGATCGGATGTCCCTATTGCCCAAGCCAATCTAGACGAGGCAACGGTATTGGGAGACTTACTGCGAAATATGCAATAAGAGAATCGGGCATTCATGCAGGCCTAGGGTACTCAATTATTGACTGTTGTGCAAGAGAGAGAAAGGCAACCAATACCTCTAGCACCTGAGTAGGTTGATGCCTCAAAGTTGACTGAAAGGTTCCAGAAACTTAACCCCTCCACTTTTACAAAGGAGACCACTGATCTCTTCTATGCGGCACAATGGATAAGGGACATGGAGAGAATCTTCAAGGTACTTCAATGTGCAGATGAAGATAAGATCAGGTGTGCTGTCTTCCAATTTAGAGGCGAGGTTGATTCTTGGTGGCAGTCCACTAAAGATAACTTCAGGCAACTGCATCCCAATCCTACATGGGGTCAGTTCATGAATACCTTCCTGGGAAACTACTTTCCTCAGAGCTTTTACAATTAGAAGGAGGTTGAGTTCATGAGCCTGACCTAGGGACCCAAGTCAGTCCTTGAACACTAGTAGATTTTTTAAGAGCTCTTCTATTTTGCTCCCGTGCATATGAAGCCTGATGTCGTCAAGGCCAAGAAATTTGAGAAGGGGCTGAGACCTAGTATTATCACATCTGTGGTGTTACACAATCTCCCCTCTTATGCAGAAGTGGTCCAGGTTGCCAAAGTGATTGAGGACAAACAGCGAGAGAACTACCGTGCTCTCAAGATGGTACGTTAGAGGCTAGTGGCGTTCCCAAATTCTAGGGGACCAAGCGAGGCACAGGAGAGGCAATACCTCGGCTCAACTTCAATACAGAGCAGCACACCAAAAGTGACCCAGAAGTTTCAGTCACCCCCACCCATAGTGACACCGTCGCCGTATGGACCAAACATCCGTTGCTACACCTGTCACCAGTTAGGGCACATGTCCAGGAGTTGTTCGCAAGGCGAGCCTATGAATACACCATACGTGCGATCCCGACCGACCATTTGCTACCACAACTATAATCAGCTGGGTCATAAGTCTAGGAGCTACCCACAAGGATAAACCCAGTCATGATGGCAGGTATATCACATGACTCACCGTACCTATTCATGCTTGTATTTGTGCTCCCTCACTTGTTTAGCACAAAGTTTAATTAATTATGTGTTAGTTGGCTTATTTGCTTATATGTTATTATTATTATTATTATTATTAGTTTTTCTTTCTTTCTTTCTTTCTGTGCATGTTTTTCTGAGGTTGCGAGTGAGTAGTGTAGTCGATGTTTTGCTTTGGTGAGTGTTTTGTTTAATGTGTTGGCATAGTTAGTTCTTTCGAGGTTGAAAATGGAAACAAGAACTGAAGGATTTGACAAAACTTTACTCAATAATATGTATGAGTGGAGTAATGGGTCACCGAATGTCCCCTCCGTTATTGGGAGCGAACAGCAGGGGTTCCATCAATATTCCAATTCATTCTAAAGTTGAGTTAGGTATTGGAGAACCGGAAGTGAAAGTTTTTAGAACAAAAGCCTTGTAAGAAAGTAGTACAAATCTAACCTTGCAACCCAAATAATGGAAGTATGACATTGGGCATGATCCAGAGGGTTAGTTGGACCTTTTGTTTCCTTATGGTTGTGTCCAAAGATCGAACCTCTTGGGCTCTTATGTATGTTGACCTATAACCCATAGGTCCCAGGATCGTCTTAAACTACATCATTAGAGGTGAATGTTGCTAGAAACCTGAGTCCAGGCAACTCAAATCAGACAAAAGAGTTATATCACTACAAAAAAATCGAACCTGGAGTTGCTGGTAGAGGGTGTTACCTTGTCTATGGCAGCCTTATCAGTACAGTTGACACTAGTGGAAAAGATCAAGTCGGCCCCGATTTTCGTTGAGGAGTTTCAAGGAATAAGTGAGGCAATCAAAGAAGATGCACAATAAGAACAGGACTTCACTTTGACTGAGAATGGTGTTCTCATGTTTAGAGATCGGTTGTGCGTACCTAGTGATGCTCAGTTAAGGAAGGGGGTGTTATCTGAAGCCCATAACTCTCTTTATCCAATTCACCCAGGTAGCTACAGAGACTTGAAAGAGCGCTATTGGTGGAGTGGGATGAAGAGAGATTTAGCTGAATTTGTGGCAAAATGTCTCACATGTCAGCAGGTGAAGGCGGATAGGCAGTGACCTCATGGCCTTTTACAGTCGTTACCCATTCCGGAGTGGAAGTGGGAGTATATTACCATGGACTTTGTCATTGGGTTACCCCGTACACCTAGAGGCGTTGATGCCATATGGGTGGTAGTTGATAGATTGATGAAGACAGCTCATTTCATCCCTATGAGGATCACTTACTCGATGGACAAGCTAGTTTGCTTGTATATTGGTAATGTGGTTTGACTGCATGGAGTACCAGTTGGTATCATCTCTGACCGTGATCCCAGATTTCCATCAAAGCTCTAGAGTGGGTTTCAGAAAGCAATGGGTACCGTGTTGAGTTTTAGTATGGTCTTCCACCCTCAGACAAACGGACAATCAGAGAGAACCATTCAGACTTTAGAAGATATGCTTCAGGCCTGCGCCATTAATATGCAAAGCAGTTGGGATGAGCACATCTCACTCATTGAGTTTACTTATAACAACAGTTACCAAACCACTATTGGGATGAGGTGGGTGAACGTCGCATCCTTGATCCCGAGTGGATCCAGTCAACAAATAAGAAAGTGAATTTGATTTGTGAGCGAATCAAGGCAGCCCAATCTAGACGAAAGGGTTATGCGGATCAGCATGAAGGGCAAGTTGAGCCCAAGATTTATTGGGCCGTATGAGATCCTTACAAGGAATTGGGCCAGTGGCTTACTGGTCGGCATTCCCGCCATCCTGGGATGGTGCATGATGTCTTCCACGTGTTCGTGTTGTGAAAGTACGTTCACAACCCGAGCCATGTTCTATCTCAGGAACCGTCGGAGCTCACAGCAGATATGACCTATAAGGAACTGCCAGAGAAGATTCTGGATGGTAAGATTTTACACCTTCGCAATCGACCCATCCACTACGTGAAGGTGAAGTGGTGCAATCATTCGAAAGAAGAAGAAGCATCTTGGAAAACAAAAGTGAAAATGCGGGCGAAGTACCCTTTACTGGGTTATTTACAAGGCACGTCAAATTTTGAGGATGAAATTTCTTATAAAGTTGGGGAAATGTTACACCCGTGCCTAAAATACACCCTAATATCCCGGGCCAAATTGAATTTTTACTGATGGGTGTCGCCACAATGCCTACAGTCAACACATGTAACCTTGGACCATAACAGTCAAAGGGAAAGCTTGAACACAAGGATTGAATTCACACCTTGATGGGCGATTGGACCACACAATGGGTAAGCTTTGAACCCTAAATATTTGATATACAAACCCCCCTCAAAGTCTTGGATATGTGGGCCAAAGCCCCACATCCTCTACTGTTGATTTTGGCCTTGATAGTAGGAATGGACCCACGAACGGATCCACTGGTGGTGAATCCGTCCGACAATCCGTCCATGCTGTCATGCTGGTTTTATGTGTTTTCTAGTGTGGGACCCACGTGCCCGTGTCCCAGACTTCGGGGCTATGCCCCCAGACATGGTGGATCCCACCCTTGACCTTTGAATGTTGATTTTGCTATGTCGTGGGGCCCACAAAGCTTAACTAAAACAAAAAATGATTTTTCTTTTAATTGGACCGAGCCAAACAAGCCCTAGACTAAAATACAATTTAGGACCGTAAATTAAGCCAAACATACCCTAACTAATTGGACCTAGGGGCTTAGGACCTTAGCCAAACTGGTCCTAAGGCCCAACTTGAATTAAAAGGATTCTTATGTTTAAGGACCTAGGCAAACAGGCCCTAAGGCCCATTTCAAGTCATAAAAGAAGGGCATGAGATCCTTAGCTTTTTCATTTTCTCAAATCAGAAATCGTGGGAGAGAAAGGAAAGAAGAGGAAAGCAAGAAGAAGAAGAGAAGGGAAGGGAGAAGAGAGGAAGCTGTTGTCCTCCCCTCCTATACCTCATCTCCTCCCTCCCCTCTTGCTATCCGGGCAAGGAAAGAAGAAAAAGAAAGGAAAAGAAGGAAGAGGGAGAAGAAGAAAAGGAAAGAAAGGAAGAGGAGAAGAAGGAGAAGGAATGAGGTCAAGAAGGCTCACCTAGCCTTGTCCTTGCTGCCTCCATTGAAGGTAAGCCATCTCTCCTCCTCCATTTCTCTATTTATTAGCTTAGGGTTTTGGATTTTGGGGTTGGGGATGGCTTTGTATTCCACTTGGGACTCAATGCCCTTGTGTGGGGACATGATTCTAGTCCCTTGGGATGCCTTTGCACACCCTTGCACCTCTCTTCGAAGTGTCATTCAACCAAACCTTGCAAACCCAGGTTTTTCACCCAAAAACCCAACTTTGGGTTGGGTAATTGGGTATGTGATGAGGACATTTATGTGTGAAATCTTAGGGCATAAAACATACATTTTACCACATTGGACAGAGTTACTCGGTGCTTTCTTGTGCTTTTCAGGGTTTAGGTGAATTATTGTGAAAAGGGAGGAGATGATACTAAGGAGATGTTTTTAAGTTTTTTCAAGGTGTTAATAGTATAGATGCATAGCCCATCGAGTCAGCTTCACAACGGTTCAAACGACACTTGATTCCGAGTTGAAACGAAGAAGTTATGGCCGTTTCCGTAACGACGCGCGAAAATGGTGTATAGGGGTTTATTTATAATTATTGACAGTCGGACGGGGACAAAGTGAAGCGGAAGTTCGGATTCCAGGAGCCTTAACGTAATTATCAGAAGTTACTTTACTGTACCCCAAAGATTCCATTTGGAAGGCTCTGGACAGTCCAACTTCAACTTGAGATATGTTGGGCTCCCCAACTCCGAATTGGACGAAATTTGGATCTATTTTGGGTGATTTTTCGCAAGAAACACAATGGTGAGGCCTATATAAGCACCCCATGCTCCACGTTTTTTGAAAGACAGAATGGGTATTTTATTTATTCTTGAAGGAATCCTAGTCATCACCCTTACTCTCTCTCTCCTCCAACTTCTCAAGGGCACTTCTGGAATTCTACTTGGGATAGATTTATATTTTCTCATCTATGAAAGGTTAAAAAACCAAAGATGCTTTGATTTTATTGCTTGGAGAAGATATCTACAAAGAAAAGGAAGCACTTATTAGAATTGGAAGTTTATTTTTCTAGAAATAGAAGGTCTATGTAAACAATCTTCTCTTCTTCTTCTTTCCTTTTTTTTTTTTCTTTTTTCTTAGGATTCAAGGCATTGTAAAAGAGGAAAGAGAAGAGAATATTCTCTTTTCTTAGGGAATATTTCTCCTATACTTCCATCTTCTCTCTTCTCCTCTCTTCCACCTATAAATACCCCGTACTTCTCTTGTAAAAATTGCTCATTCACTTAGTGAAATTTCTTCTCTTCTTCTCCTTCTAATTTGTGATTTTTTGCTTTTCTAAGTTCTAGTTTACTTTTATGATTTTTAGTTAATGGTTATAATAGGTTTAGTTTATGCTTTGATTTCAATTTAAGTCTTCAATTGGATTGTAATTTCTTAATTCTAGTTTAGGTTTTAAGCCTTCTAGTCTAAGTTCTTAAGTTGATGACAAGACTTGAAGATTTAGAAGAGGAGGCCATGGTAAGTTTATGCAAGTATTCAAGCTTTTTAATTACATTCATGCAAGCACATCCAGGTTTTACTATCTAAACTCTCAATCTCATTCTCCATCTCCTATATCTCTCTTTATCTTCTTCTTTTTCTCCCTCTATTTCTTTTATTTTAATTTTATATGGTTGTGGTTTATGGATGCATTTTTATTCTCTTATTTCTTTTTATGTGGTTAGTATGTGTGGCTACATTTTTATTCCTTTCAATTCGCTTTAGTTTGATAGGTTAGATGCTCATGTATTAGGACGCCGATTTAATCCCTTAATTTTGTTAGATGCTTATGAACTAGGATGCATTGATTTTCATTAGTTTAATTAGTTTAATTTAACACTTTAATTTGGTTCACTTTGCATTACTTTTAAGTTAGTTAAATAGAGTGGCGTATATCTTCTCGTGTTCAACCCGTAGCTATGATTGACCTGTACGCTTGTGGTTTTATTTTAACTCAAACAAGTTTTTGGCGCCGTTGCCGAGGAGATTATTGTCCATTTTATTTATCTGATTTTTAAGTAGTTCGAAGTGTTTTAGTTTATTATTTTCTCTTCTTTTTTTTGAAAAAAAAAAAAATCAGTTTTTGAAAACCTCTTCTTGTTTCTCTTCTGTTTCAAATAGTGTGCGCCCAATCTAAAGTCCTTCATATGCTTCAACCCTCCATCTTTTGGTGTCCCTCATATGATTAAGTTACCTACGACGCTACATCTTGACTTGGTTGGTGGGATTGACATGTGACTTATCTTTGGAGGTGACCACTCTTGATAACAGGAAAGCGACATAGTGAGAGTGTTGGAAACATAAATGTATAGTAGACCTCCATTCTACATCAAAATCCATATTGCAGTCGCACGTAGGTGGCTATAGAAGACTATACGGGTTCCCTTGCTGTCAACCTATATGGCATCCTTACAGCTTTTGAACCATTGTTTCGCTTTTTGAGGGATAGAGATGCACTATCTACCTAGGGCTCCCTCTTGTTTCTATTTTTTTTTTTTTTTTTTTAAGTATTTTATTTTTCTTTGATTTTCTAAAGGAGACCTCATATCTGTTTAGGTGGCTAAGGTGTGGACTCGTGATTCAAGTAATCGTCTTATTAGAAGACCACCTTTGACCATGGGTGACCAACAACCCAAGACTCTTAAGGATAGGTTTTACCCCACCAGGGCTGTACAGCCCTCATGCATTAGTCTGTCTATTGTTACAGGGACTAACTATGAACTCAAGACTAACTTCATCAGCATGCTACCCCATTTCCATGGGATGGCTAATGAGGATGCATATCTCTTCTTTAGAGAATTTGAGGAGGTCTGTTTTCTAATTAAGGTCCAGAATTTGACTGATGATGCAGTTAGGCTTAGGTTTATACCCTTTGCCCTGAAAGACCAGGCCAAGAAGTGGCTCTATGGATTGCTAACAAACTCCATTAATACATGGGATAAGTTCACCATTGTCTTTTTGAGAAAATTCTTCCCTCTTCACAAGACCAATAAGCTTAAAAGTGACATCCTCCAGTTCAGGCAGAAACCACATGGGTCCTTTTCTAAATTCATGGAAAGATTTAAGGACCTCCTCTTAGAATGCCCTCACCATGGTTTTGACTTGTGCCAGCTATGCCAAATTATTTATGAGGGTATTGATTATCAGACCAAGCAACTTGTAGAATCTATGTGTCCAGCAGGCTTTACTTCTTTTTCTGAGGAGAATGATGCATGGACATTCTTAAACAACTTGGCTGATAAGACTAGGGAATGGGAATCTTCCCAAGAGGCTGAAAGGACCACTAAGGGGTATCTCATTGAGAGTATGCCATCCAAGGAGGCCAAACTTGACAGCCTCATAAAACGGTTGGAGTCCATAGTTCTTAAAGAGTCTATACTAGTTAATCCAGTCAACAGGTCAACCATATGTCGATATGCAGTTGGTGTCAAACCCCTGGACACCTTTCTGAGGAATACCCCAACACCTTGGTGGGCAATTTCAGCACTGAGAATGTAAGTGCTCTCTACCAAAATAACCCATATAGTAATACTTACAATCCAGGATGGAGAAATCACCCCAATTTCTCCTGGAATCAAGGGAACCAAGCAGGCCCATCCAACTTAACCATTAAGGCCAGCTTGGTGCCCAAAGGCCTAACTATGCATCACAAAGCCAAGGAATGTCTCCTAACCCCTTTCCCCCTCATCCTCATCCAGGACCTTCTATTAATTCTGCTAGGCCTCCTCTCCTTGCACCTTATCAGCAACCCCTAGGGTTTACCAATACAGAAGAGGCAACAAGACTGAATGAGATGGACAACAAGATACCTCTTCTCATGACAAGCCACAATAACATGGAAAAACAACTCACCCAGCTTGTCACAATCCTGCATAAGAGGGAAACAGGAAAGTTACCTAGCCAACCTGAGCCAAATCCTAGGCATCAGGTTTATATTCAGCAAGGTACCCAAGCTCCTCCAACCAATGTTGCACAAAGCCAACAGCACCAAGGGCCCTCCAGACAGGTAAATGTTGCTTATACTTTAAGGAGTGGCAGTGAGTATCAACAGGCTAGTGCTCCTCAATCTTTACCATCTCATACTCCTATTGACTCTCCCCCTTCTAAAGAGGCCATTGAAGTGCCTACTGTTCCGGGTTTGTCTGATGAACCTAAAGATATACTAGATGATTTGGTTGAGGAAACCAAAGAGGATTCTATTGAGGAAGTTAAAAAGACCAACCCTGAAAGAATTTATACCCCACCTATCCCTTTCCCAAATAGGTTGGTTAGCAAGAAGTCTCCTTCTGTGGAGAAGATATTGGATGTGTTTAAACAGGTTCAGGTGAATATCCCCTTATTGGATGCTATTGCCCAGATCCCCGCTTATGCTAAAGTCCTCAAAGACTTATGTACCCAAAAACGGACCACCAATGTGCCCAAAAAGACATTTTTGGCTGCTAACATTAGTTTTCTAATCTCATAGCTAGTAGCAGCTAAACATAAGGATCCTGGAAGCCCCACCATCTCTTCCACTATAGGCCATACCACTATTGATCATGCCTTATTAGACCTTGGTGCAAGTGTGAACCTCTTACTCTTTCATGTCTACCAACAACTGGGATTAAGAGAACTGAAACCGACCAAAATTACTCTTCAACTTGCAAATCGATCGATTAAAGTTCCTAAGGGAATGATTGAGGATGTCCTATTAAAGGTTGGGGAATTTATTTTTCCTGTGGATTTTATTGTTTTAGATACCCAACCCACTACCAACTTCAAGGACCAAATCCCAATCATATTGGGTAGACCATTCCTAGCTACCAGTAATGCTTTAATCAATTGTAGGAATGGTCTCATGAAATTATCTTTTGACAATATTTCTGTTGACTTCAATGTGTTTAGGTTGGGTAAGCAGCCTGATATGGATGACGAGGTGCATATGCTTCAAGGATTTCCCCATGATATTAATACGTTCTTTGAGATTGATTTTGATTCGGGATTTCAAGAATGTATATAGGAATTGGAGGGTGTTGATGATACCCCCTTATCTGAGGTCTAGAGCATCCAACCACCTTTGGAGCCCCTTGGACCCCTATCCACTTCCATTCCCAACTCTTCTATTATTGAGCCCCCCACATTAGAGTTGAAGGCATTGCCCTCCAACCTCAAGTATGCCTTCTTAGGACATGATCATACTCTTC